>NC_086322.1:152789108-153401608 GCF_036172605.1 Pelobates fuscus
ACAACTTATGTTGAGTCCATGATGGGCCCTATTCACCTTCTCCACAAAAAAACATCTTTTCTACATTCAGCTAAAAACAAACAATCAACTAACACTCTCTGTGGGCTCCTGGTAAGTTGTGAAATCATTACCAAATAAATAGTTTGACTGCTTAAATTTAAGAATTATGAAGTTTTGCACTGGAAGACTCGATGAACAGTATACTTTAATGGTAAAACCAAGCCTTGTTTTTTTTTTACAGACCGTTAAAACAAAAGATTAGTATTTTCTTTTTTTTTCTATATCAGAAAAGAATGATGATGGGCTTTATTCTAATGCACATGCAAGATGCTGTGTTAAAACATTTAATGCCATCAGACAAAAGCCCAACACTAGATAAAACAAGTCAGTAAAGAAGCCAAGAGGGCCGCACTGACCAGCAGATGCTATGTTAAAGTCAATTCAATGCTCTAGCATTAGTGTTTCCCAATAGCGATCGACAAACTGTTCTGCAATACGTAGGGAAAGAACTATACAATACGGGGGAATGGTAACATGCCTTAAAACTTTACTAACACAGCATAATTAGTTGGACACCTCCCTCTGTATCTATGCTGTATATGGATCTGTGTTATAGGAAGTGTCATCAAGAGCCATAATCTTTGTGGGTGTATATCTCCCAGCACACAGTTGTTTTCAGTTTATTTTTTTTATAAATGATGTTCTGACTAATTAAAGTTTTACTATCCTATGTAGCTATTAAGCTAAATGCAGGGGGAAATCTAGAAGAACATCTATAGAAACATAAGAAAATGTTGTCATTGGATATATAGCACCTGTTTTACCTTGTATTCCTAGTGTGGCCCTATTGCTCCCTGTACAAGGTAGGTACCACTCTTGATGGAGACTAATGCAACATAAACAGAACTGCTCAAGAACGATCACAATTGATGAAGAACATCAGACACTAAAGAGAATCAGAACTGTGAGCATGTGAGGGCTGAGTGATGTACAGAAATTATTCCCAGAAAAGTGCCAGAGTATATACAATTTGCTTTTCACTCAGTTGCTGATCTTTCAGTTACTGGTATACTTTTCATGACAGCAGCACTTAATACAGGAAGTGCTATAAACACATTTGTATTTACAATGTACCTGATCCAAATCCTACTAGAGCCCTGGATATCAGCATGTAGTATTTGTTGTGAGAAGCAGGAACATGTACATAAGCATACAGGACACTGGCAGCTACCAAGATGCTTATGGATACGGCGAGTGGCTCTCTTCTCGGCCTATGGTTGGACCAAAGTCCAAACAAAGGCGAAGCCAACATCTGGCCCAGACTGTACGATGCTATAACCCAACCAAGGAAACTGGTATCAGCACTCACGTCAACCTTAGACAAAAATAAATACGAAAAATAAACTGTTAACGCAAAATTTATGGAGATTATGCCACCACTAGTTTTACATGCACACTTTCCACACACGCGGATTATGAAATTTTTATGCATCACACCACACAACTTACCTGTTGAAGATATGGCCAGATTGATGTAACCACAATTGAAAACCCTGAAATTAAGGAGATTTGACACACAAAAGTTATTGCAGGGAAAATAGATTTAGATTTTATCAGGTGAATGCACTGACATCTACTAAGAGCTGAAAGTTTTAACCAATGTGGCCACTTTTATACAGCTCAATTTATTTCAGTGTGGCTGTTAAAATTTCTGAGAGTTAAATGAAATTAAACCGCATTGAACATATCCCATCTTTACCACTCAATTCTCCTCTATGCAGGACTTAAATCGCTTTCTTTATACAGCCCTGGACACATCTTCCCTGGTGTGGCGGTTACCCCCAAACTTACTGTTTAAGACTATAAAATTCTCCTGGCTCCCTTAGTCCCGGTCCCATCCATGCTTCTCAGCAAACGCCTCTCACTACCACGTCCACAGCTTATACACAGAGTCGGAGTATTACAGACTTGTCAGCAGCACGTGTCCATAGACCACATGGAACTCCGGCTTGGCCGCAAACATCCCTCTGGCCCATTTACCTTCCCTTACGGTTTCCACCACCTTCCCAAGGTCCAATGAGAGTGCTATTTGGAGGGAAGCTACAGTTCATCAAGGGGAACAATTGCTACCTTTGAGCACACCAGAGACTCTGTTAAAACACCGGCATGTGACTGTAAAAACCTGGAACTGTCTTCCGGTCAGGACTATTGTAGCAGCCACTCCAAACTTTAATGGAGTGGCGTTTCCCCACAGATCAGAGCACTTTTTGGACAGATTGTGCGCTCCAGCAAGAGCTATCTGGGGATGTATATCGGGGTTCGGGAATGTTATCACTCTGTTTTTTTCTGTGTTTGGCTCTCTGTATCCAGGAGATAATTAGTGTAGCGGGCATTGACACAATTTTCTCCCAGACACAAAGATCCTGGGCTGGTTCTGCTATACAGTGAATGGAGACCCCATGCTGGGGGGCTGTGCATAAAAGGCTGCATTTTGTGCAATAAAACTAATTATCCTTCCGAGCATCATGTGTCGTCTGATGTCTGGGGAAAGGGGCTATAAACACACAGTTCTTGATTTCAGCTAAGAGGCGAAACTAGCGGAGGTATCCAGTTGGAATACTGGTAGTCTGCTACACCTGGCTTTCTCACACAGACTTCATACACATTTCCTGAAAAAAGTTTAAATTGTTCAACTTCTCTGATTGCAGTGTCACAGTTACTTACTAAAGTGAAATCAAACAAAAATCAAAGTGAATTTCATATTTTAAACAAAAATAGCTGAACTGTTTTTCCAATTCAGTTATGCTTGCCTTAAATTTGAAATTCACTTTGAATTTCTGAATAATGTGGTTCTAATTTACAAAGTATTATCTCCTGCTCTGTTAATTGTCTGCTGGGGTCTACAGAAGCCTCTTTTTGTGATTAAAGTTTAGTTAACAGAGCAAGATATAAGAACTGTTAGAGTAAAGATACTGTGCTGTAAAATGTAAACCTTTTTTCACAGAAACTGTGTCAGAGCCTGGGGAGGTGCATAAACAAAGTGATTAAAGTCCTCAGCTGCATATAATTGATCAGTGAGACTGCAGGGACATGATCTACACACTAAAACTGTCCCATTAAGCTTAAGTTATTTGGTGCTTAAAGCATCTTTTTTTCCCCCAATCACCAACAATGCATGGTGAGAGAAGGGCCACCTGGCAATGCCCAATTGGGCTTAGGGGTACCATTCCACCACAAAGTGGATTAAAGAAATTGCAGGGGGTAAATGGACTTCCTCAACTTAGGTGGCGGTAGCCCTTTGGAACCATATACTAAATGGGCAAGGTAGCCCACTGTAGGTTGTAGTCATGGTGCAGGCATGCGTCTGACTCCTAGTTTTGTGTCAAACTGTTTCCTTAAAGGGACACTAGTCACCCAGACCACTTCAGCTCAATGAAGTGGTCTGGGTGCCAGGTCCCTCAGGTTTTAACCCTTCAGATGCAAACATAGCAGTTTCAGAGAAACTGCTATATTTACATTTGGGGTTAAGCCAGCCTCTAGTGGCTGTCTTCTGGACAGCCACTACAGGCGTATCTGCGACGCTGGAGGCATGTTATGCCTCCATCGCGGCAGAGCGTCCATAGGAAAGCATTGAGAAATGCTTTCCTATGGACACTTTGAATGCGCGCGCGACAGAGGGAGCCAACGCCGGCGTTGGAGGAGAGGTCACCAGCGCCAAGGGAGCCCGGCGCTGGATTAAGGTAAGCTGCTGAAGGGGTTTTCAGTGCCACAGGAGGGCACCCTCAGGGCACTAGTGTCAGGAAAACCACTTTGTTTTCCTGACACTATAGTGATCCTTTAAATGAACATTCCAAATACCATAACCACTACAGAGTTCTGTAGTGGTTATGGTGTAAGGATTGCTCTGGTTTTTAGAACTGTTTGAGTTCTTCCCTGGAATATGCAGGGCAGTGTCAGCAGCCAGGAGAGTCAGAAGCTCCTGCTAAGTGTAGGGCTAGCTCACTGTCTAAGAGCATCAGCCATTGAGCTCTGTTCTGCACTGTGTAGCTCAGACACTAAGCTTCCGGCTTTCACCGAGGTAGCAGCAGAGGCAGAGAGCAGCACCTGATGGACACCTTGTAAAAAATATCCAACTGGTGGGGGGATACGACACCAGGGCATTCCTGGCACTATAACCCCTAGAGTGCACTTTAGTGTTTATGGTGCTTGGAGTGTTCCTTTAAACTCTAATCCTTAAAGAGACACTATAGTCACCAAAACAACTACAGCTTATTGTATTTGTTCTGGTGAGTGTAATCATTCCCTTCAGGCGTTTTGCAGTAAAATACTGTCTTTTCAGAGAAAATGCAGTGATTACATTACAGCCTAGGGATGCCTCCACTGGCCACTCGTCAGATGGCTGCTAGATGTGCTTCCTGGGGCAGTGCTGCACAGTGTGCAGCACTACTATTTAGTGTCTCCACCCTCTGCATGCAGACACTGAACTTTCTTCATAGAGATTCAATGCATCTCTATGTGGAGATGTTCATTGGTCAGGGCTGTGTTTGGCTTGTGCTGGCTCTGTCCCTAATCTGCCTCCTTGACAGTCTCACCCAAGCCTATGTGAAGGCATTGTGATTGGCTCAGAGAATCACTTCTGATGAGGTCAGCCAAGCAGGCAGATCAAGGGCAGAGCCAGCAGGTGCAGACTTGAACAAAGGTAAGATTTTACTATATTTAGAGGGGCATGTTTGTGTTCCTGACCCTATAGTGTTCATTTAAACACTTAATAAAGAAAATGTTAATAAACTGTGCGGAGTAGAATACATGTTGCCTATGCAGCATTACGTATTTTAATGAGGTCATGTGGATAGACTGTTAGATTTGGTCTTCTTCACTTACCTACACTGCTGAGAAACATCGTAAGGTACATTACACGAATTGACCACCACCTGCTTTTATTTTGCGTAATAGTTTCGACAATGTCCCTAAAGAGAAAACATGATCTCAATAAAAACAAAAACAATGCAAATGACAAAAAGTCTTAATACTCTCAATATTAATGGTGGTCTGTCTGATGATGCTACACTCGCAGGGTTACTAAAAGTAAAGTAAAGTAAAAATGTAAGGAATATAGAGTGAATTTCAAATTTAAGACCAAAATAGCCAAAAATAATTGTTCTACTTCAACTTTTTTGGACTCCATTTTGAAATTCAGTTTGTATTCTTGTCAATTCTCGTTTTAGTTAAAAAAAATCTCCTTTTTATTAAGTATATACAGAGCTGACCAGAATTAGCAATGCTTCCAACGCAAGCTAAAAGAACAGCCCCTGCTTTCTCCTTCAAAGTATTATTCCATTAATAACTTCAGTTATTCCATTCCAGCGGTCACTGAGCTGGATTATCCCAACTCTCCAACATTACGGAGTCAACTTAATAAGCTTTTCAAAGGATTCAATACTGCTCGAAATACTTTCCAAATGAACTTTCTACAAAAATTCCTGTGGAAGAACTAAAAAAAAAAAAAAAAAATCCTGAATCCCAAGAGAATTCATTTACTACTACACATCCATTCAGGTAAAACTCCAACAAATTGTTAAAAACCCAAGTGTTATTTTCAAAGGGATATATGGCTTTCTTATTGATGATCTTACCCGGGGTGCGAAGCACTCAGAAGCGGTGTGCACTCATCATCATTCAGTGAAGCCATCTTGTCTAGCTGTACTGCGGGGGCACTTTGCCCTCTGTTTCCCACCAATAGTTTGATTCAACTGCAAAAGAGAAAGAGGCAAATAACTGAATTATAGTACAGAGTAACTCAACATGACAGTACGAGTGACCATTACAGAAAAATAGAGTGCAGGGCTAAGAGTATGAATACAAAGTTCATAAGTGAATGTTATAAAACACTGGTATCAGATTTATATAAACAGAAAAATCCTGAAGTAAAGCCAAGTTTAGATTTATATTAACTGTATTTTATGTTCAAAGTAAATACAACCATTGTAATATTTCATAAACATACCAGAGATATCAGCACAGGTAGAACCAAATTGCTTTTAATCTATGCCTGAACTAATCAATCCGTCTGGGATTTCACATTTAAACCCCCACACTGATAAATTTGGCTTACATTAAATGGAATTTGATTTGTTCTTACCAGATACCAGATAATAAGCATTAATGCACACATCTAGTGATTAATATTATGGCATTACTAAGCATAGTACATAGTTATAATGGAGTAGGTTATATACGGGGGTTCTCTAAAGTGGGAGATTTCAAATATTTATATTAAATTTCAAAGCAGAATTTTTCAGTTCTCTTTTAGCCTAAAATGTGCATTATATTTACGTATCTTCTCAAATTTGCATTTGTGAGGTGTGAAAAATAAAATTTAATGTAAAAATTCATGCCGCTCAGTTCAGCAACTGGATGCTTCCATCTTGTCTCCTTTACAGTGATTCATTTTAAGATGCTTTTTGCAGCTGGAAGTTAGCACAGAGAACACATACAGAAGAAAAGTCTCCTCGTGCGCAATGTCTGTCTTGGCTGTGCCTGGACTCAACTGGATTGTGAGGTAATTTCCTAAATCTCAAGCGCATCGTAATCAGCAGCAATCTGCTTGCTACTGAGCTTCCTGCATCATTCCCTGGTCTTAGTGCTCACTTTGGTTAAAAACAAAAAAAACATTACAAACAGCCTACGCCCTTCACATTACACAAAGTCAACAAACTCCCACATATTACACAGCCAGGGCACACCACACTACCCACTTCCAGCACAGTAAGGACAGAGGGAGAGATGCTTAGGAAGGGGCCCTTGTAGTTCTAATTAAAATTAATTTGTGGGAAAGGAGAAGTAGCCTGTCATGAGGAACATGTGGATTGGGTTACCATTTTAGTCCATGGGCAAGTAGAATTTATTTTTAAATTTCCACAACCCTGCTCGTTTCCCACAGCAATTAGCAGACTGCAATGGTTTTCCCTAGCTGTAGATTTTAGGCCTTCATCCGCAGGGTTTCCATAGAGGCTGCATTTCTGAGTTTCTGCAGCCATTTTGCCCGAGCCACATCGTGGTTCTCCTGGCTCAGGCGACCTTTTTTTTTTTTGAATTTTTTTTTTTTTGCTGTGCTCAAGCTCAAGCTGAAGCTCAAGCTGGTTGGGCGTCAGCATAAACAATAGTATTACATCTAAAGTCAAAGCTACAGTGAGAGGTTATTCTCTCCATCAAAGTGCAAGTGAGCGTGTGTATGCTATACTTTACTCAAGGTACCAGTGTCCACATTAGAGTTGTCAGAGTCCAGGCCGTAGATGGGCTTCAGGAGACGGGTTGGTGAGTGTGTGCTCAGCCGTCCTCAGCCAATGCCTCTTGCATGCCGCCGTGGAGTCTGGTTTCTGGTCAGCTTTAGCAGTGCTCCCCTCCGATGTGCGGGAGCGTGGGTTGCCCTGCTCGTGTTGCAGGCGCTGTGTGTAGCGTGACAGGTCCCTGTCTCTTCGGCTCTGGGCTGTTATGGGAGCTGGCGCCTTCTGTCCATGGATCCTCCTCCGTCGTGAGGCAGGATCGTGGGTCCCCGGGGTTTCCGGCTTGCGGTCATCCCTGCGGGTACTTGGACTGCGGCCTGGAGATTCCTCCAGTTGGGCTCCCGGCCCAGAAGATGGACAGGTGTCCGCTGCTGGTTGGCAGGTAGGTCCCATCTCGGGAGGGGTAGGCAGGGGTTCACGTTGGGCAATGCGGTCCCAGAAGGCTTGGCAGATAGCTTCAAACCGGGCTTCGAAGGCCTCCCTCCAGCTCTGGTCTGTCTGGCTTGCTGGGCTGCGCTGTGATTGCGATGCGGCGGACATCTTGAGGAGCCGCGTGGCTTACCAAGTTTTCCGGCAACGGCCTCTTGTCTTTAGCTTTGCGTGTTTCAAGCGCCCTGCGTGGACCGGGATGTCCCCCACCGGTCCACGGGGGTGGGGGGGGGGAGGTAGGAGTTGGGAGGTTAGAGCGGTCTGTGAGCCTGTTCTCTAGCGAGGAGAGCGGCCGCCTCTCCCCGTTTCGGTCCCAGGTAGGCATCAGCAGACTTTCAGGGTTCCCGGTTTGTGACATGCATGAGTCGGGTGTCAAATAGTTTCCCCGGGCGTCCCCTCCTTGCTTGTTGTCCTCCAGGCAGTGGATGTGCTTGATTTTGGGGTGTTTTTCCCCCAGAAAGGCAATTTTGGTCAGGAGCTTGGTTTCTGCACGTCTGCACAGCCTGGAAGCTAGGCTCCGCCCCCTCTCAGGCGACCTTTTTATTGGAGGTGGATGGTGTTGTGTTCTGGACTTCTCATAATGTATTATTGATTCAATAATTCTCTATAAGACAAATTTGATTGGCAGTTTGCAGCCAAACACGTGCATTGTACTATGGCCCACAAAGATTCTAAATGAGAAGCACTGCTTTGGACAATTGTCCAGTGACCTTATGATGTCAGAGCAACGTCCAGCATGGGGGCTGCTGACGGTACTGGAATAAAGTTAAGTAGCTGGCTTAATTTAGCCATTATTTATTAAACATCAGCTGCTGTAATTTAACAATAGATATTTCTGGGGCAGTCTGTATGAATATAATTAAACAGTATTTCACCATTCACATTGGGGCAATTTGTGTGCAGCAGATGTCCTCATGCTCAGCCAGATACAAGTGAACAAATAAAAAAAAAAGCTCAGAGTCAAATTGTTCAAATAGAATTTTATTAAAATGATAAAAAGGAATATTTAACAAGTTTAACTCTCATACTTGTTAAGCACTTTACCAGCATAACACATCTCAGGGGGATTCCTGAGTGAATGTGCAGAATTAGTCATCCCTTCTGATGCAGGGTAGTTGCAAGGAAGTGTCATGGCAACCCGCCCTCACTTTAATATTGACTTCATGCTCCTGTCACAAACTTACGTGTACTCGGTGCCCACGCTGCTCCTCTCCTCGGACCACGCGGGCAGAATGCACCATGTGGCCACACTACTGCAGTCCTCAGGCCGCGCGGCCCGAATGCTCCAGGTTGCTGTGCAGCCTGAATAGTATATTCACCTTCGGTCCCGCGAAAAGCTCCCTCTGCTGGTTTTCAGGCCAAAATGCACTTCCTTAAATAAACTCCCATGACATCACACCCTTAAAGGGACCGCGTCATCTAGGTGAACCCATGCTGTTTGTGGTTGCAGAGATGACGTGGACCAATAGAAACTCTTCTGAACCTATTAACCCTTACTCATTGCCCTATTGTGGTTTCTGTCCTGATACACGTTAGTGCTATATAGAAGTCTCTCTTGTTGTATTGCTGTTGTTGACCTCAGCTTGTATTTGACTTGTGATTTTCTGGTATCCTGACCCAGCTTTGTATATACTATGTGTATTTCTGTATTTGTGACCTTTGCTTACCCTAACCTTGTTTCTTGTTGTATTAATACGTTAAGTCCGGCCATTCTAAGGCTCGGTAATAAGTCTTTCGGATCCACCTTTTGTGGGTTTTTTACTTTCCTGCATGTTGGGGTAAGACTCCCATGACTGTTACTAAATTGATTTTAAGGATATTACAATAAATAGACAATATAAAAGATCCTAAACATCAATGTATCTATGCTTGGGCTAAAAAAGTTAAAACATATACGTATCAGAGATGTGTTTTGCTAGTAAAGTGCTTAATGGGACACTACAGTCACCCGAACAACTACAGCTTATTGTATTTGTTCCAGTGAGTGTAATCAGTCCCTTTAGGCTTTTTGCAGTAAACAGTGTTTAAGATTAAAGGCAGTGTTTACATTACAGCCTAGTGACAACTCAACTGGTCACTCCTCAGATGGCTACTAGAGGTGCTTCCTGGGGCAGTGCACTGCCATTCAGTGTCTCCACCCTCTGCATGGAGACAATGAACTTTCCTCATAGAGATGCATTGATTCAATTCATCTCTATGAGGACATGCTGATTGGCCAGGGCTGTGTTTGGCTTGTGCTGGTTCTGGCTCCTTCACAATCTCAGCCAATGCAATGTTTTCCTATTGGCTCAGATCATCACTACTGATGTCAGCCAAGCAGGCACATCAGGTGTAAAGCCAGCAACAGTAGACTGGAATAAAGGTAAGATTTTGCGATATTTAGTGGGGCGGGAGAAGGGGAGAGATACAGATGATGTTTTTAATAATAAAGAGTCAGTAATACGTTTGTGTTTCTGACCCCATAGTGTTTCGTTAACAAATGTAAAATTCCAACTTGTCATATTTTCTTTTTTTATCATTATAATAAAATTCTATTTGAACGGTGTAGCGGAGTGGAGAACCCAAATATACTTTTATTCCCTTTGTTCGGCTGTCTGTACACCCCCTCTCTGCGTGGCCCCTTGTGCGACCTTGCTATAGCTCCCCCCCTCCCTCTCCATTTCAAAGCAAAATGCTGCACATAAAGACTCCTGGCACTATGATCAATTCAAATTAGTGAAGTGGCAATGGTACTTGGAGTAAACATTTCACTGAACATTAATCAGACCACTGCTGTAGGCCTTAGCAGGTGATTAACAGAGCAGGAGATAAGAATATCTAAATTCTACACACTGCAGTAAGTGAAGTCTATGACTTAGACTGTATGAGTCACAGCCGGTAAGGTGTACACAAAAGTGATTTAATACCGAAATGGCAGATAATTGTGCAGTTTATACAGCAAAACTATTTAATTAAAGGGATACTATGGTAACAGAACAACTAAAGCTTAAAGGGAAACTCCAGTGCCAGGAAAACAATCCGTTTTCCTGGCACTACAGGTCCCCTCTCCCTCCCACCTTCCATCCCAGGTAGCTGACGGGGTGAAAACCCCTTCAGGTCACTTACCTGAGACCCCGCCGATGTCCCTCGGCGGTGGTTTTGGGTCGGCGTCGCTCCTCCCAATAATTACGTCAGCCGGTGGGCGAGACTGATCCCGCCCGCTGGCTGAGGAAACCTAATGCGCATGCGTGGCAATGCCGCGCATGCGCATTAGGTCTCCCCATAGGAAAGCATTGAAAAAGATTTTCAATGCTTTCCTACGGGGAATTGAGCGACGCTGGAGGTCCTCACACAGCGTGAGGACGTCCAGCGACGCTCTAGCAAAGAAAATCTTTGCTATGAATCAGGAAGTGCCCTCTAGTGGCTATCAAGTAGACAGCCACTAGAGGTGATACCGGAGAAACTGACGGAAGCCAAGCACAGAGAGATGGACACAGGTTTCTTCAGGAAGGAAGAGATTCTTTATTGGATCACCGATCGGGACTCAGAGGGACTAATGTCACCAAAATACAGCAAAGTCTGAGCCCCGGACAATAGTGCAGGCTCCTTATATAGGCATATAACTCCTCCCATATTAAGCTCCACCCGCACATTCTCTTAACCAATCAACACAAATAAGAATTAACTTCCTGTTTGACCGCATGGCCTGTCCAGCACAATGGAGGAGGGGAATACTATATCCTGTATTCTTGCACATGCTCCGTACACTACTGATCGTATCTTGCCTCGTGCATCCAACTGATCGATACGTCAGCATATGCACGTACACATGCCACGTGGTAATCTCGGCCTACTAAATTTATTTTTACCGAGATTCCACCACATTCCCCCCTTTGATGCCTCTTGATATTTTACAATTACTTGAGGCATCACTTAACCTTAGTTTTGCTTACACCGCAAGTTACCTTGAACCAGACCAGACTTATCTTATGATGTGAATCTTCAACATTCATCTTCTTGCATTGGTTCTCCCTGATCTAGAGCCTTATATTTATATATCGCCATTATCTGTGCAGCAGCCTTCCTCTCTGCTATACTTCCTATCAGGCTTTGCACAGACCTAACTACTAAGGGTATAAGACACGGTAGGAGTAGACACAACAGTAAAATCAGTAGGACTCCACCTACCACTGCCTTAAGCCCTCCAAACCACTCATACCAGTTACCAAACCAACTACTTGGATTGTACCCTTTCCATACCTGAGTAGGCACATGCGCTAGTTTAACCATATGGCTAGTAAGCTCAGCTATTGCTTGCCCTTCGTCATCTATTTGAAGACAGCAATTGCTTAGGTTAAACTTCCCACATACACCTCCCTCTACTGCCAAAAGGTAATCCAAGGCTAATCTATTTTGGTATACTGCTGTCCTCATCCTGGTATTATGTTTCACTAGGAGATTGAGCGCTTGTGATGTCTCATTTGTGATAATCTCAACCACCGCCTGTAATCTTATAATGCGGTTGAGCATATAAATAGGGGTTCTATAACCAAAGGTACCATCTTCTGCCCACGTGGCTGGCCCATAATAATCTATGATACGCTGGGGAGGCCATTCATTATCTTCCCAGGTGCCTATCTCTAAGGGTCCCCTTTTCTTCCTATGATTCACATCATACACTTTAACACCTAAAGTCTCACCTGTTTCAATCGGTAACAAGAAGAAGGATGGTTTGAGCATACCCAACACACATGCCCCTTCCCAGTCCTGTGGCAACTCCGAATAGGCTTTCTTACCACAGATCCAGTACAAATTTGCTGGGGCTCTCCAGGTAGATGTGATGGATAAATCAAACCACACATCCTTTAAACTGGCATATCTAGCAAACGGGTTAGATGGTTCTGAGACATTTGAAGCCGACCACCAAGTTGTATTTTTAGTATCATCATCATAAGCTTTTTGCCCTAGACAAGTTAATTCTCCTACAGAAGTATTATACATTATTCCTTTCCTTGCTATGCAAACATAACCTATGATGGAGGTCTTTAATCTCCACTCAGATTTACCTCTAACACTCATATGATAATCGGCTTGTGTAGATATTAATTGGTCAACTGCCTCAGAACCGGACATTACCTCCTTTGCTTCCCAAGGCCATTGGTCTCCCATGTTAGTACCTCCACACACATAGCAGTTGGTAACATTAAGACTACCGGCAATACTTTCGGCTAAATCGATGAACAGGTTTTTAGCATTATGGGGGATCTTATTATCTATACTCATCTCTTCATAAAAGGAATGGTATATTGATGAGTCTGGGAGGATACCGTATCAGTCTCTATTCCTATAAACAATAATGTCCCAGGATCTAAACCCGTCCCGTATATTTGAAACCCAAATAAATTTCCATACTTATCTAAGAACTTGTCGGGGTTATTAATAAGTATATGGACTGGGTTGCATTCCATAGACTTACAATATGGGCTAGTCGGCAACTTAGTCACTATCATGTCTTTGTCTACTGTCTGTCCCCAAGTCGCCCACCCCACACAAGACCAATATGGACAAAAGTTATAGTCTTTATTTGGGCATCTAGGACTCACATATTTATTTTTGCTACTGGGACAAATGTATTTATCGTTAGACCCATACGTCCTCTCCCATCTAAGATCCCCACATACATTCCACGGCTTTCTACCACTCGATATCGCTTTACACGCATCAAATAGCAGAACACCCGAAGAATGTACGGATTCTAACACCGTCTTATTAATTAGGGTCCCCTGAGGATCTCCATTCCTGAGAGTCAACCAAATTGTACGAGGTTGATACTCTGGACTGAAGCACTTAGGTTCTCCTACTCCTAAATGGCACACACTATAGTCTATATTTAGGTATCTACATTTTGATACCTCTCCTTTACACTCGTACTGTGAATGCCAAATTAGGGTTTGGGAAATATGGTTACCTGTTCTCGTAGTCTTAATGCATACCTCACAGCTAGGAGTGTCGGTACCTCTACCTTCCTGAATATAAAAACACATGTAAATAAACACAATCAGAAGCACATCTTTCGCCGTCATCCTCAGTCTTCGTCCGTGCGATGGAACCTCAGCTTCCAGGATGTGAGGGCTGCAGGGAATGGAGTTCTGCTCGTCTTCACAGGTGTCCCTTCGAGACTTTCCTGGCTTATACACTATGTGATGGTAAGCGGACAGGCTTTATTATGGCCTTCTCACTCACACCTGTAACAATAAAATTTGTAATCCACAATAATTCCTCGTTACTCCGACTGAGTAGTGCGTTTCAACCGGATCTTGCAGGGATTCTCTGGATCTGCTGTAACTTGCCAAGAATCGACTGCTGCTGGCTTAACCCTGGAGTGATGTATCCACGGAGTCACTTCGGCTACTTTTATCGCTGTAGGGGTAGACAAAAGAACAACATAAGGACCTCTCCACTTGGGCCCTAACGGTACATTATTCCACTCTTTAATCCACACTTGATCTCCTGGATGATAACTATGAACAGGGGGATAAATATTCACAGGTAATCTATCTTGTACCCATTTCTGTACCTCCTCCATAGTCTTACCCAACTCTACAACCTGCTGCCGGGTAATTCCTTCTCCCAACTGACTCAAATCCCCCCTTAAGTTACCAAGTACGGGAGGTGGTCGCCCATACATAATTTCAAAAGGAGAGAGGCCCATCCTTCTGGTAGGGGTACTGCGAATTCGCAATAAAGCTATAGGTAAGAGAACGTTCCACTTAAGTTGGGTTTCCTGACACATTTTAGCCAACTGGTTCTTAATAGTTCTATTCATTCTCTCTACCTTACCAGAACTCTGGGGTCTATATGCAGTATGAAGCCTCCACTTTATACCAAGCATATGAGTCAGTTGTTGTAGGCACTGGTGAACAAAAGCTGGACCATTGTCCGATCCTATAGAACAGGGTAGTCCATATCGGGGTATTATTTCTCGTAGCAGGAATCTTACAACTTCTCCTGCTTTCTCTGTACGAGTAGGACATGCTTCTACCCAGCCTGAATAGGTGCACACAATTACCAGCAGGTAACGATGTCCACCCGATTTAGGCATCACTGTAAAGTCTATTTGTAGATCGGACATGGGGAGTCCCCCCATAAACTGGACTCCTGGTGGCTTTACTGGTCCTTGTCTTGCATTATTTTTAGCACACGTTACACATCTACGTACAATGGCCTGAGTCAAGTTGGACAATCTTGGTATGTAGAGATGTTTCCTGAGAGATTCTTCTGTACTGTCTCTCCCAGAATGTGTCCCGTTATGATAGTTCTGGACAATTTCTACTGCTAGTGATGCTGGTATAACTATTCTTCCATCTTCTAGCTGATACCACTTGTTCTCCAAATACTTTCCCGGTTCAGTCTTTAACCACTCCTCTTCTTGAGCTGTATAAACTGGAGTCCATTGGGACAGTGGAGTTGGTATAAGAGCAGCTATATGCCCCACATACTCCTGTCTTCCTGATTCAGCAGCACGCTTAGCTGCACTATCTGCCATCCGATTTCCCTTGGTTACATCACCATCTCCTCTCAGATGCGCTCGACAATGTATGATACCGACTTCTTTCGGCTCCCACACTGCTTCCAATAGTTGTAGGATTTCAGCTGCGTATTTGATTTCTTTGCCTTCTGAATTCAGTAGTCCTCTTTCTTTATACAAAGCTCCGTGGGCATGAGTGGTTAAAAACGCATACTTAGAGTCCGTATAGATATTCACTCTTAAACCTTCAGCCAATTGTAACGCTCGTGTTAGTGCTATTAATTCTGCCTTTTGTGCTGATGTTCCTTTTGCCAGTGGCCGAGCTTCTATCACCTTGTCTATTGTTGTTACTGCATATCCTGCATAGCGGATCCCTTCTTTCACATAACTACTGCCGTCTGTGTAATATTGAACATCGGGGTTCTGGATGGGAAAATCACGAAGATCTGGTCTACTTGAGAATACTTCATCCATTACTTCCAAACAATCATGTTGACTTTCAGTAGGTTGTGGCAAAAGGGTAGCTGGATTTAAGGTGTTTACAGTCTCTAAATGCACTCTTGGGTTTTCACACAACATTGCTTGATACTTGGTCATACGGCTATTACTAAACCAATGATTTCCTTTGTAATCCAACAACGTCTGTACTGCATGTGGGACTCGTACATAAAGTTCTTGACCCAGAGTGAGTTTATCGGCTTCAGCTACTAGCAAGGCGGCTGCAGCTACGGCTCTTAGACAAGGTGGAAGTCCGCTGGCCACTGCATCCAGTTGCTTAGACATGTAGGCAACAGGTCTTTGCCATGATCCCAAGTACTGTGTCAATACTCCCACAGCCATTCTTCTTTGCTCATGTACGTACAGGTAGAATGGTCGTGTGTGATCAGGTAGACCTAATGCTGGGGCACTCATCAAAGCCTTCTTCACATCTTCAAATGCCGTTTGCTGTTCTTGGGTCCATAAGAAGGGAAGGGGTCATGCTCTGTACCTTTGATGGCTGCGTACAGAGGTTTTGCCAGTATCGCATAGCTGGGAATCCATATCCTACAGAAGCCTGCTGCCCCCAAGAATTCTCGCACTTGTCTTCTATTCTTGGGTATTGGTATTTGGTAGACAGCTTCTTTTCTCTCTGGCCCCATAATCCTTTGACCTTCAGAGATATGGAATCCCAGATACTTGACAGTTGGCAAACACAACTGAGCCTTCTTTCTAGACACCTTGTATCCTGCCTTCCAGAGAATGTGTAGTAGATCGTGCGTTGCTTGCTGACATTTTTCTTTTGTAACTGCTGCTATCAACAAGTCATCTACATACTGTAACAATACACACTCTCCTGGGATGGACTCGAAATCCAGTAGATCTTGACTTAGAGCTGAACCAAATAGGGTAGGTGAATTTTTAAACCCTTGGGGCAGTCTTGTCCAAGTCATTTGGCGTTTTGAGCCCGTTACAGCGTTCTCCCATTGGAAAGCGAAAATACATTGACTTTCTGTGGCAATTCGGAGGCAAAAGAAGGCATCTTTGAGATCTAAGACTGTGAAGTAAGTAGCCCCGCCCGGAATTAAAGCAAGCAGGTTATATGGATTGGGTACAACTGGATGTATACTAACAACCGCATCATTGACTGCTCTTAAGTCCTGCACAGGTCGATACTCATCTGTACCGGGCTTTTGAACAGGCAACAATGGGGTGTTCCAGGGGGAAGTACAGAATTTTAGGATACCATACCGTATGAATTTATCCAGATAGGATTGGATGTTCTTCTTAGCCTTCTGTGGGATGTGGTATTGTCTTAGGCTTACTGGATAAACCCCAAGTTTCAGTTCAATTTTTATAGGTGGAATATTGCGGGCCAGTCCTGGTGGGTTGTTCTCTGCCCAAACTCCTGGTATGTTAAACAATGTCTCATCACTCCTAGGGTTTTGGCTAGTCAACACTGTATAAAGTCGCCACTCTTCTTCCTTTGGTACAGATAAAGTCATAATACCTGAAGGTCCATTAAACTTTAAAGATGTTGTTCCATTTGGTAGGAACGTAATCTGCGCTTGTAATTTTGATAGCATATCACGTCCCAGCAATTGGACTGGACATTCAGGCATATAAAGGAATTGATGTTTTACTACGTGGCCTCCCAATGTACAGAGTCGACTTTTAAGAACCGGTTTTTCAGCACTTCTTCCAGTTGCTCCTATCACAGTAATAGTCCTTCCAGATGGAGGAGCAACTAGATTAGTCACCACTGAATGTTCAGCACCAGTGTCGATCATGAACGCACTCCTTTTTCCCCCTATTGATACATCGACCATAGGCTCCGCTCGACCAAGGGGGATGGAGCCCGGTCGGTATCAATAGTCCTCCATGACCGTGTCAGCCAATCCTACAAAGTCCCTACCTTCTCTATCGCGGGACCTTTGCGCTGCTGGAATATACCTGTCTTCCCTAACACTTCCTCTGTTCCCATTACTCCCTCTATAACCATTACTCCCTCCGGGGCCTCCTCTACCTCTCGCTCTGCCTCTAAAGTTTCCGTAACCTGACCTAGGTCTGTCTCTCTCAGACTGTTCTCTTCGCGGACACTCATTTCTCCAATGCCCTTCTTCCCTACAGTAAGCGCACTGATTCCTACTTAGAGGTTCCTCATTCCACTTACTATCGCCTCTATCCGGGCCCCGTCTATCTACGCCTGCGATCGCTACCGCTAGCATATCAGCCTTTTTACGCATCTTGCGCTCTTCCTCTTTCTTACTTTCTGTATCCCTGTTCATATAGACCTTATTTGCTACCTCCATTAGTTGGGTGATGGACATACCTGCAAACCCTTCTAACTTTTGTAGCTTGCGCTTAATATCTCCGTATGCTTGGCTGACAAAGGCGGAGTTAACCATTCGGGAATTATCTGCGTCTTCCGGATTAAAGGGGGTGTACAAGCGGTACGCCTCCAATAATCGGTCATAAAAGACACTGGGCGCTTCATCGCTTTTCTGGATCACCTCAACTGTCTTCGACATGTTAATGGCTTTCTTTCCTCCTGCTTTCATGCCAGCAATTATAGCGTCTCTATAGGCTCTGAGTTGAACCATATCAGCACCATTTACGTTCCAATCGGGATCAGTATTGGGATAATGTGTTGCGGCCCATGCTGCTGGATTAGCTTGGTTCAAAGCACGGGCTCTATCCTCTAGTGCTTTAATGGCTGCTTGATTTATTCTTGTCCTTTCCTCATTGTTAAATAAAGTCATTAGTAACTGCTGGCAATCAGCCCATGTCGGATTATGCGTCTGTACTATTGAGGTGAACAGATCAGTCATGGCTTGTGGTTTCTCAGTATACGAGGAATTATGGGTCTTCCAGTTTAAAAGGTCGGTAGTGGTAAATGGGACATATACGAAGACTGGGTCAGCGTGTGCCATTTGACCTGCGGCATCGATATAAGCTGACCCGGGATTTAGGCGAAGAGGCATCTGATAATGCTTTAATTGTTGGGCACCAGTCAACTGTCGGGTTTGGATGGGGCTACGTAGAGAGGCGTCAGTCATGGGTTCCGGTCGGGGAGAGATAGGGTATGGGGATGTGGGAGGTTGGTTTTGTGAAAAGGTCGTAAATAAAACACTTCGAGCCGAGCTAGATGAAGCTTGACCGGAAGTCTGAAGTGGCGCCAAATCAGGATATTCGTTTTTAATGGGGGTGGGTTCTGGTTCCGGAAGGGGAGATTTAGTACGAGGGGGGGTGGATCCTGTACTGGAGGAGGAAGCGGAAGTGGATGAGGGTAATGAGGGGAGGGGTGCAGGGCTTCCTGCGTTTGCGTCACTTCTTCTTAACGGAAAGTAAGGGGGCGGCAAAGAGATCTCGGACTCAGGGGGCGTGTCCAAAATGGGCCTAACACCGGTCCTAGTGGACGAACAAGTCCTAGCTACCATGAGGCGACACTGCTCCTCGTGGCATGTCTGGAGCCATTTTGGCGAGTCATTTACGGCCTGTCTCCAACAGTCAATATAAGGAAACTGGCCGTAAAGTTCAGGCCTACCTGATACAGCCACGTGTAAGCGCTGTACCAGAGTTGGATCCAAACTGCCACGTGGCGGCCATGCCGCAACCAAAGTAGGCCACTCTCTAGTACACAAAGTAACTAAACGCACAGGAGACATCTTAACCCCAAAATCACAAGTTTTGAATCCCTTTTTAAAATTCTTCACCATACAACCTAAGGGATCCGGAATCGTTGACTGCGACGCACCCATACTTAACAATGGAACGTCGTCGACAACGAATACTATACACGTGTACTATTCAACAGTCACACCCGTTTCCTCTGGCAACAGCACCACGTGGTACGGTTACCAAGTGAAACGTACACAATAACAATAAACACTCAGGGAATTCCCGTACACACACAGCTGTTACACCAGTCACTATATAATCAATATTATGCCCTTTGGCGTAACTATACAGTCACCCACGCTATAATTCTCTATATACGAATTACCCGTCTATAACACACCCCAGTAACATCGTCTTTTACAAATAGCGGTTACAGTACGGTTAGCATAGGTCAAAGCACAAGTTAAGGTCACAATACAATTATTAGTGGTTATGGTGTTAAACATGCAATGGACGACAATGATTAGTACTTATTATACAATGTCAGTAAATATACAGGGTTATGGTACCGTGCACTATAATACAGCAACACACTATTAACACTCTCGCTAGACGGCTGAGCTCGCGCTATCTAACAAGATATACAGTTTACTAAACAATCGCTAACACATTTACAATTCCCAACTAAACTATTGGCCAGTACCTTGAATGGACTACCTAAAAACAATCTACATACGTTTTGGTTAGCCACACTGCCCAATCACCACATATATAGCGAGCTAGAGAACCGAATTTACACAGACGCCTCTTAGTCGCACTATACAACGAGCTAGAGGACCGAATTTACACAGACGCCTCTTAGTCGTACTATCAAAAGTCTAGTGGGTTCCAAATTTACACGCCTTCCCACTTAGCCCAGATAGGATGAGAACTAGCGAACCGGATTTACACAGACGCCGCTTAGTCTCCCGGTCCCTCCGACCTAGCGAACAAAATATACACCCTAGAACGCTAGTCTAGACAAGACACCGGTGTCCGGCTAGGGCTATTTTACACCAGAGCGCCCCGCCTGACTAACCAAATCAAACGGTCTGACTAAAGAGCGTTCGATCGAGCGGTGCGCCTTCGCTCCTTCCCTCCGACAGAGGGGGCAGATACACAGATTCAAAACCCCTTTGGGCCTACCGCACAATCGGTATACCCCTAGTGGGTCCTGCCGTCTAAAACAGCAGTTGTCTTACCTCCTCGTTCCTGAACCTGAGTTCACACTCATCGACGGGGACACCCCAGCACTTCTCACGTAGAGGCCGATGATCTCCTGGACAACAGACCAGTGGCGCCGAGACGAAGGGAGGTCCACGCAGAAGTTCAGGGGTGCAGCCGTAGAGAACGTGGGCAAAGATAGACCGTCTCACGCCTCTGCCTCTCAGCTACCGTTGAACGATGAGCTTCCCGGCCAATGCACCAAATGATACCGGAGAAACTGACGGAAGCCAAGCACAGAGAGATGGACACAGGTTTCTTCAGGAAGGAAGAGATTCTTTATTGGATCACCGATCGGGACTCAGAGGGACTAATGTCACCAAAATACAGCAAAGTCTGAGCCCCGGACAATAGTGCAGGCTCCTTATATAGGCATATAACTCCTCCCATATTAAGCTCCACCCGCACATTCTCTTAACCAATCAACACAAATAAGAATTAACTTCCTGTTTGACCGCATGGCCTGTCCAGCACAATGGAGGAGGGGAATACTATATCCTGTATTCTTGCACATGCTCCGTACACTACTGATCGTATCTTGCCTCGTGCATCCAACTGATCGATACGTCAGCATATGCACGTACACATGCCACGTGGTAATCTCGGCCTACTAAATTTATTTTTACCGAGATTCCACCACAGAGGTGGAGTTAATCCTGCAATGTAATTATTGCAGTTCATAAAAAAACTGCAATAATTACAGTTGCAGGGTTAAGAGTAGTGGGAGTTGGCACCCAGACCACTCCAATGGGCAGAAGTGGTCTGGGTGCCTGGAGTGTCCCTTTAATGTAGTAATGGTTAGTATCATAGTCAGTCCCTGCAGGCTTTTTGCTGTATATACTGCCTTTTTAGAGAAAGGGCAATGTTTACATTGCTCCCTAGGGACACCTCCAGTGGCAGTCACTCAGATGGCCACTAGAGATGCTTCCTGTGTCATTCCTGCACAATGTGGGAGGGGAGGGAAGAGAGGGGTGGCAGGGGACCTAAATAGGGGTTCAACACATAGGGTCAGGAATACACATTTGTATTCCTGACCATGTCGTTTTCCTTTAAGGAAAAGCGGTTTTGGTGCTTTAAGATCAAAGTATTTAATTTACACAAGTTAATAGCTCCTTTAAGGGTCAGTCTAGGTACCATACCTCAACAGTTTGCTAGTGGTTATGTTGCCAAGATTCCCTCTGGTATTATCCCACAGTAATCAGACGTTTATTATGGTGTGACACTTAAAGGGATACTATAGTGCTAAGAATGCAAATCTTTATTCCGAGAACTATACGTTATTCTTTATTGGATCACCGATCGGGACTCAGAGGGACTAATGTCACCAAAATACAGCAAGTTCTGAGCCCCGGACAATAGTGCAGGCTCCTTATATAGGCACATAACTCCTCCCATATTAAGCTCCACCCGCACATTCTCTTGACCAATCAATACAAATAAGAATTAACTTCCTGCTTGACCGCATGGCTTGTCCAGCACAATGGAGGAGGGGAATACTACATCCTGTATTCTCGCACATGCTCCGTACACTACTGATCGTATCTTGCCTCGTGCAACCAACTGATCGATACGTCAGCATATGCACGTACACATGCCACGTGGTAATCTCGGCCTACTAAATTTATTTTTACCGAGATTCCACCACAAATTAGCGTACAATATTGAATACAACCTGGACACAGTAACCAGAGTGGTAATATTCTGATCTATATTCTGTAATATTCTGATCTATAGCTCCCTGCAGGCAATCTAATGTAAACACTGTATTTTCAGAGAAAATACAGTGTTCACATTGATTGATAGGAATACCTCCAGTGGCCGTCACTCAGACGGCCACCAGAGGGACTTCCTATCATGCAGGGCCCTAAAAAGGCCCTGTACACGTCAGATGTATTAAAATACATCTGACGTGTGCAGGAGAGAGAAGGCACTGTGTGCGCGCCTTCTCTCTCCAGCCTGTCAGCAGAGGAGGGGGGCGGGCAAAGACCGCATGCTGAGCTGTCAGTCAGCTCAGCTCGCGGCCACGCACACCGCGTGCCGCCCTCTGAAGTATGTGCGCATGTGTGGCGAAGCAGCGCATGCGCACAAGGGAGCAATGACGCTTCCAAATGGAAGCGTCTGATTGCTCCTTGCTCGCGCTCACCTATTTCGTCATTTTGATGAAATAGGGGATGCGGCTTCACGGGGCTCCCGGCGCTGGAACCAGGTGAGTAAATTCGGCTGCCTGGAGAGTCCCTTTAACCAAATATTTAAACGTCACTTCTAATGCATGACACTCCGCACGTTAGTAAATGTCCCTGAATAAAATGTCTGCCTTCTTAACTGGAAGTGCAGTAGATCGTGTTAACCCCTTAAGGACCAAAATTCTGGAATAAAAGGGAATCATGACATGTCACACATGTCATGTGTCCTTAAGGGGTTAAATGTCAGAGAGGAGCACTGTAAGAGGAGTTAATGAGAATAATAGAAGCCCATGCAGTTTGCAGTCAGTGTACTGAGCTGAGATTAGAGGAATATAACTAGTAATACAGTTACAGGCTGGGCCAGGGCAGCCTCTCAGTTCATGATGCACTCACAGTCAGTAGCGGAGCTAAGAATTCACCCAGGAAATCCCGAGGCCGCTGTCCATTACAGCAGGTGCCATGGGAGAGACAGACTGGCTGAGCACCGACACTCCACAGCCCCCAGGCAAGGGTCAGTCATGTGCCCAGCAAGCTGACTCTCCTGTCTCTGAAGCACGAGGCGCCATTTTTACTGAGGGCCAAATCCCAATTCCCGCAAGGTGAATTTCTTTCTACAGAGCCTCCTTCCACCTTCTCTAGGTGGACATTGGGGGCGGGTGTGTTATAACCTTGTTATAAGTACGCTGCCACACGCTGGAAAGTGCAAAATCCAGGAAACCAGCCCATCTCAAAGATGGCGGCCGGAGCACTGACATAGTCATGTGACTCGGGAAACCAAAGCCATTCCCTTCAATGTCAGGGAGTAACTGTGAGACGTGCGGCGAAGACTGTTGCGCGTAGCTGTAGTGACGTCACCGCCGACACGCCCACACCTCGCGTGCACTCAGGGCAATGTTCTATTGACCGAACATAGAATACCGGGAAACTCCAGCAGTGATCGATTACTTCCAATACTAATGTATTCGGGACGAATAGGGCCCGCCCTTCAGGACAGCGTGTGAGTATGGAGTGCATGGCTGCTAGGGCAGTCAGTGACTCGGAATGGTGTTTGGAGGGCACAGGGGTGGTACTGATAACACTGACCGCTTTCACTATCACTTGGCAACCCCCTCCTTTCCTCTCACCCAGGGACATGAACCATGCTCCATGTGTGCCCTCTATACTTGCTGCAGACAGAGAGGGTGTGATGTGACACTGGGTAATGTTTTATTGGGTTAGTTGTAGGGAATTTCCTCTTATGGAATTTAAAAAAAAATAAAGTAACTATAGCAGATCACCATGTCTTCCATTTTCACTGTTGTGTCATTCTAAAAAAAGTGATTGTTAACCTTGTCATTCCAGATGTGATGTGAACTTCATCACCTGTGACGCTCAGCCAAACTCCATAAACACTATAAAACTTTAGAGAGCAGATGTTGGCAATCACTGATGTAGTGCCCAAATGTAAAACTGCAAATAAAGGATACCTTGCCATTCTAAAGGCTGGTAAAACATCATGGTAGTGGGCGTTCTAAATCTAGAACAACTGGTAATCTACTGTTTGCCCAGCCATGATCTAAACCCTGTCACTGATGCAGTATGTATGGAAAATTCTTATTGGAGATTAAAGGGGCATGCTTCGCAACATAACTGCTACAGCTTACTTGTGTGGTCATGCTCATAGGGTCACCATGTTAATTGTTTGATTAAAAAAACCTGTGCGGAGGGACCATCCTCATCTCAGCCGCATTGATAATGCACAGTTAAATTGGCTTGTCACCTCACCAAAAATTAGATTGTTTCTTTATGAAATACTCATGTTGACTGCGTTGAAATTTCATTCAAATTACAACACATTCAAAACATACCTTAAGACAAAGCGGGCACAAGTTTGTTTTATGCTAAGCCCAAAGTTGGCACAAAGGCAGAGCTTCAGCTGTCAAGTTCTGTCAATTCTCCAAGCTAGAATCAGGCTTGTTCTCTAAGACTGCGAGACTTGCAGGGTTATTCGACAAATGTGAATTGCCATGATTTCTAAGTGAATTTAAAAATTTAGGTCAATTGCCAAATAAGAAAAATTCTCCCAGTCAATTATATTTTCAATTTGGATATTTTGGCTTTAAATTTGAAATTAACTTGGAAAACTCCTACCAATCCTAACCTATTAGTCTTGGTCGTCGAGTGCCTGGAACTCTGAGGTGGCCACTCGACAACCCGAACACCGGTCAAAACATACGTATGCCTGCTTCTGTTGCGGCAAACTAGGAGAACCTGGTTCGACGGTTTGGTCAACTAAAATTACCGAACCATTACTATAGAGTATGAACCAGGGGATTCATTCCCCTTTTTGATGGTTTCACTGATTTACGTTCGGATGAAAACTCAAGAGCTAAACCGACCCCTACAGCTAAAATCATGGCACTATTTCTGGACAGACTTATTCAGAGCGGTCGGTTAAATCCTTCAACCCCATGGCGATTCGACTGTGTTCGTGGGATCTGAGCACTTTTCGGATATATTGGGCGCTCAGATTCAAGCTCTCTTCGGTTATGCGAAATATGATTTTATGTATTTTAAAGTGTTTTGGTGAATTTTATAACAGTGCATTCTTTTCTGTACCTGGAGATAATTGAGTTTACTACAGCCACTTAACCCAATTATCTCCAGGATAGAAAGGAGGAATTAGACTGTTTGTGTGGGAGTATTATACATTATAACTGTATGCTGATTGGTTATTGTAATTGTGTCCCTGTCCCCAACAAGGTCCATGAGGAGTATACCTTGTTTGGGGACTTGCACAAAAATGTGGCCTCCATTAAACAGATCGTTTTGCCCCTTCATGAAGTCTTGGCTCATGTTTGGGGGATTGGGAGTTATAATCACTACACCTTGTGCCACACTTGGATTTCGGGAGATTTCTGCACGGATATACTCAGCTGGAGTATAGGGGATCCGTTACAGAGGTATATCATAAAGGTAGAATCCGTTTTGTCCAAAGAGACATTCTCAGCCAATCAGTATATTGCAGAGTAGATGGAAGTAATTTAGCAGTAGAAAGACGGAAGTGCTCATGCCATTGTACAGAACACTGGTGAGACCTCACTTGGAGTATTGTACGCAGTACTGGAGACTGTATCTTCAGAAGGATATTGATACCTTAGAGAGAGTTCAGAGAAGGGCTACTAAACTGGTTCATGGATTGCAGGATAAATCTTTCCAGGAAAGGTTAAAGGAACTTAACATGTATAGCTTAGAGGAAAGACGAGACGGGGGATATGATAGAAACATTTAAATACATAAAGAGAATCAGCACAGTAAAGGAGGAGACTATATTTAAAAGAAGAAAAACTACCACAACAAGAGGACATAGTCTTAAATTAGAGGGAAAAAGGTTTAAAAATAATATCAGGAAGTATTACTTTACTGAGAGGGTGGATGCATGGAATAGCCTTCCAGCTGAAGTGGTAGAGGTTAACACAGTAAAGGAGTTTAAGCATGCGTGGGATAGGCATAAGGCTATAATATAAGGTTAGGGAGTAATGAAAGTATTTAGAAAATTGGGCAGACTAGATGGGCCGAATGGTTCTTATCTGCTGTTACATTCTATGTTTCTATGTTTAATAGGGATGTTGTGGAAGTGTTAAGTGTGAATTATCAATGAGGCTAAGATGGGTCTTGTCTCCAGACATTGGAAAGACCATCACTTTTATTAAACCATTATTACAGGTAATACTAATGTTTAATCTGTACTTTAATAAAATTACTTTTTACATTTCACTTCAGATTTTTCTGTTCTAAATCTTTTACAGTAAAAGTAGTGATTAGTTGCATGCACTTAATTTTAAGTAATTATATATAAATTTAAAATATCACCATTTTCAGCACAAATATTACTATAAACAAAAAGCAAATTTGAAATGTGAGTGAGCAAAGCAAGATATTTTCAAATACTGTTTCTGCGTTTGTACCCTCTCGTTCACACGCGGCTGTTGGGATGTTTGCTGTATTTGACTTTAATCACCTTACTTTATTTAGCATGTGTTGTGTGTCTGACCTAGTAAGAAAGCAATCTGTTAACAATAGCACAATGAACAGACACAAACAAAATACCATAGTCATAGTGTACAATGTAGGGAGAGGATTGGTTTAAAGCTAGGTAGGAGGAGACACAAACTGGGTGAAATGTGAAGGTCAGCATGTCGAAGAACCACAATTTATTTTCTAAGGAAAGCTTACAATGTCAGGGAACAATAAAGGGTAATGTTGAAATACACTTTTTTTTTTTTTTTTTTTGAAAGTCTGTGCTTGTATAGACTTTTTTTTTGCAAGCTAAGATAGAACTACATGATCATCCTAAAAGAAAACAAAGCTGTGGATGCCTGAATAGTACTGGAGTAGTATCTTTACTCTCTCCAAACATGCTTTGCTGGTTGTTTTGTCTTGCTTTAAAACACAGTTGTCTTCTTACAAAATATTAAATTAAAAACCAAATAGCAATATTCCGATTTAATTAGCAGAGTTGAACACATGCTAATAATTGGCTGAAGTCGCCACCTGCCTTTATTAGTCTGGATTTTGGAGTATGGTTGTCTATTCATCACATATAACCGTTTAGTTAATCGTATTGGTGGACCCCATTTTCTTCATGTATCCAGATTGTAAATTATAATATTAATACGTTTGCTAATTTGCTATGATGTAAAGAGCTTTCTAAATATATATATATATATATATGTGTGTGTGTGTGCAATGTAGTGACTTGCCTCTTTTTATATAAAGGTTGTAGGTTCATGTTTTATCAGTACTTATTACACTGAACTATTTATAAACGCAACACTTTTGTTTTTTCCCTTATTTTTCATGAGCTAAACTCAAAGATCTAAGACTTTTTCTATGTACACAAAAGGTCTGTTACTCTCAAATATTGTTCACAAATCTGTGCAGTTTTAATGTGTGTGGGGGAGATCTAGGGAGGGGGTCCGAAAACCAGTCAGTTTCTGGTGTGACCACCATTTGCCTCACACAGTGCAACACTTCACCTTCGCATAGAGTTGATCAAGTTGTTGATTGTGGAATGTTGGATCACTCCTCTTCAATGGCTGTGCGAAGTTGCTGGATATTGGCAGGACCTGGAACACGCTGTTGTATACACCGATCCAGAGCATCCCAAGGATGCTCAATGGGTGACATGTCCGGTGAGTATACTGGCCATGCAAGAACTGGGATGTTTTCAGCTTCCAGAAACTCTGTACAGATCCTTGCAACATGGGGCAATGAATTATCATGCTGCAACATGAGGTGATGGTCGTGGATGAATGGCACAACAATGGGCCTCAGGATCTCGTCAAGGTATCTCTGTGCATTCAAAGTGCCTTCAATGAAATGCACCAATATTAGTTGTCTATAACATATGCCTGCTCATACCATAACTGCACCTCCACCGTGGGCCACGCGATCCACAACGTTGACATCAGTAAATCGCTCATCCACACGCCATACACACTGTCTGCCATCTGCCCTGTACAGTGAAAACCGTGATTCATCCGTGAAGAGAACACCCCTCCAAAGTGCCAGATGTCAATAAATGTGAGCATTTGCCCACTCAAGTCGGTTACGACGACAAACTGCAGTCAGGTCGAGGACCCCGATGAGGACGACGAGCATGCATGTGAGCTTCCCTGAGACTGTTTCTGACCGTTTGTGCAGAAATTCTTTGGTTATGCAAACCGATTGTTGCAGCAGCTGTTGCAGTGGCTGGTCTCGGACAATCTTGGAGGTGAAGATGCTTGATGTGGAGGTCCTGGGTTGGTGTGGTTACACGTGGTCTGCGGTTGTGAGGCCGGTTGGATGTACTGCTAAATTCTCTGAAACTTCTTTGGAGACGGCTTATGGTAGAGAAATAAATATTTAATTCACGGGCAACAGCGATGATGGATATTTCCGCAGTCAGCATGCCAATTACATGCTCCCTCAAAACTTGCGACATCTGTGGCATTGTGCTGTGTGATAAAACTGCACATTTTAGAGAGGCCTTTTATTGTGGCCAGCCTAAGGCACACCTGTGCAATATTCATGCTGCCTAATCAGCATCTTGATATGCCACACCTGTGATGTGGATGGATTATCTCGGCAAAGGAGAAGTGCTCACTAACACAGATTTGTGAACAATATTTGAGAGAAATAGGCCTTTTGGGTACATAGAAAAAGTCTTAGATCTTTGAGTTCAGCTCATGAAAAATGGGGGCAAAAACAAAAGTGTTGCGTTTATAATTTTGTTCATTGTGCGTATGTACATGAAGGCTGAGTTTGGGTTGTGTTATGGAAGTATACTGTGGTAGAGTGTATGCTGAACTTAATGCCCCACTATAATTGATGACTGTTTAGTTTTCCATTCGGTGAATAACATGTTTTGTCTCTTGACTGTACAGAGCTGTTCTATGTCAGACAATGGGTGTGTAGTGTGAGTTACAAGCTATCACTTTGTTGCTTTTGCCAGTGCTGGTCTGTTCTGAAATAGTTACATTGAATTGTTTTGTATTCCTTGGCTTACCTTTTTATATAGA
Organism: Pelobates fuscus; assembly: GCF_036172605.1. Lineage (NCBI taxonomy): Eukaryota > Metazoa > Chordata > Amphibia > Anura > Pelobatidae > Pelobates > Pelobates fuscus. The sequence goes on from NC_086322.1 coordinate 152,818,414, forward strand.
AACGTTCTAACTCTTGCATCTAGTTGCAAATTTTTTCACCAGGTACTCCCCCCAAAGCAGCAGCTTGGAAACTATTGGAGGAAATACTGATTTGTAACGTTTACTTGGATAACTTTATATTTGGTTTATTTGATTCTGTTTCACTCCCAACCATCTTTGGAACATACATAACTTGAAATATATTTTTTAAACCAGAAAGCATATACTTTTTGAACAAATATACAAACCAAAATACAGCAAAAACTTTGAAAAGTATATCATAAAATATTTATAAACTTGGTCAGATTGCATTGTTGGGCACGACTCTCAGCTAGGTGAGTTTCCTAATGTATTTTTTATTTTTTTATTTTTTATTTTTTTTACAGATGTGACGTCTGCCAATGGGCCTGAGTAAGCTCGATGTACTGTACAGGCGGCTGCTTCTCACTAAATTTTTCATCAGTGGATGGGGGAACCCAGAACATCTTAAAAGGTTTTTTTCAGACAGAAATTCTAAAAATGTGCTTTTTTTTTTTTTATGTGTAACTAAATACTAACTGATTTAATTATTGGTCAAGCTGTGAATTGCATAATGTTTCGGGGGATTTAGCTACCATCTTTGCATTAATACTATAACGTTTTTATGTTACCTGAATATTGTATGACATTATGTCCTAAACTCTGACATCCACAAGAGGTGCTTCTGATGAAATAGCAGAGTAATAATCTGCCATTTCTATCAGATGGTCTCATGGACACAATCTTATTGCAGCAGCACGGCATTATATAGTGCGTGTTCATAACATAACTATGCACATTTTCCTATGGTAATGCCTTGGATTGGCTGAGATCATCAAGCTTGATGATCTCAGCCAAAGAGGTAGGACAGCAGCGCAGAGACCAACGTTGAGGGCGGAAAAAAGTAAGTAAAAATGCATTTTACATCGTTCAAGAGGCACTGTAGCATTAGGAATACACATTTGTGTTTCTTTAACATTTGAAATACTATGCTGCTAGCCAGACCTTAAAAATTACTCCTCACTGCAAGCCAGAGCATATTCACTAGGGGTGAATTTCTACTCTCTAGTCTAGTGGGTAGTGCCAAGTGGAATCCCTGCTTGGAAAACATTAACATCTTTTCACAATGCTCTTGATCAGGGGTTGGCAACCTTTGACATTTCAGATATTGTTGATTACATCTACTATAATTTGAATATGCTTACTGCCTTAAGAGGCAATACTCTTAGTACTACACTGAGCTGCAGTGGATTGTTTAGGCATCTCAAATAACGTCATGTAGTCCAAAAAAAAAAAAAAGAGCGTATGGTTTGAATTCTTTGTAAGTGCTAAGGATATCTACTGTAAATATATTGTATCTAAGTTTGGGAATGCCACATTAGTGCTTTCATACATATAAATTTTTTTGTAGAATATTTGAATTTCGGAAGATTATTGGAAACAGAGAGAAATGCCAGCACTTGGTGCCAAAAGACTACCCGGTGTACATTGACAAGGTACTAAAAGTGCATTTTGTCTGTTAATTTTGTTTTGTACATTATACTGAGATACTTTATATCAAGCCCAATAAGGGATCTTTTTCTTTTTGAATGTTACTTTGTGCTGTGACTTTATTTATTTTTTCATTTTATTTTTTTTATTGATTTTCAGCAATCAAATTTATAGTCTGTGTATTTATCTATTGTAGGTTGAAGATCAAACAGACTGCAGGATTCTTGATGGGTACTTCACATCTCCACTGGTTCATTATGTACCAGATGTCATGCCTGCTGAAACCGTTACTGCAAGGTAAGGATCAGTACAAGTCCCAACCTCCCTTAACCCCTTAAGGACACATGACCTGTGTGACCTGTCATGATTCCCTTTTATTCCAGAAGTTTGGTCCTTAAGGGGTTAAGAGACTGTATCCCAGTTTGCTGTTGGGGAGCCAGAGGGGGGTCAGCATGCTTGCTTTGTTCTACTGGTAGTTAAAACTCAAAAAAAATATTTTGAGCTATAAGGAGGCCAGTGCCCACTATTAAATTGGCAGCAGTTCCATATACATTTTCTGATGAGTGGAACTGCTGCTGAATGTTGGCCTCACACATAGTCTATAAACCACTGCTAAGACACGACAATGGTCTTTTAACACAATGGGAAAGCTGAAATTTACTAGGAGAAAATTGTATCTGCTTGAGTTATTCACTACAGTGAGAATTGTCGAGAATTCAAAGTGAACGTCTACCTTTACACCAAAATAGCTGAACTGGAAGCACAGCTGACTAAGATCATTTATTCAATTGTGCCATTTCACTTTGTATACCCAAAAGTTATATATTTTTTTTTTTTTTTTTAGTAAATAACCCTGCTAGAGCAGAACTTGCCTCAAGGAACTTGAAACCCTGTAGATTTACAGAAAACTAGATTTGCTTTTTGTGCCTTTTATATTTTTAGTACACATAAAAAGGTGGCCACCTTCATGTTGAAATGTCCTTGTAAAAAACATCTAGATAGTGTATGTGCTGTTGGTCAAGGTATAGAAATGCCTAATTTTTAACACTTTGCACCTGGAGGACCAAGTCTCTTGGCACATTGTCTGGGGCACGTGGGGACTTTGGTACTCTGAAGAATCCATAGATTCCCACCATTTTGCCCTATCTTGGGGTAAGTAAAGCTACCAATAAGCGCCTCAGCCATGGGGACCTCTTCCGAGATGCCCCTTATTTTGAAGCTGTTTTTCCACCTCCAGTCTTCAATGGCAGTGAAGCAGTGGTCACTCAGCTCGTTTTGCTGTTGGAGTCCCTTGCCTGCTTTCTGCAACATGGCGATCTGTGATGCTGGTTCGCTGAATGCGGCCTCCACCGCTGTCAGCTTGCCTGAAATGCCCTGCAAATCTGCACAGAGTAATGCTACATCCATCTGGATACTCTTCTGGAGGTCTGCCAGAAGCAGTTTGAGCACTTCAGTGGTCACCGGAGAATTGTCTTGTCCAATGTTCTTTGGTCCTGGGCATGGGGTTACAGGGAGATCTTCCACCATGTTAGGCCTCACCGAGCCATGTGCATGCCTCAGCATGTCTTCAATATTTAAGTGGCTTTTTGGGTTTAATTTTCTTAGTTTTGCATCCCATTTTGTTTCCCCTCGCCCGTAGGTATTTTCCTTGCCTTTTTTTTTTTTACCTGTTTTAGGGTCTCTCAAGGGGCTTATACAGTGTAATTGTTCAGAGCTCTGTATGTGTGTGACCATTCAGCTTGGCTGCTCGGCTCCGCCCCCTTACTTGAATTTATATTGAATTTATTCTATATACATTTTTCTTTTGTTTGGCAGATTCCAATTCATAGTCCCCAAAGAATGGAAGAGCAAATACAGACCAGTCTGTATCCATTTGGCTGGCACAGGAGATCATGTAAGTATAGCGCATGTACATGAGAAGCCATTATTCGAGTAACTGCACACATAGACTGCTCTTTTCCCCAAACTTGATCCAGGGTTATATTTCATGGTCTTAACCCTTGAAGGACGAATGGCCGTTATTCTGTCATGGTTGTCCTATTTTTAAGGACTCATAACACCGTTACATGTTACATAGCTGAAAAGAGACTTCCGTCCATCAAGTTCATCTTTCCTCACATATGTTTTTTGCTGTTGATCTATTATTTAGTTATAAAGTTTATCTGCAGGGACCATTTTGATAGCTGGGACTCCCCTCTGTCAGCTGTGGGTCATGCTACATGATAAAAGCTGTGTGCATCAGCAAGAGTACTCTTCTGCTGATACTCGCAAAGGGAATCCTTCTAACTCCATTGTCTCAAGGGTTAGGGTTCATCTTCGCTAGTCTTAAAGGACCACTCTAGGCACCCAGACCACTTCAGCTTAATGAAGTGGTCTGGGTGCCAGGTCCAGCTAGGTTTAACCCTTTTTTATATATAAACATAGCAGTTTCAGAGAAACTGCTATGTTTATATAAGGGTTAATCCAGCCTCTAAATCCTCTAGTGGCTGTCTCACTGACAGCCGCTAGAGGCGCTTGCGTGACTTTCACTGTGAAAATCACAGTGAGAGCACGCAAGCTTCCATAGGAAAGTATTGATAATGCTTTCCTATGCGACCGGCTGAATGCGCGCGCAGCTCTTGCCGCGCATGCGCATTCAGCCGAAAGGGAGGATCGGAGGCGGGGAGGAGGAGGAGAGCTCCCCGCCCGGCGCTGGAATAAAGGCAAGTTTTAACCCTTTCCTCTACCCAGATCCGGGCGGCAGGGGGTCCTTGAGGGTGGGGGCACCCTCAGGGCACTATAGTGCCAGGAAAACGAGTGTGTTTTCCTGGCACTATAATGGTCCTTTTATGTTTCGGGTTATGGTTTTTATTAGTGGTTAGAGCTATAGTTAATGTTTATGGTTATAGTTACAGTTAGGAATAGTGTTGGTATTTAGGGTTTAGCTAGTATTCCTGGTTTGTGTTACGGTAAGGGTCAGAACTATTGTCATCATTAGGGTTATAAATGTTATAATTAGTGTTGGCGTTATAGAGCCTTCTTAACATTTCTCATAAAAAAAACTATTTGACCCTGCTTTAAACTTTTTGCAAAGGTATACACTGGAGTTTTGTTGTACTTATAAGGTGTAGCTGAGTTGAGGGAACGTTGGTGTAGCAGTACACATGAAATTTAAAACTACACAGCAACATTTTAAAAAGTATTTTGCTTTTCCTCTCTCTTTGAATAATTTTGCTCTACTGCCCTTGAAGATTCACTAATATATCTGTTTTGTGTTTTTGTTTTTCTTTGGGGGTGCTTTAACCTTTTTTTGTATATTCTACCCATAAACAGTATTACTGGAGAAGACGAACTTTAATGGCACGTCCTATGCTCAAAGAGGCTGGTATAGCGTCCCTTTTATTAGAAAATCCATATTATATCCTTTTTTAAATAAAACTTGTGTCAATCTAGTTCAGCAACTAACCTATGTGTCTTTGAAGGCCTGACTTCCTGTTTTCTTACTTTAACAGCACTCTAGGCAACATAACACTGCATCTCTGTATATTGGCTGTGTTGGTTAGAGGCCAAACCAATTGATTTCACAAAATGGCAATTTTTTACATTGCTGGGCTAAAACTACAGGTCTATTGTATCCAGACTACTTCATCTGGGTGCCTTTAGTTGTCTTTTAATTAGTGATTTGACAACATAACGGAGCTGTCCACAGAACCTGGAGAATGCGGTCTCCTCCTCTGAATGATTAATGCAAAATGTAAATGTCTGTATTATCTATGTCAGTGGTGATTGGCTGAGGATGCTGGTGTAACCCATTCCTAGTATTGTAAAATAATCGTTGCGGTCCAGAAAAGACAAAATTCTTAACACAAAAGTGTTACATTCTGCATTATCAGTTTTGGTGAGCAGCCTCTGACAGAGAACTGTGTAGAGCTTAATTATTATTATTTTTTTTTTTTCAAACCTCTTCTAAATGGTTTAACAGAAAACTGTAGGCATTGCCCAAAGGGTATTAGGAATGTATCCACTGCACAGAGCTCTAGTAGTTATTTTGCTTAAAGTGCCCCTTTCTCAGAAATTCAGTACAGACAAGGCAAGGCTAATATTGTAGATGAGGAGGAGAAATAGAAGTCCAGCGTGTGCCTTTCTTCGTGGATATTTGTGTGTCTATATATGTATAAATATATAATGCCAAAATACCAGAGTATTAATATTTCAAAGACAAGCTTTTGAGAGCTTTCCTATCTTCCTCAGGTCTGAAGCAATGCTAATCATTCTGATAGAGTTTAACACTTAAAACAACTGATGTTAGAGAACACACATCTTAATATTTTAATAACCAAAATATACAAAGACATGGAATATTCTTCCTTCCCTTCCAAATATTTATTAAACATTAGTTACATGTTCTTCTCTTTGTACCTTTTAAAGCAAAAAATTATATAGGATGACAAATCGTACGATTTATAAAATATACTGATCCCAGCAAGTGTATGGAGGCTGTTGCCTGGTACGAAGTATACTTCTGTTTTTTGATACAAAATGTTTTTTCATGTAGTCGGTAGTTATATATCACGACATTTTGCCAAACAAGGAACAGCTAAGCTCTGTTGCGGTAACTGAACACCTATCTAAAAACATAATATCGTTAAAAGGTTAATGCTGTTTGGGGGGTGGGGGATGGAAACAAACCATGTCAGTTTCTGTAGGTCAACAAAATTAGACAAACCTAACGGTGTTATGTTCACAATAACCATGTATTGTATAAACATGTTCCAATTTAACTTTTAAAATGTATTGATTTCTTGTCCATTTTCTACTGTTACATTGTTTTTCTTTTTTGTATTTTGTATTGTACTTTAAAATGGGAATCACAGATAATTGACAAGGGGGTTTCTAGACTAAAGTAATCAGAACTGCAAAATTGGTAGACTTGCAGGATTTTTCCCAAATTAATTATTTTGGCTTTAAATGTGCAATGTCATTGTGTTTGAGGTATGAATTGTGAAATATTCTGTTAGCCAACAGATATGCATGTCCAGTCTGGCCTTCTCACAAAAACAAGATTGTGACTTTTCCGTACTTGCAGTGCTAACAGAGGCCATTTAAAAGAAAAAATAAAACTAATTAAGTAGCCTATGCTTGTTCCTTAACTTCCCAAAATTTTACATGGCTGCAGAAAGCCAAAGGACCAACTGTAAGTATTTTGCTACTGTTTATCTGGTTTCCAATTACAAGAACTTTATATGTTCTAGAATTAAACGTTTAGATCTAAATTATAATCTGGCCGTAACTGTGTTTATTACTTTACATTAATTTAGTGCAAATCGGTGTAGGAGACAGAGTAATTTTATTTGGTAGTACTTGCATGTTGCATGTTTAGAAAATCATTTATTACTTTGGCTATACACATTTAAAAAACATGGAAACTTTTTCACAGTGTATGCACTTTTAAAGCTTCCAAGTGGAAATTAAAATTAGAACATGTGCAATATGAATATTAACATCTTCTCATCAAGCAAAACAAAAAAATGACTGAGATATACAAAGTTGGACAAAACTGATACTGCTAAAGAATGAAAAACGTCTGCTTGAGTAGTATTGCAAAAAAACAGAAGTGCCCAACAGACCCAGGCAAGTTCATTCTGTTTAAAAACAGCTTGACACCTTACTACGGGACATGGCGAGGGAATACTTGCAGGATAACCACTACAGCATGTAGAAGGAAAAAACAAAACAAAAAAAAAAACACCTTAGACACAACTGGGTATTACTTAAATCCTTGACTGGTAGGGGTGCCGTGAGGACTGGTTTGGGAACCATTAGTATATATTACATTCTGCTTCATAGAATTTACAGCAGACATGAGTGGGATGTAGACAGAGAACCTCATACATATGTGACATCACCAACATTTTCTTTTTGTCCTCAAAAGGAGATCAAGTTTAAAGAATGTGTCTGACCTGTTTGTAATGGGAGGAGCCCTGGTGCTAGAGTCTGCTGCCTTGCTACACTGGCTGGAGAGGGAAGGATATGGGCCCCTAGGAATGACTGGTATATCAATGGGAGGCCATGTAAGTAATGTGGCATTGGTCTTCTATATCATCAGTACTCGGCTATTCTATAATCAACCTTTATATAGTGCCAGCATATTTTACTGTACAAGAGGGGAACTTAAAGTTAAATGAAAATTAGAGGGAAAGCCAAAGTACCATGTCCGCTAGACTTGTGCAATAAAACTTTTCAGGTGGTACGAAAAAAAGATTATTTTTTAATGAACGCCCAAACTAATCTATGTCCAGGATTTACTTGTGTACAACTCTACAACTTATGCAAGGTGTGTATATATAAATCAAACTCTCTCTTGTCATCCATATACACTGTGTGCAGAATTATTAGGCAAATGAGTCTTTTGACCACATCATCCTCTTTATGCATGTTGTCTTACTCCAAGCTGTATAGGCTCGAAAGCCTACTACCAATTAAGCATATTAGGTGATGTGCATCTCTGTAATGAGAAGGGTTGTGGTCTAATGACATCAACACCCTATATCAGGTGTGCATAATTATTAGGCAACTTCCTTTCCTTTGGCAAAATGGGTCAAAAGAAGGACTTGACAGGCTCAGAAAAGTCAAAAATAGTGAGATATCTTGCAGAGGGATGCAGCACTCTTAAAATTGCAAAGCTTCTGAAGCGTGATCATCGAACAATCAAGCGTTTCATTCAAAATAGTCAACAGGGTCGCAAGAAGCGTGTGGAGAAACCAAGGCGCAAAATAACTGCCCATGAACTGAGAAAAGTCAAGCGTGCAGCTGCCAAGATGCCACTTGCCACCAGTTTGGCCATATTTCAGAGCTGCAACATCACTGGAGTGCCCAGAAGCACAAGGTGTGCAATACTCAGAGACATGGCCAAGGTAAGAAAGGCTGAAAGACGACCACCACTGAACAAGACACACAAGCTGAAACGTCAAGACTGGGCCAAGAAATATCTCAAGACTGATTTTTCTAAGGTTTTATGGACTGATGAAATGAGAGTGAGTCTTGATGGGCCAGATGGATGGGCCCGTGGCTGGATTGGTAAAGGGCAGAGAGCTCCAGTCCGACTCAGATGCCAGCAAGGTGGAGGTGGAGTACTGGTTTGGGCTGGTATCATCAAAGATGAGCTTGTGGGGCCTTTTCGGGTTGAGGATGGAGTCAAGCTCAACTCCCAGTTTCTGGAAGACACCTTCTTCAAGCAGTGGTACAAGAAGAAGTCTGCATCCTTCAAGAAAAACATGATTTTCATGCAGGACAATGCTCCATCACACGCGTCCAAGTACTCCACAGCGTGGCTGGCAAGAAAGGGTATAAAAAAAGAAAATCTAATGACATGGCCTCCTTGTTCACCTGATCTGAACCCCATTGAGACCTGTGGTCCATCATCAAATGTGAGATTTACAAGGAGGGAAAACTGTACACCTCTCTGAACAGTGTCTGGGAGGCTGTGGTTGCTGCTGCACGCAATGTTGATGGTGAACAGATCAAAACACTGACAGAATCCATGGATGGCAGGCTTTTGAGTGTCCTTGCAAAGAAAGGTGGCTATATTGGTCACTGATTTGTTTTTATGTTTTTGAATGTCAGAAATGTATATTTGTGAATGTTGAGATGTTATATTGGTTTCACTGGTAAAAATAAATAATTGAAATGGGTATATATTTGTTTTTTGTTAAGTTGCCTAATAATTATGCACAGTAATAGTCACCTGCACACACAGATATCCCCCTAAAATAGCTAAAACTAAAAACAAACTAAAAACTACTTCCAAAAATATTCAGCTTTGATATTAAAGAGTTTTTTGGGTTCATTGAGAACATGGTTGTTGTTCAATAATAAAATTAATCCTCAAAAATACAACTTGCCTAATAATTCTGCACTCCCTGTAGATGTGTTTACATTTTGACGCCAATAATTAGCTTTGAGTATTTATAGCATGACAGACTGTCATTGCCACTGTCAAGCTTTTCAAAAGATTGAATATTTTTGGATACACTTTTTTAATATATACATATTTTTAAAATAATTATTTTTTCTCCATTATCTTTAGCTTTGAGTGGGGAAAATTTTTTTTGTTGGTTTCCTGCAATGTAAACCCACCTCTCTAACGACTCCTAAAAAGATGTAAACATGGAGAAAGCACAGCCCCGACTATGAGGCCAAAACCTATCAAATGCATTTAAGTTGTGCTGGTGCTTGAAGTGTGCTTTTTGTCTTCTTTAAAAACATTAAATGATAGACATATTCATTCCAGCTGAAAAGTATTTGTTCACAAATAAAATGCCTTTGATAATTTGCACTTGATGTACTCCATACATCCAGGATTTACATTTGGAGTCTTATTCATTGAATACATTTCGGGAGTTAAGATTCAGTTCGGGTGCAGAGTAAAAGGCGTTTTATTCATTCATTCATAGCAGCTAAACCAGATTAATGCGCAAGTCTGTTAAATGCTGCAGACATAAGTGTATGTCCTCCTCACAAGTGATGAATTATGTGTTTATTTTTTGTTACCGTGTCCTTTTTATAGATGGCTTCATTAGCAGTAACGAATTGGCCTAAACCAATTCCACTAGTCCCATGTCTTTCCTGGTCAACAGCTTCTGGAGTCTTCACAACGGTAACTGAACTCAAATATATGCTTTTATATTACTTTAGTACTCCGGTCAGCATTTGGGTTGAAATAAAATGAACCGTGAACATAAATTCTATAGGTAGTATTTTAACAATGTCTTTCATTTGAAAATTTATTCACTCGTGCAGTTTAGTTTGCAAAATGTCCATTCATTTCTATACACTCAAGCCGCATTTGTTTGGCATTTTGAAATTTTTTTCAGAAAATACTTTGTCTCAACATTTGTCTTTGTAGTGGGCATTAAAGTATAGCATTGTACCAACACATAAGGGAGTTTAGTTATGACACCGATGGCTAACTTCGGCCACTTCAGCTGTTTTCTAGAACTATCTTCCCATGATGCTTGCCTATCCCTTTGGCAGTTCTATGGATTAGACTTGTAAACCTTCTCATCTGGTCTTCTTTTATATGTATATTTAAAGGGAGTTTTAAGTAAAGCTGTTAACTGGAGAGAGCTGGAAAAGCAATACTGCACACAGTCCATCTATGAAGAGGAGATTATACATATGCTCGAGTACTGCGGGGTATGTATATTAAATGCTAAACTGCTTATCAAAAATCTGATTTGTGTTTATAGGTCTTGGTGTAAGTACTTCATATGATATCAGTAAGGAAAATCCTGTGTGTAACTTTCAGCAATGCCTCCACCACCTACTTGTGAGAGCCACTGAACGTTGCCATTTAATATTTTTAAAAAGTATTTTGAGTAATGGGTGTTTTATTAAAAACGACTTAAAAGGAAATTTTTCTTTCCCAGGATTTTTATTATTGTAACTTCTCCCAATATTTAGAAATCCACACCACTCTATTCTGCAGCTGGGTGCCTCAACCGCTCCCTGTCAATCATTGATATAAACTCTGTTGTTTGTGCCTGACAGTCAACAATGTTTCTATTTCTCCTCCTCAATTGCAGTGTTTGCTCTAGCTTATCTAACTGGATTATTAAATGAACAAGCGTGCTGCAGTGATCATTGTGCCAAGTATGCCCCAGCAACCGCCATGTAAGTAGTCAATCCATTTGCAAAATGCTTGACTATTTACCTGGAGTTTGCTGACCACCGCTCCCTTGCCTTTCTAATTCCGCGCTCTGTAGTGGTTTTGGTACTAAGAGTGCAGGGTTTAAGTCATTGGTTGAGTGCGATCAGCTTACACTCTTTGCTTAGAGGTTGGCACTGTACTGCTAACAGAAAATTCTAGCAGGACTTTTTGGGTCTCTGTAGCAAAAGAGGAGAATCGGGTAGAAGTGTTCAGCAGACCCAACATGAAAAACAGACATTTTGGAGTGCGTATGTTCAATTTCATGAATGATGTTTATGCAGCCCTAGTCACACCTTCCTGTATGTGACTTGCACAACCTCTCCTGAGATTTATAAACGTGATATAAACACAGAAGTGTAGAACGGAGCTGTTACCAATGAAATATTTGTATCCTTGGGATTTACAGCATTGCTTTACTTTAATAGCAGCAACACTTTACTGACATGTCAGGTTTTAAATGTTGCAGTTGGTTTGCCAGAACAGTTCCTTTCCAACGTTTTATCTTTTCAGACAGATTCCTTCAAAATGGGACAAGAGTTTGTAAAGAATTTTCCAAGCAGTGTTGACAGCCTGACCCACATAAATTTTGCCTCCAAACTTTTCCGCCTTAAAAGAAAAAGGGAACCAATACCAAATGATCCTGTTCAGCCTTTCCAGACCAGCAGCAATGCCAGTGGAATCTTATTCCAAGGGGATTCTAAGATGTCATATGTTAACCAAGCACTGTCTGGGGGGAAAGAGAGCCTTACAAAAGCAATGGAAAAGGGGCAGGCACGAAGAGACGAGAAGAGGAGGGCTGAAACTCTTCAAAATGAGTCTCTATTGTTCATGAAAGGTGTCATGGATGAATGTACACACGTTGCCAATTTTTCAGGTATGCTTCTCTTTGAAAACCGCCAAGTGGGACACAAACCTTTTCTGAATGGAAAATACTGTGGGAATTGAAATTCATAATAGTGTCATCTGTAAAAAAAGATTTTTTATTTTTTTTTATTTTTTATTTATTAAAATTAAAGGGACACTAGAGTCACTTGAAAAAAATGTAGCTTAATGAAGCGGTTTGGGTGTATAGAGTGCTTCTGAAGTCTCACTGCTCAATTCTCTGCCATTTAGGAGTTAAATAACTTTTGTTTCTGTTTAAGCAGCCACACCTCCACCGACTGTGACTGACTGACACAGCCTGCATGAAAACAAAATGGTTTAATTTTTTTTCAACATTCTGTGTTTATTGGTTTGGTATTATTGGCATAGTGTTAATCGTTTCAGAAAGGAAACGTTGCACCGGTTAGTACACATACATTATGAGTCAACAGGTATGCAAATTCTGAATGCATTAGACTTTTCCATGGTTATTCTTTTGGTAATTACATTGTATAGGCGTTAACACAGTGGCCCATTTATTCAAGTACCCCTCAGTTTATTCAGGGTTTTTGTCTGTGGGCGCTTCCAGCTGGTGTAGGAGACAATTCGTGGCTCTATGGCCTTTATTATCAAGAGTCAAAATTGATATGGAGAACATAATGTACCAAAAATGGAACTATAGGAAGTAAAGAAAAGGAAGAAATATACCATGATGGTAGCTATTAATGATGGGTGTTCGAGGCGTCTCTGTTGGCCGAGGTGTGATTCGGCTCACTGGAGCTGGTTCCCTGTGCAGAGCCAGGATGTTTGGTGTGGCGACTGTGGGGTCTAGTATGTGAAGGCCAATAGAGAAAGGAGATGGGAGTACTCTAGGGCAGGCATAGGCAACCTTCAGCACTCCAGATATTTTGGACTACACATCCCATGATGCTTTGCCAGCATTATGGGGGATGTAGCCCACAACATCTGGAGTGCTGATGGTTGCCTATCCCTGCCCTAGGGCGTTCCCAGCGTGAGGGTCTCCAAAAAAAAATGTAACATAGAACAAAACGAGGGACACCCAACGACGATACCCAAAGACTTCAGCCCAGGTCACAGCCTCCTTGGTGGGTGGTGTGCTTTATACAGTTCGGTCCTGCAATTGTCTGGTGCTCGTTACTGGGTTTTGTTGGGCAGGTTAGAATAAGATGAGAAAGCGGAAAGAAGGAAAAGGAAGCGGATATAATGGAGGAAAGGGAATAGGAAGGTGGATGGTCTTTTCTTGCCCTCCCCCGTATGTGGTTATTGCATCTGCTAAGGGTTTGAGGCGGTGTCTATTGACGTGTTGTGGTTGTTTGGCGTGAGTATTTGTTATTAGAGTTGAGGCTCGTTGAGCCACGGGTCCCAAATTTTGCAGAAATGTTTGGAAGTTTTGCGTATTTTTGCTGAGATTCTCTCCATTTCCGTTGCTTCCTTTGTTTTGTGAATTACTGTCTGTCTGTATTGTTGATATGATTGGTGAACCCCAGAGCTCTGCTATAGCTCTTCTTGTTGCCAGGGCTGTTCTGCTTGTCAATTTGTTTTGGGCTCTGGTTAATCGGTCCCAGAGTTTGGAGAGGAGCCAAATCCATGGGTCGAGTGGAATGGTCGTTTGTAGGAGATCCGAGATCAGTTTGGCAACTTCTGCCCATAATGGGATCAGTTTGGGCAAGTGCCACCAGAGGTGTATATATGTTCCCTTGTGTCCGCATTGTTTCCAGTATACGTCCAAGTCAGACGTTCCCATTCGGTATAGACGTATGGGTGTCAAGAACAATCTGAGCATGGTCTTGTAGGCCTGCTCCTTAAAATTGTTTAATTTTTAATCAGATGTAACTTCCTTTAATTTTTTATTTTTTTTTTAACTCCTGCTCCTGAACTTAAATCATACACAGGAGGCTCCTACAAAGTTTAGCAAGCCATCAACAGAGCAGGAGATAAGAAATTGCAAATTAAACTAAATTTTTAATAAAGAAAGTGTAAACATTAGATGACTCTTTATAGGAAGTGTTTGGGAAGGCTGTATAAGTCACATGCAAGGAGGTGTGACTAGGGCTGTATAAACAAAGTGATTTAACCCCTAAATGGCAGAAAATTGAGCAGTGAGACTGCAGGGGCATGATGTCAAGCTAAAATTATTTGGTTACTATACAGTCTCTTTTTTTTTTTTTTTTTTTTTGAATTTTTTATTTTTGCAGTGCATATTATGGACACAAACTGGCTTGAGGTACCCCAAAGGCAATCCTCGAGCTGCTTAGCATAAGTAACAAGTAGGGTAATCGCTAGGCAATGCACAATTTTATATTATATAGTAGCAGTAACGTTGGTGAAACATGAGAGTAGTAAAAGTAGATTAATAAACAAGCATGACATGACATAACATATCCCCTTACTGATAAGAGAGAGGTACTGTGTGTAGATAGACATGGTAAGGTAAGGGATACAGTAGAGTTTACCACCCCAGACAGCCCCAACCCCCCATCAGAATAGGTTGTAGGAATGGCAGCAGCATAGATTGCATTACCCTCTGGACCTGGTAAAGCAAAGAAAGTGGGAGGCACAACTCTAGTAGATTATACAAGTATGGCAAGTATGAAGTCCAGTACTGCCCAGGTGCCCCAGACTGGGTAGGCGCTGGGGTCAGAGGCCCATCTTGGTGATCATCCTATCCCTCTTATAGGGAATTTAGTGTCCCAGGGTGCTTGGCTCCTTAGATTGTCAGCCAGGGGAGACTCCTGCATAACGTAAAGCTGCACTTGAATTCTACTCCTCTCCTTGACCCTGTGCTTTTCCTGCTGCATGTTGCTGGGGTTAGGAAGCTTTGCAGTTTGCCAGCCGGCTGATTTTACTGCCTTACGTCGCTTAGGCCGTCGTCGCTGTCTCCGGTATGTCGGGCTCGTGGTGTGTGCAGTAGGACGCTTCTGGGAGTAGCGGGGTGGTTCAGGAGGTGCCTCGGTGGTCTCCTTGGGTTTCAGCCTGCTTTCCAGCTTTCTCCAGAAGGCGTCGAAGATTGCCTCTAGGCGCCAGCATGGATCAGGTATCTCCCCTCCAGGAGTGTGGGGACACGTGTCGTCCGCCATCTTAGATGGTGCTCCGCCATGTTTGCGGGTGTTTGCGGCTCTGGTGCTGCTCTTAGATAGGGTTTGGGAGCCATCAGGGTAGGGACCGGGATAACCCCCGCCGGTCCAAAGGGGGGGGGGGGTAGCAGGGCTCCAGGCGCATATTCCGCACTCCGGTCGCGCCAGTCTGGGAGAGCGGCCGCCTCTCCCCTCCTCAGCGCTCACTAGGCCTCAGTGAAGCTCGGTGTCTGGAGTGCTCGAAGTGACTGGTGGAAGCATTCGCAAGTCGGGTCTTCTTCACATATAGTTAGGGGTAAGTCGCTTGATGCCCGGTTTTGGCTATTTCAGTCAAAATAGGAGATTTCCTTAGTGTGTTCCTGGGAGCTCCCAAGAAACACAACCAGTCGCCATGATTGTCAGGCCCCGCCCCCTATACTGTCTCTTTTAATACTGTGTGATATTTTATGTTAAATGTCTTGAAATATTCACAACATGATTCACAACAGTAAAAGGCATGCATCTCTATTTCAGCAACAAAACCAGTGTTTCGTAGAGAGGCTTTAAGGACAGACAGATGTGGGGAAAAAAAACAACAATTTTCACTCACTGAGTCTTTGCAATTTAAAGCATTTGTATGTTTTAAAAAAAAAAAAAATGACAGTACAAAAACAGTTGGGAAAAACACCAGAATTCATATATTGTGCCAAAAAAGGTCTAAAAGTGTATACAACACTTTGATAAATCTCCCTCGTGGTCTGATCTACTCTCTGTATTATAAATGATCTACTCATATTTTACAATACAGCAGCATACACACATATGAGTTATCTACACAGAGATACTTATCCTATGACAACTTGTAGTTATGTTGTAGCAGAATCTTTCTTCACAATTTGTCCATATTAATTAGTTGTGTGGAACAAATTATAGGTTATTTAAATGAAACAGTCCCCTGTGAAATAGAGGACATAATTTTAAACCTTTTCCCCTCTAATTTAAGACTATCAGGAGGGGGCGGAGCTAGCCACGAGCCAGACCGGATGCCATTTCTGGTAGCTTTGAGCAGGCCCGGCAAAATAAGCCTTCCATTGCTGGCCACATTGTTCCCGACCCAAATCACCTAAACCCTACCGGGGAGCCGCGCTGAGTCCACCGATGCCCTTCTTTCAACCCGCAATGGTGCACAAGTAGCGGCGCCGATCTAGGGCCTCCTACTCACCTGCCCTCGCTAGTTGGGAAACACTCCTCCGTGACTCCTCCTGGACGAACCGGGCTGGGTCTCCGTGCCTCCACCTGAGCACACAACAGCCATGGGGCGCCGCTCACAAAAACTTGGGGCTGGGATCCCACCAGACAATAGGGATATCGGGACCATGCTGCAGAGGCAAGTACCTCACAAGATGGTGCCCGCAGAGGGTCTCCACAGCACACTCACCAGCACCCCAGAGGAAACAGGAGCACAGACACCCACAGCTTCCAAAGGGTCACAGACCTCCACAGCTTCCCAAACTGACCAATCCACTCACATGGACACCACAGACAGGTCAGCACCTACCACCAAACATGACCTACAGCTCCTACTCCAGGATATCCACAAAATGCTGGCAGCAGACACTAATATCATCAAAGCAGATGTGAAAAAAGTCACAACCAGAGTTCAGAATGCAGAGGAAGAAATTACTAATCTACACAGTGGCATGACTAACATAAATGGTACTCTGCACCAACTTCAATCAAACCAACAGACGCTGGCGACACAGCTGTCAACCATGAAAGACAGAAGCTGACGCAATCACATTAAAATCCGGGGCATCCCTGCCACTGTCTCGACTGACGAACTACCACATTACCTGAGACGCCTCCTGTCGTCCCTCCTGCTGTAGCAGAAAGATATTCATGGATGGCATATATCGCCTCCCTACCTCACTTAAAACATAATCCTCTCAGGCGCGAGACGTCATTCTCAAATGCTCACACCGTTCCCTTTTGAGGACTCCGTTATCCTTCTACCAAGACCTAACAAAAGCCACACTACAATGGCGAAAATCCCTCAGTGAGAACACACACCGCCTGCGCACAGCCAACATACCATACAGATGGGGACTGGCGAGATCCCTATCAGTGACCCACAAGGGAACGACCCATATAATCACCTCAATAACAGAAGCACCAACTCTCCTTTCTTCGCTGGGATTGTTGGAGCTGACTCCAAGCATAAACCCGCGAGCCTCAACTAGCACCTGGGACCCGGCTGCTGTGGTAACCTTCACTCCAAGGAATGTAGCAAGAAGCCGACCTGACACCTGACTAAGACCGGTGCTGACGCTTCATGTACTGGCCCAGCAGAGGGCTCCGAACTCAGTCTGTTTCTCTGATGTTCTTCACTTTTATTTTCCTTTCCTTTATCTCCTCCTCTCAAGTTTTCAAAATTCTAACCACAGTGCCGCTACACTGACAAGGGCCTTAGACCTTCACCATATGTGGGGAACAACTAAATACGTACGTTGGCGCAATTGCTACTAATGTTGGAAAGGCATATCCCCCCCCCCCCCCCCTGCTGCACTCTTGGTTAGGGGTAACACTCAATGCAAGGGCAAATACGCCTCAACACCTGGAGCTACCCCGACTCATACATCCCCTCTACTTTGACCCACGTACGGCTCAACAGAACCCCACGTATAATTTTCCAAACCCTGCATAACTCCAAAATGTTAGTCGCCCATACTACATGACCTTCAAACCGCTACTATATCACCACTTACTACACTAATTCACAATGTAAGGGGGTGTGTGTATATATATATATTTATATTGTGCATCTATCCCTTGATGTCTTAATTTTCTTTTTTTGCATGACCTATTGCTTAAACTCATGACGTGTTTTCAGTTGTTCATGCCTCTTATACCTGCGCTACAAAAATAAAGAATTTAAAAATAATAATAATTTCAGGAAGTATTACTTTACTGAGAGGGTAGTGGATGCATGGAATAGCCTGCTAGCTGAAGTGGTAGAGGTTAACACAGTGAAGGAGTTTAAGCATGCGTGGGATAGGCATACCTAGCTATCCTAACTATAAGATAAGGCCAGGGACTAATGAAAGTATTTAGAAAATTGGGCAGACTAGATGGGCTGAATGGTTCTTATCTGCCGTCACATTCTATGTTTCTATGAAATGTCAGTTTAAGTATTATTCTTGCACGTACATTGCCCATTATCCTGACCTATCATTTGTCTTTTTATTGATAGTTTAAATACATTTCTCATGGTATATTTCTTACAACCTGGTTTGAGGCAGTGCTAGTTTAGTGCTTGCAAGATAGGACTCTTGTTCTAAAGATAAAATGTGCTCCATTAACCGTAAATCGATTTTCACTTTTCAAACTCGTCTCTCCAGTCCCAGTAGATCCAAGTCTAATTATAGTCGTCCAAGCCAAAGAGGATGCCTATGTTCCCCGGATTGGTGTACGCAGTCTCGGAGAGATCTGGCCTGACTGTGAGATCAGATATCTGGAAGGTGGTCATGTTAGTGCCTACCTCTTCAAACAAGGGCTATTCAGGTTTGTATGCAATTTAGTTTTGCATTCCATGTCACTTAGTGACATGTGGTTTGTTTGCAATCCAAATGCAGTAACGTCAATAGGGGTAAAAAAAATAAAGCACAGTTTTATTTTTTTTAATTTGTTTTGTTTTTTTTAAATTATAAATACACTTTTTTTTTTAAATGTCTTTTTGTGTAAATACCGAGCATTGAAACTTTGTTAAAAAGCAGTCCAGTAGACTATCATTTAAATGACATTAAAAGGAACACTCCAGACACCTGTGACTGTACCACTGGAAGTACCAAACTATATTGGTATGGTTCAACCACTTACCTGGGTCCTGCAAGGCGCCCACAGCTGCATACCCTGCATCTGGTCTTCTCCTACAGGAGAAGCCAGATTGCCCTGTTGTGCTAAGCAGGTTCATGCAGGACTGCGCTCATGATCTAAATCCATCAACTGAGTTTTTTTCACCTGATGCGCATGATCCTGCATTGTCCATGCTTTTTTCTATAGAGATATACAGCTTCTCCTGCTGGATAAGAGTAGATATGGCACAGGTACCTAGGGGATCCATGTAAGTTTTCAAATAGTGCCAAACAGTTTTGGGGACAATGGACTGTAATGCTTTGGAAGTGTTCCTTTAGTACTTTGTAAAACTGGACAAAAAAAGATAAAAACTGAAGTCTTTTGGCTAATCTAATTAAAAATCTTGTTTTAGGCAAGCGATCTATGACGCCTTTAGTCGCTTTCTACAGAAGTATCCAATGTGATGATGTGCGTTCAAGAGAGTCTCACACCGTCCTTCTACAGAAGACTTGATGCTCGTGACTTGTTCAGAAAGGACATGCCAACACCAATCCATCTGTCTCTTCAACTAGGCATTTGTGGTTCTTGTGAAAGGACACTCTTCGCACAGAAGGAAATATAAAGTGACTGTCTTGATGATGGCACAGTTGTGTCCTCTGCATATAGTAAACTCACATGAACTTATGTGGTAACAACACATGCCAATTTTGAATTGGTTACATTTTTTGAAACTATATTTGACAAGTTGTTTTTCAGATTTCTCTTTATATTGTGTAAAAAATGAGAACCCTCAAATTTTTGGAATCCATTTTTAGCTTTTATTTGAACAATCTAATAAGCTGAATTAACTCAATGAGTTATCCCATACATGTACTACCTGCACTTCTGCAAATAACTGAATGTACTTTCAATTAACTCTATGTAAGAATCTACTGCACAATACCATCTGATTGTAAACTGACGGCAGCAGAGTACTCCTGATGAATGAAGTGCCTAACGTCACAGAATACATTATGAAAATTTGCTTGATGTTAATTCTTATTATATCACTTACCCTGTTGAGTTGAACAATCAGATTTTAAAGGAACACTGTACTGTTATGAATACTAGCTCATTCCTAATACGATCAAAGCCAAGTGAATATTTAGATATTGCTCCTGCATTCCGCTTTCAACTGTAAAATAAAAAGGGTAGGCTGGGGGGTGCCACGTTGCTTAGAAACTCTTGGTGCTGCCTTATGTTCTTCCACCTGCAGCATCAACATGGACGTGTCTGTTCCACAATGATGGCCCAATCCAATACTCTTCAGAGAGGAGCACTGGGAACAAGATTCATGTGTGCGGCCAATCAAATGCTTCCTACAGGATAGCAATGCATCCAGTGCTTCCTTATAAGTTTCATGTGATGACCTTTGACATCCTCATGAACCTCGAATATAACATAACTGAGTGAAACTCGAATGTTGAAGAGCAAGTGCCTCTAGTGGCTGTTGGGAAGATAGCCACTAAAGGTGTGTTTAACACTTCAATGTAAACAATGTTGTTTCTACAAAACTGCAATGTTTACGTTCCAAAGCTTAAACTGCTACTTACTAGTGCATCTAATGGTCCTTCAATCAAGCTACTCCCATACAGACCGCTATTACCATAGTTTTGCTTATGTATTAATTTACCTGTGTGTCAACTCCCAGAACTCCTAGGTAGGGACTCGGAAATGGTAGGAAGAGACACCATACTTATCAGGCCACATTGATACATTGGAGTGGAAAAGATTGTTCTTGTACATAATGTGGGTCTTTGACAAAAAAGGCACCAAAAAAGGTACCACTCATTTCAACCCATGTTTCTATTAATTTTCCTAAATAACTAATATGCCATTCTTTGATTTCATATTCCCTTTAAAAAATATATATATATATTTTTTTTATGAATATAATTTTTAAATGCCTTATACTTTATTCCATTTTTAATTAAAATGAAACATTTCTGTGTATTTCATAATCATTCTTTGAATTACTGCAATAAATTAATTCCCACGTTTCTACTGTTTCCTGGGTAGACCTTCTTTCCATCCTGCCCTCCACAAATTTGATTTACTTAATGAAAGGTTGATTTAGATTAATTTATAAGTATTTATTTCAAAAAGATCTTGTGTTAATTCATCACCAAGTTTACCAGTGTAATTGCAACAGAAAAGGTGAAATAAACTTGTGCAGAATCTTTCAGCTGTTTTTTGTTGTTGTTGTTTTTTTCCCTGCAGGTTATTTGTAGGTTTTAATACTTTAAGCAGTGACATTTTGTAGGGGTATTTATGCAAATGTCTATATTAAATCAATCTCTTTTCAGTAATCATTAAAGCGTGTCTGTCACCGGAAGAAAAAAAAGGGGGGGGGGGGAGGGAGGGAAACAGTATTTCATAAAGATAAAATTTGTCTGAAGTGCAATGTTATGTTATAGGTCAGGGGTAGGCAACCTACGGCACTAGTGCCATGCACGGCACTCGAGGTGTCTTTGCACGGCACTCAAGGCTGCTAGAGCCAAACAGGCTCTGACCTATCAGGAGTCCCAGTAAAATTTCAGATATCTGCTAATCCGAAAAGGTAGTGAAGGACAATCCTCAATTTATGCATTGCAGCACGTAGAGGAAGTAATCTCAGATCACTTCCCCACAGCACTTCTGAATAGGAATCCACACTGTAGTAGAGCAGCTCGCAGTTGCTGTTGCAGCTCCTTTCCTTGACATTCCCGTGGCCGGCCTAGTCCCCACTGGAAGCTACCCACACTGCTAGATATACACAGAAATGCAGAATAACCCTCCCCTCATACAAATAATACGGACAGCCCACACACAAACATGCACACAATCCGCACAAACAAAACACCACTAACAATCCATATACATGCACACAACCCCACATGCAATACCCCAAACAGCCCCCACACACTACCAAACACACACTATGACATATCCATCCACACACATACACAATTCCACAAGCAGCCCCCATACACAGCCCACATTCATATGTATCATACACAATACCATAAACTACGCATGAACATATACAATATAATAGCTCATATACGCAGGGCCGTCTTTAACGCGGGGCAAACTGGCCAGCTGCACCGTGAGCCCTGCTGGCCTCAACTATTTCTTACCCTCTGGCCGGTAATCCGCACACTAAGGAGGCCCACCGCGTTGCCCATGCGCAAAGGACCACCCGGTGGGCTTCTGTCAGCAGGGGCCCCGTCGCATGCTGAGGCGCTTTAACAGCGCGAGCGGGCCCCTTGCTTTTCGGCAGCAGGCTGGGAGGAAGTGACGACCACGCATCATTTCCTCCCACAAAGAGAGGAGCGCGCGGGAAAGAAGAGTAGGCTGATTGGAGGGGGGCTGGCCGAGAGCTCTAGACTCCAACTCCCAACACCTTCAGCCACCAGCAGGAAAGGTAGGATACTGGAGGGTGGGTTTTAAAGTGTATGTCTGTGTCAGTATGTCTGTCAGTGTGTGTGTGTGTTAGTATGGTGTGTGTGTGTCATCTGTGTGTGTCAGTATGTCTTTGTGTGTCAGTATATCTGTGTGTGTGTCAGCATGTCTGTGTGTCAGTATGTGTCAGTATGTCTTTGTGTGCCAGTATGTTTGTGTGTGTCAGTATGTTTGTATGTCAGCATGTCTGTGTGTGTGTGTGTGTGTGTGTGTATCTGTGTGTGTGTGTGCGCATTTCAGTGTGTATAGATCTGTGTGTGTGTGTGTGTATATGTGCATACATCTCAGCATTCACACACTAACACTACACACAAATACACCCCTGCATTCAAATTTCAACACTACGTACAAACACATGTCTGTGTTACACACCAAAATTATATGAAAATACAACCCTGCATTCAAAAACCAACACTACACAAATACATGCTTGCAATCACACCAACACCACATACAAACATATTCCATACAAAAACCTGTTTACATTCAAACACACAAAAACTGCTTAGTGCTAAATACAGACCTGCAAACATGGGTAAATGGTAGAGCCCCAGCTGTCAATGCATTTCTGGAGTTGCACGACAGATGGGGATCTACCTTTTAATCACCCGTGCAACAGGGAGACCCCCAAAAATTCTTGCACCTCTCTACTTTAGGTCCGCCACTGTGTTGAGATGGAGGACGTGATTGCATGCCTGAGGAGGGGGGACAGGGTCCAGGGGGCCCCAAGCAAATGCTTTGCCCAGGGTCCAGTCACTATTAAAGACGGCCCTGCTTATACGCACAAATACAACGATACAAAGCAATTACAGTAAAAATAACACAAGCAGAATACGGCAGCATACACCCCTCGATTAAAAAAAAAATAGGACCGGCACGCTACAGGACATCTCAATCCTGTATCGGCACAGTGCTGCTAAAAGGTTGCCTACCCCTGTTATAGGTAATGTCAAGAAAGGATTCACTATTTTGTATACAGTAATATCTCACTTTACAGCACTTCGCCAATATAGTGCTTTTCAATTCTAGTCAAATGAAGGATCTCCACTATTTTAAGGTTCGCTATATGTATGGTTGTAGCATTTTTGCCTTTGACATATTTTCTTTTGATCTAGCGCTATTGCACACCTAAGATACAAATTATGTATGTTAGAGTAAACCTATTTTAAAGCTTTTATATGCACTAGCAAATGGTGGGGAGGAAACTGATTTGCTTTACAGTGGTGGTCTGGGACCTAATCCCAATGTATTAAAAAGGTATGTTTGTATTTAGAACTATTTATTTACTAAACTGTGATTGTATTCAATTGAAACCAGACTTGAGAATGTATGCCAAAATAGGTATTGCCACTGCCTATTTATCCCGGATTTTGCAATTTGGTATTTAATTTGCTATTTAGTAAATACACATTTTTGACATCCTTATGCAAGTGTGTTAGTGGAGAAGAAACACAAAAAAAACGGAGTATCATCTAATCAACAAATCCGTGCCAAAGAAAGACCGTGCACTCAGGTTTTATGGACAAAGTCGGTGCCAATCAAGGTTATTTACTAAAGGGAAAATTCAAAGTGAATTTCAAATTGAAGGCAAAAATAGTTCAATTGGATAATTCTTTTAGTCGGCTAAGCTTGCAGTTTGGTCTAAAAATGTGACATTCACTTTGAATTCCAGACAATTTTCATGTTCGTGAATGACCCTGCATAAAAAAGTGTGATGGTTACCAAAACATTCTCTGCATTGTCCCTTGGTCACTTCTCTTGGGAGTATGACCTTATGTCTGTCCTTGTTGCTCTATTACTTGATAAGATAAAATTAACAAAACACTTGGGCTGCCAAAGACCATTCACTAAGAGCTATTATGAACAAAGTCTGTCACTGTTTTGACGAACGTGAGAATTTTAAGTGAACCTGTTGTGAAATAAATCTACTTGCCTGAAATTGCTTACATATACAATTAATAAACCATAGTCATGTGAAAAGAAAGTACACCCTCTTTGAATTCTATGGTACATATCAGGACCAGGGACGTATTAGCCGCGGGGCAAACAAGGCATTTGCCTTGGGCGGCATTTTCCAGGGGCGGCAAAAAACGCCGCCCCAAATGCCCAGGGCAAATGTCTTGTTAGCTTTGCGGCTAACTGACTTGCTGCGCTGGCGAGGAAGCACTTCCTCTGAGCGGTTTGCTCAGCTCCCTCGCATGCCGCAGAGTGAGGCTGGGAGCCGGAATTACGTCATATTCCGGCTCCCAGCCTCACTCTGCGGCGTGCAAGGGAGCGGAGCAGACCGCTCAGAGGAAGTGCGCCCTTATGTTACCCTACTGAGGATTGCTGCCATTTATTTAGTTGGGCTCACACCCTATCCTCCTTTTTTCAGTTAGTCTTCCCTGCTTCACTCCCTGCACAGTGCTGTGACTCAGCAGACTGACTGTGAAATTCAAACGCTGCCTGTTCCAATGGTGCATGACTATGACTGAAGGATCCTGCCATTTACTAAAGCTGGGGACGTTTTTTTTTTTTTTATCATTTCTATATATACTTATATAAAAAAAAAAAAAAAATGTTTCCTTTTAATACTTGATAAAATGACCATTATATTAAAAATAGTTTTTAGGTGACAGTTGCCCTTTAAATTAAGCTAGAGTGTCCTTTTTATTTCTTGAATTTGTTCTCATTACGATTGGTGGGTATATACTGTGTAAAGTGTTGTTGTTGGGCAAAGTGTGAAGAGAGATGTAACACTAAAGCTCAATGTAATGTTCCTACTGGATACTCCAGTTTGGAAGCTCTGCAACAAAACTGTGAAATCTTTCGGCATTACTGAATGTGCAGCAGAATAATGGTCACATATTAAGGCCAAGCCCCAGCAAGATCAAAACATTGAATTACCTATTTATTTATTTTAAATCACTTTTATTTAAGTATTTTTTAATTTAAGTTTAAGTAGCTTAAAACCAAAAGAAAAAAAGTAAATAAATAATAAACAAAAAGTTTATACTGCAGGTATGGAATTAGCCACTGTTTAATATTTTGAAAGCTTCAACTGCATGTTAAGATAATATTAACAAAGAAAGTACAATGTATTTAACGTTTAATCAATTTAAGTATTTACATGTATCTACCTTGAAAAGAGGATACATTGTCAACTGAATTACATCTCAAACTGTCCACAGAAAGAGTATGATAGATGAATGAGGCTTAGCAGGACACACAAAACAAGTAGACTGTCTAAATATAGTCTATATAATCTATATCTACGTTCCTCGGTATAATGCCTTGTCTATAGCTTCACGAGTAAACAAATCATCCCCACTCAGTCCCCCTCCTTCAAATAGTAACCCTCAAAACACTACTACAACTAGAGGAAAAAGAATTAAAGAGATACTATAGTGCCAGGAATACAAAGCTGTATTCCTGGCACTATAGCTCCCTCTCCCCCCTCCCTCGCACTCCCCCTCCCTCCTGCCACAGTGAATAAGGGATTCAAAACCCTTTATTTACTTACCTGATTCCAGTGCTGATGTCCCTTGGCAGTGGGTCGCAGCTCCGCCTCCTCCAATGTCCCTCAAAGAGAAGGCGCTAATCTGCATGCACAGCAAAAGCCATGCGTGCATTAGGCCTCCCCATAGGAAAGCATTGAATCTATGCTTTTCTAGGGGGAAATAGGGAACTAAATTTGTTCTGAGCTGCAACTTGCGCTGTTCCGTATATTAAAGGGGTGAGACCACCCACTCGTAACGTCGCACAGCCAATCACGGACTGTATTGTCAATTCAGTATAGTGTCATCCCAAAGAAATCGATTGTTAAAAGCACGGTTCCTTCTCTTTTTATTCTGTGTGGATCGGGGCTTAAGCAAATGATCAAAATATAAAAACATATGTCAGTTACAGGTGCAAAATGTAGAGCATTATAATCTAACAAATCTTTAAAGGACCACTCTAGTGCCAGGAAAGCATACTCGTTTTCCTGGCACTAGAGTGCCCTGAGGGTGTCCCCACCCTCAGGGACCCCCTCCCGCCCGGCTCTGGAAAGGGGAAAGGGGTTAAATCTTACCTTTTTCCAGCGCTGGGCGGAGAGATCTCCTCCTGCTCTCCGCCTCCGATCCTCCTCTTCTCCTCCCCGTCGGCTGAATGCGCACGCGCGGCAAGAGCTGCGCGCGCATTCAGCCGGTCACATAGGAAAGCATTCATAATGCTTTCCTATGGACGCTGGCGTGCTCTCACTGTGAAAATCACAGTGAGAAGCACGCAAGCGCCTCTAGCGGCTGTCAATGAGACAGCCACTAGAGGACATAGGGGGAAGGCTTAACTAATTGATAAACATAGCAGTTTCTCTGAAACTGCTATGTTTATAAAAAAATTAGTTAACCCTAGCTGGACCTGACACCCATACCACTTCATTAAGCTGAAGTGGTCTGGGTGCCTAGAGTGGTCCTTTAAGCCAACTAATCAGAAAAAATATTACATCACGAGACGCATAGCTAGACCTACTCTTTTGGCAAGCTGCCATAAAGCATTATTAAGCAGAAAGCCTGGATGAAAAAAAACGTTTGCAGCATTACACAGTGAACTCCTTTGGATAATTTAAAATAAGTTGAGCAATATACATATTGCACAGTTTGGTAATCCAAACTAAGATAAAAGTGGATACCCCGTAGGGTCCAGAAATGCATACAGTTGGTATTGATAAAGTCCCATCAATTCTAAAATTGAATACTTTTTAATTAAGCAATTGTTTTGAAGTTTTGACCCCTGCTGAGACCTGACTTCACCTGTAACCATATTTTCAACTTGAGGCCCATTATTTGGCCTATGTCGGCTGTTTGTCACACAAGAACTTTCTTTTACTTTTGGTGACAATACTTTTTTTCAAGTGAGAGGGTCATTACAGCTTGCACTGTGTCAGACATTTACACTGTTGTAGAGTCAGTGCGTACAATCACTTCCATTTTCCATATTTCATTTTTTTTTTTTTTTGTAAATCTGTTTCATTAGTGTCAGCAACATCAAGGTAAAATAGGACTCGCAGGTCCCAAGAGACATATCACAATCTATAATAGCATGGGCATCATTCAGCAGTGTAGGAAGTATGACTTGTGGGTATGCTCTCGGACTCGCAGGCCCACAATGTTGCCGGACGCGCAGGTCCCTTATACATTCTTGAGTTACAGCTATGGGTGTTGAATTAACCAATATTTTCTGTTTACCAAGGCGATAACCTGATCATAGGCGTTGGGGCTGTAATTTTTCCAGTATCTATTCAGTCCCTCTGTTGCTGTTTATGTGTCAGAGTAACTCAGTCAGTTGTTGATGTTTGTCTATTTATGGTGGTGTTCGTATGTGTGGGCCTTCCTATGTTGTTGCGTGTCCACAGTCCTATCAGAAGATGTCATGTCTGTTTCATCTGCTTATCTTAACGTTTGTTTCATGTCTCCTGACTGCTCGTCCCCTTCCCTTGTCCTGCAACGTTGTGTAATGGAAGTTTTGTATTTTCTACCTTTATTTTCTTCTTTGTCATGTGCCTGGGTACGTATGTGTACAGATATCGTTGTGTTGTCTCGTGTTTGAATATTAGTTTATTTGCTATTATTTCTGCGGTTTGTCAACATGTGTTTCTTAAGCGTGTTGCTCCTTTGTGTGCTCCATGGTTGCTACGTTTGTTGTGTGTTTTCCATTGTGGAGTTCGTGTCTCCGTGTTTCGTTCGTGATTCACATCAGCGTCTAGTGTAAGTGTCTCTCTGTTCTCCTCATTCCTTTATATTATGTGTGTGCAAGGGATGGAGGGTGTCTATTTCTTCCCGTGGCGTGTCCTAGCCCCCTCCTGTGCTCGTTCCGGCTCCCCCTGCCGGGCGCTCTCCTATTGTGTCATGTCTTAAGCGATGTACAGTATCCAGGGTGTCCATAATTCTGTGTGTTTTTCCTTCCTGCCCATTGTTTCTGCTATTTTGGCTTCTGCCCTTCTTATGTCTTCTACTTTATTCTTCCATTGTTCTATTGTGGGTTTACGTTCTTCCCTCCAGTGTACTGGGATTAGGGATTTAGCCGCATTCAGCAGGTGTCTCAGGATTGACTTTTTATATGAGGATATGGGTCGGTCCCATTGTCAGGTCTGTAGGGTCTCCTAGAATGTCTTATTTCCCGTTCAATGTTCCCCCAGTATGGTTTAATTTTATCGCAATCCCACCAGATGTGTTTCAGGGTTTCGGGGCCGTCTCCGCATCTCCAGCAGATGTTCGGAATGGTTGGTGCGTAACGGTTTATCAGGGATGGGGTGCGATACCAGTGCGTGAGAAGTTTATAGTTTACCTCCTGGTAGTGGGAGCTAGCGGAGCTTTTGTGTTGCAGTATTAGGATCTTTTCCCACTGGGCGTCAGCAAAGGATTCCCCCGTCCATTCCTCCCACTGCCTTTTGTATAATGTGTTTTCCGTTCTATGTCCTGTCAGTATGCTTTGGTATATCATGGAGACCCTCCCTTCGGTCTCTGTTGGCTGGGTGCAGAGGTTTTTGAACCACGTGAGGTCCCTGTGTATTTTAGCTCTGTGTGGTAGATTGTGGTAGTAGTGAGTCAATTGGGCGTAGTGAAAGTGGTGCATTAGTGTGTATGGTCTCTCCGCTAGTATGTCTCGCAGTGGTTTCACACCGTGTTGCTTAGAGCCTCATATATAGGCATGTATCCGTCTCGGTGCTCCATCGGCCAAGCCGTCGGCGTGAGACTGTCTCCGAGGTTGGGGTTATACGTGATCGGTATCATTGGGCTAGGTTTGGGTGAGATCTGTCGTTCTTTCTTCAATACGTTCCAGTGTTTCAGGGTTTGTGTGAGTGGGGAGTCCTCTCCCAGTATTATGTGTGCGTCCGCCTCTCTGTGCCAAATCAGTGTGTGCAGTTTTTTCTCGGTGGATTCCCTCCAGAGCATGACCCATCTTCTGTCGGGTGCGTCTGTGTGAAGTTCCTTGAGCCTCTGCAGTACCGTGGCCTGGTGGTATTTTCTAATGTCGGGTAGGGCTAATCCCCCCCAGCTTCTTGGTAGGCAAAGCTTATCAAAACCTATGCGGGCCTTCTCCCCTCTCCAAATATATTGCGTGATTGCTATTTTGAGTGTCTTGAAAAATGACTGTGGTATTGCCTGTGGGGCAGTGTGAAATATGTAGAGTAGCCTAGGTAAGACGTTCATTTTTATCACTGAAATCCTCCCCAGCCAAGATACGTGGGAGTAGTGCCACCTTTTGAGGTCCCCGAGAATGGTCCTCAGTAGGGGTATGTGGTTTTGGGCGTAGATGTCTTTTGCCTCTCGCGTGACCCAGAGCCCGAGATATTTCATTCGGTCCGGGCACCAGTGGAAAGGGTATTGCCTTCTGATCTGAGCGCATTCTTCCTCAGGGACGGTGACGTTTAAGATTTCACATTTCGTTAAGTTCAATTTGAGTCCGGACAGGCGTCCGTATGTTTTGAATTCCATCATTAACTGTGCGGTGGAGGCTAGTGGGTTTTCGAGGAAAAATAGCATGTCATCTGCATATGCGGTTACTTTGTGTTTGTGTGTTCTGTGTCTAAAGCCCGTTATCCTTCTATTATTTCTTATGCGGTCTAGGAGCGGCTCCAGAGTGAGGGCGAATACTAGGGGTGATAACGGGTAGCCCTGTCTCGTGCCGTTCTTGATGTTGAAGCTGTCCGTGTGTGCCCCATTCACTCGAACCCTGGCAGTTGGTTGGTTATAGAGTGCTGTGATCCATGTAAGCATGCCGTTTCCAATGCCTGTCGCGCGTAAGGTCTCTGTCATGAAGTGCCAGTCTACCCTGTCGAAGGCTTTTTCCGCATCCGTTGACAGCAGTAGTAGCTTCGTTCCCAATTTCTTCGATAGGTGTTGTATGGCAAATAACCTTAGGGTGTTGTCCCTGGCCTCCCGGCCAGGTATGAAGCCCGTCTGGTCTGGGTGTACTAGTCTAGACATGTATCTTTGTAGTCTTGTTGCCAGGACTTTCGAGAATAGCTTGACATCTGCATTGAGGAGTTAGATTGGGCGGTAGTTCCCGACCTGTTCGGTGTTCTTGCCCGGTTTCGGGATCACCGCTATTGTTGCAGCCAGAGTCTCCTTGTGGAAGGCTGCGCCTTCCATCAGGCTGTTCAGGGCTCTGGTGAGGTGTGGTACTAGGGCGTGTACGAATTTCTTAAGGTACTCCACCGGAAAGCCGTTTGGACCTGGTGCTTTCCCTGTTTTCGCCTCTTTCAATGCTAGTCGGATTTCCCCTTCGGTGATTGGAGCTTCGAGTTCCTCCGCTTCTTCCAGTGTGAGGGCTTTCGGTTGGAAATTCCTCAGGTATTCTGCCGTATCTCTCTGTTTTGTGGCCCTTGGTAGATCTCCTTCGTCCTCAAGTGTATTGTACAGTTTGGTGTAAAACCTTTTGAATTCAGTTGCGATTTCTTCCGGGAACTGTGTGGTCCGGTTGTGCGTGGTTCGTATTGCGTGTACCTGTGCTCTGCCCTGTGTGCCCCTCAGCATCTGTGCTAAGAGTTTGCCTCCCTTGTTGGCGTGTATATAGAAGAAAGCGCGTGAACGCTGTATTGTTCTTGCATGTCTAGCTGCTTTCTGGTCTCTGTCAGGGTCTTATAGGTTTGTTCTTGTTGATCCTGTTTGTGTGCCGTTTCCAGGTCTGAAAGTTGTTGTGTTAGGTCCCTGACTTGCTGGCAGGCCTCCTTCTTACGTTGGGTGGCTATGCGGATAAGGTGGCCCCTGATCACAGTTTTATGTGCTTCCCATATCGACATGGGTGTTACGTCATCTGTGTTGTTCTCCTCAAAGTACTGGTTTACGTGTTCTGCGATCTTCTCCTTTATCATCGCGTCCGCCAGCAAGGAGTCATTTAGCCTCCAAGCCGTTTTGGTCGGTCTGAACAGGGGCGAAGCCATGGTTGCCTGAGCCGCGCTGTGGTCTGACCACGTCGTGGTAAGGATGGCTGTTTTCTGTACGTACGTGAGTCCCTCTTGTTGCACCAGGATATAATCAATCCTGGAGTATCTATCGTGAACAGCGGAGTAGTATGTGTAGTCCCTACCCTCTGGATTGAATGCTCTCCATGTATCTACCAGCCTCAGGTCTCTGAGGGTTTTGTGCACAACCTTTAGTGCCCCTGTTGGTACACTGCTATGTCCCCTTGAGGTGTCCACCCTAGGATCCAGTGGGACATTAAGATCTCCTCCCAGTACGAGGGTACCCTCCGTGAATCGGGATAGTTTCGTCAGTGATCTCCTTAGGAAGCTGGCCTGGCCACTGTTGGGTGCGTATACTGTGGCGAAGGTATACACCCTCCGCGCTATCTCGCCCTTGATGAAGAGGAATCTACCTCCCGTGTCCGACAGCGTGTCTGTTAGCTTGAATTGTAGGTGTGACGCCAGAAGGATTGCCGTTCCCGCTTTACGTGCCGTTGGGTGGTTGCTATAGTAGTTCGTTGGATATGTTTTATCTTTGAGTAGTTTGTTTGTATCAGGTCTGAGGTGCGTTTCTTGGAGCATTGCTACTGACA
Source organism: Pelobates fuscus (assembly GCF_036172605.1). Lineage (NCBI taxonomy): Eukaryota > Metazoa > Chordata > Amphibia > Anura > Pelobatidae > Pelobates > Pelobates fuscus. The sequence continues at coordinate 152,850,376 of NC_086322.1, forward strand.
CATGTTGTTGTTTGAGGCTGCGCAGGAGGTGCAATCTTTTTTCTGGGATGTTAAGTCCCCTACAGTTTTGGGAGTGCACCACTAAGGGTGACGGTGTATATGCCATTCGCGTTCCCCATGCTACCGAATGGGTCAGCCCCACCGTTCCTGTCCCTGGAGCCTGGAGGGCGGAACGAGCACTCACCTATGGGCCAGCCCGGATGTGCCCCGGTATGCCTCCTCCTGTGTTGGTACGGGTGTTCGCGGAGGGTGTGATAGGGTAGGGGTAGTATGGGTTGGTGTATGTGTGTTGTATTTCGTATCGTGGGTTGTTAGTGGTTGGGTGCTGGTGTTTGCCTCACCTTTGTGTCCAAGGGTCGGATGTGGCTGTACTCCTTCCCCTCTGTTGTCGTGTGTGTGTTAGTGTAAGTGGTGTTTGATTGTATTTCAGCTCCCAATATGGGAAGACTCCGTGTAACTGGGTAGATAGTCAGAGCCGTACCGCCGGTTTTTAAGTCCGGCTGGGCTTCGGCAGTGGGTCTCCCAATGGGTAGTCTACACGGGTGTTATGTCAGGTAGTGGCCTGTACCTTGTAGTGTGTTCGAGAGAGTCTATTAATGTGTCGTGGGTCATCATTCCCACTATGTATGTAGCTAAGCGGGTGCACCATGTTGTACAGTATGAGTGGTTCTGTAGTAACCTTGTCCATGGGGTGATGGTCGTATTTGCCTGTACCTAAGCCTAGGTCTATGTTCCACATGCAGCTAGCGTGACGTGTCATCTCCCTTGGTATCTGTCAGTCGTCTTGGTCGCGGTGAGAGTCGGGGTGTTGCCTCATCTGAGGGGGTGGGTCTCATGGGAACCGGGTCGAGGGTGGGGTGGTTGCAGGCCAAGGGCCCCTAAGTATCTGCAGAGTCATTCAGGGGGCTGGGGGTATCCCTGTGGAGTTTCTGTGGGCCATTGGGCTTGGTCATGAGCTAGTTTGCAGATGCCCATGGAGCGTTCTGTCCTGTCCCTTAAAGCTGGTCGTGAGGCATTAGCGGTAGTAGTGCTGTTGGGGCCTGTCATGTTGTGAATGACGTCGGGGTCTGCGGTGCGCGTTTGGGAGTGTGTTCGCCTTGAGTCCTGGTGGACACCTTAACCTTGTACGCTTCCATCTCACCACCTCGCCCCTTCCTCTCGAGGTGCTTTGAGGTGGGGTTGTGCAATCATTTAGACATTCAGATGAACATGTACATACTTATGCATATATATCGAGTTATACATTTTTCTTCCCCCTCTTTCTTTAAACATTTCGGAGTACAGCTATGAGCATAGCTATACTGAAAATATGGATCTCCTGTAGGACAAGAAGGGGGGCGTCACTATATGTGTCTCGCCTCCCCTCTTCTCCGTGTTCCCAGCTGCTTCCCCACCTCCCCCTCCCGCCACCCCGCCCCATGTTCACAGGACCCTTGTCTACCCCCCCCCCCCGCCCACCATGGGTGTTGTGATGGCCATTTCCCGGATCATCGGCCCTCGTTCCATATCCCCCCCTCCCCCCCCCCCGCATTTCCCTTGTAGGCACCTGCAGCCTATCAGCTTGTGTCAATGTTCTGTGCTCACGTGTCTTGCTCGAGTCCCCTTGCTAACCCCATCCGAGCGCAATGCGTCCTGCTCAAGATCTTTAGTCTCTTGCCGTCTTCACATACCCCTCTGCTCCCCCACCCCAATTTGCAGCCTTTCCCAGGCGTGTCCCTGGGGAGCCCCTTAATGGCGGTCTCCTTTGGTGATGCATCGTCCCCAAAGTAACGGGCCTTGCGGTGTGACTGCAGCCTTACTACCACCTTTAATTCGGGTGGTTCGGAGCCTAGTCTGGCCATGTCGCCATGTGCAAGCGATCTGGGTGGGATGAGTGCCGTGGGGATGTGTGTCAATGTCTGTAGCTTTATATGTCTAGATGTGGAGGTTACTTATCTGCAAGTCTTATGTGTCTTATGTCCGTCCATCGTCATCAGCGGGAGATTCTTCGTAGTGGCCGCACTGCATCGTGGCGATAAGCTCCTGTCGTGTGGCCTAGTGGTCTCCGGGTTGTGCTTGCTGCTGCGCCGGTAGATGGTGTCTGCGGGCTGGGTGGTCTTGCGGGAAGTCTTCTCTGCGGCGTCTCGGGGCTCTTGGTGCTGGCTGGTTGTTTCTCTGTTCCAGGGGGCCCAAGACCCAGTCTGCTACCTCCGTGTGTGGCAGGCCCATGGAGCACAGGCTTCATCGGGCCAGCATAGGATTTTCCACTCATTGTTGTGTCTTGCTGTGAGGCTAAATGGAAAGCCCCATTTATACGGAATATTGCGGCTTCTTAATAGTTGTGTGATCGGTCTCAGGGCCTTTCTTGCCTCCAGCGTGAGTGGCGATAGGTCGTGATACAGGGCTATGTCTGAGCCACTGAACCGCCACGTGGGTTTGGTTCTGGCTTTCGCCATGATGAGCTCTTTTATCTTATATTCATGAAGACAGCATATGATGTCTCTAGGCGGTCCGCCATCCATCTTAGGTCTCAGGGCTCTGTGCGCTTGGTCAAATTCAAACCTTTGTGGAGCGTCTGGTCCCAGAATTTCCATGAAAAGAGCCGTGAGGGTTGCTGCAACATCTTCTGCACCCGGGGCTTCTGGTAAATTGCGGATTCGTATGTTTGCTCTGCGCCCCCTGTTGTCCAGATCTTCCATCTGTCTTCTTAGTTGCAGGAGCATCGCGCCCTGTTTAGTTATTGCAGTATTGGCAGTCTCCAGCTGTTTACCGTTGTTTGGTTTGTGGCTTCTAGGGCTTGTATGCGGCCATCTTGTGCTGCAAGGTCCCTCTGTATGGTGGCTACTTCTGACCTGATTGCCTCGTGCAGGTTGGCAGACAGCGCCTGGAGGTCTGACTTTGTGACCATAACTTCAGTAAGGGCCCTAATGTCTGCTCTTATGTCGGCCAGGGAGGGGCCCTGCACCTCGGATGTCCGCGGCGTTGCGGCCTGTCCGTCGGCCATCTTGGATCCCGGCGTGGAGCGAGTCTGTCTGGCCAGGGTTCGGAGGTAGCCGTCTAATGTGCCCGGGAGCTGCTGTGATTGCGGTCTTCCCTCAGCTGGGTGGGAGTCCGGCCGTTTGTTTCGTCCCATCGGACAGGTTAGTGTGCTGTAGGTGCGCTGTTTATGGCTGAGCGGGACGGAGCTCCGCGATCAGGCAGCCATCTCCTTCGGCGATCAGGCCACGCCCCCATATTTCATTTCTAACAGAGTTATTGACTAATATGTAAATTTCTAAATTTACACCAAAATAGCCAACTGAAAATATAGCTAGCATGAATTTTTATTTTAGTAGTGATCTAGAATTTGAAATTCACTTTACTCTCATTGAATTCCCAACAATTCACTTTAGCAAATAAACCTGCAAGTGTGTTGTTTTTTAAAATTTTTTTTATTTGTCCATTTACATTTTTATCGTGTGTCAATAAACACTATTTTTGCTATTTACAATGTGCTCCTCTTTAGTGGCCTAACTAGGGTTACGGTTGCCTCAAGCAGTACAACATTTTGCTCCCCCTATGTACCTATGCAGCCCCCATCTATTCTGTCCCTCTGGTTGTACGGCTAATTCAACACCTGTAAAGACTATAGTATTTTTTGATAAATTGCATTACATTTTTTTTTTTTATAAATAAACACTTATTAAAACAATAGAAAAAAATAACTGATGTGGAATTTAAACATGTTTTGTTTGAATGTATGTATTTGTGTATAGTGTTGGCATTTGAACGCAGATGTATGTTTCTATGTACCGTTGCTATTTGAAAGCAGTGGTGTACTTGTGTTTAGATGTACAGTTTGCTTTTGATTGCTGAGTGCACATACACTGCCCCCCATATACACACTAAAAAACACACAGATCATACTCATACACACACTCACTGACACACTCTCCCACTGATTTGAAACAGTCACTGGCAGATACACACACTGACACACACTCTCAATGACAGTCACACAACCTTACCGATTTGAAGCACACAAACACTCTAAAAGACAGACACAATCTCACTGATTTCAAATACACACTCACTGACAGACACACTGACCGGCACACTCACACATTCTTGCACAAATACTTACAAATTAATTACATATTTTGTAGTTTTATTTTTTTTTAGGCCCATTCCTCCTCGGGTCCAGAGGCTCCTGTAATCTTTGTGCTCTCCCAATTCTTCATTGCTCTTTCGCACTCTGTTTAGTGATGCTAGGGCATAAAGTGGTCATAAGCCAGCACAAAAAAAAAAAAAAAAAGAAAGCTAATAAACGTAGTGTAAATACCGCATGCACTATCCATCAATAGAGCTGCATTAAAATAGATGAACTGTTTGTTTTATTATTATTATGTTATTATTTATATAGCGCCAACAAATTCTGCAGCGCTTTACAGTGAAACATAGAAACATAGAATATGACGCCCATCTAGTCTGCCCAATTTTCTAAATACTTTCATTAGTCTCTGGCCTTATCTTCTAGTTAGGATAGCCTTATGCCTATCCCAAGCATGCTTAAACTCCTTTACTGTGTTAACCTCTACCACTTCAGCTGGAAGGCTATTCCATGCATCCACTACCCTCTCAGTAAAGTAATACTTCCTGGTATTATTTTTAAACCTTTGTCCCTCTAATTTAAGACTATGTCCTCTTGTTGTGGTAGTTTTTCTTCTTTTAAATATAGTCTCCTCCTTTACTGTGTTGATTCCCTTTATGTATTTAAATGTTTCTATCATATCCCCCCTGTCTCGTCTTTCCTCCAAGCTCTGTTTAGTGATGCTAGGGCATAAAGTGGTCATAAGCCAGCACAAAAAAAAAAAAAAAGAAAGCTAATAAACGTAGTGTAAATACCGCATGCACTATCCATCAATAGAGCTGCATTAAAATTGATGAACTGTTTGTTTTATTATTATGTTATTATTTATATAGCGCCAACAAATTCTGCAGCGCTTTACAGTGAAACATAGAAACATAGAATGTGACGCCCATCTAGTCTGCCCAATTTTCTAAATACTTTCATTAGTCTCTGGCCTTATCTTCTAGTTAGGATAGCCTTATGCCTATCCCAAGCATGCTTAAACTCCTTTACTGTGTTAACCTCTACCACTTCAGCTGGAAGGCTATTCCATGCATCCACTACCCTCTCAGTAAAGTAATACTTCCTGGTATTATTTTTAAACCTTTGTCCCTCTAATTTAAGACTATGTCCTCTTGTTGTGGTAGTTTTTATTCTTTTAAATATAGTCTCCTCCTTTACTGTGTTGATTCCCTTTATGTATTTAAATGTTTCTATCATATCCCCCCTGTCTCGTCTTTCCTCCAAGCTCTGTTTAGTGATGCTAGGGCATAAAGTGGTCATAAGCCAGCACAAAAAAAAAAAAAAAGAAAGCTAATAAACGTAGTGTAAATACCGCATGCACTATCCATCAATAGAGCTGCATTAAAATTGATGAACTGTTTGTTTTATTATTATGTTATTATTTATATAGCGCCAACAAATTCTGCAGCGCTTTACAGTGAAACATAGAAACATAGAATGTGACGCCCATCTAGTCTGCCCAATTTTCTAAATACTTTCATTAGTCTCTGGCCTTATCTTCTAGTTAGGATAGCCTTATGCCTATCCCAAGCATGCTTAAACTCCTTTACTGTGTTAACCTCTACCACTTCAGCTGGAAGGCTATTCCATGCATCCACTACCCTCTCAGTAAAGTAATACTTCCTGGTATTATTTTTAAACCTTTGTCCCTTTAATTTAAGACTATGTCCTCTTGTTGTGGTAGTTTTTCTTCTTTTAAATATAGTCTCCTCCTTTACTGTGTTGATTCCCTTTATGTATTTAAATGTTTCTATCATATCCCCCCTGTCTCGTCTTTCCTCCAAGCTATACATGTTAAGATCCTTTAACCTTTCCTGGTAAGTTTTATCCTGCAATCCATGAACCAGTTTAGTAGCCCTTCTCTGAACTCTCTCTAAGGTATCAATATCCTTCTGAAGATACGGTCTCCAGTACTGCGTACAATACTCCAAGTGAGGTCTCACCAGTGTTCTGTACAATGGCATGAGCACTTCCCTCTTTCTACTGCTAATACCTCTCCCTATACAACCCAGCATTCTGCTAGCATTTCCTGCTGCTCTATTACATTGTCTGCCTACCTTTAAGTCATCAGAAATAATCACCCCTAAATCCCTTTCCTCAGATGTTGAGGTTAGGACTCTATCAAATATTCTGTACTCTGCCCTTGGGTTTTTAGGTCCAAGATGCATTATCTTGCACTTATCCACATTAAATGTCAGTTGCCACAACTCTGACCATTTTTCTAGTTTACCTAAAATATTAGCTATTTGGCTTATCCCTCCTGGAACATCAACCCTGTTACATATCTTAGTATCATCAGCAAAAAGATATACCTTACCATCAAGACCTTCTGCAATATCACTAATAAAAATATTAAAGAGAGTAGGTCCAGTGGGTGGACGAACAAACATGTAGTTGTAACCAGACAAGTCGGACACACAGGAACAGAGGGGTTGAGGGCCCTGCTCAATGAGCTTACATGCTAAAGGGAGTGGGATAAAGTGCCACAAAAAATAAGCATAGTATTAGACTAGAGGTTCCCAATTAAAGGGACACTACAGTCACCCAGACCACTTCAGCTCAATAAAGTGGTCTGGGTGCCAGGTCCCCCAGGTTTTAACCCTTCAGATGTAAACATAGCAGTTTCAGAGAAACAGTTCATACAATTTATTTATTTATTTTACATTTTTACTCCACCCAGCCCCAAAACCTTTAGGAGTGCTGGCATGGAGTCCCTGGGGTCCAGTGGGCTGCTGAGTGGCTGGCGACGAGGGAGCAGTCATCTCCCTGCTCAGCTCCCTCGCGAGCCTCTTTGTGATGTCGTAGCCAGAGTGACGTCATATTCTGGCCCAGCATCACTGCTGTGCGCGCGAGGGAGATCACTGCTCCCTCGCCGCCCGCAGCCATTTTATTTTTTAAACTTTTGGCGGAACCCCAATTGGAAAACGCTGTATTAGACTAATGACAGTTGCAAGAGAGGAATCAGTCGGGAGCTCTTAACAATTTAATTAATCCGTTTTTATGAAGAAGTGGGTTTTATAATGATTTTTTGAAGGAGTGGAGACTGGGTGAGCATCTAACGGAGGAGGGAAGTGAGTTCCACAGGAATGGTGCAGACCTCAAGAAGTTCTTGAAGGCGAGCATCAGAGGTGGGAGTACGGACAGAAGATAGACGTAAGTTTTCAGCAGAGCGTAAGGGCCTAGACGGGACATACTTGTGTTTTAGGTAGGATAAATTGGTTGAGAGCAGCATTATGTAGAGATTTGAAAACAAGAACCAGAATTTTAAATTGAGCCCTATATCTTACAGGAAGTCAATGTAGGGACTGACAGAAGGGTGAGGCTGATGTAGAATTATTAAAAACCTTTATTAAACCTGTATTGAATTATTTTTGTACTAACTCCATTTTAACTTCATTACATGACAGATTTCCTAACAGCATTTAGAATACTGCATAGAGAATGTATTTTCTAGAAGGACATGACTAACACCGGAATTATCAAGTTCCTGTAATATGAAACAAAGTATATTATAGCTAGGCCATGAGAAAGCTGCTCTAATGAAATGTTCTTTCATAAAAAAGACCCTGAACCTGACCACGAGTCTGACATCACTAACTACCCAAAATGACGCCCAAGCCCCCCTTCCCACCGAGTAAGCCTCGTGCTGGGAAAGATGGCGTTTGAGCCATCTGTCCACACCCGTGTCCAAAATGACGCCACCTCCCGGTGGGAGGACACCTAGTTAGCCACTTAGTACTTGAGCCAATAAATAATATTGATGGGTGGACATTGACATAACCACTTAACACCTAATCCAATTAATGATGTTTATTTGTTGTTATCTTGATATACAATGATGATGTAATTTTGCTCTTATAAGGGTCTGCAAGCCCGCTTTTAACCTGATGCCATTACATTTTCTCGAAGTGCTTTTAACCTGAACTCCGTGTGTCAGTGTGAACTTACTTCTGCGTATACGCAATTTAATCATCTCAGATTTGGACAGGAACAGATAGACATTTAAACATATTTGTTTATTTCTAAATTAATCTACATTAAGGCGTGGGCAGACAGGAAGATGAGTCTCGCCACCGCATTCATTATTGACTGTAACAGCGCAAGCTGGGAGCATGTAAGACCACTGAGAAGCGGATTACAGTAGTCAATGCGACAAAGGACAGTGGAATGGACCAGCACCTTAGTCGCATCTGGCGTTAAGTAAGGTCGGATGCGCTCAATGTTTTTGAGATGGAAGCGGCAGGATTTGGCGATAGACTGAACAGGAGCCGTGAAGTAGAGGTCGGAGTCAAAGAGAACACCTAGGCAGCGAGCCTGTGTGGTGGAGCTGATGGTAGCACCGTTGACCTGGAGAGAGACAGACAAAGAAGTAGCAACACTTGAGGGAGGAAACACCAGAATTTCAGTTTTGGTCAAGCTGGGTTTCATATCTGTCATGGGAAGAGACATATTGTACAATTCATGGCAAAATATGGTCATTCTCATTGACTTTACAAACTATGCTATACTTTATCACAGATTGACACTTTCCTGGGTCCTGCCGGTAGTTTACACTGTTTTTGGTCTTTCCGAGCTGGAAAAAGCAGCTGTAAGTCTATTCAAAATAGGATGTCATTGATTGGCTGAGAGAGGTCAGCTGACACACTACGTTAATAAACGAACGCCTACATGAGCATTAGCTCCTCTTGTTGGACAATACTTGAAGTAGGAGAGGCACCCTGGTGCTGTAACGCAGCAGACTGTAGTGGTTATGGTGCTTGAAGCATTCCTTTACTTTTTTCTTTTTCCAGCAAGGCATATGTACATATTTATATTTAATTTGTGGATGCATCTGATCCATATCTATTACATTTGTTGTACTTAGAATATGTGTAGGGTTATTCTCTATTAAATTGTGAATACTTGGGAATTCAAGATGATTTTCAATCTACAGGCTACAAAATGTTGGCATTCGTTTTGAACTTACAACACACTCTCCCACTAATTTGAAACAGTCAAATTCACAGTTTATTTATTTTATTGCTGGCATTTATAAAGCGCCAACATATTTCCCGCAGCGCTGTTCAATCGGGCAAAAGACAATACAATATAAACAGACCGATACAAAAGGTACAAGGCCCTGCCCATGAGCTTACAATCTAAAGGGAGACTTCAGGTTATAAATCTGGTGGGTGTTATTTACCAAGAGACAAACCGCAGAAAATTGTAAACCAGACTGCAATATGTAGGCTACCAGGGCAGATTTGGAAGAACTCACCCACTCTCTTTAGCCATAATCAGCCTAGTTTAACCTAAATTTAGCATTTACCTTTCAATTATCTATAAAACTAAGTTAAGTAAATAATCTTGTTATATATGTGTAATACAACCAGCCTCTCAGCCCCTAACAGCTCTGAATAATGACCTCACTATAGCCCCCCTGGTAAAACCAGCCTGACTGACCCCCAGCACCCAAGAGGAGCACACTGCACCCCCCACACCCTCACACATCACAGTACACGCCCACTCCATTGCCACGCCCACTCTCTTCGCAACAATAACCAATGGCATGACTGCACTCCTTCCTCCCCCAGCACGGCCTTAGTGTCGCTCGTACAATACGCCCTCCTGGCCCCGCCCACAGCTCGCGTTCGCTACAAGAGGCGGGGCTCAGTCGCGCGTACATTTTACAAGTAAATAAACGTTCCCGTGAAGGACTGCGGCGGGAGCGCGCACCGAACGTCAAAGGGGGTAACAACCGAGCACCGCGCACACCCCGACCACCCAGTACTACACCCCCCTCCCCCACCCCCCTATGGACTGTCCGCACCCACTAACCTGCACCTACAGCCAGCGTCTGGGGAGGAGCGGGTCTGCACACTGTGTGTTATGCGGCTGTCATGGAGCCAGACTGTGCTGGGGGCCCTCCGTGTCCAGAGCAGCCACGGACATGAGCACACTGGTCCTATGAGCACCCTGCCCCCTTTAACACTGGGGCCCTGAAGTCGTCCCCCCTCTAACACTGGGACCCTGGAGCACCCCCATTTCCCCTCCCTTAACACTGGGGCCCTGAAGTCCCCACCTCCCCCCTAACACTGGGACCCTGGAGCAACAGCCCCCCACCGTCCCCCTAACACTGGGACCCTGGAGCAACAGCTCCCCCCACCCCCACCGTCCCCCTGACACTGGGACCCTGGAGCAACAGCCCCCCCACCGTCCCCCTAACACTGGGACCCTGGAGCAACAGCCCCCCCACACCGTCCCCCTAACACTGGGACCCTGGAGCAACAGCCCCCCCACACCGTCCCCCTAACACTGGGACCCTGGAGCAACAGCCCCCCCACACCGTCCCCCTAACACTGGGACCCTGGAGCAACAGCCCCCCCACACCGTCCCCCTAACACTGGGACCCTGGAGCAACAGCCCCCCCACACCGTCCCCCTAACACTGGGACCCTGGAGCAACAGCCCCCCCCACACCGTCCCCCTAACACTGGGACCCTGGAGCAACAGCCCCCCCCACACCGTCCCCCTAACACTGGGACCCTGGAGCAACAGCCCCCCCACACCGTCCCCCTAACACTGGGACCCTGGAGCAACAGCCCCCCCACACCGTCCCCCTAACACTGGGACCCTGGAGCAACAGCCCCCCCACACCGTCCCCCTAACACTGGGACCCTGGAGCAACAGCCCCCCCACACCGTCCCCCTAACACTGGGACCCTGGAGCAACAGCCCCCCCACACCGTCCCCCTAACACTGGGACCCTGGAGCAACAGCCCCCCCACACCGTCCCCCTAACACTGGGACCCTGGAGCAACAGCCCCCCCACACCGTCCCCCTAACACTGGGACCCTGGAGCAACAGCCCCCCCACACCGTCCCCCTAACACTGGGACCCTGGAGCAACAGCCCCCCCACACCGTCCCCCTAACACTGGGACCCTGGAGCAACAGCCCCCCCACACCGTCCCCCTAACACTGGGACCCTGGAGCAACAGCCCCCCCACACCGTCCCCCTAACACTGGGACCCTGGAGCAACAGCCCCCCCACACCGTCCCCCTAACACTGGGACCCTGGAGCAACAGCCCCCCCACACCGTCCCCCTAACACTGGGACCCTGGAGCAACAGCCCCCCCACACCGTCCCCCTAACACTGGGACCCTGGAGCAACAGCCCCCCCCACCGTCCCCCTAACACTGGGACCCTGGAGCAACAGCGCCCCCCCCCCACCGTCCCCCTAACACTGGGACCCTGGAGCAACAGCGCCCCCCCCCCACCGTCCCCCTAACACTGGGACCCTGGAGCAACAGCGCCCCCCCCCCACCGTCCCCCTAACACTGGGACCCTGGAGCAACAGCGCCCCCCCCCCCCACCGTCCCCCTAACACTGGGACCCTGGAGCAACAGCGCCCCCCCCCCCCCACCGTCCCCCTAACACTGGGACCCTGGAGCAACAGCGCCCCCCCCCCCCACCGTCCCCCTAACACTGGGACCCTGGAGCAACAGCGCCCCCCCCCCACCGTCCCCCTAACACTGGGACCCTGGAGCAACAGCCACCCCCCCCACCGTCCCCCTAACACTGGAACCCTGGAGCAACAGCCCCCCCCCCCACCGTCCCCCTAACACTGGGACCCTGGAGCAACAGCGCCCCCCCCCCACCGTCCCCCTAACACTGGGACCCTGGAGCAACAGCGCCCCCCCCCCACCGTCCCCCTAACACTGGGACCCTGGAGCAACAGCGCCCCCCCCCCCACCGTCCCCCTAACACTGGGACCCTGGAGCAACAGCGCCCCCCCCCCCACCGTCCCCCTAACACTGGGACCCTGGAGCAACAGCGCCCCCCCCCCACCGTCCCCCTAACACTGGGACCCTGGAGCAACAGCGCCCCCCCCCCCACCGTCCCCCTAACACTGGGACCCTGGAGCAACAGCCCCCCCCCCACCGTCCCCCTAACACTGGGACCCTGGAGCAACAGCCCCCCCCACCGTCCCCCTAACACTGGGACCCTGGAGCAACAGCCCCCCCCACCGTCCCCCTAACACTGGGACCCTGGAGCAACAGCCCCCCCCCCCCACCGTCCCCCTAACACTGGGACCCTGGAGCAACAGCCCCCCCCCCCACCGTCCCCCTAACACTGGGACCCTGGAGCAACAGCCCCCCCCCACCGTCCCCCTAACACTGGGACCCTGGAGCAACAGCCCCCCCCCCACCGTCCCCCTAACACTGGAACCCTGGAGCAACAGCCCCCCCTCCCACCGTCCCCCTAACACTGGGACCCTGGAGCAACAGCTCCCCCCCCCCTCCCACCGTCCCCCTAACACTGGGACCCTGGAGCAACAGCTCCCCCCCCTCCCACCGTCCCCCTAACACTGGGACCCTGGAGCAACAGCTCCCCCCCCCCCCCACCGTCCCCCTAACACTGGGACCCTGGAGCAACAGCTCCCCCCCCCCCCCACCGTCCCCCTAACACTGGGACCCTGGAGCAACAGCCCCCCCCACCCCCACCGTCCCCTTAACACTGGGACCCTGGAGCAACAGCCCCCCCCCCCACCGTCCCCTTAACACTGGGACCCTGGAGCAACAGCCCCCCCCCCCACCATCCCCTTAACACTGGGACCCTGGAGCAACAACCCCCCCCCCACCGTCCCCCTGACACTGGGACCCTGGAGCAACAGCCCCCCCCCCACCGTCCCCCTGACACTGGGACCCTGGAGCAACAGCCCCCCCCACCGTCCCCCTAACACTGGGACCCTGGAGCAACAGCGCCCCCCCCCACCGTCCCCCTAACACTGGGACCCTGGAGCAACAGCGCCCCCCCCCCACCGTCCCCCTAACACTGGGACCCTGGAGCAACAGCGCCCCCCCCCCCCACCGTCCCCCTAACACTGGGACCCTGGAGCAACAGCGCCCCCCCCCCCCCACCGTCCCCCTAACACTGGGACCCTGGAGCAACAGCGCCCCCCCCCCCCCACCGTCCCCCTAACACTGGGACCCTGGAGCAACAGCGCCCCCCCCCCACCGTCCCCCTAACACTGGGACCCTGGAGCAACAGCCACCCCCCCCACCGTCCCCCTAACACTGGGACCCTGGAGCAACAGCCACCCCCCCCACCGTCCCCCTAACACTGGAACCCTGGAGCAACAGCGCCCCCCCCCCACCGTCCCCCTAACACTGGGACCCTGGAGCAACAGCGCCCCCCCCCCCACCGTCCCCCTAACACTGGGACCCTGGAGCAACAGCGCCCCCCCCCCCACCGTCCCCCTAACACTGGGACCCTGGAGCAACAGCGCCCCCCCCCCCCACCGTCCCCCTAACACTGGGACCCTGGAGCAACAGCCCCCCCCCCACTGTCCCCCTAACACTGGGACCCTGGAGCAACAGCCCCCCCCCCCCCCCCACCGTCCCCCTAACACTGGGACCCTGGAGCAACAGCCCCCCCCCCCCCCACCGTCCCCCTAACACTGGGACCCTGGAGCAACAGCCCCCACCGTCCCCCTAACACTGGGACCCTGGAGCAACAGCCCCCCCCCCCCACCGTCCCCCTAACACTGGGACCCTGGAGCAACAGCCCCCCCCCCCCACCGTCCCCCTAACACTGGGACCCTGGAGCAACAGCCCCCCCCCCACCGTCCCCCTAACACTGGGACCCTGGAGCAACAGCCCCCCCCCCCCCCCCACCGTCCCCCTAACACTGGAACCCTGGAGCAACAGCCCCCCCCCCCACCGTCCCCCTAACACTGGGACCCTGGAGCAACAGCTCCCCCCCCCCTCCCACCGTCCCCCTAACACTGGGACCCTGGAGCAACAGCTCCCCCCCCCCACCGTCCCCCTAACACTGGGACCCTGGAGCAACAGCTCCCCCCCCCCCCCACCGTCCCCCTAACACTGGGACCCTGGAGCAACAGCTCCCCCCCCACCCCCACCGTCCCCCTAACACTGGGACCCTGGAGCAACAGCCCCCCCCACCCCCACCGTCCCCTTAACACTGGGACCCTGGAGCAACAGCCCCCCCCCCCACCGTCCCCTTAACACTGGGACCCTGGAGCAACAGCCCCCCCCCCACCATCCCCTTAACACTGGGACCCTGGAGCAACAACCCCCCCCCACCGTCCCCCTGACACTGGGACCCTGGAGCAACAGCCCCCCCCCCACCGTCCCCCTGACACTGGGACCCTGGAGCAACAGCCCTCCACCGTCCCCCTGACACTGGGACCCTGGAGCAACAGCCCCCCCCCCTCCACCGTCCCCCTGACACTGGGACCCTGGAGCAACAGCCCCCCCACCGTCCCCCTAACACTGGGACCCTGGAGCAACAGCCCCCCCCCACCGTCCCCCTGACACTGGGACCCTGGAGCAACAGCCCCCCCCCACCGTCCCCCTAACACTGGGACCCTGGAGCAACAGCCCCCCCCCCCACCGTCCCCCTAACACTGGGACCCTGGAGCAACAGCCCCCCCCCCACCGTCCCCCTAACACTGGGACCCTGGAGCAACAGCCACCCCCCCACCGTCGTCCCCCCCCCCCCACCGTCCCCGTAACACTGGGACCCTGGAGCAACAGCCCCCCCAACCCATTTTAACACTGTGGTTCTAGAGCACCCTTTCAACACAGCCCCTGGTTATGTACCTTTTGGGTACACACCCCATGAGCATATCCCACATGCCACCCTGTTTACATTGCTGCTAACACATAGCCATCTGCAGCCCTGAACACAGGATATAAATACACTCCCTACTGGTGGCTGCACTTTGTGTATCCTGTAGCTTTGCATATACTTGTGACAGCATAAGATCCATGTATAGGTTCATTGTTACTCGCTGTTTACTTTTTTCCTATCTTTGGAGTTAGTGTTGCAGCACTGGCCCAGTTATCTACAATGTTACTATAAACTTTCCTGTGTGTTTTATTCTCTAGGGAGCACACTACATGTTTACAGATTCTATGTGTCCTGCATTCACTGCTAGGAAATTAACAATTGGTGCTGTTCAGGTCCCTAGAGCCTGTATACCATAGCACCATTGCACCATGGCTGCAGTAAACACAGTGTGTCTCACTTTAATCTGGTTTGCAGTATTATAGCAATCACATACTTTCTTATTGTGTTTTTTAAATTTACACTTATTTTCTACTTCTCAGCCCTCATCGAAGGAAATGTCAATGGAAAGCCAGGATCTAGTTACCGTAACTTCAGGTAAAGAACAGATGGCAGTTGGCGATGGCCCTGGCCATGACTTGCAGGTGCTCCTCTTGAAGAGTCCTCGTCCGGAGATGCCAGAGGGAAAGCGCTCCAATAAGGAGAATGACCAAACATGCTCTGAAAAACATAGAGCAATTGATGCCCCACCTCCACAAACCAACCCATGGAACAGAAAGCATGGTCGGGCCCCTACCAATGTCCAAAATTCTGGCATTCATGAACAGAAGGGTGAGTTGCATTTGCTCAGCTATTGTTCTTTACTTTTGTATAAAAACAAAACCAAAATTTCTATAAACTATGTTGAACTGGTCTACACTGTAAACCTGTATACCCCCCTGATATTTTTCACTCTTCATGCATTTTTGACAGTGTAAAGTATGCAGAATTGCAAAGTAAGAGGTTGAGTAGCCATCTGAAAAGGATTTTCTGAGCATGTTTGTTATGAATGCATAGTGAGTAATGGGCAATGGTGCTCATTGGTGTCACTTTTCTGTACATGGTTTGCCCATTAGTGATTAGGCTTTTTCTGAACCCTACAGCATAATTTTGTCCCAGTAGGCAATCAATTATTCACTAAACAGAGTTCCAAATTTTAGGATAACATTGGAGAGCTGGGAAAAATTGTGGTTTTGTTGACACAATGGGACCTACCATGACAAGCTGCTTTATGAAACTAGTTCCGTAGTGGAGAGGAGTAGTGACACTGGCCTCTCTACAATGCATAAGCCAAAATGGCACCTAGGGAGCAGTATCTCCGGCTTCCTGGTTTGATAAAAGCGATAACTATTTCCTACTCAGCAGACCACCCAGTGACAGACTGGTCTGTACTGCATGTGTCTAATGAAGTAAAAACATCACGAAAAGTGGATTTTAATACATTGGCTGCAAAAAATAGAGCTGATTAGGGGCTCACTTAGGGATCGCACGTTCCATTTAGAGGAGAAAGCTTAGGAGCTAATAGATGCCTAATTCTCTGGTTTACTCATTTACCACAATAGAAACCAAGCTTCAGCCTATGGAGCACAAAATGGCAGACTGAGGACAGAGCATGTCGCAACAACACTTGCATCAGGGGAAATTGGTGAAGAGGTGAAAGCACCAAGCCTTGCAATGTATGACCAACAGTTATTTAAAGTGATATTACCAGAGGCCTTGGAGCTAGTTAACTTTAGACTGCACTCACAAGCTTGCTAAGCCCAAACACCTGCCTCAATCAGTCCCTGGAGATGTCATCACAAAGGTACATTACTATGGTATCAGATCATACAAGAGACTAGATAACCCAAAGTTCTTCACAAGTAGTAACTCAACTTTAAATCCTATTCAGATCTATCACCATCTAGGATGGGCAAACAACATTTCATTATTATTAAATCCACAGCGCTTTACAATATTATGAAAGGGGGGAATTTACCTTAAATTAGACAATTAAGGGCTGGGCACCCCACACAAGCAAGTTAGAATTACAAGAAGCTAGAAAAGCTTTTATTCTTGCCGGAGACCCACGTGCTGGAGACCCCAATTACCAACCCATTAAAGGGACACTCCATGCAGCCAGACCACTTCTGCCCATTGGAGTGGTCTGGGTGCCAACTCCCCTTAACCCTGCAACTGTAATTATTGAAGTTTTTTTTATAAACTGCAATAGTGATGTCCCGAACCGTTCGTGGCGAACATAGCTTGTTCGTGGCGAACATAGCTTGTTCGTGGCGAACATAGCTTGTTCGTGGCGAACATAGCTTGTTCGTGGCGAACATAGCTTGTTCGTGGCGAACATAGCTTGTTCGTGGCGAACATAGCTTGTTCGTGGCGAACATAGCTTGTTCGTGGCGAACATAGCTTGTTCGTGGCGAACATAGCTTGTTCGTGGCGAACATAGCTTGTTCGTGGCGAACATAGCTTGTTCGTGGCGAACATAGCTTGTTCGTGGCGAACATAGCTTGTTCGTGGCGAACATAGCTTGTTCGTGGCGAACATAGCTTGTTCGTGGCGAACATAGCTTGTTCGTGGCGAACATAGCTTGTTCGTGGCGAACATAGCTTGTTCGTGGCGAACATAGCTTGTTCGTGGCGAACATAGCTTGTTCGTGGCGAACATAGCTTGTTCGTGGCGAACATAGCTTGTTCGTGGCGAACATAGCTTGTTCGTGGCGAACATAGCTTGTTCGTGGCGAACATAGCTTGTTCGTGGCGAACATAGCTTGTTCGTGGCGAACATAGCTTGTTCGTGGCGAACATAGCTTGTTCGTGGCGAACATAGCTTGTTCGTGGCGAACATAGCTTGTTCGTGGCGAACATAGCTTGTTCGTGGCGAACATAGCTTGTTCGTGGCGAACATAGCTTGTTCGTGGCGAACATAGCTTGTTCGTGGCGAACATAGCTTGTTCGTGGCGAACATAGCTTGTTCGTGGCGAACATAGCTTGTTCGTGGCGAACATAGCTTGTTCGTGGCGAACATAGCTTGTTCGTGGCGAACATAGCTTGTTCGTGGCGAACATAGCTTGTTCGTGGCGAACATAGCTTGTTCGTGGCGAACATAGCTTGTTCGTGGCGAACATAGCTTGTTCGTGGCGAACATAGCTTGTTCGTGGCGAACATAGCTTGTTCGTGGCGAACATAGCTTGTTCGTGGCGAACATAGCTTGTTCGTGGCGAACATAGCTTGTTCGTGGCGAACATAGCTTGTTCGTGGCGAACATAGCTTGTTCGTGGCGAACATAGCTTGTTCGTGGCGAACATAGCTTGTTCGTGGCGAACATAGCTTGTTCGTGGCGAACATAGCTTGTTCGTGGCGAACATAGCTTGTTCGTGGCGAACATAGCTTGTTCGTGGCGAACATAGCTTGTTCGTGGCGAACATAGCTTGTTCGTGGCGAACATAGCTTGTTCGTGGCGAACATAGCTTGTTCGTGGCGAACATAGCTTGTTCGTGGCGAACATAGCTTGTTCGTGGCGAACATAGCTTGTTCGTGGCGAACATAGCTTGTTCGTGGCGAACATAGCTTGTTCGTGGCGAACATAGCTTGTTCGTGGCGAACATAGCTTGTTCGTGGCGAACATAGCTTGTTCGTGGCGAACATAGCTTGTTCGTGGCGAACATAGCTTGTTCGTGGCGAACATAGCTTGTTCGTGGCGAACATAGCTTGTTCGTGGCGAACATAGCTTGTTCGTGGCGAACATAGCTTGTTCGTGGCGAACATAGCTTGTTCGTGGCGAACATAGCTTGTACAATAAAAGTAATCTACCATGTTCTATAAGCAGAATTTTAACTTGCCTAAACAGATATTTTATCTTATTTTAGAGCAAATCAATACACCTGTATAAATATCACGATATGCTAACATGTGATATGTCACATAAATACATACTTATTCTAATTCCATCTGCAGCATGGAATGGTTATAAATATATACTTCTTAGTTAACTAAGATGTCTAAATATCGAAATCTGATCGTGATTTATCCAGTCATATATCATGCTATTAGAAAATTTTAATTAATTTAGATTAATTAAATGAAGCCAGTATAATTACCAGTTGAGTAGATATTTTCATCAGATTAGTAGGTATTCTCAGGAATTTGAATGTCATGGGTCTCTTTCTCTGTCTCCTGATTTAGCCTGCTTCCAACTCTTTGCCCCCGACTGCTCACTCTCTTGCTTTCTCTGCATCCCTTGTTTTCTCTGCATACTTTCTCTTCCCTTTGTCTTAACTTTTAAAGGAAAAATTCACTAGGTGATAGACCAATAGAAACACTGGAGATGTGGTTACCTTCTAGATAACAATTTAAGTATTTGGTCTATAGAGGGCAGTCTCGTCCCACTAAACATACCTATCCAGGAAAGAGTTAACTTTTCCTGGTGGCTATTTTGACATCATTTACCTTATCTTTATAGTTGTCTATAACTCAAGTTTTCTGTCAGTTCAAGAGTTTCTTCGAATTTTCTTCACTGTGTCTGGCAAATTCGGCTTTAATCTTCTCTGTCACAAATGTCTGGGTTTTAGAATTAATTATATTCCATTAGCATTTAGCTAACAGTCTGTCCATTCCCCGTTCTCATTTCTTATCACTCGATTTGTATATACAAGCATTCCTTGGCTCTGGCAAAGTGGTTAGTTACAGAAAGGATAGAAATTTCGTGTCTCTTTGTTAGCTTGAAAATAACAAAATGGAGTCTGTTCAGTTCAGAGTGACTCAGAATATACACTTTTAATTTCTATCATAGCACAAAATGTCTGCCGATTATAAATACCCTGACAATACAGGTGTCCTCCTTCACCCTGTCTGCCTTCTAAATTAATAAAATAAGGATTTGCTTACTTTTTCACTTGTTTACCTCTCTGCCTTATATAATGACTTGGAGGCATGGTCTTCTCTGTGATGGTCAGAGGGGGCACTGTGCTGGGAGGACTTCCTCCTGGGTCAGAGAGCAGAGACAGGGAGAGGAAACTCAGCTCTGCACAGAGGATGCGTGTGTGTCGGTGGGGGTTTAGTCTTGATGTATTGGTCAGTGGGGGGGGGGTGCTGTGGAAATCTCCTCCCTCTTTCGACGTCGGCGCTGCATGCGACGTCAGCACGGCAAGAGCCGCACGCGCGCATTCAATCAGTCTCAATGCTTTCTGGTGGACGTCCAGCGTATTCTCACTGATTTTTCACAGTGAGAATCACGGAAGCGACTCTAGCGGCTGGATTAACCATAATGTAAACATAGCAGTTTTGCTGAAACTATGTTTACAGCTGCAGGGTTAACCCTAGATGGGCCTGGCCACCAGACCACTTCATTGAGCTAAAGTGGTCTGGGTGCCTGTAGTGGTCCTTTAATCAACCTTCAGTGTGAGCTATTCTGACTGGCATTTGCCTAGGAATAAAGATACTGACTAAGCTGGTGAATACATAGTTCAGACATTGTATTTATACAATATATCGATCTATCATTAGAGATCCTTTTGTATAAACTTGTTCTCATCAATATAGTCCTCGATTGATACAGTACTAATCTGTCAATAAAATGCATCTACGAACACTGTACAAATATGGCTAACTATTGAATACTCCTACTATCCAATAGTATGTAATATTGCCGTAAATCATTAATGGAAAGAACATTATAACAAAGATTCTGACAGCTATAGCCTTTTTGTGCTTTTAAGGACCAATAAGGTAGGATTTTATTGGTCCAATGGAGAACGTCCTCTACAGTAGGCAATAAGATTGAGAACCGTTCTGCCTTGGTTAATTGTCAATATGAATCGTTTGTTTTCTCTAATCATTCTTTTGTGGTTTCATATTTTGCTGTCTTTATTTATTTATTTTAATTTTTTCACTTCCCTGAAATTCAGTTGTTTTAGTCTTTATAGAACTGAATAAATGACTTTAACATTTCTATCACTAACTATTGTTGAGATTATAATGGGATCTATGTTTTAGGTTTGCCTTCATCAAGAATTAAAAGGCCAGGAAAACAAGCACCAAAAAAGGTAACAACCGCACCTTCCACAAACGCACATTGGGACTTGCATATGACACTTTCTTTACACCCTATATTTTACCTTTTTATAACTTCAAAATCACTTGGTCTCTTACTCGACAAAGAACTAAAACATGGGCACCATGCAAGTGAATACACAATAAAACTAACACTTGTAAAATGAAACACCAAAATGTATGTACCGTAAAACCTTAACAAAATATAAAAATAATTTTATATGGTAGTATTGCACAGATATAACAAGAGAAGTGTACTTTTGTTACACTCCTCTCATTCATCCGCAGACATGACCTGCTGTCATTAGAAAAACTACTCTCTACTCATTGGGAAATCTGCCCTTTTATTAAACACTTCTGTTGCATTTGCTATGTAAGCAAAGTGCTCCAAACTAGTGATTGGCTGGCTCAAATCAAAATCAACTCGAAAACCATGAATACCTTCCTTGAATAAACAAAATTCTATCTGTGTTATACGGTTTACTTGCTCCTCAGTGAATGATTCCGTTGATAAAGTTCTGCCTTTTGTACAGTATCCGGGTTGCACTGTTACTTGAAGCCAAGCTGCTGATTTTATTCCATAACAATAAATCACAATGTACTGGTTTCTGTGCATAGACCTAGTTCCTTCAGTCTGAGAAATGTAAACATTGCCTGGCCAGGCTTTATGAATGCTCATGTATTGAGCTGAAACACTGCTCTGTTCCTGAAATAAATGTATTCTATTTTGGATACCACCCTGTGCCCAGGTTCTCTAAAAAAAATAATTCAATTTGTACTGTTATGGGTTTACCAACCTAGTCGTGCCTTTGTGTTTTTTTTTATTTATTTAAGTGTAGTTTTCTTTTTAGCAGAGTGACATCAATGACATCACAAACTGGCCGACGCCAATGGAGACCACAAACCATGAGGTGGGTACAACTTCATCATATACGAATGAAGTGTTCAACACTCCTATCCTCCTCTCAAGCTGCATATTTAAGGAAAAATAAACTTGAGTTGTAGTGAATTTTGTACTTTCTGTGTCAAAGTCAAGATCTGGGTAAAGGTATTGGTAAAGATTTCTTGTAACTATCTTTTTTTTTTTTTTATTATTTATTTAAAATTTTTCCTTTATTTTCAGTGCCGTCTTCCCCTTAGTCCTTCAACCTGTAAAGCACAGGATGCAAAGTCTCCGAGTAACAAGGAACCTTGGAAAAATGTTGAAAGCAAGAGCTGTGAACGGGAGGACATCTGTGAGAATTTTAATTTAAGCCATGATTCCGCTGTCCTAAGGAAAAAAGGTTTGAAAATGGGATCTTGTAAATAAAGTGACAGTTCAAAGTTAATTTCAAATTTAAATGAACATTTAGTGTCATTAATACAAACATGTATAGTACTGTTTACGTCTCCAGCCTCCCTTATATTCCTCTGAAAAGGTGAGTTTACTCCCCATGCCTCACCAGTCTGTCCACTGCTGATTCCACCTCCATGGCGGAGATAATTATCAATTTTGATTATCGCAGTGAGAGACTATTGTGCATGTATGGCAAAATTCCACAATGCGCCAATCTGCATCTCCTCCTAGAGATGTATTCAATCAATGCATCACTATGGGGAACATTCAGTGTCTCCATTCAGAGCGTGACCATGCTGAATACCACAGGAAGCATCTTTCGTGCATGTCTGACTGTTCTCTGAAAAGGTAGCGTTTATATTGAAAAGCCTGCAAAGGACAAGTAGACACCAGAACCACTACATTAAGCATTAGTGTCCCTTTAAGGTTGACAAGGCCAAATTCCTATGCTTTAAGGTCTAACTCAAATTTGAGTTTTTATTTTTTTTTTATTATTCACTTTAACAGTGTAATTCACTAAAGAAATAATGTTGAGGCAAATCTTTAAATTATGATGGAGCAGACACATAGCACAAATTATGGGTTTTGGTTTAGAATCTGTCGTTAAAGGGTCACTCCTTTGCCAAAATACAAAATCAGTTTAGTAGATTTACCCAAAATGAAAGCTGGGGGGGGGGGGTGCAGACGTGACATGACGACATTATTTACACATAAAGCACTTCAGCGAGCTTAAGTAGAGGCAAACTTTTTTTTTTATATCTTGTCTACAAAATGTCTTAACTATATTTATATTGCAGCTAGCAAGAAAAAATGGGTTCCACTTCCACTGGAGTGCAGCAAAGCCAATGAACCTGACAAGCCAGGATTTCACATGCCAACTTTACAATCCCCAAACTCTGCTACTTCACAATACAATAAACTAGAGGATTACACCCACAGTACAGGTATGATTTTGTAGAAATGTAAATCCTATTCTAGTTAGTGAACAAATATAAAAAACTGACTCTTAAATCTCAAACTGTTTCATTGATTAAGGATGGCACCATGAAAAGAGAGATGATTTGGATGAAGTCTCCAGTACACGAAGTGAAGGAAGTGGTGTCAGAGGATTCTCAAGGTTCAGAGGTCGAGGGAGAGGAAGAGGCCGTGGAAGAGGAAGGCCATACTGTAGGTTTCTTTTTAGCTTTACAGCACAAGCACATAGTTATCAGTTCATATATTTTGCTGTCTAAAGACATGCAAAGTGAAAATATTTTGTTTTTTCATCCAATTAGTCATTTTTAATATCTAATGTGGCTTCATGACTATGTAATCAAACTTGTAAAACTGCAGTCATCTAAAACTATCTAACTCTGGTAGATCAAGTTGATTCCTGTGTCTGTTGCCATGCATGCATTCTAGCCTCCCCAATGCTTCCCTGTAGGGAAGAATTTGTTTGGCTGAAATCATAGATTGATCTTGGCGAGGAAGTCTGTTTCAGCACAGAGAAAGCATGCCATGTGATGCAAGTGACTTGCCTTTTAATCCATTGCAAGGTGCAATGGATGCCTTCATAGGTTGAACACTGTAGCATTAGGAATAAATATGTTCCTAATAACTGACACTCCAAGCTGAAGTGCTTTGTGTGTGAATTGCTTTGTTGGAGGAACAGCTCTTAATCAGTTTTCAAAATAATTTCTATTTGAAATTGTAACTTTAGAATTAATTTCATAATCATCCTGACTGTCTATTGGACATTTGTTTCTGGTTGTACACATACCCTCAATGAAAGTGCAACAATAAATGTATGAAAAGGCATTGGTATGGGGGCTAGTTGAGTGCAGAAGCAGCCGACATAAGAGATCCAGGGCTACAGAGCTTTAAGTTAGACCATTGGGGGCATATTGGTTGGGGGTGTCTTTTATCCCCCCCCCCCCCCCCCAAGGCTGGATTTGCATTCTGCAAGTTTAATCTAAAAGGGTCTTGCTTGTATTAGACATCCTACAGCTGAACAGCTGACTTTTAATACTGGACAGAAGTCTATAGGTAAAGGCATTATAGGCATTTGCATCTCCCCTTCCCCCCCCCCCCCCCCCTGCATTAAACACCTAGCTGTACAACATGTGCTTGTTTTTGAGATCCTAGGGAGAATTTTACATATATCTACCTCTTGGTGTAGGCGCTTTTAAATTATTTCTTTTGTGGTTAAGCCCAAGAATTTTTTTTACCTAGCTATGCTCCTACATGCCTGTCAATGTTGGGTGTATCTATTAAAGTGTGAAAAGAGAACAAAAAAAATCCCATTAGAATGTTTCTTTTTAAAAAGCTGTATTACATGAACTGTACGACAAGTTTCTTTAGCTAAGATACTATTCTTTATGTCCAGCCACAGATCTGTCCCAGCTGTGCTGGTTATTGTACGAACAGAGGTTTCTCATTGAAATACGTTGACCAGTTGTGAGCACATGCTTTGTCCACAATCATACAGTTCTCTATGAGCTGTAACTATAATGCAAAGTGAGCATGTCAGAAAACTTCAGATTGCTTAAAGGTGTGGAAAGTTGTTGTGGCTTTTTTTTTCTTTCTATGATTATAGTTCAGGTTTGTTTAGAAACAACCCTTTCTGTTTGAGATGAAATTTAAAGGGATACTCTAAGCACCAAAACAACTTTAGCTGAATGAAGCGTTTTTTGCTTAGATCATGCCCCTGCAGTCTCACGACTCAATTCTTTGACACTGCTGCTAACAGAGCAGGACATAAGGAATTCTGAACAGGAAAAAATACACTGTCATAAAAGATGTTTAGACATTATCATGATTCACTAAAGTGAAAATAAAGTCAACTTCAAATGTTAGGCCAAATTGGAAAAATTTTCAGGTATTCAGTTACATTAGCCTTCGATTTGAAATTCACTTTGATTTCACACTCTATTGTATATTGCTGCTGATCAATTTCCTAGCCACAACTTCCCTTCATGTGACCTACTCAAAGTGATTTAATGCCTAAATGGAATAAAGTTAAGAGATTAGACTACAAGGGTATGATCTATATGCCAAATCACTAAATTAAGAAACTTGTTTTGGTGTTTAGTGTTCCTTGAATCAATAAAGCAGGTCCCGAAGCCAGAGTTGGTTCCTTTTCAATAGAATACTTCAACTCTAGGTTTAGGAAATCATAACCAGTCCATATTATCTGTAATCACTATATGATTTTTTTATTTGATTTTTTTTAAATGCAAAACACTAACCATATTGAACCAAAATTAAAGCGGAACTGTCATGCCGAACTTACCTTTCCTCAATCTCTTCCTCTTCTCCCCCTCTCTCAGGATCTGTTCTCCTTTTCTTCCTGTCTGCTCTAGTTTTCTTTAAAATCATAAGACAAAGTAGGGACTCTTTGCCTTATGGAGGATTCCTCCGCTTGACCAGCTCAGACCAGCTCAGACCAGCGGAGGAGCAAAGTTTGCTTCATTTCTGCTGGTCAGAGCAATTTTCCCATGATCCTTACCTTTCCTCCCTTCCCACGATGCTTCCTGTCATTTTAGCCGAAACTGCCGAATTGCGTTCTAACTGACTGAGAACAGTATGTTCGTTTGTTTTAGAACACAATTCGACACTTTGTTCGGATCGCAATTTAATTCGAATGAATGAAACTCCAATCCTATTCATTGCTGTGGCTGCATCTTGCAGCCGCTTAGTAGATAACTCCCTAATTACCACGGTATCAGGGAGCTATCTACTAAAAGGCTGAAATACCTAAATTGGTCTTTCAGCCAAATTTACACAAGTAAAGATTACTTGGTATTAGTAAATTATGCCCCTACTCGCTGTACCGCGAGTAGGGGCATGTCTAGTAAGCAGGCTGCTCACTGTGTAAAAAATAAAAAATAAAAACTATTTGCCCCCACCCCTAAACGACGGGTGGGGCCCTAAAGTAAAATAAGGGGGGAGACCTATTGTGTCCCCACCCCCGAGCGGTGGGTGGGGACCATAAAGATAATGAGGGGGGGGAGACCTTCGGCGGGTGGGGGCCATAATGATAATGAAGGGGGGGGGGGAACCTACTGTCCTCCCCACCCCTGGGCGGCGGGTGGGGGCCATAAAGATAACGAGGGGGGGACCTACTGTCCTCCCCCTCTCCGGCCCCCACCCCTGGGCGGCGGGTGGGGGCCATAAAGATAATGAGGGGGGGGTCCTACCAATCAGTGCTCTGTGTCATTTTACACAGCGTGGGAAAAATCAGTGTTCTTAGCCTAATTGCAGGGCGGGTAGGTTCCACCCCCCCGTCATTATCATTATGGCCGGGGGGGGGAGGACAGTAGGTCATCTCCCCCCCCCCCCCCCCATATTACCATTATGGCCTCCACCTGCCGCTCAAGGGTGGGTGCCGGGCGAGGGAGGACAGTAGGTCCCCATCCCCCCATAGTAATTTATGGCCCCCACAGCCACGCAGGGGTGGGGGCCGGATAGTAGGGATTTTATTTTAGTGAGCAGCCACAGGCTGCTCACTGTTTAGTAGACATGCCCCTACTCGCGGTATAGCGAGTAGGGGCATTGGGGAGACTTTAATCTCCCTTATGCTATTATGGGGGTCATATTGACCCCCATAGAGTGAGGCGGGACCTGGGGGGCTTATGAAGTGGTGGGGAGCACTGCTCCCTGACGCTTCTATCTTTACATATTACAAGGAGGGAGCTGCACGCCGGTATCTCCCTCCTTGTAATAAACTGAACGAACAAACTAACACTGATACTCAGTGTTAGTTTGTTCGGCTGATTTTTCTATTCATTCATTCATTCGTCTGTCTGAATGAATAGATGAAATTCCTGTTCGCATGTGCGGGAATCTCAGTGCTATCTAGTGTGGGCAGATGACGTGTCACACAGGGACTTCACCTACCCACACAAAGATGGCGGCGCCCTGAATATAGATCGGGGCAGAAAATAGATTAATAAATAGGTAATCTGGGGGGCTTAGGGGCATTTGGGGGTGACTAAGGGGTCAGTTGGATGTAGTGGAGGTGGGAGGGGGGTTAAAAAAAAACAAAAACAAAAAACGGGGTTCGGCATGACAGTGCCGCTTTAACTAATACATCAATAAATCAAAGCTTTTACCTCTCAACCAAATTTATAGATAATTGATACAGTGGCTTCCTTGCATCCTGTTGATCTGCTTGAATTCCATGACTTGTTGCTGTGTGTAAATTTATTTTTCTCTTTGCATAAGTAGTCCTGCATGTTCCATACAGATTGATATTTATCACTCCTTAATGGTTTTCTCTCCAAATAGTTCGCTCTGGATATTCGTATGGTGCAGAGGGTTACCATGAACATAATGCTTCTTACCAGTTTGGGCTTGAAAGTTCCAACAACATGATGTATTATTATGATGATGGGAAAAGGGTTCATGTGTATTCAGTCGATGAAACCCTACTTAAGGAATACCTTAAACGCCAGATGTAAGTCTGCAGTGGTCAATCATTCTTGTATAGAATCCTATGGATCAGTATACCATCATTAATTTAATTCTGCTTTATTAATTTATTTTAGCGAGTATTACTTCAGCTTGGAGAATCTGGAAAAAGACTTCTTCCTCAGGAGAAAAATGGATCCGCAGGGCTTTTTGCCCATTTGCCTTATTGCCAGCTTTCGAAGAGTGCAATCACTGACCATGGATGTTAATATGATTTGTGAAGTAATGTCCTAGTACTTCTTTATTTTTATTTTTTTGTACATGTGTTTTAAAGGAACACTAGTGTCTGGAATAAAAAAAAATAGTTCCTAGCAGTATAGTATCCCTCTGACCCCATGCACGCCTTCACCCCCCCCCCCCCCCCCATCCCACAAACCACAATGAGTGTTAAACACTTACATTATTCGGTACTGGGTCCAGCTCTGCCTCCTCAGACATCAGCGCAAGGCAGAACCTAATGCTCATGTGAGGCGAGTGAGCTTTTGGCCTCCCCCATAGGAAAGTATTAAATCAATGCTTTCATATGGGGATTTGCAAGATGCTGGACATCATGCACAGCATTAAGGCCTGTGTCCTTGGCTAGAGATTACACTTGCATCATGAGGATTAAAAGTGGGGATCGACCGATTATCAGTCTGGCCGATATTCTGTATTTTCGGCAATATCGGTATCTGACAATAAAGATATTCCATACCAGGACCGCCAGGCCCATTACAAGCTCGTACCTTCCAAGCAGCTCCCTTCAGCTCCCCTGTGTAAATCTCGCGAGTTCCACTGCCGTCAGAGCGTTACAATGGCAACGCTCCGTGCGGCACACAGGCCGCGTGATTTACACAGGGGAGCTTAAGGGAGCTGCTGGAAAGGAAAGTAAGAGCTTGCTGCTGGGCCCCCCCCACTGTACAGTCCATGCCACCAGATCACCAGGGAATGCTATTGCCTCCCTCCCTGGTAAGAAGCCGGTAGGGCGGGACTAAACAAATAAATAAAAAATGCCCCCCCTCCCCATTTTACACAAATTACATCCCTACAAAAACACACTGCATTCACTATACGCACACACAGCTCCCCTGTCTAAACACACTGCATCCACTACATGTGGCATGTATATTTTGTGCATTGACCTTTAGAAATAGTTTAATTTTTTTCAAAATGGTAACTGTATCAGCTCGAAAATTCAGATTATCAGTATCTGCTCTAAAAAATGGGGAGGGGGGTGTGACTGCTTTGTGTTTGTGGGGCTTAAGTTCGCATTCGGGCATCATCGGTGCTGTCCGGTCTTTGTGATATTCTAGGTCTGGGTACCTGAGTGTCTGTCTGTGAGTTAGTCAGGTCAGACGAGAGAAGAAACAAAAAATCATAATGAAAGGCATTATAAACATAAAGCATTAAACATGAAAGTAACTTCTGTCGGTTTATCCTTTGCTGGGGTGAGGGTAGCGTGGGGGAAATAGTCCGACATGGTCCAACCTTGGGTTTTGGAGGAATTACTGAGTATTTATACACGATAAACCCAGTGTAAGGTGGAGCGCTATAAAATGAATAAACTTACCCCCCCTGGGGTTTTCAGTATAGCCTAAGGGGGGAGAAAGGTACAATAGTGCAGACTATTAAGTGCAATTTGAGTGAAATAACCAAACAGTGGTTCACTCACATGGGTCTGAGCCTAAATAGGACAGGCTCAGATCTCTCGAGCAGACGTGTATTTAAGGAGACACGAACCCTTCAGATGCTGATTTTCTAAACTTTCTTTCTGTGGGGTATAATAAAAAACCGAGATCTGGTGCAGTATGTTTCGGGTACCAGTGTGTGCAGATAGATAAAATATAACTGCTCACCTTTCATAGAGCCTCAGACTTGGCTCTAAGTGTTTCAGCAAATGTGTCTATAAGGGGACACATACCCTTCTTTTGTTGGAGCGGGAACTGCAGAGTGTAGACTAAATCAGAAGCTCAGGTGGACATATAATAAGTAATAAGAATATATTTCTGATTTAGTCTACACTCTGCAGTTCCCGCTCCAACAAAAGAAGGGTATGTGTCCCCTTATAGACACATTTGCTGAAACACTTAGAGCCAAGTCTGAGGCTCTATGAAAGGTGAGCAGTTATATTTTATCTATCTGCACACCCTGGTACCCGAAACATACTGCACCAGATCTCGGTTTTTTATTATACCCCACAGAAAGAAAGTTTAGAAAATCAGCATCTGAAGGGTTCGTGTCTCCTTAAGGACACGTCTGCTCGAGAGATCTGAGCCTGTCCTATTTAGGCTCAGACCCATGTGAGTGAACCACTGTTTGGTTATTTCACTCAAATTGCACTTAATAGTCTGCACTATTGTACCTTTCTCCCCCCTTAGGCTATACTGAAAACCCCAGGGGGGGTAAGTTTATTCATTTTATAGCGCTCCACCTTACACTGGGTTTATCGTGTATAAATACTCAGTAATTCCTCCATATTGTATCTGAGAGTGCCAAGCTGTGAGAGGACGGCACTTTAGGTGGTAGCAGCTCTATACTACTGTACACTTTCTAAGCGCCACTACACACGAATTCTATAAAAAAATTTCACTCAACCTTGGGTTTTGTCAGTGGGTTAGTGTCCATGGAACCTAAGACCCCAGTCCACTTGTTCCCGGGGCGTGAGGGGAGGCGATCGTGTTTTCTCCGTTCTCTCTGTGGCGTTTCAGATTCTGGTTCGACAAGCCGAGGGTTTTCAGGTAGTTGGCTGCTTCCTCAGGTGATGTGAGGACTTGTTTTCCCTGCATGGGTAACTTCCATGGAGCCTCCTGCTCCCCACCTGTAGGCTACACCTGCAGCGCGTAACTGAGTGGCAGTTTGGCCATATGAATTACGCCACAGTAGTGTGGCTCTAGATAGGTCTTGGTAGAATGTAAGTTCTGAGTCTTCGAAGGACAGCGGTGTGTGATCCTTAAGCGCCGCCATGATATGTAGCTTGTCCTGTACTGTTACGCATCTTAAGATGACGTCTCGAGCTGCTGGTGATTTCAGGTGTGTGTAGGTCGGGAGCTGATAGACTCCATCTATGGTGAGTTTCTTAGCAGTTGCGTGTGGGAGTATGCTGGTCAGGAGGTGCCTAGCGTAGTGTGGTAGTTCTTCTGCTGTAATTGCTTGTGGGATTCCTCTAATTTTAATGTGTTCGCCTTTGTCGGTCTTCTATTCTCGCCATTTTAAGTGCCATGAGTTTTTGGTGATGCTGTATGTTTTGTACCTGTTCTTCCAGCGTTGTCAGGTGTGTTTTGACCTCCACCACGTCTTGTTCTGTGGCAGTTACCCGGTCTGTGACCGTTTGCACCTCCGTCTTGAGGAGGGCCGCGTCAGCCGCCCAGAGCCTGTGTATATCAGCGAGTAGGAGTTTGAGATCGCCTTTGGTGGCAGGTGCAGCGTCGTCTGGGGCTTCAGGTTGCTGTGTCAGCGTGGTCTTCATGGCCAGCTGGGCCTCTGAACCGCCCTGCTCTATATGGAGAGTGTGGTCCGACTCCCGGTCGTCTCCCATGGGCCAGGGAGCGGGACGTGGCTGCGCCGGGCGTTGCAGCAGCGCGCCTATATCTCTATCAGCCGCTGTTTTTGGGACCCGCGCCCCATTGCCGGTGAGAGAGCCGGTGGTTCCGTAGGTGTGGGAAGTAGTGGGTGCCCCTCTCTCTGTCCGTGGTCGGAACAGGAATTCCTCCAGGTCCCGGATCGTTGGCGTGAGGTAGGCCCCAGTTTTGCGTTTCCGCTTAGGGAGCTTGTGCGGGTGTAAAAACGGCATCTATCGGTGCCTCTTGCTGTTCTGAACCCGTCTCTGTGGGTTGTAGGGCTGGATGGGTGCCCGTTTCATGGATTTTGCCCAGATTTAGTGGTTGCAGTTGGGAGACTGTAGAAATGGCGTCTGGTGCCATGCGATGGCAAGCCCCGCCCCCCCAAAATTTACACTTCTTAAACCTCACATTACACTTCAGAAAACCTAAAATCCAGAATGTAATTTTAAGGCTTACAATTTGGATAAAGCAGGATTTATCCTTTTTATCTTTATTTTTAATGATGCAACTAAACTTTCCCAACTTTATTATTGTATTAAAAATTCAGTTTTCTTGTATTAATACAATGCATACACTTTTTTTTTTTTTTTTATATGGTCTATATTTTCATAGTATACTCGGTCATACTGCAGGATGCATGGAGTTATGAATTGTGCTTAAAGATGGTGAGACTCATATTTGTTGCAGGCTTTAAAAGATAGTACAGAAGTGGAAATAGTAGATCAAATGATAAGGAAAAGGGTGGATCCAGAAAAATGGCCTATTCCTGGTACTCCAAGACTCGACTCTACACACACAGACTTTTCTAGACTTCTCAACTGTCCAGAGTTCATTCCTGGAAAGGCTCTCAAGTTTCAGACAGGTAGGTGGGTCTGGCATTGTCCCTTAAGATAATGATCACCTTTCCCATGTCAAGATGGTTTACTTTCCTCTTTCTCCCTCACTGCAGTTCATTTAATTTTTATTCATTTTTTTTCCCCCCATGGTTGAGCTCCTTTGATATCAGTTTTATCTCAGCCAATCCAATGTTTTCGCTTAGAAAAGCAATATCTGGATAGTGTGCATGCATGTCAAAATGCCACTGTGCCAATCAACTCTGATAACTAGCAGGGTGGAAGTGCCTCTATTAGTGGTTGGTTACTAGAGGTGTTAACCCTGCAGAGTAAACCTGGTCATTCATACAAAACTGGTTTTTAGTTGTAGTTACAAAACTATGGCATGGCACCCAGACATCTCCATTAAGATGACGTGGTTTGGGTCCCTATAGAGTCCCTTTAAGTTGCAAGTTACCAATTAAGCTCTCAATAGAGCAGAGAGAGGTTAGTTTCCATGTCAACAATGTTTTGTAATGCTTTCTGATAAATTTCAAACATGTTTCCCACAAGTATGTTTTAGAAATAAATTTAAAAAGAACAATCCACTAAACCTTGTACCCCTTTGTTTGAAAAAAGCCAAGGAAGAATGGTTGGTGAGTTGGTTTGCCACTTCTATGCCAGCTCTTTGCCATGTTGGTCACATTGGAGGGTGCTTGAGGTGACCAATGAATTTGGTATCAATGTGTTGACTCTGAAAACTTTCCATATGCAGGTTAGCCAGCTGTAGCGTCTGATTTCCTGGCTTCTAGTATGCACACTTTCATTTTACATTCACTAATGCATTGCTTCCTTTGTTTTCCTAGAAACCAAACAGGATTCCCAGCGGAATGGAACTGCTGTAGCTCCGGTTGGAGCAAAAGAGCCAAGCAACTTACGAACTATGTCTAAAGGCCTATCTGCAAGTTTACCAGAGCTGGATTCTGAGCCATGGATAGAGGTTAAAAGAAGACATCGTGGAAGTTCTGTCAAACCAAAAGTAATACATTGAGAGGCTTTTTTATTTATTTTTTTCGTCCCCTCTGTTAAATATATAGGTATATTTTTTTTTTTTATTTTTTTTTTGGACTATCTGGCATATTCTGATGAATAAAAAGTCTCTGCCATCTTTGGGGAAAGAAAATAAGCCCATGATAGGATCATATGCAACAGTTATGTTTCAAATTAACTTTGGCCTTTCATCTTAAAACAAAGCCAACTTATTTTGTATCTATAGAAGTACCAATTTTTTGGCCAGCCAACTTAAATACGCATGCTCAGATTGAGTCAACCTTTTTAAGAGAATTTGGCCAACTCCTAGTATGACAAAATATGGGAATGGAAGGGGAGGAGTAGTAGATTGTTTTAATCTGTATTTTTGAGAGGGGCAATGATGGCAATCTTGGAAAGATCTGAAGAATTTTAGAGGTGACCATTTATATTAGAGTATTAAACTTACATTTGTAGTGGTTGTCAAAGTATGAAATTACTTTTTCATTGGTGTGTGGTATTTAGATCTCTTCTGTGAAATTTTCTGTGAAATTTGGGGGGGGGGGGGGGGGTCATTAGGCTCCCCTCCCGCTGGGCTGAAAGGGTTAAAACCCATTCAGCCACTTGCCTTTCTCCAGCATCCGGCTCCCTCTGTGCTGGGGAACTCTACACCCCCTGCCGACGTCCGCTCTGAATGTGCGACAAAAGCCGTGTGCGCATTCAAACTGCCCATAGGAAAGCATTACTCAATGCTTTCCTGTGGACGGACGTCCAGCGTCTTCTCACTGATTTTCAGTGAGCATCGCTGAAGCGCATCTAGCGGCTGTCTGTGAGATGCCACTAAAGGCTGGATTAACCCTCAGCGATACATAGCAGTTTCTCTGAAACGGTTTTCAGCTGCATGGTTAAAACTAGAGGGACCTGGCGACCAGACCAGCTCAGTGAAGTGAAGTGGTCCTTTAAAACCAAGTTTGGAAATGGGTATTTTAAATATCTTGAATATGCAACAGCATGAACGTTTTTTTATTTTATTTTTTTGCACACTCCCTCTTCCAACTAGCCTTGTAAAGAGCAATGAAGTGGTCTCCCTAAGAAATGGTTAGGAAACCCTTTGAACCTTTTAAAGTCCAAAAAATGAAATCTGTGGTGTGTTAATGGTTTACTTTGGATCTTTTTTAATTTGTTTAATTTCTTATCCTCTTCTCAATGCAGAATGTGATAAAATCCCCTTCAGTAACCCCAAAACCCACAGAAGCTCAAGAACCAGAGCCAGAAGAACTGGATTTCATGTTTGATGAAGAGATGGAGCACATGCAAGGTCGCAAAAACACCTTCACTGACTGGTCTGATGACTCTGATTATGAAATTGATGATAAAGACCTTGACAAAATCATAATCGTTACACAAACACCTCCTCACCTGAAAAAGCATCCTAGCGGAGACCGTACAGGCAATCATGTTTCTCGTGCAAAAATTACATCTGAGCTTGCAAAGGTTATTAATGACGGTCTGTATTATTACGAACAGGACCTGTGGATGACTGAAGGTGGTCAGGATTATCTAACTTCAAAGGTATATTTCAGTGTGCATAACTGTGGTACTAATTTATCTTATTTCCCCCCTCAAACTAAAGCAAAGGCCTAGTCACCTGAGTGACTTTAGGTTGAGGTATTTTGCAAGTAACAATTGAAAGTTGACTGTGTGAAACTAGTCTGGCTATTTAGGTTAAACTTGGAAACCATATAGCAACCAAATTGATTTAAAGGAACACTCTAAGCACTATAACCAAGCATGCTGTAGTGGTTATGGTGAAACCTAGGGACAAAGGATCTGTTTTATGAACCAAACTTGTGAAGTGAGAGCCCCTTAATCTACTTCCTTGATGGCATTCAGAGGAGTTGCATACCTAGCCTAAAGCCACTCTAGTGATACTCCACTTGCACTGGCTCTGATAGCCCAGTTCTTAGCGGTTGCTATCCAAAGTGTAACCTATCACATTAACTGCACATCGTTCATACCTTCCATTCTTTTTAATCAACAGGAAATAGAAAACTTTAGAAAACTGAACGTGATCAGCAAAGAGGAATTTCAGCATCTTTCCCCAAGCCCCCAGTTTGAGCAGAATCTTGAGCAATCTCCACCCAACATACCTAACTTCCAGCAAGGTACTTTACTTGCAGCCATTACCACAGTGATTTTGTGTGGTGTGTAGGGCACTTCTGTATTTTTTGTTAAATTAAAGATTTGTGTGTGCAAAAACATATTAATGAGGCCAAAATTAAATGCATTTTTTGCATTGGTGTCTGGAGTGACTTTAAATTGCCTCACTGCAGGATTGGTTGTATTTTTAAGTTGGCAGTGTGTGTTCTTAACATACAATATGTAGAGTTTTTATGATGCCCAGAAACTTTCTGTAGCCCTGTTGGCTTCGTACAATTTTTTGGTGCTATATTTGGTATGTTTGTATTTTGTCTTATCTCAGATGTTCCAGAGGTGTCAAGAGACTGTCAAGCAAGGACCCCAAAAACTCCTCGTACACCACGCCTTCAGGATCCCAACAAAACACCTAGATTTTACCCTGTAGTAAAAGAACCACAGTCTATTGATGTACAGGTAAAACAATATAGGTGATTTACGAACACTCTATACATTTTATTAGATATATCCCCCCATAAAATGCATTCGTTGAATCTACCTACAGCTACTGTATGTCCTCCCTTTTTGGCCATTAAACACAAACTTTCCCATCTGTTTTGGACATTGTGTGCTCAAGGAATTCTTCTTACAATGCTGTTCAATGAGATTTCACATGCATGTGATGGATCAATCAATTTGGTGCCTAGACTGTTCCCTTAAAATGTGGTGGTTTTTTTTTTTTTTTAATATTTTTTATTTAATTTTATATTTTTAAATAAGTTTGTAGGTGTTTTATTCTTGTGTTAAGTGGACCTTTATTACATTGTCTACATGTTTTTACAGGAGAAAATGAGTGATGGGTCAGTCGTGGCTGGGGGGAGATATTTTAGGGCAGGGGTCGGCAGCCTTTGGCACTCCAGGTATTGGACTGAATCTCCCATAATACTCTTAGAGCCATAATGATGGCAAAGCATCGGGGAGATGTAGTCCACATTTGGAGTGACAAAGCTTGCCTGCCCCTGCTTCAGAGAGGTGGTAAACCAAAAACTTGGTAAGGGTTGCTCTGTCTGCCTAGGGTAACTGGACTTGTATAACCCTACAGCCAGATCATGAAATAATTATTGTAAAACTTGGTAGGTTTCTTTCTTACTGTTCTTAAAATTCACATCTATTCATCAAAACAAAATCAAATGGCACACTGACCGCAGTCAGCTCTTTTAAATACTTGGGTATGTTGTTAGACCCCAGTCTATCTTTTGGCCTCCACATAGAAAAACTTGCATCTAAACTTTATTTAAAACTAGGTGCCCTGTACAGAAACAAATCCTGCCTAAGCCCTACAGTAAAGGAAAAGATTGTACAGCAAATGCTGATGCCAATCATTGATTATGGGGATGTAGTACATGCACCTGCACCGCAATCCCACCTTTAATAAACTCAATACATTGTATAACTCGTTCTGCCGATTTGTGCTACAATGTAATTACACGACCCACCATTGTGACATGCTAAAAGCTGTCGCTGGAATCCAGACACTCTTCATCTTTCCAGCCTTGTGTTTAAGAGGTGTGTTTTTTTTTTTTTCTGAGAAGCTCCCACCCTACCTGAGCAGAATGCTCTCCCCGGCTGTTCCCAACTCCTAAACCCTCCGATCCAGTATCAGCACTTTATTTAGTCTACCTCAAAACAAAAAAGTCTTTTTTTTTTTTCCCCCCTACAGAGCACTGCAATTATGGAACGAAACTCCCGCACATTTTCAAATCTTCCCCAAGCCTAAAATCCTTTGAGAGATCCCTCTCTAGATTTCTCAAAACAGAATGCACGTTTCGTGGTTGATTACATATTTTCTACCTGTTCTGTTAAATTTTGTATGTATTGTGTATTAACATTGTTTTTGTATTTTATTGTACCATAATGCATCAATGCAATGTTTTGTGGACCCAGGACATACTTGAAAACAAGAGAAATCTCAATGTATCATTCCTGGTAAAATATTTTATAAATAAATACATAGTTTGTAGGATAATATCCAGTCTAGTTACTAAACAGCTTTTCCAGAAAGCCATTACTTACAAGTAAGTCAGTCTGTGTTGTGGAGAAAAGGGGGGCAAAATTGGAGAAATCATTGGTGGCAAATACAGTACATTTTGTTTATGGTGTGTCCGTTTGTATTATCTTTACAAAAACAAATGCCTTGTGAAGATTGTATAGTTTGGTTAACTGGTGGTTTCTAAATTTTTCTCATTTTTAACTGCAGACTCCAAGAAAAAGGAAAACGCGACACAGTTCTAATCCACCTTTGGAGTATCATGTTGGTTGGGTGATGGACTCAAAGGAGCACAGAACTAGAACCTCTTCTGTAAGGTAACAAGTACAATTCCGACCTTATCTGTACTGGTTGGTACAAAATTGTGTGTGTATATGTATATGTATGTTTAAGATTGTGTATAATAAAGTACAGAATGTATATACCTTGCTTGTGCTGATGTGACCAGCACCTGTTCATTAACCCCCAAACAGAAACATAGGCCGAATGGTTCTGATCTCCCATCACATTCTATCTCGTCTGCCCATTACAGCCCTGCCCTCAATACGATTACTTGGATTGCCTGAATGACAAGGGCTCTGATTATTTTAGATGCCAATGGAAACTGAAATTGGGTCGGATTATGTATTTTGGCCTGAAGGTTGTGTGTGTGTGTGTGTATTCCTGACCCTATGGTATTGGAACCACCATCTGCCCCCACCCCCTTGCCCTCACTATAGTAAAATCTTACTTGTATTAATGTCTGCAGCTGCTGCCTCTAACCTGATCTGCCGACTTTCCTTACATCAGAGGTTATTCTCTGATCCAATCACAGTGCTTCCCCATAGGATTAGCTGAGACTGTCAAGGACGCAGATCAGGGGCAGAACCAGCTAGGACGCAGAGGAGGCGACCTGGACCGTACTCTTCTCAAGAGAGAATGCTATTGGATCTACAAATTCAATACACTGGCCCCTAACGGACTAAATGAAGGGTTTACATTCACGCCCTTCATTGAAAATTAAAATGAGTTTCACAGTAGATAATATTTAACATAAGTAGTAATGCAAATTACTTTAACTGTATATATGTATATATAACAATTTGTGTAAATACTTTAGTTATTTGTGTGTTAAAGTTTGGTTTTTTAATGTCCCTCGGCCCCTTAATTACAGAAGTGGACTAGCGATACAATATCTATATTTAAGGAAACGTGGTTAAAGAACCAAAGGAGATTTGTATATACACTAAGTTTTTGTCTTGTCCCGTCCCTTTAAATAACCAGGACACAGATCCTGTGCTCCTAGACAAATATGGATCCGTTTATTACATATTACATATATTTAGATATGGATGCATAGATTTTTTGGATCCTGCCCCTTTAAATAAGGACTTGGATCATGCTAACATTTATATAAGTAGGCACAAATATATCTTCGTATCACTGATGCATCACTGCATATGTGTATATATTATGGACAAATGCTCCTCTAAAATTTTGTGCAAGGAGGATTATTAGCTGGACCATGCAGACTAATAGTGGATACAGA
Source organism: Pelobates fuscus (assembly GCF_036172605.1). Taxonomy (NCBI): domain Eukaryota; kingdom Metazoa; phylum Chordata; class Amphibia; order Anura; family Pelobatidae; genus Pelobates; species Pelobates fuscus. Next base: position 152,889,020 of record NC_086322.1, read on the forward strand.
CTAATCCTAGTCTGATCCACTAGATACAAAATGACACAGATCGTCAATTTGTTCAATATGAAATGAACGTTTAGAAGACAGTGCACCAGGGAGGACCTTCAGAATCCCTGCCAATCAACCGATGACGTTCACAAGGGGGCGGCACCCATCTGAACGGAACTTTTTGGCGCGAACAAGTCTTTGACACGCCCACTGTTTTCCGACCCGGTACTCATATAAAAGAGTCGCGCGAGGGACAGCCTGATACTATACCTCTGACGAAGGCGCATCTGGCGCTGAAACGCGCGTTAGGTTAATTTAGTCAGGAGAAGCCACGTATCTAAGATTCCAGCGAGCTTTAGATTTACGAATCTGGGGGTTGAGGATGTTGAAATAATCAATCATTTTATTCTATAAAGAGGAGCTTTGGATGCTCAGCTTTTTGTGTGATCTGGGGGTTTGGAAGGTGGATCCCTCGAGAGAAGGGGCTTTCAATGTTTGTGCATTTAGCTGTGACAAGTCTGCAATTTAGCTCCACTGCTTTTCAGTGGTAACAAAGTTAAAAGTAAGCAACAAGTTACAATTCAATATCCCAAATACAGGGATTCTGAAACTATGGGGCAACAATGTGCACTTGTTAAGACATCCCTACTAACAGGGTCCTAAGAGCAACGGAGTAATAAGGTGCACTAGATACAATTTGTTTTCAATATTGTTACCTGGTACACCAGATTTTTATACTTATTTTGAGCTCTTCTCTCCATAATTCATCCTAGTTTGGCAATAAGAGCCCATTTGCTGTAATCCTATTTGGGGTGTGTTTTTTCTGGGAGGACTATATATATTATAGATTATGGTCCGCACCTAATAGGTATTTTTTACAACTGAGCAATAATGTGTACTTGATCCCACAACACAGAGATTTAAGAGCAATTGAGCACTATGTGCACTTGATACAATCTATTTCCAATATTGTTACCAAGTGCACCAGGTTTTTATACCTATTTTTGAGCTCCTCTCTCTATATCTCACCCAATCGGGCTATTGAGCCCACTTGCTGGAGTCTTATTTAGGGTGTTTTCGGGAGGACCTAATATACATTACAGATTATGGTCTACACCCACAGTTATTATAACCAATATTATTTTTGTGGCTCTCCTTATCATTTTATATATTTTTTTCTCACCACTTTTTTTCACTTTTTATTATTTTTGGTGTTTACACATATATAGATCATTTTATTTTTATTACAATAAACGTTAAGTTTTATCGCGAAGCATTACCGAAGGGAGGGGTCTCCTATTGGGTGGATCAGGGTTGGAGCTGAGGAGGTTCCTCTTCTCCACCTAGGTCTACCTTTTTGTAAATATCATTCTTTCCCACGTATGTAAGGGTTACCCCCTTGTTTGGATTCCCCTGGCACACTCAGAGGCCGGTTGACTTAGTCACTGGCTTCTTTTCTTTTTCAGAACCAGCACAAGCCAAACTTAGCCTTGGTCAATCAGCCTCTTCTCATAGAGATGAATTGAATCAATGAATCTCTGAGGAAAGTTCAGTGTCTGCATGCAGAAGGAGGGGATACTGAATGTTTGGATGCATTTTAGGCAGCCATGACCCAGGAAGGATCTCTAACAGCCATCTGAGGAGTGGCCAGTGAAGTTATCACTAGGCTGTAATGTAAACACTGCATTTTCTCTGAAAATACAGTGTTTACAGCAAAAAGCCTGAAGGTAATGATTCTACTCACCAGAACAAATTCAATAAGCTGTAGTTGTTCTGGTGACTAGTGTCTCTTTAAGTAAACCCCATTGAAATGCTCAACACTTATATTTTTTGTTTTAGCAGCTCAAATGCATCGCCTTCAGAAGGTACTCCACTTGTAGAAAGCTATGGCTGTACCCCTCATTCTTTGCCAAAGTTTCAACATCCATCTCACGAACTTCTAAAGGAAAATGGCTTCACACAACAAGTATACCATAAATATAGAAGGAGATGCTTAAATGGTAAGAACACATTTTAAAATGGGCTTTACTTATTTTGTTTTTCTAAACTATGACCTAGTGTAATTACCAGTAGTTTAGTTTCATGTTATCAACCTACAATTTAACTTCTGTGATCTGAGGCATTTCTTAATCTCAAGGAGGAAAATACATCCTACAACTTGACTGCTAGCTTCTTGTGATATTTCCTGTTTCTCTCTTAATGTCCCAGCCTAGAACAAAAAAAAACTAAATGCCTTAACTAAACCTTATTTGTCTAAAGTCTTAAAATAAAGAGCAGTTAGTGAACATGTGCACATACCAATAGCATGGTTCAAGTACATGCATTGCTATAGAGAAGCTAGCTACAGATGAGCCCATGTTGGTTTTGTGAACTGTATTCAGGAGTAGACACTACTAAGTAGACACCACGTTTTTCTTTTAAATTTCTTTTGGTTATGCCATGGAAGATGCATGTTATCTATGCAGTACTTCAGCTGTTGAGAAAGTCCATGTTGTGTGTTTTTTTTTTTAAATGTGAAACCTGCACTTTTTGTTGAAGTGTAAAGGCTGTTATTTCTAAACATGGTTCCCTTTACCGGTTAGACAAGAAACCCTATTCACATAACAATACAGCATGTTGTGGTTATGATGCCAGGAGTGCCCTGGCACCCTCTTTCAGCAAGTCAAACCGTTTGATCACATACCTGGGGTCCGCCGGTCACAGCCTACAGTGGAACACTACTCCACTTTTTCTGGTTTATCCAAAATTTCAGTCTGTTGGTTTAAGACAAGATATATAGTTTTAGAAAACACAAATTGTAGACATTTCTTGCATAGTTCATTTTTTTTTTTATGTATTTTTTTTTTCATGAGGGTTTGGCTTCTTGAATGCTCTCTGAAAGTTTTACCTAAGCATCCTGGTCTTAATATTTTCATCTCCTTGTGACTATCTAGTAAAGTTTTTTTATTTTTTAATGTATTTTATTTTTTGTAATTGTTAGCTGCAATGTGTGTATTTGAAGAACAGATACCTGCCAAGAATAGAAGTCTGCTATCTTTACACAACATAAATGGAAACTTAAGCTCTGTTTTTAAATCTCTCTGCACCTTTTTTTTTTTTTTTTTTTTTTTTTTTAAAAACACTCACACACAAACAATATGGGGCTCCTAAAAAAAAAAAGAAAAGAATTCCGCTACAAACCAGGACAGTCCTCCAAAATAGGGGCACTTTGGAGATATGCCTTAATTTGCAATTTACTGCTAAATTCATGGCAGTCTAGTGTTTTATTATCTAGATAAATAACATTAGGTGGGTTAATATTTTGATAAATATTAACAGCATAAAAAAAGAGAATTTCTATCAGATATTGGTATTTATTTGTAATTTTCAATCAGGCAGCTGGGATATCAAGATCAAATACCAAATCATAATTTGTTAATTGTTACAATGTGTCTTTTCATACCATGTGTATCCCGAAGATCATCACTCTACTCTATATTTTTGCACTTTCTGATAAGCATAGCAACTACATACAAGTCCCAGTACTTGCCAGTTTAAAAAAAAAAAAACAAAAAAACTTTAACACATCTCATTCCCATTTCCTTTTTGGGGCACGTTTAATATGCCAGAAGCATGCTTAATCTCCCAGGGAACATGCCAGCCGCCGCAATTGTTACATAGACTCCATTAATTTCAGGTCCTACATTTTTAGTCTCATCAGTTTCAAGGGTATTTACTAAAATTCTTATCCTACCAGTTTGCTGCAGATCTAGTAAGTTCTGTCATGCTATATATGGACAACTGGCTTTTGGGAGGGTCACATAGGTTGCATAGACAGTTAGGAAAACATTTGCCTGCCGTTAACAAGTGTAATATATTTATGACCTGCACATACAAAAGGTGTTCTTATAGCAGAGCTATAAAAACCCAGAATCAGAAAATATTTTTTCCTTTCTAGCTATAAAAAAACCTCTGGTTCAAGAGGTCTCGTGAATCTGTACCCAACAAAACATTTCTTCTGGTCTGCTGCCCTTTATTCAAAAAGCTTCTAGAGCCTCTTCAAAAAGGCCTTTAATTTTGCCTGCCTCAGATGGATCAGAATACTGATCCATCTGAGGCATGCTGCAAATACTGCAAAGTACTGTTAAGAGTGAAGTAAAGATTGCATTGCTTCCATAGCCAGATGATAGAAATTCACTATTCTAACCGCATACTGGAAACAAGTCTCCAACAGCCCACACTACCAGAACATTATTTGCATTTTGGCAACGAAGGCAGAAGCACCTCCTGAGAGTTCATGGCATCTCTCCTTCCTCAATACATACGTTCTGCAAATATGATTGGCTGCATGTCCTTACTTCACAAGAAGTGCGCTTTCGGTGAAAGATGCTACATGCCGTCTTGAAGAGCTCACCCACCCTTTAAATGGCTTGTGACCTCCTAGTCATGAGTAGTGCTGCTCTAAGCTTGGAAACCTCTTTTCCTTACTAGACGATGTGTCCCTATTTAATCCTTATATTAAACCTTTGCACAGAAATTGGTATCTTTATTATAGAATTTAGAGATGTCTAAAGTGGAGCTACTGATACATTGATTTAGTTCTTGAGAAGGATCTATCAAGTAGTTGGAGGCTAGATCAACTAGCCATTGGTGAGGAACAGCCTCTTCTACTATGGAAATAATGTCCATAATCCTTCTATGGCATCAGTTTAGTATGTTTAGGATTTACATGGCTGCAGACTAGAGTTAATCTAATGTAAAACAAAATATATATTACTCTATCAACTCTACCAATGTATTTTCGGGAGGGGGTTTTGATTTTTTTTTTTCTTGCTTTATAGAGATGCAGTACTATAGTTTTACTATATGCTTTTTATTCTATATTCAGAAAGAAAACGTTTAGGAATTGGTCAGTCCCCAGAGATGAACACCCTCTTTCGTTTCTGGTCCTTCTTTCTCAGAGATCACTTTAACAAAAAAATGTATGAGGAGTTTAGACAGCTTGCTGTGGATGAAGCCAAAGAAAACTACAGGTAACGTAGTAGCTACTACTATATATTTAGAGGAGTTTTGTAAAAAACAAAAAAGTGGTAGACTTCAATAAGAATTTTGGTCCAGTGATGGCGATGGAAATGTATCTAATCAGAAACTGTATGTTGAGTATATTTCTAACTCCGTAAACTGAATCATGCACGTCAGATATTCTAACCCGAATTAGATTTATTGTATTTCTAAAACAAATATACAGAGCATGCTAAAATGTCCACATAATTAAATCTGATTCTTTCTGTATCTGACAAAGCAAGACTCCAGGTGTGTTGGGGGAAAAAATGTCTTTATAATGGGAGTATTTTGTACACATCTTGAATGGGTGGCTTTAAAGGGGGACACTAAGGCCCCCAAACAGTGTTAGCTTAATGAACTAGCTTTGATGTATAGATCATGCCCCTGCAGTCTTGCTGTATTTGACCTATACAGCGTCCCCTACACACTCATGTAAAGAGACCTAATTTTCAAACCTATTTTTATTACAGCATCTGTTTAGAAGTTCTTATTTCCTGCTCTGGTAATTGGCTGCTAGAGCGCGTGCATTTTGTTTTTTAAGGTTAAATTAACAGAACGGGAATTAACAGAAATTAACAGAACTACCCCACTGCAAGATCTGATTGAAAATTAAACTTCTCCCTCTATGTTGGCTGTATAAGGTGTGGCTAATGCTGCATTACCGAGTGATGGTTATTGTTTCACTAAAAGGAGAATTGAGCATTGAGACTGCAGGGGTGTGATCTATTCCCAAATACTGCTTCATTAAGCTATTTTCTAAACGTCTCCCTTTAAAGAGGTGTCAAACCTTTCTTTCTCATTAAGATGGAGGATATATTGAGGGTGTTAATTGAGATCGGGAAATCCACCCTGAGAACTTTTGAATAGAAACCAATAAAGTACATGGGTATGAAACATGTTGCGAATTTAAGTCAGGTACGTTTTAGGATGCCTCTTACAGGACACTAGATGATGGCATACCATGAAAAATATCAAACTTTTGTATGTTACTGGGTGTCTGTCTGAAGTTTCATTGAAAATCTGCAGGCGTTTTAACTGTCATTTATCACTTGCAGGTATGGTTTAGAATGTCTCTTTAGATTTTACAGCTATGGGTTGGAAAAGAAATTCAGGCAAGGGATATTTGAGGACTTTCAGGAAGAAACTCTGAAAGACTATGAAAATGGTAACCGTATCAGAATTTTCTTATCCACTTTTTTTGTGTGTTTTTTTGTTACTTCCTACTTAAATATTTATATATTTTTTATTTTTAGGACAGCTTTATGGACTGGAGAAGTTTTGGGCATATCTTAAATATTCAAAAGGGAAAAACCTTTCAGTTGAGCCTAATCTAGAGAGTTACTTGTCCAAATTTAAGAGGCTGGAAGATTTCAGAGTGGATGTAAGTGGCATATCCTACCCCAATCAAGGTTTTTACACCTATAAAAATAAAACCTGATTGGATACTTTATAGTTTCTTATTCTTACTCTAGTGATTAGGACTTAAAATTGAAGTGTAAGCGCTGCGGAATTAGTTGGTGCTATATAAATATCATTAATAATGTGAAATGTATGTTCAAACATTATTCAGATGCATAGTATTTTTAGTGATCTACTTTGTTCCAGAAGAAATTAATATATAAGAGATGGCCATCTGTCTTTAAAAGGACATGCTACTCCACACCAAAATAACTTAAGTGCAATTGACAGGATTTGGCCACATATTTTTTTTTTTTTTTCTTAATCCAGTGGAGGTTCACACACAGCTGAGAAGTATTAAGGTGCAGCCAAGTAGAGGAGGCAAATTCAAAATACTCCGTCACAAAATCGCAATGTTTTTGTTCTGTTATGGAGTCTTTGCCAAGCATGATTGCCTGACCAACTCTGAAACAAGTTTCACTTATCGAAGCAATGTCAGCTCAGAGTGCAACAGTTTGTTGCTGTTTTTCTTAACACATCATTGTCTCCTCCCTCTACCAACCCCTATAGCAGGGGTCCTCAAACTCCGGCCCCCCAGATGTTGCTGAACTACAACTCCGGCGATTCTCTGGCTATCTATGTAATTCAAAGAATCATGGGAGTTGTTCAGCAACATCTGGGGGGCCGGAGTTTGAGGACCTCTGCCCTATAGTCTTTTTGATAGCAGTTTGTGTCCCATTACATGACTGGAATTGAGTATTTGGGAAATCCAGAAGACCTATATTGATAGGGAAACCTAGTCCTACATACTAATGTTGCAATCTGTAATTGATACCAACTGCTATCAAATAGAGCCAACATGGCCAGCACTTTAAAGAGTGAGTTTGGCAAGAATGTCAATAGAAGAAAGTAGAAAAAACGAATACACGATGAGAAGATGTAGTTTTTGTGGGGTTTTTAAAAAAAAAAAAAAAAAAAAAAAAAATTTCCTCCCCCTCTTCGGTCCTAAATTCAGAGTTGCTTTTTGAATTAAATCAAGGAGGGTAAAAGCTATCCTTATATTCTGTTGTGCTTTCACTTTGCTGTATTTTGTTTTAATTTTTTCATTGTCATTTAAAGCTACATTAACACTTTCCTCCCAATTCAGTTTATTCAAAATGATGCATGTATCTTTAAGCAAAATGAAATCTGTTTGAATGGGAAAAGGTGAATTTGAAAGAATTTGGCCTGATACTTGTGCTTTGTTTAAGTTATGTTGATGCCCAAAGTGTTTACCTTCATGTTGATGCGATGTAAACTAAAATTTGAATGAAAGCAGTGTTTATTGACCAAATGAATCCTATTAACCTTTATAAAATGGTGTAAACTGAATATTTGCTGACCCTGTTATCGGTATTAAAGCTCTTACTTGGAGTAATTAGTATTGCAGGTGGTGGGGAAAATGAGCTGTAAATTTTAAATGTGACAGTTCCACTGTTATGCTGATTATATATAGCATTACAGTTTAGAAACATTTATACAAATCAAACACCAGACACAATTGTATGTAATTACTATTGCAGTGCTGATGTTACATTCAGAATACTTTTGCATGACCTATGTCTGCCATATTATATTTTGTGTAATAGAAGAACCATATATAATGAATTCAGGTAAGTAGAGGCAAACTGTGATAATGACTTAATCCAACACTTATGTATGCTGCCTTTTTATATATATTTGCCTAAATCCAGATAGGTCAGCATGAAGATGCCAAGTTAGTGAATCCATATTCTGGCATTTATCTACAGCCTCCCATAGCTGAAGAAGCTGGACAACAAAGGCCTCAAACTACCTTGGCATGTGAAGATGCAGGTCGCCGAAGGAATCGTTCTGGTACCTCCAAAACCTCTACTGTTCAACAGTCTAGCAGCTGTTCTCTGGGATCTGCCAATTCTGCTCCCAAAGTAAAAGCACAGCCGAAGAGGCAAAGAAGCAACTGCAACCAGGACAGAGGTGCCACAAAATAGCCTTCATAATTGGTAGCAAGAGAAGAGGACATTGTTTAGCCATGCGAAGATGGCAATGTTGACACAGCTCCTATGCAGCAACTTGGGATGCTTGATAACCAAAAAGCAATACGTTGATAATACAATGAAGCTTACATGGGTTTCCTCAAACAAGGATGTATTTTATTGAGGTTTGCGAAAGCAATTTTTTTTTTTCTTTTCCCCTAAAGGTACATTTGAGAAATGGTTCATTTTCTATTTTCCAGAAAGGACAGCCTTAATGTTTCAAAAGAAATGCTCAAGAGAGGGCGTTTGAAGCCATAACATGTTGTAATTTTTTTTTTTTTTTGTTTTACCTGCTTTATTTAATTATTAGGACATATATATATATATATATATATATATATATATATATATATATATATATATATATATATATATATATAATTGTTGGAAAAAAAAATCATACTTTTTATGACTTAATATTCTAATACTATATTTTAAATAATGGTTCTAAATAGCATTTTTTTCTGTTTTTATATACAGATTTTCAGAATCGGCAGCTTTAGAGTACAACTTGCTCTTCATTAACTGTTTAGAACTCAGTGGTTTCATTTTGATTTTAAAAGAATTTAGTACATGTGTAAGGCAAGAATGCTCTTATGTTAAGAGAGAAAAAAGCTATAGATTGTTAGTGATGAGGTTGTATTGTAAGATGGGTTAAAGAGAATTGCAAGTATACTTGTGAAGACAGTAGTTAACACACCTTAAGTAGGGGCTCTGTGCCTGAAAACCAGCCTTTGTCCTTTCAGTTGATCAATAAGATATTACCCCTGTAACACTCTTATGACTCAATGATCCTAGCTTTTATATCCCTTCATATCTAGTAAGTGAATAATACAAGGCTTTGTAAAATTCTACAAGGTGATGCTTGCTACTTTTTATTTATTTTTTTGCTAAGGGAAATACTTGCTTTTTGTGCTGTAGTTTTTTTATTTTTTATTTTTTTTTATTTACTCTTCAGTGTAGTTTTTAAACCTATATTGCAATAGTCTCTTAATTCTATGGCTTGAACGAACTACAAACTCAAAGCAGGGAAACTGTCAAATTTTTATTTTCATTAAATAAAATGTGGATGTATTACAGTACTACTGCATTTTACTTTAAGTTGCACATAAATTGTCTATTTGGTGCTGAAGTTTATATTGGAGAGGTGTACTAATAATGTGTTAAAACAAATGACATGCCACTTCAGCTGCACTACAATTTGTCAATGGATTACCTTTCTGACTTCTGTTTTTAACTTGTTTTAACACAAAATAATGAAATTGTAAATTTGGATTTTTAGCCTCATGTACAGTACAATAAAAGACTGGAGGGTTTCCGGCTTTGCAGTGAGCTTGTAGACTTTGCTGTTATTTTTTTTTTAATTTGTATTCACTTTCTCACTCCTTCAAATACATGCATAAATGCATTTGACAGATTTCTCCTCATTCCAGCAGAGCCAGAAAGTGATTTACTTTAACACTGCACTTGGCAGTTCAAATAAACTGGCCCTTGCTACATCATTGTTTAGAGTTTGCTTGCCCACTGTGGTCCACTAGCCTGCATGGCATCTGGGTTGACAGCCCAGAAAGTAAGTTGCATGGCCCACAAAGTTTAGAAGTGCAAGAAAAGTGCAGAAGGCTTGCTTTGATATTGCGTAAAAGCAGAGGTATTCTAGTTCTATGTGAACACCCGGCAGCAGTAAGTAGCGGGCAGGTTATCTATGAATATTTTCTAGTTCTACCATCTACTGTCCCAAAATAAATTCCCAAATAAGTTAAATTAAAGTCTGCAAATTTGTGTGTGTGTGTACCGATTACAGTAAATACACTGCTCTAAAAAAAATAGGGAACACTTAAACAACACAATGTAACTCCAAGTCACTGTCCACTTAGGAAGCAACACTGAGTGGCCATCAATTTCACATGCTGTTGTGCAAATGGGATAAACAGGTGGAAATTATATGCAATTAGCATGACACCCCCAATGAAGGAGTGGTTCTGCAGGTGGTGACCATAGACCACTTTTCAGTTCCTATGCTTCCTGGCTGATGTTTTGGTCACTTTTGAATGTTGGCGGTACTTTCACTCTAGTGGTAGCATGAGACTGAGTCTACAACCCACACAAGTGGCTCAGATAGTGCAGCTCATCCAGGGTGGCACATCAATGCGAGCTGTGGCAAGATGGTTAGATGTCTGTCAGCGTAGTGTCCAGAGCATGGAGGCACTACCAGGAGACAGGTCAGTACATCAGGAGACGTGGTGGAGGCCATAGGAGGGCAACAACCCAGCAGCAGGACCGCTACCTCCGCCTTTGTGCAAGGAGGAGCACTGCCAGAGCCCTGCAAAATAACCTCAAGCAGGCCACAAATGTGCATGTGTCTGCTCAAACGTCAGAAACATACTATGAGGGCCTGACGTCCACAGGTGGGGGTTGTGCTTACAGCCTAACACCGTGCAGGAAATTTGGCATCTGCCAGAGAACACCAAGATTGGCAGATTTGCCACTGGCGCCCTGTGCTCTTCACAGGTGAAAGGTTCACACTGAGCACATGTGACAGAGTCTGGAGACGTTGTGGAGAACGTTCTGCTGCCTGCAACATCCTCCAGCATGACCGGTTTGGCAGTGGGTCAGAAATGGTGTGGGGTGACATTTTCTTTGGGGGGCCACACAGCCCTCCATGTGCTCGCCAGAGGTAGCCTGACTGCCATTAGGTACAGAGATGAGATCAGCAGACCCCTTGTGAGACCATATGCTGGTGCGGTTGGCCCTGGGTTCATTTTGACTTGTTTTAAGGACATTACATCAAAGTTGGATCAGCCTGTAGTGTGTTTTTCCACTTTAAATTTAAGTGTGACTCCAAATCCAGACCTCCATGGGTTGAAAATTTTGATATCCATTTTTTAATTTTTGTGTGATTTTGTTAGCACATTCAACTATGTAAAGAACAAAGTATTTCAGAAGAATATTTAGTTCATACTAGACAGCACTTCCAGGTTTCTAGTACAGATTTTCTGTGCTATAGCGTCGCTGGATGTCCTCACTGTGGTGGAACCAACCTCGCCACTGTGCACTGGAGAAGCCTGGTTGCTCGCCTGCTCCCTTTAGACTATGGCCCCTCTTCTTTTTCCCCTGCAGAAAGGCTGGTTTGTGCCTTTCTGCGGATTGTTAAAGCCATGCTACTCCAGATAGCGATGCCATGGAGCCCAGCCGTATACTAAGACTGTATGAAAGACTTTGGCTCCATGGCGATTGAACTGGTTGTATGTGATCTGAGCGCCATCCGGTAATGTGCGCTCAGATCGAAGCTATCTGGGGATGGGCAGAATGTCTGTATTTTATGTAATAAATGTAACCTTGTGTATTTTATTGTATTTTACTGTCTTTTTACTGCCATGTGCTTAATGGAGTTTTGCCTCTGTCCTTGGAGATAATTGGATTACTTCTCAATTATCTCCAGAATAGAAGACTCTGTGGAACTGGTTTTGGGCAGAAAAGCCATGCTTCATTTGGTCACAAAGGACTTCGATCTATCTTTTGAACCAATGGACCAATTTGGATGATTTTGACATATGTTTGTATTTAGAGCATGCTGATTCGGAAAATTATTTATGTGATGCATACTTTAAAAGTTATGAATAATGTGGAAAAACTCTTCCTCTGCTTGTGATAATTATATCACCCATTGTGTTCAGTAATCATATCACAGGCAGAGGGGAGGATTCTGTGTGTATTGTACGGATTGATTGTTCTGAAAAACCCTGTGGGCAGTACTATGTTTGTGGATTGGGAATAAAAGAGGCTGTATGTGCCAGTACACTCAGTTCTGCTTGACCTCAAAACGAAGTTATTGGGGGAATTGGATTGTATGCTGATTGCCAGGAGTGTAAGCTGATTGTATGCTTTCATGTTCAGCTGTCTACAGCATTCGTATGCTTCTCTGGTTCGGTGGTTGAAGTCCTCAGGAAGCGCTAGGAGCATCCATCAACGGAGGTACCCAGTCGGGGTGCCCGTTGATCCGTTACACTCACGCTATGTGAGGACCTCCAGCGTCTCTAAAGTCCCCATAGGAAAGCATTTTTCAATGCTTTCCTATGGGGAGGTCTAGTGCGCAGCATTTCCCGCATGTGCATTAGGTCTCACCCTGCTGGTGGCCTTGCATGCGCAATCGGTCTCCCCTTCCGGTTTCTACCCCTTCAGCAACCTGGGATGAGGGGTATGGTTTGTTTTCCTGGTACTGGAGTGTCCCTTTAACTGTAAATCTGTTTATTTTGAAATTTTTGTTTACAAACAAGCCGGTTTGCTAGCGGTTTGATCTGTCTACACTCTACAGGGCTAGCTAACATAGAACTCTTTCAATCACATGGTGATTCTCAGCCAGTTGCTACTCTGGTAGCTAGACCTACACGACTCGCCTTGTTTTTCCATTAACACTTACTATTACTAGTTTAATTGCAACACCTTGCTTGCGTACTTAAACATGTCCTTGATTTCTTTATTGTATACACACAGCCTCTTAACTTTAAATGTGCTGTACATTGTATTCACCTATTCTGCGCTAACATAGCATATCCAACTCTACTTTTCTCATGTATGCTGTCTTACCTTTGTCACCAAACATGAAAATAAAGAATTAAAAAAAAAAAAAAAAATACATCCAAATTTGGATAGAGAAGACAGTGAGTTTGGTTTTGAGTTCCAGTAAAATCTTGGCCATCAAATTTCTCACACAGGCATTTCAAAGTGATCAAAATGTTTTGCTTGTCTGTGCTCCTTCCCCTTGCTTTTCCTGTCACAGCAGGGCGTTGCTACAGGGACACTGCCAGCGCAGTTTGGACTGGCTGCTTTGTCCCTCTTCCATCAGCTTTTTGGGATTGAAACCCCTGTTGTTTTGTGTTGGAGACCCCATGTAGGGGTCTGTGCATGTAAAACCATGTGTGACAAAATAAACAGAGTTCAGTCAGTGTTGTACCTCCAGAGCTGTATGTCGTCCAGTTACTGGGGGGGGGGGATATGGGTGTCTGCATATTCTAAAGTGGTTCCTGAGTGGCTGAAGGAAGGTAATAGCGGAGGTAACCGGTCGGGTTACCCAGGGTCGTCTGCTACACTCCTCCTGTGCCTTAGAGGCTTCCCCCCCGTCCCTTAGAACTCTCCCCTCCCCTCATGTCCCTTAGTGTTCTCTCATCACCTCCTATCCCTTAGTGCTCTCCCATCCCTTAGTGCTCTCCACTGCCCCCTGTTCCTTAGTGCTCTCCCCTCCCCTCTCGTCCCTTAGTGCTCTCCCCTGACCCTTCTCTAGTGTGCCTCCTACCTCTTTCTAGCGAGGCCAGGCGGCATGGAGTGCGGTAGAGGAGCATCTCTCATTGTACACTTCCTGTCAGTCTGGCGGCATGGAGTGCGGTAGAGGAGCATCTCATTGAAGACTTCCTGTCAGTCTGGCCGGGTACAGGAAACAGATGCTCCTGTACCGCGGTCCACGCCGCCCGGCCACGATACACTAAATGACTGGCAGGAGGGAGTGCTGTGTGCTACCCTCCTGCTGGGTCACTCAAATCTTACGCCTCCTGGGCTTGTGCACCCTAGGCGACTGCCTAAGTCACCTATAGAACACGCCGGCCCTGTGTACAAATCAAGCTCTTCCCTACGGTGAGATGAAGTGGAACAGATTATGTCATGGTACAGACCAAAAGCCAGGACAAATTCAGTGATGGTGAGTTTGTGGTTGAGTCTGGGGTCTCTGGCTTTAAAAACAACAGAAAGGTCACTACAACAGTATGCTTTATTTTCAACTACATCCTGACAGGCAATGAGCAAGGAGACTGAGTTTACGTCCTTGTCTTCCAGGATGTCTTTGCGTATGCTTGGGGGCACAAAGTTGGAGGGCGTGATGATGTGAGCGGAAGTGCTAGGTGTAGGATTAATTGGGGTGGGAGACTCTCTATTTGCGGGGTCGGATGTCGATGGCTGAGGAGATTCCAATGTCTCCAGTCTAGCACTGATAGTATTAATCGAAGCAAGCAGGGTAGACATTAACCCCTTAAGGACACATGACATGTGTGACATGTCATGATTCCCTTTTATTCCAGAAGTTTGGTCCTTAAAGGGTTAAACCCTTGATTTCCGTAAAATTCTCAGGTTGTAGAATAACCCCTAGCTGGAGTGTACAGGTATTGGTGATGTACAGTCTATACAGTTCAGCTTTGCGTGCTGTGGCCGGGAATGGGACGTCCATTCGTCGTAAGTAAGCCGCGAGTCTAGGGATTGTTTCCAGTAGGGGTACTTGGGCCGGCCGGGGTAAAAGGCCTAGCTGGGGTCTCAGGCACAAAAAGTTCCTCGTCTTATTCTGGGATTTGGGACATCCTAAGAAAGTAAACATGCGTAAGGTGAGAACTTTAGAGATAAGTGAGTACCTATGTCAACTGGCTCTAGCTAAGCCCAAGGTGAAAAATTACTTAAATTGCATGGAAGATGAGGCTCTACTAGTGCCAAGAGGCAAGAGAGAGGCTGAATTTATGAGAAGGACCAAATCGGCGGGGGTCACTGAACTGAGTGGAAGGAACGTAGGACTCTCTGTGACTTGTAACGAGACGTAATATACATGGGCGTGACTTGGTGGTGCAGTGACTAGTAACTGACATCAGCTAATGTGAGGTTCTAACTATGTGGTAGGCCAAGGGGTGTATACCTCCAGAGAGGATGGCTGTTGGCCTCACGGGAGTAGATTAATTACAGTAAGCTAGGGTAAATGCAAGTAACTAAATAGCCAGTTGACTTACCCTAGCCTATAACGGGAAAGGAGTATGATGAAAAATGGAGACGTACCTAGCTTATGATAGAGATATGATTCTCTAATGACAATGATGAATACTTTGAGAATCTGAAAAAAGGAAACGTGGAAAATTAGGTCGTAGTTAGGTTGTTTGGTATAGTATTTGTGAGTAAAACTCACCTGTAGAATGATGATAGTTATTTGTAGCAACGTTGCTAGTAGTGGCTATCTGAGGATAAGATAATGGTTATCCTCTATGAACTGATAGATTAGGTACAGACAGGAGGTGACTATGAAACTAAGTATACCTGTTAATTTGAGTGAAGCAAGGAATCCAATGAATCCAAGTACAGGGAAGAGTAGCACCAGAAATAAATACCTAAAATAGAGTATGGACAGAAACGTAAAGGATCACTATAGTGTCAGGAACACAAACATGTATTCCTGACCCTATAGTGTTAAAACCACCATCTAGCCCCCCTGGGCCCCTCATGTCTCCATAAATATAGCAAACTCTTACTGTATTCAAGCCTGAAGCTGTAACTCTGCATGCTGTTTGCCTCAGAAAAAAAAGCTGTCTGCTGACATCATCAGAAGTGGTGTCCTGATCCAATCACAATGCTTCCCCATAGGATCAGGGGGCAGATCAGGGGCAGAGCCAGCATAATTCAAACACAGCCCTGGCCAATCAGCATCTCCTCATAGAGATTAATTGAATCAATGAATCTCTATGAGGAAAGTTCAGTGTCTGCATGCAGGAGGAGATACTGAATGTTTGGATGCATTTTAGGCAGCCATGACCCAGGAAGGATCTCTAACAGCCATCTGAGGAGTGGCCAGTGAAGTTATCACTAGGCTGTAATGTAAACACTGCATTTTCTCTGAAAAGACCGTGTTTACAGCAAAAAGCCTGAAGGTAATGATTCTACTCACCAGAACAAATTCAATAAGCTGTAGTTGTTCTGGTGACTATATGTGGTGATTCTTGAATGCATAAATGTACATGCATAGTGGAAATACAATATACTGCAAGGATTTGCGCCTAAGTGTGCTAAAGAAAGGTTACACCAGTTTTTTTTCCAACTACTTGGGTTACTGTTAACAAATCAATAAATGTAGCTTAGGGCCTACAAATCCCTAGGAGTGCGGCTATGGAAATAGCCATGGGGACAATAATGATCATACAAAATAACACATAGCATACGTACCCTGTGTAGGGGAGAGTAACCTGTAATAAGTGATATTTTTAGTGAAGTGAAGGCAGTCAAATTAGACTGTGATGAATATATACGGATTTGAGAAACACCTAACGTGGGAACAACTAATGGCATGAAAGTATTGGTAAATGTGAACATGAGATGTAGACACTTGATATAGTTTGTGAAAATATCAGCCGGCTAAATTAACATTTATTAAGATTGTCTAAAAAGATGTTCGCAATCCAGACATCTACATATGAAATACGTACTTTTATACAAACATATTTGCAAGAAGAACACTTAAATTTGACTAAATTTGTCTAAGTTAAACAAGTGAATACATGTGAACGAAATTGTTCATGAAATAGAGATTACACATCGACTGTATAATGAAGTTTGGTCGGTAGGGGTCACAAGTAGACCAACTAGAGCATCGAGTTCGGTTAAATTTATATGAATTAATGGCACCGAACATGACCATGAAACATAGAACAGAACGAACGGTTGGACTGGCACGAACAAGGACACAAAAGGGGTTTGTTCGCAAGAATGTGAGACGTGCGGTGGCCGATCATAGCGTACGTATGAACCCTTTCGGGGACCGATCAGGAGGAGGTATCCCGGAAGCAGCAGTAAGGTTTGATGCTAATTCCGACGGGCTCCAATCGGAACGGGGAGAAGAGCGGCACGTGCGGCTGGAGATCAGTGGCTGTAACAAGGTGAGTGGACTGCAGGGAGGCTGGGATCCGCGAGCAGGGCCGGATTAAGAGCGCAGTGGGCCTGGTGCTGACATTTATGAGGGGCTTATGTACAGAATCTTATCGACCAAAAACACTAAAACAGTCATACTTCTCAAGCGTTATGTATCTGGTGGAGAGCTATAAAAAAACTAAGATTCTCTTAAAATATGCTAATCTCGCTCTAATTCATACTTTCATCTTTCAAGTAAATCCATACCCGCTAACAGAAGTGTCCAGTAAAGCAGGAAGTCAATGGGTGGTGTGAAAGGGTGGGCCACTGGCGCGGATCATGTAACCAGAACTTAAAAAAGGGACCAACATGCCCAAAAAGGAGGCGTGTCTGCCCAAAGAATTGAATGACTAGCCTAGCATGAATGCATGTCAGATTGCCTGCCTATCATGCATGCTGGCCAACAGCATCCTGAGCTTGGCATAAATGCGTCTAATGATGCACTCGCTCCATGCTTTCTAAGGACTGTCCCCTAGCACTCACATGTCCACTTATCTCTTTACTGTCTTACTAGCAGGCAGAAGCTCCTGGTATACAGTCTGAGACAGAGAAAAGGTGGTTGTAGTGAGTGTAGAAGAAAGGGAACATTCCTTAATGTTAGAGAGACCAAAGTCATCGTTTCCTAAACTAATTTGATTGTCAGCCAGTCCACACAAGTTTTATTTCCATATATCCCTCTTAAGTTTCTATATATGAGTATGTGAAGAGTAGTTAGGGTTGCCACCTTTTTTGGGAAAAAAAATACAGGCCTTACTAATTTGCATAACTAATCATGTGATGTCACACATACATAATGTAAATTTCAAGGAGTGACAGAGAAAAATCTGTCAAATCACCAATAAACTACTTACTGTTTGATTCTGCTGTATAGATGAATTCCAGTGTCTCCCTGTCTCCCCATGTCACTAGGGGACACTGTGAGACTTGGGGACACTGAGACTATGTATCACAGTGTCCCTATTTATCACAGTGTCTCAGTGCCCCATGCCTCTGTGTCCCCATGTTGCCCAGTGTCCCTATTTCACCCAGTGCCCCCTAGTGTCTGTGTCCCCATGTCACTAGGGGACACTGAGAATAATGGGGATACTGGGACACTTGGAGACAGTGGGAGACATGGGGACACTTGGAGACTAGGGACACTTGGAGACATGGGCACACAGACACTAGGGACACTGGGAGACATGGGAACACAGAGACTCTAAGTATACTGGCTGGGAGACATCGGGACATTGTG
Organism: Pelobates fuscus; assembly: GCF_036172605.1. Taxonomy (NCBI): domain Eukaryota; kingdom Metazoa; phylum Chordata; class Amphibia; order Anura; family Pelobatidae; genus Pelobates; species Pelobates fuscus. The sequence goes on from NC_086322.1 coordinate 152,907,428, forward strand.
TCCCCATGTGTGTCTGTTTCCCTATTTCTCCCAGCGTCCCCTAGTGTCTCAGTGTTCCCAGGTCTCAGTGTTCCCTAGTGTTTCAGTATCCCCATGTCTTAGTGTCCCCATGTGTGTCTCTGTCCCCATGTCTCAGTGTCCCAATGTGTGTCTGTGTCCCTGTGTCTCCAAGTGTCTCAGCGTCCTCATGTCTCCCTGTGCAGTCTTTACTCCATCCCTCACTTCCCTGAGCTGTAGGCTGTCTCTGCAGGCTGGGAGCTGCTGTCTGGACTCTCTGTGCTGTGTAGATGCTCCCCCACGGATAAGTGAGCAGAGAGATGCAGGTATATGCTGTAACTTCCTATCCCTGCCTCTCTCCACACACACAGTGACCCCTACTGGCCGGTGATGGTATTGCAGAGTAATCTCTGTTTATACTAAGAAAAATACCGGCATTTGTATTGCCGGTATTACTGCAATATCGGCCCTGGCAGCCTCAAATAAATAACGGCCAGGTGGCACCCCTAAGAGTAGTGTGTAAAAAAATAAAAAGTAAACTTTTTTTTTTTTTATTCAATGGGCCTGCTCCATCAGCCCCTATGTTAATCCGGCCCTGTCCGCGAGGTGAGTAGTCCCACCGGGCTGACCAAACGTGGTTGCGGGTCGGGTAGCTTTTTGCCTGGGAAACTTGACTTGCTTGGAGACAGCGTGGAAACGAAGCCTCAGGTAAGTGAACCGGAACCGGAAATCTAGGGTTCTGAATGAATCCAGCGGTGACGGTTCTGTCATGGAGTTTTTATAGCCGGGTAATCCCTCCCACAATTACAGGCTACGCCTTATATATATATATCATTTTAACAAAAAATGATATAAATATATACACATATATATATATATATATATATATATATATATATATATATATATATATATATATTATATATTAAATTCTACATATATTTTATGTAGTCTTTTTACAAAAAGCATATTCCTGAGTTTAAGACAATACAAAATTGTTGGGGTAAGTGAACCCCTCTATCACTTATATTTGTATTAGCGCTCCACTAGGTGGTGTATTTTACACTACATTTCTATATATTCTTAGGCTACACAGCCATATACAGTAAAGGGTGGGTCCAAGCTCGTTGGCCCCCTGAAACTACTGAATTGCAAAATTTCAACAGTTCCTCCGCTCTGTTTGTAATTTTTTTCTGTCATATGGTGGCAGTACCAGTGGGTTTTGCTCCTTCCTGTGGACAAGCATCTAACAAGCTTAATTAAATCAACAAAACCCCTCCCCCTTGCCCTATAAGAAGGGCTATCCGGCAAAACCAACCCCAGTTTCCTTTCTTGTCCCGAGAGGGAAGGACACAGCATCTGGAGGGTGAGACACACAGGCTGCTGGTCTGGGGGATTCCGGTCCGAGAGCTGCCCGGGCGGTTAGCTGAGAGACCATGCTACCTCCGTTATGGTTACGGAGCAGATGGATACATTGCCTCTTATGCCGAGAAGGTTCCGGCGAATACTTTCTGGAGGCGGTCTTGATGACCTGCGCACAGCGGTGGAACGCACGCCCGGGAGGTGATGCGTTCCACCAAAAGTTTCCGGTGGTGCGCATGCGCATGCCGAAACTTTATTAAAAAAAAAAAAAAAAAGCGCGAAGTTTGATGCTCGGCATAGATGAAGCTGTGCAGTACCCACTGACAGCATGGATGCTTGCCAGAAGTGGTACGCCGTGTCACCAACCCCCCACACGGTTCAGAGGCATTTTGAGGTGAGGTGAATTAATCTTTCCTTCAAAATGATCTCTGTAAAAGTTTAGACACTTCATTTGCAAAGTGTGAAGCCACGTGGTAAGAAGAGGACGAAGATGACGGTATATGTACCCACTTTATGCACTATGATGAGTTGCTGTGAGCAGTATAGGTACTCTCTATATGCTCTATGACGAATTGCTGTGAGCAGTATATGTACTCGCTATATGCACTATGACGAATTGCTGTGAGCAGTATATGTACTCACTATATGCACTATGACGAAGTGCTGTGTGCAGAAGATGTATGCAATATATACACTACGATGTGTTGCTGTGAACAGTATATGTAATCACTATATGTTCTATGACGAGTTACTATGAGCAGTATATAAACTCACTATATGCACTATGATGAATTGCTGTGAGCAATATATGTACTCGCTATATGCACTATGACGAATTGCTCTGAGTAGTATATGTACTCACTATATACACCATGACGACTTGCTGTGTGCAGAAGATGTATGCAATATATGCACTACGACGTGTTGCTGTGAACAGCATATGTAATCACTATATGTTCTGTGACGAGTTACTATGAGCAGTATATATATACTCACTATATGCACTACGACGTGTTGCTGTGAACAGTATATGTAATCACTATATGTTCTATGACGAGTTACTATGAGCAGTATATATTCTCACTATATGCACTATGACGTGTTACTATGTGCAGTATATATTCTCGCTATATGCACTATGACGTGTTGCTGTGAACAGTATATGTAATCACTATATGTTCTATGACGAGTTACTATGAGCAGTATATATTCTCTCTATATGCACTGTTGTGTTGCTGTGAACAGTATAGGTTACCACTATATGTTCTATGACAAGTTCTGTGAGCAGTGTATGCACTCACTATGGGCACTATGACGAGTTGCTGTGCACAGTATATGTACCCACTATATGCTCTGTGTGTGTGTCTAAGATGACTCGGCCTCAGTAGGGTACACACTATAAAGTCCTTGTATAAGGACAAGAACCTCTTTAGATGTATCCACTAGATGCTCTATGTCGCATTGTTTTGTTATCCACTCGACCTTAGTAGATGCACCCACTATATGCTCTATGCCGAGTTTGAAGTGTGGCCTCCGCTTCATTAGTTGTATGCACTGTATTCGTTAAGAATGAGAACTCAACCTCCGTGCATGCTCTGTTAGGAGTTACTTGAGGACTCAGCCTTAGTATATGCATCTACTATATACTCTGTCGAGTTGATGGGTGGTCTCAACTTCAGTAACCACTATAGGCTATTTTAGGGGGGTTCTTTTTCTTTTATATACTCTATAAAAAAAAAAAAAAAAAAGCCTCACTAGTTTATGGGATATAGGTATACTCTATATGCCTTATGTATGAGGTACTGGGAAGACAGGGCCTCAGTATATGTCTTCACTAGTTCCTCTATGGATGAGTTACCAGGAGATGTATGCTCATTAGCCGGTATAGAGATGGCATCTTCACAGTAGCTCATATATCTATATCTATATCTGTATCTATATCATCTCCACAGGAGTTGCGTAACCCTGGTATATGGCATAGGTTGTGTAGGTATGCTTTCTGTTCATACAAGATTCAGTATAGGTTACTGATATCTCTGGCAATTTGGACGGTTAACGAACACACACAATGTAGGTGTTTTTTCATCAACACACTGCAGAACAGGATTAACCTCTGCCCCAGTCGTTTCAGAAATTGCAGTGGTCTAATAAATTCCGTTACTTGTAGCAGGTGATTAGCGTGTAACCTCGGTACTGTCTAAAGAAGTACTGTTGTGTATATTAAGGCGATTATTTTAATTTTTGGAGATCAGATTGAGATCAGATCAGACTGAGCGTACAGAGGGAGACCGACGTTTCCCCAGCAATCCATATGTTCTATTGCCTATTCATAAGAGTCCCTAGATCTCGTAACATGTTAAAAAAGAAATCCCACTGTTTTCTCTCCCCGATCATAGAAGAAGGGGTGTTGGTAGTAGCGGATCCAATTTTCAAATTAGATAGAGTTCATTTCAGGAAGTCTGTCTTCCGTCTAATGTTTTCTGGTTGGGGATCGCTACAGATGCTCTTTTTTAATCCCCTTCATGTTTCGTGGTAATGATTAAGGGAAAATCCGCAGATTCCAGGGGTTTTAAGGTGTATTGCCACCCTTCATCTCTTCATTCCGTAGATATGGCAGAAGGCTGTAAATTTTCATGCGCACTCTTCTACAGGGTTGGTACATCAACCGGCAGGGAGGAACCGGTGTAGGCGCTCTCTCTCTCTCTCCTGCATGCGGTTATCTTGCTGAGGTGCAAATTCATCTAGTAGATATTTCGGTAGTTCCTTTCAGAGGGATTGACATAGCCGTCTAGCTCAGAGAGGGTATTTGGAATTAGGAAGTTTGGTCCTTATGTCCGTGTAATTTGACTCTCTGGAGTGGAAAATTGTTGTTCCAGCCAGGGCTCTGTTGACAAACTTTTCAACGACCAAGTCACTTCCTGTTTCAGTACAGGTCCCTCGGTGATGGATTACTCTCTTTGTAATGTGTCTTACTTCCGCTTACGTTTTTTCTAGTTGTCTTAGAAAATTAGGTCTATCGGAGCCTTATCCTGGTTCTTATTCCATGCTGAGCATAAAGATTCTGATTCCCAAACGTTCGAAGCTCTATCGGTCTCATGATGTATAGGGATCTACCCTAGTGGTTCTGTAGAGTTTCAGGTTGATAGCCTGACTACGGCTAGGGTTCTTCTTCATCATCTAGGTCTGCGGGAAGATTTGTTTGGCTATGTTGCTTGGCAACTATATATCCTGTTTAAAGGTCTACTTTCTGATAAAGGTTAGGAATTTTTTTGGGGGGATTTTGGGAACACCCCTGCTGGTGTGTTTCATTTGTCTAAAAACCCTTGCTTTAATGTCTTCTGGTTTTTTGTTCGGCAGGCTTCGGCGTTTTCTGCTTTGAGGTCCAGGCCTTCAAGCCTGAGAATCCTGCTGTTCTTAGAGTTTACATCCAGATTTTAAGCTTGAGGTTTTTTGTAATCTGCCAGGTCCAGACATCCTCCTAGAGTTCTGTTTTCCCTTCCTGGTATTTTTGTCCTTGAATTTTTTTTTAGGTAACACCCGTTCGATCCTGTTAAAGGGTTTCCCTTACAAGTTTTGTTTCTCCAGGACACCTTCTTGGGGGCCATCTTATCGGCTAATATGTTCAGAGAGCTTCAGTCATTTTTCATCCCCAGATGATTTTTCAGTATTGCTCATGGACACGGTGGTTCTTCACGCTAAACATTTTTTTTCCCTACGGGTTGGTACTAAGTGTAGCTTGAAGGAGCTTTGTAATGTCTCTTTTCCTAGGACTGAAGAGCTCAGTTATTCTGGTCCTCTGTTTGTTAGCCTCCCATAAAAGGTGTAAGGATACAGTGATTCCTGCAACTCTTTTGTTTCATTTGACTCAGGCGAGTATGTTGGTTGGCCATTTTCTCCCGGTGGTCTTCAAGTTCCGGCTTCTCTCAGGACGCTTGGAGTATTGGCTGCCTCTGGGCCAGTAAGAACACTTGTTTTTTCTAGTGGCCTTCTGTTAGGCACCATCTTGGGCTTCCATTCCACATTTTCATAAAGCTCTACAGGTTAGAGATGTTCTCATCCTCTGAAACTGCTTTTTAGGCGTATAAGTTGCGACCTACGGTGACATTGAACCCGCCCTAGTTAAGGATCTTGCTATATCCCACTGGTACTGCCACCATATGACAGAAAAAACAGAAATTTTTACTTACCGTAAATTCTTTTTTTCTTAATATGGTGGCAGTACAGCTTCCCTCCCTCTATTTTTATCTTGATTCGTATGAGTTCTATTTGGGATTTTTCTTGCTACTTACTGAGGTTGGTTTTGCCGGATAGCCCTTCTTATAGGGCAAGGGGGAGGGGTTTTGTTGATTTAATTAAGCTTGTTAGATGCTTGTCCACAGGAAGGAGCAAAACCCACTGGTACTGCCACCATATTAAGAAAAAAAGAATTTACGGTAAGTAAAAATTTCTGTTTTCCCATAGTGGTGGCGGTGGCAGTAGGCTGCTTTTTTGACTGCACTGTATTGATTGATTGTTTTAATATTGTGGTCCCTGAGGAAGTCCCATATTCTGTAGAAGGGATTAATTAATAAAGAGCAGTCAAAATCTGTCACAATCATGAAGTTAGTTAGAAAGTTGACTTGGCTAGCATCTACCAGTATTACATTGAATGTACATACATGCCAGGAGATCACAATACAGCTGCTGATGTTTAAAATTTAAGGAGTTGACGGGGGCGGAGCCTAGCAGCCAAGCCGAACGGCCGCACACCAGAAGAGCTCCTCACAAAAAAAAAGCCTGAATCAAACTAAAAACCGACACTGAGCCCTAAAATTACCTGTCTTACAACCTCCGAGACGAGGGCTCACCACGGAGGCAAAGCTTACACCGAGACCGCGGCCGAAAACAGCGAAGAAAGTCCAGGGATCTACTTGAGGCCTACTCTGACGGTGTGGGCGAAGCGACCGATCCCTCTGCTGAAGGCAGCCAACCTAGTTGGAGGTCTCCCCAATGCACTCTTCCCCCTCCCCCCGCCGGAGAGGGACATCCCGGCACACGGTTCACGAATCAGGGGCCCAGAGCTGCACAACATGGTGGACGCCACGTGCCAGCCAGAACGCAGTCCCCCACTGCCAACACTCTAGACCGCCTGATGGCTGACTTTTGGGCCAAGCTTTCACCCCCCAATAACGCTCCAGCAGAGGGGCTGCCAGTGACAACTCCACAGGTCACAGCGGCTCCAGATGGAGACCAACCTACAGCTTGGAATGCTGTGAGGAGAAGGTGGGAGACCTAACGCAAGCCTCAGCGGGTCGGCAACAGACTACAAGTGGTGAGACAACTGACAAAAAGGCAACAAAACCCAGGACTACCCGCCCAACCACTCCCTTCCCTCCCTAAAACCCCCTGGGCGAAGACATCATGGCAGAGGCCCTCCCACCCTCAGGCACAACTCAGCCCGATACTACGGCTTACAGACACCAGGGCGAGAGGGGGGAACTCCCTATACTCATCAAACAGCCTCAGCAGAGGCCCCCAGTCACCGCAAGCTTCATAACCCCCACAACAGACAACAAGCACACAACATGCTTACCACAAGACAGGGATATGCACTCGTACTTCACCCGAGCTGAGAGGAGGAGTGCCGAGAGGGGGGACCCATACCGGCTACTGCACCAGGCACCGCCACTCCGACAGTTGGGAATCGGCTAAACTGCACAACCAAGATGACGAGCCACTCTTAAGGGATGCTGCACGATACACCCATCACAATGAGCACACCTAACTTTGCCTGCACCTGAGCTAGCCATCTTGCCAGCAAGAAACACATTTCAAGCCTGACTAGCAATGCTTCCTATTATGTTATTTTATGCTATAATGCTGTCTGACATAACCTTTCCAGTTTTAGCTTGATATGAAAATATGCTTTTTTATTGCAACTTTATATGCAAGTGTTTCACCATACATTAGCCCTGTGCAGTCCCTTAAGCGTTACCTACCTTAATCCCATATAGCATGCCTAAACCTACATTAGGAGACTGCCGTGCAGGACACTAGTTCACAGCCTGTACCTAGCCTGTCCAACTCACGCTACAACCTTGAAACACACTCTTGCTGCACACACAATCTGAAACACTCAAAAGTATTTAATCGTTTATACTAAGCTTGTTCATAAACCTAACTAAAAAATTGTGCACGGTTATCACATGCCCCACTATCACAAATGTTTTGGAATAAGCAAGTGGAATGCCGTTGGGGTACCACATGCATGTCTGTTAAACCCATACGCACTGCCAAAAAAAAATAATTTAAGGAGTTTTTCAGAGTTCATCCCACAGCGAACATACAGGCTACAGTAGGACCCCCGGATGTCCAGGATCTAATTATGGATTGGATTTACTACTGTCTCACAGCAAAACATTAGCAAAAACAGGACTGTCTGAAGAAAAGAAAACAAAAAATGCTTACAATAGAGCATATTCGATATTTAATAAATTTGTTTATGAGTTTCATATAATAAACATGCTTTCAGCACTTCAGCACTTTTTTTTACCTGTTTGTGAATGACTTGTATAATGCAATGCAGCATCATTTGGATGGAGAAGGAAACCGCTTCACCCAACGTGTATTAAAGGGACACTGTACGCACCCAGAACACTTCAGCTCATTGAAGTGGTCTGGGTGCAGTGTCCCTATTGCATTTAGTTCTGCAATGTTAAACATTGCAGTTCCAAAGAAACTCTAAGTATGCCCACAGTGGTTGTCTACCAGACAACAACTAAAGGGCTTCCTGAATCGAAACAAACCTTTGGTCCGGTGTCTGATGCTGGACGTCCTCACGCTCTGCATGAGGACATCCACCATCAGATTTTTTTCCACAGGAAAGCATTGGTCTAATGCACGCGCAGCATTTGTCGTGCAAGCGAATTAGCACCTGCTCGTTGTGCATCGAAAAAGGTAAGTTAAAAATATATATATATTTTTAACCTTTTATTTATACGGGCAGGTGCGCAAGGGAGGGGGAGGCACAGGAAACTATAGTGCCAAGAATAGAGCTTTGTATTCCTGGCACTTATAGTATCCCTTTAATGTTTAACACTTTGTATTGGCAAAATTGTCTGCAAGTTTATAGAGCAAATAGAAAAATAAAAACCTTGCTTTATTTCCCCTCCTGTTATGTTCGCAATTTTGTTTTTCCCCGTGTATTTTACTATCCCTATTTTTTTTCCCTTTTCATTTTAAACATTACTTACTCCTTAACTTATTAGGGGATACACTGCTATATGCTGTTAACAGATTTCCACGGTTTTCTCGTTCCAGTTTTTCTATGGACTCCTCATTAAGTATATGTTGAACTTACTAGCACAGATTTTCCACTTTCAATATATTTCTGGCCTAATCCCTTATGGATACATGCTTAAATTTTTAATAAAAAAAAACAAAGCAAGAACAGCGGTACACTGGATATCTGTTTTTGGTAATTCAGGACTGTATATATCCACAGAAGCCACTAGACATTTGCTCCACCATCAGTATTCATGTGGTGGTATTTCACATCTCTTTTGCTCTATTACGCATACAGCAAAATTCCTATTCCATCCACACCTCAAGAGATGTGACAAATACAATTATGGAAGAGGGGAATAGCAATAGACTCACAATTATCGACCAGGCGGCCTTCTTATTTAACCTTTCCAACGTTATTGGCATAACAGTTTTTGTAGTAAAGTTTTTTTCCTTCCTTTCTACTTCATTCCACTCCTTATTCCCACTATTTTCTCGGCCTTTGTGACAAGTCCATCATCCCTCTCTGGGCGCCCATCTGAGACTAGTCACCATTCTCCTCTCTCCGATTCATATGCAGCGGCAAAAACTACTGAGGTCAATGGCACAAAAGTGGGGTATATATTTGTATTTGGTCCGGCTGGAGAATCTCTTCAAGTGCAAACTATAGCACGTTCTGATCCCTGGTTGCGGTGAGGCTGTGTGGCTCACAGATCACCCTCTTCCACCACATGTCATCACGCCAGGAATTTTTTTTTTTTTTAATATTTGCATTTTTTTTTTTCACCGAGTAGCCTTGTGGGGTCGGAATCCACTGTTATCTAAACAACTTTAGCTGTGATTACTCTGTACTCAGATAACAGTAGTAGTGGCTTCTCAGTCGGATAAAAACATAACATTTTCTTTAGAAAAAATAAAAATGAATATATAAAACAATATATATCACTAAAAAAAACAAAAAAACACCTAAGGACCAATTGTTTCATTAACTTAATAAATAATGATGACAATTGTCCTTTAAGTGAAAATCAGTTCCTGCATTATCTCCTTAACTCCCATGGCATTGTGCCATTGATCAGCATCACACATTCCTGTAGTGCACACTAGGAATTATGGCATACAATCATGTCATTTGGGATGTCTGTTTTAGATGCAGTCTTTTACTGCCCAAAAATCTAAAAGTGCCATTATCCAAGTGCAAAGTGTTCCAACCAAATGTATTTTACTCATAAACCATGCTAAAAGAAAAAAAATGTTAAAGTGCTATTTAAATTAAACCAGGACATTCATATCCACATGTGTAACAATTTTGTTGTAATGCTTCCCTCTGCTCATGTTAAATAGCTGTAATATAAGAAAACATATATCATTTGTTTAATAGTTTTTATTTGCCGCAGTAAGTTATACTTCTGACATTACTTTTTCAACATTCACATATATAATATGTCTTCCGTTAATTTTAATTCCTTCTTTATGTACCAACACCATCATAACATGGCATATGCCTACCCCTTGTCACAAAGGGCATAACTGACAGATTATAATTATACAAATATTTGTGAATTATCTTTAATGCATGTCATCCAGCGTATAGTTTATAATCAATTCAGCAAGGACCTTTGTAGGGTGAAGAAAAAAATCATGTTCAAGTGAGCATGTCTATTGAAGAAAGTAACACTTGCTAGCTTTTCAAAATGCTAAGCACTAGCTTACCTTAGGGATATCAAGGAGAAAATACATGTTAGCTAGGCCATTTTTTTACGTAGTTGTTGCTCAACTGAACTATAGCATAGTTTCTTCCTACATACAATCAAGCGAGCATTATTAAAAGGGAACTGTCACTTCCCAGGATTTTTAAAGTAAAACTCCACTGCCCAAATCCAATAAGAAAATTATGTTTAATAGATATAATAGATTTAATTATGCATTTCATAATCAACATTCAAAATCTGTAAATCTATTTTTCTGAAGCCTTTGCAAGTCCTTATAACTCCACCCATGCTTTCTGTGGTTGTCCAATCACAGACTTTGCAATGGAGCTCAATGGCATGTCTTTGCAAGACAGGTGTTCCGGGCAATTGCTGCCTCTTGAGTTTATCTTCACTGAACGAAATAAACCCGCAAGTAACTGGACCAGTTGTGTTGTCTTCTGGAAAGTGGTGCAAAGCACTAATAGGGATGCAGGTGCCATGGAATCCAGTAGACCCAACCCATGAGTGACTCAATCCCTTTTAAATCTATACAACACTCCGGAACTCAAATGTTTTATTTCTCCTCTTCCTTACAAGCTTTACCCTACCTGACCTAGGCTTGCTCCATTCCTTTTAAATTTAGCCAATGCACTACGAGAAGAGGGTGAATACAAGTTATAGGTGATTTCTATTGTTTTATTCAGTGGTGTAAATTCTAGAGAAATAACAGTTTCCCTCTAACTTTACAAATGCTGGATGAAGGTATATATTTAAAAGGACAGCATTTTCCTTGTGTTGTTCCCGTTTTATGTACAGCAATAGCCCACAAAATATATAACAAAACAAACAAACAAAAAAAGCAATTCGAACAAATGCTTTAGTTGCAAGAAATTCTGTTTTTCGCCCCATGGTAGTACAATTTATTTGTCTCCCACTAATGCACATTTCCAGCTTTTTATCCCATTTTTAAATGTTTTACAAGCATGGACTGAGTTATGTTCAGCAAACTATTTCCTATTGGGCAAAAGTTAGCAAGTGTTTTAAGCATGCAGATGAACTTCCCTGGGGGCAAAGATCACTGAGTCATGCCAGCAAAAGCAAGCAATGTCATAACAACCCCTATCTCTCAATTCCAGTTTTGAAAGGGACTCTTAGAACCAAAACAAGTGTAGCTTATGGGAGTTTAGCTTAATAGATCATGCCTGTGCAGTCTCACTGCTCAGTTCTCTGATTTAATAGTTAAACTTCTGGTATTGCACAGCATATTTAACTTAGAGTTTCTCACCTCATACTCTGTTAATAGATTGATAGAACCTGATGTCTGTGATTAAAGTTTAATTTAAAAGATCACAAGAGGGGAGAAGGGGGCAGGGGCTTGACTGTCAGGCAGACAAGAAGCGTGGTGCACGAGCTCCTATCTGGCCAGTTTGGGGTTGCTAACCCCGGCCAACACACGGCTGAACCCACTCAAGAACAACACCACAGTAAAGGTTCTCTGGACAAGCACAAAGATTTTAAACTGAACTCCACCGGAAACCCGAGAAACTCAGCTTGGGCCTGCTGCAGATGGAGTGGGGGGAAAAGCGGCTGATCTACCTGTTCATCTGATTGCTATACTGTACCGCTAAACACCTACCACCCCCTCTGCCCCCATTTGGACAGGCAGGGGTTATTCCAGTCCCCACTGGCCTAACTAGAGTGATCTAGCTACATAAACCTATTCTGAGCTGCACGCAGACCCCATTTCACACACAAAATTGCAGACCCTCCAAAAACCGACATACAGGGCCTAGGCAATCCCCAGCAGGCACCTTGCGACTCTGCAGATAATACCTTAATGAAGCTTTAAGCGATACTTCAGAGCAGACTACTTCAGCAGAAGGAAGACTCCCTAGCTGGGCGGGCGACAGGAAGAAAGCAAGAGCAACAGTGTGAAGTCAGAGAGGGACTCCTCAGGCCGGGACCCCAAAGTGCTAAACTAACCACTCCGCTGCCAACCAGTTTGGGCCAAGAACCCCTCGGCGACTGAAGCCTGCTAAGAGTGGCAATCTTAATGAGTTGCCAAGATGGAGGAAGAGGCCCCAGTTATCTCACTACTTACCTGGCTTGCGAGACACCTGGGTTTGTCACCCCACACACTGCTCACTTCCTCTGGGGGTCCATAGCCTGTATGAGAGACAACTCTCTGGGAGAGGTTCTGGAGAGTCTGCACTTGTCACGGGAATCAGCTGGTGCCTTGGATCACTGGGGCTGGTGGGGAGACTAGCTGGGACTCTGGTCATGCCGCAGAAATGTGTCCAGAGTTGGATAATGACCTACATTGGCTTTTCAGCTTACATTCGATGCACATAGGACATGTTTCCAGTGTTTTGTTTGTTTTCCCCTCTCACAATATACTATGCTATGTTCTTGGTCTTGAGCTTTAATTCCTGTGCAACTTACAACATTTCTCCATTAGCATTCTACGCATGTTAAGTTTAATATCTAGAGAAAAAAAAAGAAAATCCCACTACATATTTGTCATTTATCTTGCTTTAAATAATTTGGTTCATAGGATACAAAGAGCTGTGTGTATATCTCTGCATGATAAAATAAAGAATGTCAAAAAAAAAAAAAAAAAGAACAGAAGATAAGAATATCTAGAGCACACAAATGCTGTAAGATCTGAAAATGAAACAATGTTTTAATGAAAGCTGCAGGAATCGCAGCCAGGGCTGCATCAACAAAATAAAAAATGAGAAATTAAGCCATGGCATGATCTATCAAGTTGTTTTGGTGCTTAGAAAACCTCTTTAACCCTTAAGGACACACGACATGTGTGACATGTCATGATTCCCTTTTATTCCAGAAGTTTGGTCCTTAAGGGGTTAAAAACTAGCGTTCACATTGCGTGCCAATAAATGTTATTAGGACATGTCAAAGAGTATTAACAATAATAGGCTATATAAATAGATTGTATGTGCAATGAGAAGGTGTGCAGAATTATAAGGAAGTGAGACAATTATTATTATTTGTTTAGTTGAAGTTACTTGCACAGGGATAGTAATTGTTTGAGAGTGAACATTGCAAAAGACAAATGTACACATCTATGGATAGGGTTTCCCTTTCATGAAATGGCCTGCTATAATTACTACAGCCTGTCTCTGGGTAAGTAGTCAAACCGTTTAAGAATGATTTGACAATGTACCTGGAGTCCACCAGACACCTGTTACCACCTCCACTGGAGAAAAGCTACTGCAAGGAGCTTCTGTTAGCTCACCTAAGTCGAGCCCTGCCATGCAGGGCCAGCTCACTAGCAGAGGGTGTCCCGGCTCAACCAGGAACAGCCCAGTGCAGGAACTCCTAACAGCAGAGAAGGCAGCAGGCACTCAGAGGACCCAAGGTAATTTGTCAACTACGTACTCAAGGAGGGCACCAGGGCATTCCTGGCACCATAACCACTATGGCAGGTTGTAGTAGTTACTGTGCTTGATGTGTTCCTTTAATGGAATGTATTATTCGCAATGTAACAACCCAGTTATGACAAATACGGTTAATATAAAAGAGAGTTGTACTTGCTTGGAAGTTGGAATGAGTGGTTTACCTACTAGAAGATCTTAAAACATGTGTTTTTGTTATTTTTATTCCATGCCAACATAAAAGATATTGCCCCCTGCCCACCTCCCCAAAAAAAAAAAAAAAACACTGACCAGACATACAAATATCCCAAAACCATAAACCCTAGAACCCCCAAAAATAATTTTAATATGCAGCAGAACAATAGTGACTAATCAAAGACCAGATAGCAGTGAATGACATTACCATATAAAAAAAATTGTAAAGAGTAAGAAATACAAACAATTTCAGTGTTTCAGAGGAAGTTTGTCTTCTGCTTTTGGTTTATTTTACATGCTTTATTAAAATGGCACCTATATTTACAGTTTCTGCTGAAAACCCCCTCTCACACGTGTCTCAAACATTCATGCACACGCACAACCATACATACTACAAAACAAACATGACCATCCAAATTGTCTTGCAGTTGTTGAACAAAATAAAGCACTGCTAAGGTGGCTGGGATGTTTGGGCCATAATAACATGTTACTTTTATGTTAACATATATGGCAGTAACACTGAATATTCCTTTTTACATTCCATTTACGCAGAATGACATAAAGGCTTTCCAGTCAGTACAGAACATCAACTTCAGTATCAAAGGTGCTTGTAGTGACTTTGAACTAATACATACTGGGGTGTCGTTTCCCTTAAAGCAATTCAAGTCTTTAGAAGAAGTAAGGCACATAATAACTACTTTGCTGCTGAACTGATCTGCAGTGAGATACAGTGCAGATGTTGGCTGCAGCAGTAAAATAGTTCACATTGATTTGATGAAAGGAGTGCAGACTAACACTATCCTACCATGTGCTGAAAAGGTTGCCTTTAATACATGTGGACTTAGAACCCCTTTTACCATCAGAAGGATCAGGTTTTAAAACTGACCACACTTGTTGACCTTTTATTACTTCATCTGAAGTGAGTTCAGAATAAACAAAAAAAATAAAAAATAAAATAACAACAAAATGAGATGGTGGTGTTGCTAGTGAAAAATCTACTTACAAAACAATTTATGAACCTCACCTGAACAACGGTTTAATTAGTGCAGACTGATTCGGACGAATGTAGAGAAGAAGGGAAAAAAATTAAAACACAGTAGCACTGTAAGTTTAGCTTAGTGACAATCTGTAGGACTGGGATGATCTACAGTAGCTCACCACCCACAATGCTTAACAATGATCCTAAAAGAAAAGGAGTGTACGTGGTTGGCTGCCAATTACTGAATAATAGTTCCATGAGCTACAAAATATTCAACTAATCTAAACTTTCAGCCCTAGAATAAGCAAAAACAAAACAAAACAAAACAAAAAAATAAGCACAGTTCAAATTCTCTACTTATCACAGAGAAACCAGAATACCACATAACTAGCATATTCTCTTCCAAGCTCTCCCAAACACTTATACAGCCACCAAAAGCTATCCTGGACCAGACACCTAAACAGCATGTATGTAGAGCATAAAACTTATATGCATTGTGCTAGCAAAATTACAGGCAAATATAGGTCAAGAATGGAAATGGGGCGTAATTCTGATGTATGCAAACAAACTGACGGAACAGATAATACTTAATTTGCATACAGGGTCTGCCAGGGTCTTATGGTACTAGAAGGGACAGGCCAACTTAATTTTTCAGAAGAATCTACACATTTGTCATTTCTTCAAGCACTATGTATAGATTTTTACGCTCTATACACCCACACAAAACGCTGTTACACAACAACAGTTCAGAACAGTTGCTTAAAATTAGCGTTTTGCCACACAGTTCACTAATTATCAGTATAATGATACAATTCCATCATTATCTTTCAGTAACATTGTCCTATCACAGGTACAGCTTGCTAAGAGAGGGAAGAGAGAATGGCTGGCAGTAAAGACCATAATACTTAGTATTAAAATCTTCTTTTGCAATATTACACATTATCCTTATTTCCTTATACAAAATCTGGACGATAGAATGGAGCACAGGTCGTACCCACGAGGTCCTTGTTTTTTAATTCATGAGAAGAGGTTGCAGTTTCCAAAAGGACCCTGACTTTGGTTTTCAACAAAGTTCATTCCTGTTTCGTATGGTCTCGAACATCTTCCTCGTCTGTATATTCAGATGGCTCTTCACCTGGTTTAAGAAGTCGACCAACATACTGATACTTCTCTGTTAAATTGAAACATTTTAAGATTAGTACACATGTGACTGCTCCTTCTGTGATCTCAAAACACATTATTGCAAATTACTCTGCTCTTTTAACTTCTTAAAGTTATAAGCATGATAAACTCTTAATCCCATACAGAGCACATGCTACCATATCTTGCACAAGTTATCTATTTCTAGTGACCTGATACACATCAGCCATGCTCTGTTTTCAGCACATGAAAATTCTGCTCTCAACATGCTTACACAGAAGGCACCTTTTCTGATCTGCATCTGAGTCACACTTGGTGGTTTATTCACTTAAAGCGGCACTGTCATGCCGAACTTACCTTTCCTCAATCTCTTCCTCTTCTCCCCCTCTCTCGGGATCTGTTATTCTTTTCTTCCTGTCTTCTTTAGTTTTCTTTAAAATCATAAGACAAAGTAGGGACTCTTTGCCTTATGGAGGATTCCTCCGCTTGACCAGATCTGACCAGCGGAGGAGCAAAGTGTGCTTCATTTCCGCTAGTCAGAGCAATTTCCCCATGATCCCTAGCTTTCCTCCCTGTTCCCACAATGCTTCCTGTCAGTATTGCCGAACGTCCTGTCACTTAGACAGAACGCCGGCAAAACTGCCGAATTGCATCCTTACAGAATGAGGTGTTAGGATGCAATTCGGTACTTTGTTCGTATCGGAATTTCATTCTAATGAATGAAACTCCGAGCCTATTCATTGCCGCGGCTGCATCTTGCAGCCGCTTAGTAGATAACTCCCTAATTCCCACGGTATCAGGGAGCTATCTACTAAAAGACCTAAATTGGTCTTTCAGCCAAATTTACTAATACTAAGTAAAGATTACTTAGTATTAGTAAATAATATGCCCCTACTTGCTATACCGCGAGTAGGGGTATGTCTAGTAAGCAGTGAGTAGCCTATAGCTGCTCACTGTAAAAAACAGAACCCCCCCCGCGCAGCTGGTGTCCTGCCCCCACCCCTGCGCAGTGGGTGGGGGCCCTAATAAAACAATAAGGAGGGGGGGGGACCTACTGTCCTCCCCCCTGGCCCCCACCCCTGCAAATTTAATTTAATTTTATTTTTAGTTCGACGGGCATGATGGATTTTTATTTGCCCTTTTTAGGGTCTGAAGAAAGAAGATTTTAGAAAAAAAGAAGACATCAAATGGTAAGTTTAATTTTTTTTTTTTTTACAGGTTAGTTATTTTATTCCCCCCTCACTATTTTTAGGGTGAGGGGGGTAGGTAGGGGATAGTTTCTTTTGGGTGGGGTGGGGGTGACTAGGGGCTTGGGACCCCTAGTCACCTTGATTGGGGGGGTGTTTCATTTAGGGCCCCCACCCACTGTGCAGGGGTGGGGGCCAGGGGGGGAGGACAGTAAGTCCCCCCCCTTATTATTTTATTAGGGCCCCACCCACCGTGCAGGGGTTGGGGCCAGGGGGGGAGGACAGTAAGTCCCCCCCCTTATTGTTTTATTAGGGCCCCCACCCACCGCGCAGGGGTGGGGGCCAGGGGGGAGGACAGTAGGTCCCCCCCCCTTATTGTTTTATTAGGGCCCCCACCCGCCGCCCAGGGGTGGGGGCAGGGGGGGGGGGAGGACAGTAGGTCCCCCCCCCCTATTACCATTTTTTTTACAGTAAGCAGCCACAGGCTGCTCACTGTTTAGTGGACATGCCCCTACTCGCGGTATAGCGACCCCCATAGAGTGAGGGGGGGCTTATGAAGTGGTGGGGAGCACCACTTCATCGTCTGTCTGATGAATGAATGAATAGATGAAATTCCCGTTCGCATGTCCAGGTGTTTCACTGGGCATGTGCGGGAATCTCACAGTCTATCTAGTGTGGGCAGATGATGTGTCCTATAGGGACTTCATCTGCCCACACAAAGATGGCGGCGCCCTGAATAAAGATCGGGGCAGAAAATAAAGAATAAAAAATAGGTAATGTGGGGGGCTTAGGGGCATTTGGGGGTGACTAGGGGGTCAATTGGATGTAGTGGAGGCGGGAGGGGGTTTAAAAAAAAAACAAAAAAACGGGATTCGGCATGACAGTGCCGCTTTAAATGAGATAAAAATTATATTGTAAGCTTAAGGCAAAAATTGCAGAGCCGGGAGAAAGAATGGAATTAGAAGATGTAACTCCTTTGGCCTACAATTTGAAAGCTTGTTTAAACTTTGACATGGACCTCATCAACTTTCTGTCAAAATTTGTTGTTAAATTCACAACTTATAACATTGTAAAGTACTGTGCAATACACGTTGGTGCTTCCTAAAAGACAATAACTATAACATGCTCTTTAAAAGGAAAGAATATCACATCACATTCTGTCAGCACTGTAAATCAGAATGTTGCGCAGAAGAGCAAGTGAAGCCCCAAAGTGGTCTTTGCTACCACAGCAACTAAAGGCAGCCCTCTCTAGTCTACTCATCACCAACATCAGGGAGATAATTGGGAGAATAATACTTTAGAAAACATGTGCCTATGTATGCGTGCTATGCATATCTCTGTACTGAGAAGAGCAGATCACATCAAAATGAAATTCAAACACCATAAAAGGGCACGTTATGCCATAACATGTAAGTGAATTACTAGTTATGTGCAAGTGGAAATACGTGGTTAATTATATGAGGCTAAATAGGTGTTGAGCTCTTTATTTGGGTGCATTTGTGAGGGAATATGGTTAAAAAAGTATGTGGATTTGACAGTGGCTTATGTAAGATTTAGGTTTGTGAATTACGTGTGTGGGAGAGTGGCTAAAATTGCTTGTTCAAAAGCATGAGAAATTATTTGTACATGTGTTTCAATTCTAGATATAAATACAGTCTACTCCTAATGTTTAACCCCTTCAGGACGGAGTCAATAGTACATGTTCTGATGAAATTTTTTTTTATTTTTTTTTAACTGGAATTTGCGCTATATGTCGTTCAACCGTAATTCACCTCTTTCATATTAAGTGCACCCACACTTATTACATATCATTTTGTTCAGGAGAAACAGGGCTTTAATTTCTCATGAACTACTGTATATACTCGAGTATAAGCTGACCCGAATATAAGCCGAGGCCCCTAATTTTACCCCAAAAAACTGGGAAAACGTATTGACTCGAGTATAAGACTAGGGTGGGAAATGCAGCAGCTACTGGTAAATTTCTAAATAAAATTAGATCCTAAAAAAATTATATTAATTGAATATTTATTTACAGTGTGTGTGTATATAATGAGTGCAGTGTGTGTGTGTGTGTGTATGTATATATAATGAGTGCAGTGTGTGTGTGTGTGTGTGTATGTATATATATAATGAGTGCAGTGTGTGTGTGTGTGTGTGTATGTATATATATAATGAGTGCAGTGTGTGTGTGTGTGTGTGTGTGTGTGTGTGTGTGTGTGTAGTGTGTGTATGAGTGCAGTGTGTGTGTGTGTGTGTAGTGTGTGTATGAGTGCAGTGTGTGTGTGTGTGTGTGTGTGTATGAGTGCAGTGTGTGTGTGTGTGTGTGTGTGTGTGTGTATGAGTGCAGTGTGTGTGTGTGTGTGTGTGTGTGTGTGTGTGTGTGTATGAGTGCAGTGTGTGTGTGTGTGTGTGTGTATGAGTGCAGTGTGTGTGTGTGTGTGTGTATGAGTGCAGTGTGTGTGTGTGTGTGTGTATGAGTGCAGTGTGTGTGTGTGTGTGTATGAGTGCAGTGTGTGTGTGTGTGTGTGTGTATGAGTGCAGTGTGTGTGTGTGTGTATGAGTGCAGTGTGTGTGTGTATGAGTGCAGTGTGTGTGTGTATGAGTGCAGTGTGTGTGTATGAGTGCAGTGTGTGTGTGTATGAGTGCAGTGTGTGTATGAGTGCAGTGTGTGTATGAGTGCAGTGTGTGTGTGTATGAGTGCAGTGTGTGTATGAGTGCAGTGTGTGTATGAGTGCAGTGTGTGTGTGTATGAGTGCAGTGTGTGTGTGTATGAGTGCAGTGTGTGTGTGTATGAGTGCAGTGTGTGTGTGTATGAGTGCAGTGTGTGTGTGTATGAGTGCAGTGTGTGTGTGTATGAGTGCAGTGTGTGTGTGTATGAGTGCAGTGTGTGTGTGTATGAGTGCAGTGTGTGTGTGTATGAGTGCAGTGTGTGTGTGTATGAGTGCAGTGTGTGTGTGTATGAGTGCAGTGTGTGTGTGTATGAGTGCAGTGTGTGTGTGTATGAGTGCAGTGTGTGTGTGTATGAGTGCAGTGTGTGTGTGTATGAGTGCAGTGTGTGTGTGTATGAGTGCAGTGTGTGTGTGTATGAGTGCAGTGTGTGTATGAGTATGAGTGCAGTGTGTGTATGAGTGCAGTGTGTGTGTGTATGAGTGCAGTGTGTGTGTGTGTATGAGTGCAGTGTGTGTATGAGTGCAGTGTGTGTGTGTGTGTATGAGTGCAGTGTGTGTGTGTGTGTGTGTATGAGTGCAGTGTGTGTGTGTGTATGAGTGCAGTGTGTGTGTGTGTATGAGTGCAGTGTGTGTGTGTGTGTGTATGAGTGCAGTGTGTGTGTGTGTGTGTATGAGTGCAGTGTGTGTATGAGTGCAGTGTGTGTGTATGAGTGCAGTGTGTGTGTATGAGTGCAGTGTGTGTGTATGAGTGCAATGTGTGTGTGTGTGTGTGTTTGTTTGTGTGTTGCAGAGCCTTGGTGGGGGGTGGGCATTTTTATTATTATTATTTTAATTTTATTTTGTTAAATAATTTTTATTTTTTTATTATTATTATAAATATTTTATTATTTATTTATTTTTTCGTCCCCCCTCCCTGCTTGATACATGGCAGGGAGGGGGGCTCTCCTTCCCTGGTGGTCCAGTGGCATTGGTAGTTCAGTGGGGGGGAGGGGGGCTGGCAGAGAGTTTACTTACCTCTCCTGCAGCTCCTGTCAGCTCCCTCCTCCTCCGCGCCAGTCTGTGCAGCTCCCTCTGTCAGCTCACACCAAGTCTTGCGAGAGCCGCACTATGACCCCGCGGCTCTCGCAAGACTTACACTGGGAGCTGATCGAGGTGCTGAACGGACCGCCGCGGAGGAGAAGGGAGCTGACAGGAGCTGCAGGAGAGGTAAGTAAACTCTCTGCAGCCCCCACAGCCCCCAGTCTGTATTATGGCAATGTAAATTGCCATAATACAGACAGTAACTCGAGTATAAGCCGAGTTGGGGTTTTTCAGCAGAAAAATGTGCTGAAAAACTCGGCTTATACTCGAGTATCTACGGTATTCATTTTTGAAACATAATTTATAATGAATAAAAAAAAAAAAAATGTAATCATACTGTTAAGCGTTTACTGCAATAAAATGCCCATATTTGTATTCAGCAATGTCTCACAAGTACAACAGTACCCCCATTAACAGGTTTTATGGTGTTTTGGAAAGTTACAGGGTCAAATTTAGCACATTCCATTTTTTTCACATTGAAATTTGCCAGATTAGTAATGTTAGTTTTGAGACCGTGTGGTAGCCCAGGAATGAAAATTTCCCAATGATGGCATACCATTTGCAAAAGTACACAACCCAAGGTATTGCAAGTGGGGCATGTCCAATCTTTTTTAGTAGCCACTTAGTCACAAATACTGGCCAAAGTTAGCGTTCATATTTGTTTTTGTGTGAAAAAAGCAAAAATAAAATAATATTTGGCCTGTGTTTGTGACTAAATGGCTACTAAAAAGACTGGATATACCCCACTTGCAATACCTTTCCAAATGGTATGCCATCATGGAGTAATTCTCACTCCTGGGCTACTATACGGTCTCAAAGGCAATATTACTAGCAAATTTCAATGTGGAAAAAATGAAATGCAAGCCTTGTATTTGACTAACTTTTCAAAACACACAAAAACTGTCCACGGGGGTTACTGTTATACAGGGGAGACTTCACTGAACACAAACAGTGTTTCAAAACAGTAAAACGTATGTGGCGAAAGTAGCCTCGTCACTGGCTCTTGTGTAACATTTATGGGGATATTATGTGTTTTGGGGTACTTATGGGACTTTGTAAAATATGTATTGTTTCTGCCTGGAGATAATTGGGTTAATACAGTTTCTGACTATTATCTCACAGGCAGAGGGGAGGGATTGTATGTGTTATGGGAGTGTCGTACATTTAATTACTGTTCTGATTGGTGTGTAAGCTTTGTGTCCCTGTCCACAACAAGGTCCATGTGGGCGTACAACTTGTTTGGGGACTTGCATAAAAGGTCAGCTGTAGCTTCCATTAAAGATAATGCTTTACCCCTTCATGAAGTCTTGGTTCATGTTTGGGGGGATTGGAGAACTATATTTACTCTGGGGATTGCTATATCACAATACTCCCGAGTATAATCACTAGCTCTTTTAAGAGCTGTTCCTGCTACGCTCTCTGGACTAGGAGAGGTCTACCCACTGGAAGCTGGATCTTGGGTCCAGGGTGGGTGAAGGACAGCGAGATCCCAACCAAACTGCGGCAGTTCGTGGGGTTTACGGTGTTCCAGTGCGGTGCTTATGGTACTCGCAAGTACTAGGAAGCAGCGATTGATGGAGGAACCCGGTCGGGGTGCCAGGCGGTCCGTCACACCGTATTACAACAATAATATTGTCAGTAAATGTGCCGTTCGTGTGTGAAATTTTATTTTTTTTTAAATAAAAAAAAACAAAAAAAACTTAGCTTTTACTGAAAATTTCATGGTTGTAATACAATTTACCATTTTGAAACACTAATATTCGTTTTCAGCGGAGTTTCGTGAGTAAAACAGTACCCACCATGTACAGGTTTTATGGTTTCTTGGAAAGTTACATGGTTATATCTAGTGCTTGCGAATGAAATTCTCTGCACTTTCTGCCTGGGTTGTCAGGCACGTCAATCAAATTTTAATTACGAAAATCCATAATTATGTTAAAAGATTACTTAAATATATACACACACTATATGTATATATAGATATGTATCTCTCTCTCTATATCTATATATATCTATAGAGAGAGAGAATGTAATTCTAAGTGTATTTTGTTACACACACACACACACATATATATATATATAAATATATATATATAAATAACAAAATACAGTTAGAATGAAATTACATATGTATATAGAATTTATTTCATAAAAAAAATATTTAAATTTTATTATTTTATTTATTATTGTAATTATACACATATATATATAGATAGATATATAAAAATTAAATATATATCATATGTAACTTCAGTCTAAAATGTATTTTAATACTAATATATGTACTTATATTATTAAAATACACTACGTATGATGTTTATACACATACACACACACACACACACACACATTTCCTACTATGTTAATCTTTAATCGCACACAGACAGCTCCTGCAGGCGCAGGCAGGCTATTAACAGAGTAAGAGATAAGAAATCCTGAAGTAAACAGACTGTGCAAAAAGTAAGTCTAAACATATCTCAGGGACATGATCTATACATCAAAACCACCCCATTAAGCTGAAGTTATCTAGTGGTTATCGTGTCCCTTTAGAGTTGGCCAATAGATTATTATTATGATATTATTATGATAGATGAGGCCATTATAGCACAAATCATATGGTACTTCTATGAACAATTAAATAAATAGGAAACAACAAATCCCGTAGCACAATGTACCTTTGAATTGCATCTCCCATTCTCGAACGCTTTCCATTTGCACTGCGCTGAGATCTGATAGGTCATCATATTCATCTTTAAGGGCCTCTTTATCAATACAAAATGTTGCTAACCCTCTTGATGCATCTCTTCCAGCAAATATTCCATATGGACCATCTAAGAACAAAAAATAATATAAAGAAGTTAGCTATACTGATTGTACATTATAATCTATTTACACACATCTGAATATC
Organism: Pelobates fuscus; assembly: GCF_036172605.1. NCBI lineage: Eukaryota > Metazoa > Chordata > Amphibia > Anura > Pelobatidae > Pelobates > Pelobates fuscus. Next base: position 152,931,294 of record NC_086322.1, read on the forward strand.
TGCAACAAAAAAAGAAATCTTGATTATAGTGTCACTAATGAGTAACATAACCTGTAGACGCTGTAGATGGTTGAAGAGCAAGTATATACCAATACATAGATTAGCTATTTCCTGACATCACCTAAAAGCAAATTGAATCTAAAATGATGTGCAACATCTTATGAGATCTTCATTTAACTAATTGATTTGTTCATAAAACATGAGCAAATTGATTTGTCTGTCTAGAGATTAATAGGCATTTGATTCATTCAAAGCAGCTGAACAGTATTCAGCTGATATCTTCATGTACGCAAAGGTCTGGTTCATGAATATCAGTTTATAGCATTTTTCACAAGATGCAATATATATGGGTATATGGTAAATATCGAATCAATAAGGAGAAAAAGTCTAGCGTCAAAAGGATTTTAAATAAATAAATAAAAACAAAATAAACAAAACAAAAACACTTACCTCTGTTCCAGCACTGAGGCCATGTTCACCCTGAAGCCCAATCCTCCTCTGTTGACTTCACTCCTTTTGCCAAAGAAGGAAAGTCATGGAATGATAGGGGCTGGACTCTATTCCGAGCTGGCTAATGAAGTTGACAGGAGGGAGATACATCTTTAACAGCTAAGGGGCTAATATCTGTATTTGTAGCTTTTCAAAGCAGAAAACTGCACATACAGACTTCCGGCACCATGACCACTTCAAGTCCATTGTCAAGTTGCAGTGCTGTGTATAGTCATATTTATGTAAGCAGAATCATTCTAAAGAAATTGCTGTTTTTTCTTCTTATCTCAGCCACGAGAGGAGTCCTTAGAAACACTGAAAAACACTGCATTTTATCAGGCAGTCTCTTTCACCAGAACAACTACATTAAGCTGTAATGGGGCTGGTGCTTAGAATGTTCATTTCGTGAGATTCACTTTAAAAGTTCTGGCCTCCTGCTCTATTCATTGAACTTTAATTACACATGAGGCTTTTGCAGACTTAAGCAATTAATTAACAGAGCAGCAGATATGAAATTCTAACTTTCCTATCTAAACATTATGCAAAAAAAAAAAAAAGTTGTTTGAGGTGAGGTGTTGCTTAGGGCTGCATAAACAAAGTAATTTAAAGGGGCACTATATTGATAAGAATACAAAGTTGTATTCCTAGCACTATAGCTCCCTTTCACCCCCTCCCCAAGGGTTAAAATACTCTTACTGTACTTACCAGATTCGGCACTCTGCCCGCTCCCGAAGGAAGGTGCAAATGTGCCTGCGGCATTTGCTGCGCATGCACATTAGGTCCTCCCCATAGAGAAGCATTGCTGCAATACTTTCCTACGGGTGATTGCATGACACTGGATATCCACAGGCAGAGCATGAGGACGTCCAGCGTCCGTTAGGCAACCAAAGCTGTCTAGCCACCTGGAAGTGCCTCTAGTGGCTATATAAATGACCCTGCAAGGGAATTATTGCTGTGTTTTTTTCCTTTTTCTATTTAGAAACAACAATGTTTACCATTGCAGGGTTAAGGGGACAGTGCACCCAGACCACTTCAATTAGTTTTTACTTATCCTGAATCCAGAACTGGGCGCTACTCTTCAATGCCCTTTCCTGACGTCACTGGCTTTTCTTAGAGAATCTGTGACAAGTATTTTCCAGCTTCAGAGCGCATGTCCGTTCTCTGGACTGGTGGGAGAAACCTTTTTTTCCTCCAAAAGATTAATGTGCACAAATAGAGGCTGGAGGGAGGGGAGAACTGAACTAGCCTCCCTTTGCATGCGCTCTGTCTGCAAGTGAACATTTTCATGTCTGTTGTCAGCGTGCAGTACGCACTGACAACAGATGTAATTTATGCACAAAATTGACATTGTTGTATGCTGACCTCATAACTGGTGGTCTGAGCTAATCACAGTGCTTCCCTATATAATTGGCTAAGACTGTCAAGGAGGCAGATCAGGGGCAGAGCCAGCACAAGTCAAACACAGCCCTGGCCAATCCTCTCCTCATAGAGATGAACTGAATCAATGCATCTCTATGAGGAAAGTTCACTGTCTGCATGCAGAGGGTGGAGTTATCACTAAACTGTAATTTTGTCTGAAAAGACCGTGTTTACAGCAAAAAGCCTGAAGGGAATAATTAATCCCTTTAACCCCTTAAGGACCAAACCTCTGGAATAAAAGGGAATCATGACATGTCACACATGGCATGTGTCCTTAAGGGGTTAAGTAACGTTTGCTGGGTGGGCAACTAGCCCCCAGCACACAATTAAAAATATTTTTGTATTTACAGTGTTTCAAGCAGGATACACTGCACATACATACTCCTACCAAAATGACCACTTCAAATCATTGGAGTAAGCCTTTAACCCCTTAAGCACCAAACTTCTGGAATAAAAGGGAATCGTGACATGTCACTTGTGACTTAATGTGATCAATGACTTCCAACCAATAAAAACCAAAAGAAACACTTTACAGAATGACCTTCCCCCACTTAGTCAACTGACATTCTTGGCATTTAACAACTATCCTATCATTTACTACAGCATCAGAAGCCTAACTTATCTTTGCAACTGCAGATGATTCTGAACTATATTTCCTATGATGACTCGGCCAGTGTGACGGAGCACCGTTAGCTAGCAGTGAGCTAAGCGTGTCTGCTCCCTGGCCGCTCTACACTACTCTTCCCCTTGGACAACCTCTGTGTCCTTATCCTTACTGCTCTCTGATCACGCCCTCCTTGAATGGCACACAGCCCCCCATTGACCCCGCAGTGCCCTGCCCACCCGGAGTGCCCCCCATGCCCTGCTCACCCGGGCCGTAGAATTTGCTGCCCTCGGTCACATCGAACACCTTCCCGTTGACGGCCAGCAGGATGCGCGGGTTGTGCTCCCCGTTGTAGTCCCGCAGTTGCTCCAGGCTGAAGTCTCTCCGTTTCATGCGGGGTAGCGAGCTGGCCGCCCCGGCCCCGGTTCCCCTCCAGCGGCCGTACAGCCGGCAGGCCCCGTACCCCAGCCCCGCGAGCAGCGCACCGTTCAGCAGCAGCTTGCAGGCGAACAACACCCACAACGCCAAGCCAGAGCTCTCCTCCTCCGGCCCCGGGGGGCCACCGAGCGGCCGCTGCTCCTCCCAGCCCTCCGACATCACCCGCGGCACCACGGTACGACACCCGCTGGGGGAGGGCAGGCGGGCTCAGAGGGCGGAATTCCAGGGAGTCACGGGGGCCAATGGAGGGCCGGCGGGGACAGGGTGCTCCAAGGACTCCCGGTGTGGGGTGGGGGGGACGGACACACTGTGCAGCTACTAATCCGCGCCGCGCTCCCTGGGTGACGGTTTAGTTCAGGCGACGGTGCGCGCAGGCTAGTGACGTCACCGGTCTCGCGGGCGAGCGGCAGAGTGTTGGAAGTCAGGGGAAAGCATTTCACAGCCTGGGAACTGAGCACCCGCTCGCGATCGCTGTTTTTTTTCTTCCTGTTATAAAAACTTTATTGTTATTGACAATAAACAATGAAAAGCATTTACAGTACGTGTACTATACGTGTTAGGGGAGCATTGGCAAGGGGAATAGCATGCTTTATATCGCACTTTAATAAATTATGGTGTTATTAGGCAAAGTTTTGACATTTTGAGTATTCAAATGGGATTTCACATTTTAAGCAAGCAGCTCCTGGATACCCCATCACCCACACCCCTAAAACTAGTGTCCCTCTTTGTGCACTTGGTCTGTTGGGAGGTATGCTTTAATAAACAAACCTTGTTACACCCCGGCTGTCAATCAGACTACTGGCGCTCTCACTTTCTAATTGTTTAGTTCAATGGAGATAAATTGAAGAGACAGGCAATTGCCCAGAGTACCTGCCTTGCACAGACTTCTCATTGAGCTGCATTAAGAAGTCTATCATTGGACAGACACAGACAGTCTGGGCTGGGCTTGCAAAGGCTGAACGCAAGAGCTCTGCTATGCATAATAAAATCATTTTTAATTATGGAATATTTTCTAATCTACACTGGAGTATGCCTACTAAACAGTTAAAAATTATAATTATTTTATGTATGTTGTGTATGTATATATACACACACTTGTATATTTCTGTTGTGGACATTAAATATTACTCTAATTTTTTCTAGTTAGTAAAATGTCTATTTACTTTATATAGTTCTTAATCAGCATTTATAACTTCATAATGTGATTTACTTAGTTTACCTAAAATGGCCGCTAGGGCCAGGGAGTTTCCCTTAGTTATCGAATAACATCCTCACTAACAAGATGGCGCTGTGAATCTGGGGGAGACCCGCAAGATGCCAGTGACATCACACCCGGTAGGACGAGCAATGAATCAACCACTTAACCCCTAACCAATTATTGATGTATAAATCAATGTTATCTCTGATAATGCTTATGATTTAATTTTGCTTTATAAGGGGCATGCCACCCCCTCTAATAAACACTCCTCAAGTTTTTCAATAACCTGAAACTTGTGTCTGGTGTGAATTACTTCAGGGAGCGTGCACGCACTGTTTCTTTAATTTGGCCAGGGGCAGATACACAAAATAATCAATTTATTGATTGATTTCCACTTCATTTTCCATTGAAGTGATACCGGAGAAACTGACGGAAGCCAAGCACAGAGAGATGGACACAGGTTTCTTCAGGAAGGAAGAGATTCTTTATTCGGTTCACCGATCGGGACTCAGAGGGACTAATGTCACCAAAATACAGCAAGTTCTGAGCCCCGGACAATAGTGCAGGCTCCTTATATAGGCACATAACTCCTCCCATATTAAGCTCCACCCGCACATTCTCTTGACCAATCAATACAAATAAGAATTAACTTCCTGCTTGACCGCATGGTCTGTCCAACACAATGGAGGAGGGGAATACTACATCCTGTATTCTTGCACATGCTCCGTACACTACTGATCGTATCTTGCCTCGTGCAACCAACTGATCGATACGTCAGCATATGCACGTACACATGCCACGTGGTAATCTCGGCCTACTAAATTTATTTTTACCGAGATTCCACCACAGAAGTGTTGCATACTGTAATTTTTTCAGTAGTTTTTAAAAGTGCAAATTTCAATAGAAAACGCTACTTTAAAGGAACAGACTGGCCAGCCCCCAACCTACAGTACCATGCATAGAGCGCTGCTGAATGTCTCTCTGTATGGTCCCTATATCCACTGCAGAGTGTATTCCTAACGCTATAGTGTTCCTTTAACACAGCTTTTTGCAAGCAGGAAATGCTATGATGTGATCCAGTATCCAAACTGTCCTCTGCATGAGAGCCAGAAGCCTTCCTAAGGGAGCAGGCTCCTGCATAGCTCTAGTCACTAGGGACCAGGGGCGGGCTAGGACAGGAGGCAATTGCCCCCCAGGTCGCCCTACATCCAGGGCCGGTGCATCCATAAGGCGGCACAGGTGGCCGCCTTAGGGCGCACTGACAATGGGAACGCAAGATTCTAGCGACCGGCAGAAGGGAAGCGCTTCCTCCTATCATGTTATGGACCCCCGGCGTGGCATGCAGCTGTGTTTGAATCCGAGGCGGAGAGGGAGCTCTGATCTCCCAGCTCTGCTCCCTCGCAAGCCGTTTACTAATGCTGCAGGAGCCGGAATATGATGTCATATTCCAGCTCCCAGCATCAGTAGACAGCCTGCGAGGCACGAGGGAGCAGAGAGGGGAGATTAGAGCTCCCTCGCCGCCTCGGATTCAAACACAGCCGCACGCCTCCCAGCAGCCCCACTGGACCCCAGGGACAGATCCACACCAGCTCTCTAGGTAGGTAGGCTGGGTGGAAAATATTTAATTATAATAATATTAATAATTGGTGAGTGTGTGTCTGTGAGAGAGTGTGTGTGCATGTGAGTGTATGTGTGTGCATTTGATTGTATGAGTGTGTGTGCATGTGAGTGTATGAGTGTGTCTGTCAGTGTATGTTTGTGTGTCTGTAAATTCAGTGAGAGTATGTTTGTCATTGAGTTTGTGTGTGACTGTCAATGAGTGTTTGTCAGTGTGCGTGCGTGCGTGTGTCTGTCAATGAATGAGTGTGTGTCAGATCAGTGAGTCTGTGTCTGTCAGTGCCGCCTATGTGTTTTGTCATTGATTGTGTGTGATTGTCAGTGTGTATACACCACTGAGTGTAGCGTGGCAGAGCGGAGCGCGGTACAGGAGCTTCTGTTTCCTGTACCCGGCCAGACTGACAGGAGATGCTCACTGAGAGAGCACTTCCTGTCAGTCCGGCCAGGTACAGAAAACTGAAGCTCTGTTACGGGGATCTGCGCCGCTCGGCCACACTACAAGCGAGGTAGGAGGCACACCCGGAAGGGGAGGGGTCCACTAAGGGGATGGTGGGTGCACCAAGGGACAGGGAGGGGAGGGGAAAGAACCACTAAGGGACAGGGAAAGGAGGGGAGAGGGGTGAGGAACTCTAAGGGACATGGAAGGCAGGGGACCACTAAGGGACAGGGAGAGGAGAGGGACCGGATGTGAAAGAAACACACAGTGGAGCTTGAGAAGGGGGAAAAGAGACACATAGAGGGGAGACAGATGGACTGGGGGTGAAAGAGACACACACAAAGTAGCTAGGAAGAGCACAAGACACAAATGAGCCACACAAAGGGGTGGAAAGGAGTAAGACACGCAAAATGTGGGAGGTGGTAAGAGTGATACAAAGAGGGGGAATAAGAGACAAGGGGGTTGTAAGAGATACACAAGGGAGTTGTAAGACACACAATGGGGCAAAATTGAAGATAAGATACACTAAAGGGGGTTAGACATTTAAAAGAGGGGATAAGAAACACAAAAGGGAGGTTACGAGGCACACAGGTGAAGATGTTATTTGGGGAGGGGGGGGGGGGTTGAAAAATGCATCTTCGCCTACGTACCCAAAAATCCTTGCACCGGCCATGCCTAAATCATGTTAAAAATGGCCGTCTGTCTCTGCATGCTTGCCTGCCACGGAGGCAGAGACAGGATCTGTTGGTTGTCGCTTGGCTGTGGAGTCAGTGGAGGGGGAATGGAACGGCCGCTCACTGACTGACAGGGAGTGAGAGCTGATGCATTCCGGGAGTTGTAGTCCCTGCTAGGGGCTCACTCACCCTCCTGGTGGGGTGGGAAGAAACCGACTTAAGCTCAGCAGGAAACTACAACTCCCAATCTCCCAGTCCTCGCACAGACAATCTTCTAGGAGGTTGGAGGCAGAGGATAGGCACTAGGTAGCACCAGTGGAGTGAGGGAGAGCCTTCGTGTGACTGGATGCATTATAAAACCAGGAAAAGGTGGGCATGGATGGTGAGCTGATTCAGTGGTGCAATGGTCCACTTGACTGGATTTGTCCCCAGGTCTAAGGCTGCCAGCCCTCCCCTGCTAGGGACTAATAGCTGTACAGACCAGATCCCTTCTTCTTCTGGCAGCTAACCCAGGTATGGAGGAGAAGAGGGCTGCTATTAATTTGTGTGTAAACTGATGTCAGTTTAAGTTAAAGGGACACAAATCACTTTGAGTCAACTTTCTGATTAGAAAGCTTTATCTTTGAATGAGACAGTTGCCTAACTCTATAGGCTGAAAGAAGCAGGTAAATATGATATACTTCATTTTTACCTGCTTCTTCTTTCTTATTCCCCTCACACCCATTTGAGAAAGGACACTGGACTAACCAATCAGTGTGACCATTGTGGACCCAAATATATCCTAAGACTAAGCTTGTACCATCTATGCGCAGTCAGGGACGTATTTGCCGCGAGGCAAACAAGCCATTTGCCTTGGGCCGCAATTTCCAGGGGGCGGCAAAAAACACAGCCCCCAAATGCCCAGGCAAATACCTTGTTAGCCTGGAGGCTAACTAAGAATCCATGCGGGCGGGCGGCGCTGGCGAGGGAGCGCTGATTTGTGAGCTCCCTGCTCAGCTTCCTTACGCGCCGCAGAGTGATGACCTCATATTCGGGCCCCAGCATCACTCTGCAGTGCGCGAGAGAGCTGAGCAGAGACAGCTCACTAATCAGTGCTCCCTCGCCAGCGCCGCCCGCCCGCCTGGAATGTTAGTTAGCTTCATGCCTGCCTGAACGCCTGCCTTCCTCCCTGCCAGAACTACTGGAGCCCAGGTAAAAAAAATCCACCCAGCACTCCAAAAGGTAGGGAGGCTGGGTGGATTTAAACTATAAAAAAAGATATCCGACACGGCTAAAACTACCCACACTAGCGGGACACAGGTCAATTATGGATAGTTTAGCTGCACTCTCTTCTCTGCTTACTTGTCCCCCTGTTTAAAACTTTTACCACGCCATGGGGGCAGACACCCAGGTGATTAGTACACTTCATGACATCCTGCGTTACTAACTATGCTCTAAGCAGGTCTTGATCAGCAGAATATGCCGTACACACAAGGGTCCACAACCGATAACTTAAACTAGCACGGCATTAGGCCACCCACTAAAGTACGTTAAGGAAGCTATTCGAATCAGCCTCTCACTGGCATGTCATCAATGGCTTACTCCCCTATTACTTGGCTTGACACACACTAGTACTAACCGAATGTAACAAAATTCCCCTTGACTCGCAAGGCACTGTTGCGTGCTCTGCAGCCCTTGTCTATCGCCCAGATATAGTTCTCAACATACACTTCAAAGCCGATTATGTAAGCAGCACACAGGGGAACTCATGTGATCAGACGTTGTTATACAGCCTGTTGTGGTTTCTTAACCCCTTAAGGACCAAACTTCTGGAATAAAAGGGAATCATGACATGTCACACACGTCATGTGTCCTTAAGGGGTTAAATTCATTAACCTTATTGCTGCAGCAAAAGTCTACCAAAGAGCGACCTATTGTAACCTGTGATTTAGAACCGCAGGCAGTCCCTGGTACTAGCCTGCAGTACTCACTTAAACTTCAACGTATGCATAATCCTTGTGGTCAGCAGATCACTCACCGTGTAGACTGGGAATGAATATAACTATGCTCACACTCTACAATGTCAATTGCGTAAGCAGTATTCAATAGTATCCACGAGATCAGATGTTATTGTTTAACCTGTTGTTTTTTTTTTTTGTTTTTTTTTCTCTTCTTAATTTTTAATCTTCCTGCTACGGCTTAGATCTGATAATTGTGCGCCATATAACAACCTGTCGCTTAGAGTTGCAGACAATTCTTGGGGCCAGCCTATAGCACACACTTGAATCCTTAAGTATGCATGATCTGTGATGTCAACAGATAGGCAGACGAGCAGACTAAGCCTCATTATAATTATAAGCATAATTTTAAGCATACACCCCGAAGTCAATGGCTTCAATAGAATAGAACATGATAGAACCACTGTTATTAGACGCTGTTGCATAACCAGTTGTTTAGATCGTACCTACTATACCAAGCATGATGTAAAGTCCTGTTATATCCTAATCTTACTCGAATTAACACTAAAAATGTGCAAGAACTGTTATATACCTCACTGTACTTAATGTTTGCCAAAACATGTGGATTGCCTTTGGGGTACCGCATGTACGCTCTGTTACGTTTACACGCACTACAAAAATAAAGAATTTAAATAAATAAATAAATAAACTATAAAAAAAAAGCTAATCAATTAATGTTTGGGGAGGGAAGGGGCGCTGTCAGTGTGTGAATGTCTGAGTGATTGTGTGTGTCAGTGTTTATGTCTGGCTGTCAGTGTGTGTATGTGAGTGATTGTGTGTGTATGTCTGTCAGTGTGTATCTGAGTGATTGTGTGTGTATGTCTGTCAGTGTGTATCTGAGTGATTGTGTGTGTATGTCTGTCAGTGTGTATCTGAGTGATTGTGTGTGTATGTCTGTCAGTGTGTCTGTCACTGTGTGGCTGTCTGTCAGTGAGTGAGAGTGTGTGTGTGTCTCAGTGCAGTACAGCAGAGCTCTAAGTTAGCTCTTTTAAATTGTGTGTGGGGATCACTCTTTTGGCGGTGGTTATCTACTTTTCTTCTTTGGAGTGTATGCTACACAAGGTTTGGGAATCCTTGATACATTGACTGCAGCCTATCAGAGTAAACTTTCTTTGTCTTAGGGATGAGCATAACCACGTAGCAAAGCTAGTGGGTATGCGGCAGCCTCTTGAAGTCTAATGCCAGAGCTGAAAAACGCTTGTGCTGTGCTCCTGCACCGCAACATCGTTTCCGCCAATCAGGAGAGCCGTAATCAGGAGAGCCGTACTGAGAGTAGGAATCCTGATTACCTCAGATTTTTTAAATTGAGAAACTGTGGATGGTTAGCTCATACCACGAAGCAGTGAGAATATATATTACCCAAAGGGTAGAGAAACGTAATTAAACATCTAAACAAAAAAATAATTCAAGAACCCAATAGTAAAGGTTAACAAGACATATGAGATGGACTTGAAAACTTTTGTATAATGCACACAGCTAAACATATAACAAGGCAACAACATCGTAAATTGCAACAAAATAAGTTCTGTAAAGAAAAATGAAATGTTGTAAAAAGTCTCTGAAAGCAGATTCTTTCTGCAGGGAGCCCATGAGAATTTCATTTTGCAGATACTACTAGCATCCAATCTTCCTACTTAGGTAGATCCTTGGTTTGTTGGTCTTGTCTAGGAGTACGTTTATAGTCTGTAAAGAACAGAAAGCAGTTAGAAATAGGCTGAATAACCACAGGATAACCTTATGTAAAGAAAAACATTAATAGGCAGTAAGTCCTTCTTATGAGTCCTTCTTGTGAGTCCATGATGCGTTCCGCCGGTAAGGGCTTTCTCAATTGATGTGGACATAAAGATTTCACGGTTCTAATTTGAATGCTCGAAAGGTTCCTCCTTTTTTCTTGTTCGGACAATAAGGAGAGACATCTCTACAGCTGTTGTTTGGCTTTCTCATGAGTAGATAGATTATTTCCTGATAGCTCATAAAACCGGAAGTGACGCAAGCTGACAAAAGTATCCAACCTCTAATTGTATTAACCTTGGCTGGATGAAAGAGATTCCTTGATGTAATAACTAATTGACTGATATAACTTCTGAACAGAAAGGTCAGCAGAAAGGTCAAGGTACGATGGTAACAGACTGACTAAACATAAGCCTGGTTCAGAAGGATCTTGAACCAAATCCAATTCCACCAGACCTGGGGAGATATGGGATGTTTTTGTCTCCCTTTTAGGATAATATGGAACCCTCCCGGGCTCTGGGACACACACGGTTCTGAAATATGGATTTGAGTTAACTCAGCTTCTCTAGCTGCCAAGACCAAAGACAGCAGAGAAGCCAACTTAATAGCAGTCCATCTTAAATCAATTTTAGCATTATCCAAAGATAATTAAGGAAATTTAATAAGAGGTCTACATCCCAAGTAGATGTGTAACATGGAGTATATTGGCGGTAGACTGATAACCCTTTTAGTCATCTCAAATACAGGGCATCCTGAGTAAGGTTAGGGATAGGGAAATTTAAACCAGATCCATAGGTCTTGAGGGTACTGACCACTAAACCAGAATGGAACTTAAGGATAAGAAATTCTAAAGCCAATGGAATGGTATCAGATCCCTGAGAAGTAGATAGAAACGAAACCTCCCATTCTTTGAATTCCTCAATTATCTTTCTATACCTTACCCTAGTTCTGCGTCTTAAAGATGAAGACCTGATCCGCTAATGGGGGATGCGTTAACAGCCTACCAGGGCTGCGATCCACACTCGCTGCAGAAGTATGAGCAAAAGATCACTGGTTCCCTGAAAGCAGTCCACAGTCATGCCCAATGGGAGCTTGGTTTTCTTGACTAACTGATGGATCAAGGGGTATCAAGGTCTGGAGGTCCATACTGGGCAAATGAGAACTAAACTCTGTACCCTGTCCCTGCCGATCTTCTCCAGCACTTTCATCAGTAAAGATGGAAGGGGAAAGGCATAAGGGGCTGCAACATCTGTCCTTTGGAAAGACAGTGCATCCATTTTCCAAGCTCCCTTTGTCCAAATCCTGGAGACAAACCTGGGAGTTTGTGCAGAAGTTTGGGATGCAAACAGATCTACTTGTCTCTGGCCAAACTGGAAGCAAGATAATCCCTCAGAGAAGCAAGGACTTCCCTATCTGGGTGCATGAGCAGGATGTCGTCTAGATAGTACAGACACATGTAACCTTAGTCTGACATGGGCTATCACTAACTTCATTATTCTGGATGTGTATGGTGCATTGGATGGGCCAAACACCATAACAGTCCACTGCCACACCTTTCCTTAGCAGACACAGGAAGAAATACAGTGATATCTTAGACTTATACCAACCAAGTTACACCAATTGCTCATTAGGAATAATGTAAAAGTATTGTGCTAGATTGTGGGGGACCATGTTACAATGCAGGACCCTGCCACTAATGTTGTTGACCCTAATTTAGATTTTACTATTGATTAAAAAATGGTTTAAAAATTGCACTTGTAATTGGCTCCTCCAGAGATTGAGCCCTATACTATATTGTAGTCCTGTAAACACAATCCAAAAAAATGCCTCTTTCCCTCAGCAAAGCCAAGACTGAAAACCCCGTAGTCACTGCAGGCCCTTGATCTGTGACAAAATTGTCTTCTGGTCAGTCTGGCACAGTTCCCTGTCTAGTTTGGCTCTGAAAACAATATCAACAACACAAGCAATATTGTTTTAAACAGGACATTTTTAAATAATGAAAACTAACAACAGGAAAAATAACACATACAATATCGGTATGAAAAACAAACAGATGATTAAATAAATCTCTTGGAACCAGTGCCACCTGTTCTGGCAGACAGAGCTGCAATTTGAACCTGCTCCCAGTAAGAAAAGCAAACATGCGGTGTTTTAAAGGTAGACAAGAAGCAAATCGCAATGCAGACAAACAGTAAATTAAATATAACTTGATAAAACAAATGCCTATTGACACCTTACCTGCTACATTAAACAGTTTGCTTGTGTTAAGAACAGGATCAAGCCACAATCAGGCTTTCCTGCAGGAAAAAGACAAACATTCAAAATCCTTATCAAATGCAACCAAATTAACTTACGGGTTACAGAGGACTAAAGTTAGCAGAAAGTACAAAGGTTACCCCAATATATAGGTTTCTTTTAAAGAACCTGGCAATTTTCTCATGTTAACCTTACAGTTGCAAGAATGTTGAACTACTGATAAGTAAAACATTTTCTGACTCCGACTTTGAACACTTTTTAACTATAACATAATGTACTTTGATGGTAAACACCCCCCACCCATCTGAAAAGGAACATTATAGTGTCAGGAACACAAACCGTTTCGGCCTCAGGCCTCCCTAATCTTTTTCCCACGTTACGCCGGCCTCATTGTGGCTGACCCCACCCATGTTCAGCCTCCTTGGCTGAGATCATCAATTTTGAAGATCTCAGCAAATCCAATGTTTTCTCTCATAGAAAATAATTGTGAAACTAATGCGAATGTGTGTGAAAATGCTGCACCAATCAGCATCTCCTCATAGAGATAGATTAAGTATGATGAACGTTCAGCGTCTTCAATGCAGAGTGTGGAAAAGCTGAACAGGAGTGCTGCGCATTGTGTAGCACTGACAGACACTGTTCATAGGCCATATTTGATATGAAATGAAAGCCCTGTTTCTCCTGAACAAAATTATATATAAGTGTGGGTGCATTTAATATGAAAGAGGTGAATTACGGTTGAACAGACATATAGCGCAAATTCCAGTTTTTGTTTACGTTTTGTTTTGATCAGAACGTGTACTATTGACTCCGTCCTGAAGAGGTTAACCCCTTAAGGACTGAGCCAAATGTACAGGTTGTGAACAAAACAAAACGTAAACAAAACCTGGCATTTGCGCTATATGTCTGTCCAACCGTAATTCACCTCTTTCATATTAAATGCACCCCCCTTATTATATATAATTTTATTCAGGGGAAACGGGGCTTTCATTTAATATCAAATATTTAGCTATGAAACATAATTTAATATGAAAACAATGGGAGAAAATAAGAAATGTTTACTGCAATAAAATACACATATTTGTATTCAGCAAAGTCTCACGTGTAAAACAGTACCCCCTATGTACAGGTTTTATGGTGTTTTGGGAAGTTACAGGGTCAAATATAGCACGTTACATTTGAAATTGAAATTCGCCAGATTGGTTACGTTGCCTTTCAGACTGTATAGTAGTCCAGGAATTAAATTTACACCCATAATGGCATACCATTTGCAATAGTAGACAACCCAAGGTATTGCAAATGTGGTATGTCCAGTCTTTTTTAGTAGCCATTTGGTCACAAACACTGGTACCCTGTTAGTCTAATTGGTAAAGGGGAGAAGTGTGGCGAAACCAACCTCCCCACTATGAACTGGAGAAGCCTGGTTGCCCGCCTGCTGGTTTTGGACTATGGCCCTGGGAGATTGGGCCCTTTAAAAAATGTATTCGGCCCTAACAGAGTGCATGTCACTCGTTCTGGCCCTTTAAATACAGTGGGGTCATTCGGTACTTGCCCTGTGTGAGCGGTGATACCCCAGATAGCTATGCCATGGAGCCCATTCATATAATGAAAGACTATGGGAAAGACTTTAGCTCCATGGCAATTGAACTGTGTGAATAGGATCTGAGCGCTATTCGGTAGTTTTGTGCGCTCAGATCCCAGCTATCTGGGGATATGTGAAATGTCTGTGTGTTATGTGTAAAAGGTGACTTTATGTATTTTAAAGTGTTTTACTGTCTTTGTGTCCCCATGTGCATAATGGAGTCTTGTCTCTGTCCTGGGAGGTAATTGGATTACTTCTCCATTGTCTCCAGGAGAGAGGGCTCTGTAAAACCGGTCTGAGCCAGATGTGCCAGCCAGGCCCCAAAAGATATTTTACTAATTTTTGAACCCCTGGTCTGATTCATGCCATTTTTTAATATGTTGTTCCCCTGAATGGATTGATTGTGAATATGTGATTTTTATGTGAATGTGATGTATGGTTTTAGAGTTATGAAAGTTGGGTAGAAAGTATGTTTTAACTGTATGTGTATTGAGTTTCCTCTCAGGATAAGGGGAGGGAAAATGTGGGATGTAACTGTGATGTGATTGGTTGTTTTATACCTCCCTGTGGGCGGACCTGTATTTGCAACAACTGTAATAAAAACCAGGCTGGGTGTGCCAGCACCCCAGTTCCTGCTTAACCCTCAAAGTGAAGTGTTGTCTCATTCTTGGGGGGAATTTGACTGTATGCCGATTGCCAGGAGTGTAAGCTGTTCGTATTGCTTTTCCTGTTCGGCTGCTTCCAGGGTTCGTGTGTCTCTTGTTCGGGAGTTGGTGAATACGTGCAGTTTGCAGTTCGGGAGATTGGTGATTGCAGTAGCTGCTGGTCTATCTGGAAAGGGGATTATCGCCTAAACTGTTTTTATCCCCTTCTGAGCGAAACGGTCCGCAACAAAAGGTATAACAATAAGTATAGACATCATATATATATATATATATATATGCACATACAAAATGACCAATAAGTTAATACATATCGTATAGATATATATAGGAAATTACAAATATTAAATTTACAAATAAACAATAAAACAAAACAACAAAAGAAGAAAAAAAACAAACAATTTTTTTACAAAACACAAATACAAATACAAATTTAAATTCGAATTCTGGCCAATTTTGGAGAGAGGAGAGAACAGTCTAAAGAAATAATTAAATACTACTAGGCTATTTGGAAGTCCAGAGGGACCAATTTTTTTATTTTTTCCTAGGAATCGAGTTAATAAAATTACTCGTCTCCATTCTGTGTTGAAATTCAATTTGGGCCATAATTTCTATCCAGTCAGGAGGTGTAGAGGAATTCCAACATCTAGCGATGTTGATTTTGACTGCAAAGAATATATGGGTCAAAAGTCTACTTAGGTTATTATCCTGTGTAGGAAGGCCGATATTGAATAGAAACGTTTGTGGACTGATTTCATTTATGTCATCACATATAGATTTTATCAAATCAAACATCTGTAGTTTTAAATTGGTTAATCTAGAACATTCCCACCAAATATGATATATGGTACCATCTTCTAATCCACATCTCCAACATATTTTACTATGGGTAGGGTCGATCTTATGTAATCTAACTGGGACTAGATACCATCTATAAATTAATTTAAAATGGGTTTCTATTAATGATACGTTATGAATAGATTGTTTTACTAATTGAGTACCTCTAGTCCACTCTATAAAAGGTAAAACTTTACCAATATCAATTTCCCATTTATTAAAGGAAGGGATTTGCGAGTCCTGGTCCATTAGATCAAATAATCTAGAAAATCTAGCAATGCTCCCTTTTTTTGACTATTAGTAATTAGGAAGGTTATATAATGTTCTTTACATATTAATTTAGACATTAAGAAGTTCTTTAATCTTAGATATTTAAATATATCACTTATAGGTATGTTATACTTTGATTGTAGTTGGTTGAATGTAGTCAATTTATATCCTTCACATAGGTCTGAAATCTTACTTATCCCTAGTTGGAGCCAGGGTTTAATATCTAAATCTGTCAATATATGTCGTAGAACTTCTAGTGGAGTATCATAGAATATTCTATCTTTCAAGTTTAGTTTCTTCATAAGTATTTTTGACGTTATAACCATATCATTTAAAATATTATTAGAAAACATATTTTTCTCCAGTGCAACTAAGTTTAATAGGCCTATCCATACAAGAATAGGCAGTTTATGCCTGGGACTATTTTCTTGTTCTAAATTAAACCATGGTGAGATATCTTGATCCGTATTCATCCACATTATGAGCTGGAATGCTTTGCAGGCTTCATGGATCCTAGATACATCCGGGAAAGCTATACCCCCTTTCGAGTAGCTTCTACGCAATACTTCAAATGCAATCCTAGGGGGTTTATTAGCCCATATATAGTTGGAAAATAAACTTTGAAACCGGTTAAGCGTTTCTATCTTAATTCTAAATGGAATTGCCCTGAAAAGATATAGAAGTTTCGGTATCAAAAATGCTTTAACCATGTTTAATCTTCCAATCCAAGAGGGTTCTAGACGTTTCCATTTTATAATTTGATGTTGTAGATTTCTAAATAAATTATCGTAGTTCGATTGAATTACACTAGTAATATCAAGAGAAATCTTTATCCCCAGGTAGTCAATCTCATCCTTAGCCCAAACTAGATGGAACTGTTTAGAAATTATTTCTTTTTCAGCAACATATAAGATAGAATTTGATTTTTTTCATATTAATTTTATAATTAGAAAAAGAACTATATGTGGCTATATCTCGTAAAAGATAAGCAATTGATACCTGTGGATTGACTAAAGTGAGGATAATATCATCTGCAAATAAAGTTATTTTCACATCTCTATCTCGCATTTCTACTCCTTCTATATTAATGTTTTGCCTAATCAGGGCAGCCAGTGGCTCAATTGACAATATATATAATAGAGGGGCCAAAGGGCAGCCTTGCCTAGTACCATTATTGATTTCTAAGATATCTGAGTAAAAAAAAGGATTACTAATTTTTGCTGAAGCGTTTTTGTATAGTGTCATAGTCTTATTCCTAAATTGGCCCACGATGCCGAACCGGCCCATGACAGAGTCGAAGAATCTCCAATTGACCCTGTCAAATGCCTTTTCGGCATCGAGGGCCATAACCACCGAACCCAATCTATTTTCATTTATTCTATGTATTAAGTTGAAAATCCTAGTATTGTCAGTAGTACTTCTTCCCTTTACAAAACCCGACTGGTCCACTCCGATCAGATCATTTATAATATCTTTAAGTCGATTGGACAATATACTAGAATTTTTTTTTTATATCCGTATTAATCAACGAGATCGGTCTATAATTTGTAATTAGAGTAGGATCCTTGTTGGGCTTTGGAATAGGTATAATTGATGCTATCATCATCTCTTTGGGAAAGGGAGAAGCTATGGATACAATTGTAAACATTTCTAGCAAAATAGAAGAAATAGGATTAAGAAAAGTTTTGTAAAATATTGCCGGGAACCCATCAGGGCCAGGCGCTTTATTAGATTTTAAGTTGTTTATTGCCTCAGTAATTTCCGTTAATAGAATTGGAGCATTACGTTTTTCTAAATTTGAAGTTTTTATTTTAGGGAGTTTGAGACTACTTAGGAAGCTGGGTATTTTAAAATCAGTAGCTTTTACTTCATCCAAATTATATAAAGAACTATAGTAATCCACAAATGCCTTAGCAATATCATTTGGTAAAATTAAGTGGGAACTTCCTGAAATGATTTTTTTTATAGATTTATCTTTATTATAATTTTTAAGTTTATTTGAAAGGTCTCTATTTATTTTGTTACTATTAAGATACCATCTTTGCTTAAGAAACGTAAGGTTCTTATTCACTAATTCATATGTTTTATCTTTGATAGATAATTTCAATTTATTTATTTCTTTAATTAGTTCTTTAGTTGTTAATTTTTTATTTAAATATTCTTTCTCGGCCAATTTAGTTCTTAGTTCTTGAAGAGTATCGCCTTTCTTTCTTTTAAGTTCAGAACCACATTTAATTAGTAATCCTCTAACAAAACTTTTCAGAGTACACCACACCAAAGGAACCGAGACTTCTCCATTGTTATTAATATTTAAAAAGTTCTCTATTTCCAGTGTAATAGATTCCCTAATATGGTCAACTTTCAATAAACTTTCATTAAGTCTCCACCTTGTCCTGGGTCTATAACTATCTTTAGATTTAATTTTCAGAAAGATAGGGGCATGATCCGATAATATTATAGAACCAATATTTGCTTTAACAATTGAATCAAAAAAGCCTGCTTTTACAAAAAACATGTCAATACGTGAATATGTCTGGTGGACATGAGAAAAGAAAGTATAATCCCTCTCTCTTGGGTTAAATATCCTCCAACAATCGTAAAGAGAATTTTTTGCGATAAAATCTGCTAAATTATATGGATAGCTATTTAAGAGATTGGAATTTCCTAATTGTTTGTGGCTTCTGTCTTTTCTTGGATCTATAACACTATTGAAATCGCCACCTATTAATATGTTACCACTAGCCGTCTCATCTAATGTTTCCATAATATCCAATATTTCTGGATTGCGATTTGGGGCATAGATATTTACCAAGGTATAAATTGTACCATCTATTTTAACCACCAGAAGAACATATCTACCCATTGGGTCAGGAGAAAAATGTATAGTTTCGACTATATGTCTATTAGAAATAACAATAACAGTACCTCTTTTCTTTTTTTTCCCCTCTAAATTTGAAGCAAATACCCAAGGATATTTCTTAAATTTCCACAACCTATCTGGCGGGTTAATCCAATGAGTCTCTTGGATAAACCCAATATCTATTTGATTCTCATTTAAAAATTTATATACGGCCCCCCTCTTTTGGGGTGAGTTCAGCCCCTGAACATTCCATGTAGCAACATTAATTGCCATCATGAGACAAGATAGTCTCTAATGTTCTCTGCTCTCTTCTCCATTGACCAGAAAACAAACAAACAGGACAAAAAAAAAAGAGGAGGAAAAAAAAAATAGAAAATAACAAAAAAAAATCAGAAAATTCTATACCAATAGGGGAAAAATTTTCCCATTGGTACTCCAATAGAGTAACATAATAGTAACCCTTTGGATAAGCCTGCCTGTATTTGCAGGAGTGAGGTCATAAGGGAGGTAAAGGAGGTCACAGTACAATATATAAACCCAGCCTGAATCCAGGCCAAGTCATTAATATAGATTTCAATTAATACAATAAATCAAATCTAAGGTGCATACAATACTACCAAATGTTGTTTACTACCAAAAACTAATTATAGACCACTCTATCTGAGATATTATTACAGATTCTTAGGATTAATTCTTAGGGAATTACAGATTCTTAGGATTAATTCTTAGGGAATTCTTAGGATTAATCTTACATTTTTGTTATGTAGGAGTTGAGGTCTTTCCCTAAACTAAATTTAAACCAATGTGTATTAATCAATAACTCCTTTCAAAATACATTAAAAAGTGAATTATGTGAGCAATATGCCTCTCATTATAAGTAAATATAGATAATATCAAAAATTTAATATGTATAAATTGTCAAGCATAAAAAAAACAACAACAAAAAACCACCCACACACCAAATCTAACCATAAATATCAGACAACCCTCTTTTTCTATAAAGGAGAAGAGGGGATATAAATATATATTATCCATTTGTCCACTACCATTAATCATAACAGTCATAACAATGTCTCGTCTATGAATTTCCAATCTCAATTACTACGGCAAATTGATTAATTATCCTAACTCCAGAATAGAAATTAATTCTGATCGAATCTAATGTCATATTAATAGAATATATTAACGAGTAAAAAGGGAATTAAGTAGAATATTAATTAACAATTACCCTTACCATTATTCCAACAATTCATCAAACAATTCAACCATATAAGGGTTGATATTAATCCCCATAAGAACTAATCTATTGTGAATTAATCACTGCAATATATCTCTTATTAATTCAAAATAAAAGTGAATAGTGTGTATGTCATTATAATTAAAAATGGGTATTATCTACGATTTCAATATATATCAAATATAAAATTTAACTCATGTTAAAAAAAAATAAAAAATAAGATATAACTTTGTGAATACCTTCTTCAAACTTATAAATAAACATCAAAATAGCCCTGTGTGTCTAGAGAAAGAATAAAGAGAAAGAAAATTTCCCTTTCCAACCTCGACTATTATATCTATTATAGAATCAGACAGAAGTATGTAACATTGATAATTAACAATTTTAGATTAATTTAGATTCCAGGAGTCGATAGTTTCTTGTGCTTCCGTAGCATCTTTAAAAAAAAAGTCTTTGGTCTTGATAGAATACTAATAAGGTCGTTGGAAAGTTCCATTTATATCTAATTCCTTTTTGTCTCAGTATTGCAGTCTGATTAATACATTTTTTCCTGTTCTGTCGAGTAAATATAGATAAATCTGCAAATATTTTGGTGTCCTTGAAGTCAGATTCAGTGATCCCATTTTTCTGTACTGTCCACATGATCTGATTCTTGATGAGATTATTAGAAAAACAAACAATAATATCTCTAGGTATAGTAGATGGAAGGTTCTTCGGTCTATTTAATCTATGAAACCTTTGGAATGGGAGATCACCTAAAGGTGTTTCCGGAATAATTTTCTGAAAGAAAGCTCTAAGGAATTGATCTAGTTGATCATATTTAATGGTTTCTGGAATACCACGTATTTTAAGATTATTACTCCTAGATCTATCCTCCAAGTCACCAACTTTTATTTCTAGAGATTGTAGTTTTCCTTCCAGTTGTTTATATTTTAGATTCATATGTTCAAGATTTCTTTGCAATTTCTGAGTAGTAGATACTTGTTCTTGTATAATTTTCGATAGATCCATAATTTCTAACCTAAGTAGTCTTGAATTTTCATCAAAATCTTGTTTTATTCTAAGATATAAAGTTTCCAAAGCTTCATTAAGTGTCTGTTGCGTCACATGATGAGGAACCAATTGTGAATGGTCATGATCAGAGGCGGTAGAATCTTTTCTGCCACCCTGTGATAATCTAGGGTTGTCTTGTGCTTTAGGTGAACAGAAAATATTAACATTTCTAGGTCTCTCAGTATTAGTAGCGCTGGCCGAAGTCAGCTTATCTTTTTCCTTTTTTGGAGGCATATTTTATTAGAAAAATAAATAAAAAATAAAATAAAAAAAGGACCTTCCCTTAATCCAATCTCTGATTAAATGGTTTAGCCATCATTTACTTGTAGAGTGTTGTCAATCCAAACTTTCTTCTAGTTGCATATAGTTATATATGAATTTACAGTTGGTAAATAGGCAATAGTTTAGCAAAAGTCTTTATGGTATAGCTTGAACTTTTGGTTTTTAGCAGGTTTAGGTAAATGTGTTCAAAATCACTTCATATATCTGCTTATACCCGATTTAAGTTGATTGCTTATCTCTTTGATTTAAGTAGAGATTTTGCAGACATTGATCAAGCAATATACAGATTGGTATACTAGGTCAGGAACATTATAATTATTACTTGTTTCTTGCCAGTCCTGATGATAAATCTTTCTTAGTTGTAACTGTAGTCAATTTCTCTCAGATTTGTTAATCCCCTTTGAAGGAGATAATATAGCTTTCAGTAAGCTTAAGTCAACAGGTATTATCATTCCAAAATCCCTTTGCATTTAAATATATGTGGATTTACAATTAGTAATTAGATAGTAATTTAACAATAGCCTTAATGGCTTAGATTAGGCTTTTAGCAGGTTTAAGTCATCAGGTTAGGAACTACCACATATATCCGCCTGTAGCCGTTTTAAATTGATGCCTTTTCTCTCTACTTTGAATAGAGGTGTTGCAAATACTAGTTAGGCAGTTAGGCAATATGCAATGTCCAAACCATTATACCATATCAGGCAAGTCGAAGTTGTCACTCATTACTTGCCAATCTACTTTGAATAGAGGTGTTGCAAACACTAGTTAGGCAGTTAGGCAATGTGCAATGTCCAAACCATTATACCATATCAGACAAATCGAAGTTGTCGCTCATTACTTGCCAATCTCGATGATAACTCTCTTCCTTCCCAGGTGTACGATTTCTACCATGCTTAATAATCTTTCCTGGTGGAAACATTCAGCAAACCCAGATCGGCGACTCCGCAACTGCCGTTCACTCCGCTATGCCCACTCCATGGATTCAACAATCCGCCAGAAGATAGCTGCAGAGCCGCAAGCATATCAGATTAAATAGCTACTTCGCTGATATTGGCGTCTGTAGAAGCCTTCCAGTACTCCGCGTCTCGGACCTCGCTCACCTCCCCCATTCGTACCCCGCGTCCACGAGGGCGTAAGTGTGTGCGTGCGTCACGTCATCACGTCCCACATCTATATATTTTTTAATTATTTATTTTTAATAATTTTTTTAATTCAACTTTTTAACGTATTTACAATTTTTCTTTATATTATATATAAATATATATATAACAATAATTATATATATATATTTAATCAGTATCAGTCTACGTGTAATTTGATATTAATATATATATATATATATATATATAAAATTATATATATTAATAGTAAAATACACCTAGACGGTGTATGTGTGTGTGTGTATATGTGTATATATATATATATATATACTTAGATCATATATATATAATATATACATGATCTAAGTATATATATATATTTTTTTTTTACACTGTTGTGTAAAAAAAGACCTCCGGTCTTAAGGGGTTAAGCGTGCCAGCTACTTCCTGGCTCCATATTATCACTGCAGAGTTATTATATTTCCAGCTGCAAAGGAAATAAGGAGTCTATCAGTATCCTACTGCAGTAATCCTGTGTAGACTGAGAGCTAATAGTGAGTCAGGAGTAGCTGGCATGGCTAGAGCCTATAATTATCTTGCTGCTTTAACTATGTTGTGCACACTATGGGCTGAGAGCTAATGGAGTAACTGACATGTTTCATAGCAGCAATATTTAATAGAAAACTAAAGTTAACATAGCAGGAGCAATGTGTAACTAGAAACCACTGGGCCCCCCCATGTGTCTCATTTTCTCCTCCGCAGCACCTCCATGTGTCTCATTCTCTCCCCCAAGCCCCTCCATGTGTCTCATCCCCCAAGCCCTTCCATGTGTCTAATTTCCCCTTCCAGCCCCCATGCAGGGCCGGACTGGGAGAAAAATTCGGCCCGGGCATTTTTTTATCCCAGCGGCCCACTAAGAAGGGGGCGGGTCAGAGGAGGTGTGTTTTGTCATCACTAATGACAAGCACGCCCCCTCTCAAAGTGAGCATGTTGGTTCAATGCTCTTCCAGGGCAGACCATGCGCAGAGCTCTGCTGAAGAGCTCTAGCATAAGAAAAAAAAAACTGTATTTGTTCTGCACAGTGCAAGCAAAGTTAATAACACTGTCCTTGCAACTTGTCTCTGGTGTCTCTATCACTGGATACCAGGAGACAAAAATGTCAGGAAAGAGTATTGTGCATGTGTTTGGAGTCTGCTTGTGGTATTGCGTGTGTGTAGAGTGAGCCGATTGTGGTGTGGTATTGTGTAATAAGGTTAGTTTTAGACATGTTGTGCCTGTGGTGTAATGTGATGCATATGTGGCTAGGGGCTGTAGAGAATGTATGTAAAGGGGATGTAGCATGTGTGCAAACAGGCTATAGAGTGTGTGTATAGGTGATGTAGTGTTTGTAGAAAGTGTGTGTTTAGGGGTGTAGTATGTGTTTGCTTACAAGGAATCTAGTGTGTGTGTGTGTGTGTGTATAGGGGATTCAGAGTGTATATGTTAAGAGTGTAGTGTGTGTGTGTGTGTGTGTGTGTGTATGTGTATAGGAGTCTAGTGTGTGTTTGAAGGACCCAGAATGTGTAGGAGATCTAGTGAGTGTGTGTTTATAACGGATTCAGAGTGTATATAGGGATCTAGTGTTTATGTGTGTGTAGATGATCCAGAGTTGGGTAAGGGATCTAGTGTGTGTCTGGAATGTAATTTGTTTAGGGGTGCAGTATGTGTGAGGGGTGCTGTGTGTGTGTGTGTGTGTGTGTATGTATATATATGTGTGTGTTTGGAACTATTGTGTATGTGTGTGGTGCAGTGTGTTGGGGGGTTCTGTGTGCATGTGAGGGGTGCAGTATGTGTGCGTGATGGATGCTGTGTGTGAGGGTGCGGTATGTGAGGGTGCGGTAAGTGGTATGTGAGGGTGCGGTAAGTGGTGTGTGTGAGAATGCTGTGTGTGATGTGTGTAAGAATGTGGTGTGTGAGAGTGCTGTGTGTGACAGTGCTGTTTGTAATGTGTGTGAGAGTGCTGTGTATGATAGTGCTGTGTATGATGAGTGTGAGAGTGCTGAGTGTGATAGTGCTGTGTGTGAGAGTGCTGAGTGTGATGTGTGTAAGAGTACTGTGTACGATGTGTGTGAGAGTGCTGTGTGTGATGGGTTAGAGAGTGCTGTGTATGATGTGTGTGAGAGTGATGTGTGTGAGAATGCTTTGTGTGATGGGTGTGAGAGTGCTGTGTGTGATGGGTTAGAGAGTGCTGTGTGTGAGAGTGCTGTGTGTGAGAATGCTGTGTGTGATAGTTGTGAGAGTGCTGTGTGTTATGTGGGTGAGAGTGCTGAGTGAGTGCTGAGTGTGATGGGTGTGAGTGCTGTGTGTGATGGGTGTGAGAGTGCTGTGTGTGATGGGTGTGAGAGTACCGTGTGTGCTGTGGGTGAGAGTGCTGTGGGTGAGAGTGCTGAGTGTGATGGGTGTGAGTGATGGGTGTGAGAGTGCTGAGTGTGATGGGTGTGAGTAATGTATAAATGTTAGAATGGATTTTGTGTGTAGGGGGGGGTAAACAAATAAAATAACAGGCATTATGTCCCCCCCTCCCTTCTTACCTTTAGCCTGGGAGGGGGGGACTGGTTCCTGGGACTGGGAGGCAGAGTGGCAGTGTTCCCTGGTGGTCCTCGTGGTGAGTGAACTCTAGCCTGCGGGCTAGAGCTCACTCTCGCGAGATCCGGTCGTTGCCATGGCAACGCACCGGATCTCGCGAGAGGAACCCGGCGGAGCTGCAAGTTAGAGCTCCGCCGGGTCCTCTCTCAGTGCAGGCTGTCTCCCTCCCTCTCTCCCCGCCGGCGGCCGCATTGGATAGCATGTGGGCCGGTGAGGGAGATCTTTGATCTCCCCACCGGCCCGACATGGAATACAGCGGGGCCGGCGCTCGGATAGTGCCGGCCCTGCATAAACCTGCAGGGGAAGTCCTGGGACCTTCCCCTGCCGGCCTCGGCCCCACGGCCATCGCGGCCCACCGGGCATTTGCCCGGTGTGCCCGATGGCCAGTCCGGGCCTGCCCCCATGTATCTCATTTACCCTCCCAGCCCCCCCATGTGTCTAATTTCCCCCAAGCCACTCCATGTCTCATTCTCCTCCCCAGCCTCTACATGTGTTGTATTTCCTTCCCCTGCCAGTCCATGTGTTTCATTCCCTCCCCGAGCCACTCTATATGTCTCATTTCCCCCAGCCCCTCTGATAATAAAAAGCTTTTTAATGTTCCATTTAATGAAACCTGAGTTTATTTTGATCAAAAGAATAACCACATTATTTAATTCACACCCGTCAGATAAACCACTCTCAAAATCTTTATCTTTGAGTAGATCTTGTAACAAGAAAAAAACACCCACAGCTCTAAATATCTAGAAGAAAGAATTAAATATTAACATAGAAATTAAAAACTGTGGCTCTTCATTGTTAAAAGTTTCTAAAAAAAAATACACACTCGTTAAATCTAATGGAATCTCATTTCAAAGTATTAAATAGATGGCATTTAGTTCCAGAAAAATTGAATAAGATGTTCCCCACAATAGACCATCTATGTTTCAGATGTGGGCTGACTACAGGAACATACAAACATATCAGGTGGGACTGTATAAAACTAAACAATCTGTGGGAAGCAATACACCTATTTATTTCAACAAATTTTGTGTTGAAACTATCTCCAGAAGTAGTTCTGCTTTACCTAAACTGGCTCCCTATGCCCTTGGAGATTAAAACTATAATAACTCACCTATTTTTAACCACAAAAATTGTCATATCAAGAAATTGGAAAAATGGAAATTCTATTCCCTGGGAGAAAGTTAAAAAATCTACTTAAATTTCAGATAAGAATGGAATTAATGTTAAGTAAACAAAACTTGAGTAAGAAGCTATCCAACTGGAACACCTGTTGGGAACTCATAGAAGATAGGGGAAGAAATACAGATTAATAGCTAATTTTAAGCAGATCAGTGTCACTATAAATCCCTACTATATAGTTCATAACCATGGACAAATGTTAATTTTCTTTGCTCTTTGGCATTTACTAGTATCAACTATACATTGTCCTGTCTTTGAAAGAAAATGTATTGTTTAGGTATGTATGTATGTAATTACAAAGATAGCTTACACCCACTTAATATTAAATAAAATATTTAGTATTATTTGGTATGTTATGGAGGCTCCCTCCTAAGTTTATTCTTAAAAGCTGATTTGGATGTACACCATGGAAAGCTATTTATTGTAAAGTCTGTGCCGTGTTTTTTTATTGTTTACAAACTAAAATATTTAATAAAGAATATATTGAAAAAAAAAAGAAAAGCTGTGAAGCTTCAAACTGCAGTACTGGGGCTGTGACTCTCAGGACTGATCTGAATCTGATCTCAATTTGTATTAACCTCCAATGATTGATGTTTCTATTAAGCGTGCCAGATACTTCCTGGCTGGGACTGTATAAAACTAAAAAATTTGTGGGTAGCAATACACTTATTTATTTCAACAAATTTTGTGTTGAAACTATCTCCAGAAGTAGTTCTGCTTTACCTAAACTGGCTCCCTATGCCCTTGGAGATTAAAACTATAATAACTCACCTATTTTTAGCCACTAAAATTGTCATATCAAGAAATTGGAAAAATGGAAATTCTATTCCCTGGGAGAAAGTTAAAAAGTCTACTTAAATTTCAGATAAAAATGGAATTAATGTTAAGTAAACAAAACTTGAGTAAGAAGCTATCCAACTGGAACACCTGTTGGGAACTCATAGAAGATCAGAGGCACACTCTCAGGGGTGTGGACGTCATGACGTGCTGACGGCGGGCGTGACGGAAGAGGAGGGGCGGAGGACTCTGAGGAGCATGGCGAGATACACCACGCTGTTATGAACGCCTAAGCTTACCACACGAGACACCAAAGTTTTCCGGGCCGTGCCTGCCTCACAATACACAAACAAGGCTACGCAGGTTTATTACTCGCTGCATCACTGGCTTCCGAACTGCATGTTGACGATATCGCCTGGATACCCACTAATGCCTTAGTCAATTTTCTGGCTAACATCAAGTTACAACTACTTGCAAATTCCAACCCTGCAGGAAATAGGAAATAGGAAGACGGAACCTCAGATAAGTTTACTACTTCAAAACAAATCCAGATA
Source organism: Pelobates fuscus (assembly GCF_036172605.1). Lineage (NCBI taxonomy): Eukaryota > Metazoa > Chordata > Amphibia > Anura > Pelobatidae > Pelobates > Pelobates fuscus. Next base: position 152,959,171 of record NC_086322.1, read on the forward strand.
TAATCTATATTATTAATTACAAAGTTATATATTGATTTACTATTTTTTCTCTAACAACATATGGAAAATTGAAAAGATTATAAAAGGTTATATACTCATATCAATTGAAGACAGCTAAATACAGCTAAATGACAGCTAATTGATGTACAATTATATTTGATAACTGCATTATCTTTATTGCTTAACTGGAAAACTTCACACTTAAATCACTTGCTATTCCGTTCACTAAAAATTGACAACAAGGGCCGGCCAATTAACCAGTGACCGTATTCAAGGCCTCAAGAAACGCCTATGTTATCAAAGTAAAAAGGCTATATATTTATACTAAATGAAGACTACTAATTGATGCATATTCATATTATATAACTGCACTATCTCTATTGCCTAAGCGGAAACCTCAGACTTATAATACCTGCCACTTCAATGAAATTGATAATAAGGGCTGGCTAACTAAGTAGTGACTTTAGTAAGGCCTTATGAAAAGCCCAATACAACAAATTAAGAAAGCTATAGGCACATATTGAATGAAGACAGCCAGCTGATGCATAGTAACATGTTATAACGGCATTGTCCTTTTTGGCTAAGTGGAAAACTTCAGACTTAAAATCTCTGCTATTGTATTGAGGCTGACAATAAGGGCCGGTAAACCAAGTAGTGATTTCTCGATGGCCTCAAGAAAAACTTAATGACAACAAAATTAAAAAGGTCATATATTTAAAGGCCATATACTCACTAATTGCTAATTGATGCATATCTCTATTTTATGGGCATTATTCTTATAGCCTTAGTGGAAAATTAGAGACCTAAAATCCTCGTCATCTTATTTATACTGATAACAATGGCCGGTTAAATAAGCAGTGATTGCATCTTAGGTCTCAAGAAAAGTCCACGTCAACAAGTAAAAGGGTTACATACTCAAACTAAAGGAAGATTCCCACTTGCGCCATAATTTTATTTTCCAACTATACTATCCGCTTTGCCTAAGTGGAAAATTCGCGACGGTAAATATTACCTAGTTGATTAAAACCGACACAAGGGCCGGTCAACTAAGTAGTGACTTCATCATGGCCTCAAGAAAAACCCAAGACAACAAAACCGCCGGAAAGAAGGATAAAAAAGACTTACATCAAGACAGATCAATGTCTACATACTTTTCCCCACATCAGCAGAAAGATAATGCAAAAAATAATATACACAACCTGGAGGAATCACTGAATAATGTGGGAAACACTACGATTGAAGATTATAAGGATAATAAGGATTTGATTACAGCTTCACAACTACAAGATCGCCTAAGCGCTAACCTGTCTGAAATTAAGAACATATTAAAAATAAGTATTGCTGAAATTAAATTCGAAATTAAACAGGAAATCCACGTACTTATGGCAAGATTCCAAAACTTTGAAGAACAAATAGTCAAAATTGATTCTCATATTCATTCTCTCAGAGACGAAAATAAACAAATGAATCAAAAAATTCAAGAACTGGAGCTGAAAGTAAACGACATGGAAGATAGAAGTAGACGCAATAATCTGAGGTTCAGAAACTTTCCAGAAACAGGACCGCAGGAAAATTTAAAACAGATTCTATACCAATATTTTCAAGCCATGAATATACCCACCTGTGAATCTGATAATACTATACAACGATGTCATAGGATGTTCAAGCCCCAAGCAATACAGACAGACATACCTAGAGACATTATCGTTTCTTTTATTACATCGGAATTTAAGGATAAAGTACTTCGGCTTGCAAGATCAAATCCCACAACTACTGGTCAATTTGGGAAGATCCTGGTTTATCAAGACCTATCATTCGCGACTAGAATGAAAAGAAAATCTTTCTATCCTTCTACACAAATTCTCAGAAAATTGGACATTAGATATAAATGGCTATTTCCAGTAAAAATAGCCTTCACTTTTGAAGGCATTAGGGAGACATTTGATTCGAACATAAAACTTATACAATGGTTAAAACTAAAGAATCTGACAACAGAATAGGAATATATAGCGCCTCGTTGGGGGCTTAGGACGTTCCTTTTTTTTTTTTTTTTTTTTTTCTCCTCGACAACTCTTCTTGTTAAATACATCATAGAAATTACACATGTATACACACTACACAAGTTAGGATAAATCTTATTATTCTCCTCACTGTTGATCGAGGTAGCAACACTCTTAACACTTTGTAACCCCACACTTATACTTAGGGTAATTTTTTTCGATTTATTAATAAGTGTAAGACTTATACACTATTTACACACCCACATCTCTAATTTTATATAGATTTGGCTAACACATGGAATATAAAAAACATATCCATTACTTTAGATAAACACTAAAATATCGTTAAAAAAAGGAAAACGGGAAGGAAGAAGAGATAGAGAAATGGGAAAGGATCACTATTACTTCACAATTTTATCCCGATATTGAGGATACTCTCTCGTGGTCTAGTATTACTGTATGATAATATATGCTACGCACATATTCTTACTTTAAAGTCTTCTGATAACGCTGATAACACACATTTATAAATCACAAATTCAATTCTTAGAGGATATATATTATACTACCCTGTAAAAATAATCATTTAATTTATTTTTTTTATTTATAAGGTTATTACCTATTTATAATTATTGAATGAATAATTTTTTATTTTTTTTTCTTTTTCTCCTCTCAGAACCCTCCCCCCTCTATATGTAGTTTTGCTACATTTACTCCGGAGACCCTATGGGCTCCATAGGATGGGGTAGAAATTTCTACCTAAGGTATGCAATATTTCCGGATGGGGTCAGACCTTTATCGGCCTGCCCTTCCCGAAAATTAGGAATGAAAGGATGTGCGTATGTTAATCAGACTGACATGATAGATCACCTAAACACTGAAGAATACTATCTTTGAGAGTATTGAGTTCTAATGTGCAGGGTTTAAACACGAATAATAAGAGGAATAGGCTATATCATTTTTTAATTCAAGATAAAATTCAAATAGCCTTTATTCAAGAGTCTCATTGGCTTAAAAATTCGAGACAAAGCTGGGGAGGAGATTTATACCCAAAAATCATACATGCGTCCATGACAGATAGAAAAAAAAGGGGTGTTGCAATTATTTTTAGGAACGACCTCAAATTGGAAGTTATTCACTGTGAACTGGATAAAGAGGCTAGATATATTATTTTAGTGTGCAATATCGATAACAAGTTATATACGCTGGTGAATTTGTACCTACCTAATGTAGACCCAATGACTACTTTTTCCCATTTAATGATCAAGGTAGAAAAAATTTCTAAGGGCATATTGGTTATTGCTGGAGATTTTAATTGTGTATTAAATCCTACTTTGGATAAACAATCCCATGTGCTGATTAACACAGACAAAAAAATACATAAACAAGCAAAAAGATTTAGTAATATATGTAAATTATATAATCTCTGTGACCCATGGCGTATATATAATCCGTATGAGAGAGATTATACTCATTATTCAAATGTACATGGATCATTTTCTAGGATAGACCTATGTTTAACCAATCCAAATTCTTTAAAAACTATCCATACAGTTAGGATCAAGCAAAATCCGTGGGCAGATCATAGTTTCATTATTATGGAAATAGGCATCGCTCCCCAGCCGGGAATCTCCACGTGGAGACTCAATAATTTACTAATTGAAAACGAGAAGAATAGAAATGACCTAGAGTCTCTAATAACCCATTTTTTTGAGGAGAATTGCCCCCAGGACACCTCTTGCTCGACTAATTGGTGTACACAAAAAGCAGTAACAAGAGGTTACCTGATTAAAATGGGACATATCTTTAGAAAAAATAATGGACAATCTTTGGCAAATTTATATATTGAATTTTACAGGCTCTCCAATTTAAATAAACAAAAATCTTCAGAGGAACTAAGAGCTTCATTAAAACAAATACAAAATGTAATTAACTTTAAAGAAGAACAAAGAATTCAAATCAATATAAACAAATTAAAAGTGAATTATTATCACATGGGAAACAGAGCCTCTAAAAATCTTACAAAAAGATTACAAATTCACCAAGCTAGAAATAGAGTGGAAAAACTAATAGATGGAAATAGTACCTATACAACTCCAACTCAAATAGGAGAAAAATTTAATCAGTATTATAGACAGTTATATAATCTCAATGATACTCCTCAAAAAACTGAAATTTTAAAATATCTTGGAAACATTCAGATTCCAAAAATTTCTCCTGCAGAATTAGTGTCCCTTAATTTACCATTTACACATGCAGAAGTTCAACAACATATTGAAAAACTATCTTGGAATAAAACCCCTGGCCCTGATGGCTTTACAAACGCCTTTTACAAATATATGATGCCATTATTGATTACTCCCTTAACTGATTTGTTTAATGAGATCATTGAAAAAAAATCAGCACCCAAAGAACTACTCCAATCCAATATAATTCCTATTTTAAAGCCTAAAAAAGATCCTAATGATCCAAAAAATTACAGACCCATTGCCTTAATAAATGTTGACATGAAGATCTACTCTGCAATCATAGCGACCAGAATAAAAACGGTTATAGATAAACTGATTCATTGAGACCAAATTGGGTTTGTGCCAGGTCGTATGTCCTCCAATAATACTAGAAGAATAATAGACATATTGGATATCGCTAATAGATCCAATATTCCCCTCCTGACCCTGTCTCTAGACGCTGAGAAAGCGTTCGACAGGGTCGGGTGGGGATACCTTAGGGAGACACTGATTGCGTTCGGTTTCCAGGGCAGAATTTGTAATGCAATTATGGCACTGTATTCCAACCCCTCAGGTAGGACAGTGGGCCCCAACATTTTAGCTGGGTGGTTCCCACTTCGAAATGGTACCAGACAGGGATGCCCACTATCCCCACTTTTATATATTTTAACTCTGGAACCTTTGGCTATCGCTATAAGGAACAATTACAATATTAAAGGATTCCCCATTGCGCACACCGAATTAAAAATATCGCTATATGCGGATGACGCATTGATATCATTGACCTCACCAGAATCATCTTTGCCTTTTCTAATGCAAGAAATAGAATCTTATAGTTCGATTTCCAATTTCAAGCTTAATATTTCAAAATCCACCGCCCTGTATACCAATTTATCACAGAATGTGGTTAAGAGAATATCGGATCTATATAATTTCATCTGGTCCAATAAGGAAATAGAATATCTAGGGATCACTATATCAACAGATATTGACGATATAATGGAGATTAATATTCTTAGAATGATTAAAAAAATGAATTATAAATTACAAAAGTGGAAAAATTTGGAGACTACTTGGATTGGAAGAATTAATATTATAAATTCATATATATTGCCAAAGTGGTCTTACTTATTCTCCATGGTACCTATGAAAACTCCAAGGTCGTGGTTAAATATGATTCAATCATATTTTTCCAAGTTCATATGGAAAAACAAAAAAACGAGAATTAGTTCTAAAATCTTGTCTAAGAGAATAACGAATGGGGGCTTAAATTTTCCTAATATTATTACCACTTATTATGCAAACATGATAAGACATATATTCTGTCTTCAAGATCCACAATTTTTTGACGAACTCTGGCATATTTTAGAGTCACAGGTTGTGATGCCCAATAAATTGGAACTCTTGATATGGAAGGAACTACTGGGTAAATCCCAATTTTTTACAAAGATTGAATCATGTATACTCAGCCAATCGTTAAACACCTGGCAAGAAATTAAAAAATTGTTGGGATATGTAAACAAGATACCAAAGACTTGTTCTATAGCGGTAATTGAGCAGAATGTAACTGACTTATCCTTGAATATTTGGTCTGAACACGGTATAGATACTGTTTCTGATATTATGAGCGAAAATAGATTGATATAATTTCAACACATCGTAGATTCCTATAAATTACCATCTAGAGAAATCTTCTCCTATTTAAGGATTAAACATTACTTACACTCCTCTATTATTGAGAAAAAATCTATAATTTCTAATCAATTGGAAATCATATTTTGTAATAGATCTAAGAAAAGAGTTACATCATTGGCGAATGTCCTGTTAAAAGAAACGGGTCAGACACCTTTAAAAATCATAGATTACTGGGAAAAAGAATTAGACATATCAATATCAGAAAAACAATGGTGTACATCTATCTCTTACTTAACAAAATATATACATGGTATAAATTTGGTAGAATGCCATTTTAAGTTAATATATAAATGGTACTACACTCCATCTAGACTATCAAAGATGTACCCACATTTACAGAATATATGTTGGAGGTGTGGGTCGTCTGCTGGGACATATATACATACCTGGTGGGAATGTCCGATTGTAAAGAGATTATGGTCATGGACCTACGATGTTTTGTATGAGCTGTCTCATAAAAGATTGGATCAAAATCCAGCTGTAGCGATACTACATTATAACTGGAATTTGGATACACAAGAAATTAAATGTATAGCATCTCATTGTTTTGTGGCTGCCAAAATTATAATTGCTAGAAACTGGAAATCATCTATTCCCTTTCAAAAAATACATCTTATTAATCAAATCAAATACCAACTCACGATGGAAAATAATCTTACTAATAATAATTCGAGCTCAACTCTTAAAAAAGGTATTTACAAATTGTGGCTAAACAAAGTTATATCAATCTATTAATGAAAAAGGGTAGCCCCCTATCACTTGTAAACTATAAAAGCATTGTAATGATCTAACGGTGATGAAAAAATGGGCAATCCCCTTATGTTTTTATAATCCAATTTTAATCTATGCTTGAAAATGGGTAACCTCCACTATTTGTTAATTATAACAGTAATGTAATGAACCAAAGGTGGTGAAAAAATGGGTAATTTTACTACACTTGTATACCCTATTGTTAAGAGGAAAGGGAACCTCGGGTCTGACCTACTATTATCTACTACTTCCATGTATAATATCATTGATATAGTCTCAGACGATCATTGGTTGTCCCTTTCCAAGATGTCTTATTAGACAAGACTATAATACTTAATTTATCTAAAGGAACAACCAGAGATAGTTATTCATATCAATTTATATCAATGCAAAACAATACAAGACTCAATGGTGTTCATCCTCAACAATAAGGCCTTCCCGTTTATTAAACCCCGGCCCATATTGTAGGAACAATATGTACAATCACTATGTTCTTTTTTTTCTCTTTACTCCTGAATGACGAAGACTAGCTGGGAATGATCTATCTGTCAGTCTGAAAGTATGAATGAATGTGTGAAAGTTGTATTTATCTTTTTTAGTAAGTCAGTCAAAATAAGTTTTATGATGTAATTTCTTATGATATTCTCTATATCAGGACAAAACATCTGTGATATGAATATGATGTAAACTCAAACTTAAATCCACAAATGTTATTGAAACGTTCAATGAATATCATTTAATATACTGGTTGACTGTATAAAATAAAATTTATGAAATAAAGATGATTAAAACAAAAAACAAAAAAATAAAAAATAGAAGATAGGGGAAGAAAAACAGATTAATAGCTAATTTTAAGCAGATCAGTGTCACTATAAATCCCTACTATATAGTTCATAACCATGGACAAACGTTAATTTTCTTTGCTCTTTGGCATTTACTAGTATCAACTATACATTGTCCTGTCTTTGAAAGAAAATGTATTGTTTAGGTATGTATGTATGTAATTACAAAGATAGCTTACACCCACTTAATATTAAATAAAATATTTAGTATTATTTGGTATGTTATGGAGGCTCCCTCCTAAGTTTATTCTTAAAAGCTGATTTGGATGTACACAAGGGAAAGCTATTTATTGTAAAGTCTGTGCCGTGTTTTTTTATTGTTTACAAACTACAATATTTAATAAAGAATATATTTAAAAAAAAAAAAAAGAAAAGCTGTGAAGCTTCAAACTGCAGGACTGGGGCTGTGACTCTCAGGACTGATCTGAATCTGGTCTCAATTTGTATTAACCTGCAATGATTGATGTTTCTATTAAGCGTGCCAGATACTTGCTGGCTCCATATTATCACTGCAGAGTTATTATATTTCCAGCTGCATAGGTAATAAGGTGTCTGTTAGTATCCTACTTCTGTAATCCTGTGTAGACTGAGAGCTAGTAGTGAGTCAGGAGTAGCTGACATGGCTAGAGCCCATATTATATTGATGCTTTAACTATGTGCACACTGTGGGCTGAGAGCTAATGGAGTAACTGACATGTTTCATAGCAGCAATATTTAATAGAAAACTAAAGTTAACATAGCAGGAGCAAAGTGTAACTAGAAACCACCAGGCCCCTCCCTATGTGTCTCATTTCTACTCCACAGCTCCTCCATGGGTCTCATTCTCTCCCCCAAGCCCCTCCATGTCTCTCACCCCCCAGCCCTTCCATGTGTCTAATTTCCCCTTCCAGCCCCCATGTATCTCATTTACCCTTCCAGCCCCCCCATGTGTCTCATTTCCCTAAGCCACTCCATGTCTCATTCTCCTCCTCAGCCTCTACATGTGTCACATTTCCTTCCCCTGCCAGTCCATGTGTTTTATTCCCTTCCCCAGCCACTCTATATGTCTCATTTCCCCCAGCCCCTCTGATAATAAAAAGCTTTTTAATGTCCCATTTAATGAAACCTGAGTTTATTTTGATCAAAAGAATAACCACATTATTTAATTCACACCTGTCAGATAAACTACTCTCAAAATCTTTATCTTTGAGTAGATCTTGTAACAAGGAAAAAAACACCCACAGCTCTAAATATCTGGAAGAAAGAATTAAAAATTAACATAGAAATGAAAAACTGTGGCTCTTCATTGTTAAAAGTTTATAAAAAAAAAAAATACACACTCGTTAAATCTAATGGAATCTCATTTCAAAGTATTAAATAGATGACATTTAGTTTCAGAAAAATTGAATAAGATGTTCCCCACAATAGACCATCTATGTTTCAGATGTGGGCTGACTACAGGAACATACACACATATCAGGTGGGACTGTATAAAACTAAACAATCTGTGGGAAGCAATACACCTATTTATTTCAACAAATTTTGTGTTGAAACAATCTCCAGAAGTAGTTCTGCTTTACCTAAACTGGCTCCCTATGCCCTTTGAGATTAAAACTATAATAACTCACCTGTTTTTAACCACTAAAATTGTCATATCAAGAAATTGGAAAAATGGAAATTCTATTCCCTGGGAGAAAGTTAAAAAATCAACTTAAATTTCAGATAAAAATGGAATTAATGTTAAGTAAACAAAACTTGAGTAAGAAGCTATCCAACTGGAACACCTGTTGGGAACTCATAGAAGATAGGGGAAGAAAAACAGATTAATAGCTCATTTTAAGCAGATCAGTGTCACTATAAATCAGTACTATATAGTTCATAACCATGGACAAACGTTAATTTTCTTTGCTCTTTGGCATTTACTAGTATCAACTAGTATCCCTCCTAAGTTTATTCTTAAAAGCTGATTTGGATGTACATAAGGGAAAGCTATTTATTGTAAAGTCTGTGCCGTGTTTTTTTATTGTTTACAAACTAAAATATTTAATAAAGAATATATTAAAAAAAAAGAAAAGAAAAGCTGTGAAGCTTCAAACTGCAGGACTGGGGCTGTGACTCTCAGGACTGATCTGAATCTGATCTCAATTTGTATTAACCTGCAATGATTGATGTTTCTATTAAGCGTGCCAGATACTTCCTGGCTCCATATTATCACTGCAGAGTTATTATATTTCCAGCTGCAAAGGTAATACGGTGTCTGTTAGGATCCTACTGCTGTAATCCTGTGTAGACTGAGAGCTAGTAGTGAGTCAGGAGTAGCTGACATGGCTAGAGCCCATATTATATTGATGCTTTAACTATGTGTACACTGTGGGCTGAGAGCTAATGGAGTAACTGACATGTTTCATAGCAGCAATATTTAATAGAAAACTAAAGTTAACATAGCAGGAGCAAAGTGTAACTAGAAACCACCAGGCCCCTCCCCATGTGTCTCATTTCTCCTCCACAGCCCCTCCATGTGTCTCCTTCTCTCCCCCAGCCCCTTCATGTGTCTAATGCCCCCAGCCCTTCCATGTGTCTAATTTCCCCTTCCAGCACCCATGTATCTCATTTACCGTTCCAGCCCCCCATGTGTCTCATTTTCTCTCAAGCCACTCCATGTCTCATTCTCCTCCTCAGCCTCTACATGTGTCGCATTTCCTTCCACTGCTAGTCCATGTGTTTCATTCCCTCCCCCATCCACTCTATATGTCTCATTTCCCCCAGCCGCTCCATGGGTCTCATTTACCCCACAAGCCCCTTCATGTTTCTCATTCCCACAAGTGTCTCATTTCCTTCTGCCCCTTTATGTGTCTCAATCCATCCCCCAGCCCCTCTATGTGTCTCATTCCCTCCCCACCGCCCCTCTATGTGTCTCATTCCCTCCCGCACAAGCCTTCCCATGTTCTTAATCCCTCTCAAGCCCCTCCATATGTCTCATTCCCCCCAACCGCCTCTATGTGTTCCATCCCCCCAGCCCTTCTATGTGTCTGATCCCCCCCAAACTCCTTCATCTGGATGATGCCCCCTGCCCCTCCATTTGTTTCATTCCCCCCAAGTGTCTCATTTCTTCCCACCTAGGCCCTCTATGTGTCTCATTTCCTCCCCTGCAGCAGTTAACCAGCCTTGAAGGTATATGTATTTTCTAAAGAGAGGGAGGCAGGGGTTTTGCAGAAGGAGGGCAGGGGTTTTGAAGAGAGGTATGGCAGGGCAGTGGTGTACTAAGGGGTGGGTGGGTGGGAAGGCTCAGACCATGTGTCTCGCGAGCACTGCCCAATTAGAGCATTGCCGCGGTCTACCACAACAACGCTCTGATTGGGTCTTGCAAGATCCATGGTCTGCAGCTCCGCACCGGAAATGATGGCCACTGGACAACCAGGGAGCCCACCGGACCACCAGGCAGCCCCCACTGGACAACCAGGGAGTTAAGGTAATCTTTTTGTCCCGCCTGCATCACCCCCCTTCTCCTCATCACATCACCCCCCTCTCCATCTCCTCATCACCCCCCTCCCTCTCAAAATCACCAACCTCACAATCACCCCCTCCCTTTGACAATCACCCCCTCTCACAATCACCCTCCCTCCCTCTCACAATCACCCCCTCTCACAATCACCCTCCCTCCCTCTCACAATCACCCCCTCTCACAATCACCCTCCCTCCCTCTCACAATCACCCCACTCTCTCTCACAATCACCCCCCTCCCTCTCACAATCACCCCCTCCCTCTCATCCTCACCCCCCCTCCCTGGTCCACCCCAGGTGCCAAATGCTCCAGGTACGCCCCTGTGGCAGGCATTTTGAAGTGGGGGTGGCAGAGGTTTTTGAAGAGGGGGGGTGGACAGAACTTTTAAAGAAGTGAGTGGGCAGGAGTTTTGAAGAGGGGATGGGCAGGAGTTTTGAAGATGGCTGGGCAGGGATTTTGTAGAGAGGGGGGCAGGAGTTTTGAAGAAGGTGGTGGGCAGAGGTTTTGTCGAGGGAGGGCAGGAGGTTTGAAGAGGGGTGTGGGCAAGGGTTTTAAAGAGGGGTTGAGCAGGGGTTTTGAAGATGGGGTGGAAAGGGGTTTTGAAGAGGGGGTAGGCAGGTGTTTTGTAGAGAAGGGGCAGGGGTTTTGTAGAGGGGGTGGGCAAGATTTTTGTAGAGGAGGATGGGCAGGGTTTTTAAGAGAGGGGTGGGCAGGGGTTTTGAAGAGGGGGTGGTGGGCAGGGGTTTTGTAGAAATGGGGGACAGAGGTTTTGTAAAGGGGGTAATGGTTTTGTGGAAGGGGATGACAGATTTTGTAGATTGGATTACGGGGTTTTGTGGAAAGAGGTGATAGGGGTTTTGTAAAGAAGTGAGAGGGTTTTTTTTAAAGGTGGGGACAGGGGTTTTTAATGTGCACGTGTGTGTCTATGGATGCATTGTCTGTTCATGTGTGTGTGTGTAGAGTTGCATTGGATGTTTCTCTGTGTGTGTATGTGTAGGGACTGTGTGTTTTTGTGTGTGTGTGTGTAGGAATGCATTGTGTGATTCTGTGTGTATGTGTGTGTGTGTGTGTGTAGGGATGCATTATGTATTTCAGAGTGTGTGTGTAGGGATGCATTGCATTACATAACAAGTCCCTTGTGTGTCTCTTATCTCTTTGTATGTCCCCTACATCCTACCATCCCATTTGCGTATCTTACTCCCCCAATCCCCTTTGTGTCTTTTATTCTTCCCAGCTCCTTTGTGTGTGAGTCTTTTACCCCCAGGTCCCTCTCACAACCGACTCTATGTGTCTCCCCCACCGAGTCGCTCTTTGTGTCTCTTTCTCCCCTACCAACCCCTTTGTGGCTTCTCTTTCACCCCTTCCTCAGCCTCTCTGTGTCTCTTCCACTCCCCCTGTCCCTTAACCCTTAAGGACGCAACTTCAGAAATAAAAGTGAGTCATGACAGAATATTTCTGTAATGTGTCTGTAACGGAACCGCTGGCACCCTGACTGGGTACCCTCTGCTGACGGATGCTCCTAGTGCTTTCTGAGGTCTCCAAGCACTCTGGCTGACACCATAACCACTGCAGCCCCCACGAACCGCCGCAGCTTGGTTGGGGTCTCGCCGACTCCACCCACTCTGGACCTAAGACCAGGGTCCAGCTTGCAGTAGGTGGACCTCTCCAAATTCCAGAGAGCAGGAACAGGAACAAGCTCTTAGCAGAGCTCAGCGATTACACCCTGGGGAGTATAGTGATTATAGCAATCCCTAGCGTGTAGTTCTCCAATCCCCCAAACATGAGCCGAAACTTCATGAAGGTACAAGATGATCTGAGGTGCTGGCACACCCAGTCTGGTTTTTATTACAATCTTTGCCAATACAGGACCGCCCACAGGGAGGTATAAAACAACCAATAACATCTCAGTTACAACCCACAGATTCCCTCCCCTCATCCTAGGAGGTAACCCAATTACACATACAGTTAAAACATACTTTTTACCCAACTTTCATAACTTTAAAACCATACATCCAATTTACATAAATACATAAATACATATCCACAATCAATCCATTCAGGGGAACAACATATTAAAAAATTGCATGAATCAGACCAGGGGTTCAAAAGTTAGTAAAGTATCTTTTAAAACCCCTGCCAGCATGGCTTTCCGGCTCAGACCGGTTTTACAGAGCCCTCTCTCCTGGAGACAATGGAGAAGTAATCCAATTACCTCCCAGGACAGGGACAAGACTCCATTAAGCACATGGTGACACAAAGACAGTAAAACACTTTAAAATACATAAAGTCACCTTTTACACATAACACACAGACATTTCACATATCCCCAGATAGCTGGGATCTGAGCGCACAAAACTACCGAATAGCGCGCAGATCCTATTCACACAGTTCAATTGCCATGGAGCTAAAGTCTTTCCCATAGTCTTTCATTATATTAATAGGCTCCATGGCATAGCTATCTGGGGTATCACCGCTCACACAGGGCAAGTACCGAATGACCCCACTGTATTTAAAGGGCCAGAATGAGTGACATGCACTTTGTTAGGGCCGAATACTGTTTTTAAAGGGCCCAATCTCCCAGAGCCATAGTCCAAAGGCAGCAGGCGGGCAACCAGGCTTCTCCAATGCAATGTGGCGAGATTGCTCTCGTCACAGTGTCCTTAAGGGGTTAATGATCTATTTCACTCCCCCTTGTCCCTTAGTGGTGTTCGTTCCTCCCGCCCTTAGTGATCTCCTCTTCAACCCTGAACCTTAGAGCTCTCACCCTCCGGTCCCTTAGCGCTCTCCTGACTAAGTGCTCTCCCTTGCCCCCCTGTTGCTTAGTGCTCTCCCCCCCTGTCCCATAGTGCTCTCCCCTCCCTTACCTGTCCCTTAGTGGTCCTCTTACCTCCCTTACCTGTCCCTTAGTGGACCCCACACCTCCCTGTCCATTAGTGCTCCTCCCTTCCCTTCCCTTCCTTGGTGTGCCTCCTTACCTCTTTTATAGCATGGCTGGGCAGAGCGGACCGTGGTACAGGAGCGTCTGATTCCTGCACCCAGTCTGTCAGGAAGGGCTCTCTTAGTGAGCACTTCCTGTCAGACCAGCCGGATACAAGAAACAGAAATTCCTGTACCGTGGTCCAGCTACACTGAGTAACTAGCAGGAGGGAGCGCTTGGTGCTTCCTTCCTGCCAGTCACTCAAATCTTGCGCCCCCAGAGCAGGTGCGCCCCCAGAGCAGGTGCGCCTTATGAACACGCCAGCCCTGACTAAAAAGCACACTTGCCGGGACTGTACTGGGAGAGTAAATTACCCGGGATAGTCTCCAACCTGAAAATGGGACACTTTGGCAACTATGTCACTGAGACACAAATACGCACACACAATGTGACATAATCACATAAATGTCCATGTTTATATTTGCAGCCACCCTCCTGTTAACATACCTTTCGTTTTCAGGAGGATGGCTGCTTGGAGCCTTGTTGCTGCTGGCTGAGGGTAGAGAGAGTGTAGTGGTGTGCTGCAGCTCCTGTCTCTCACCCCTCACGCTGCCTGTGTGTTCCTCTTTCTCCTCCCCCACGTGGTGAGCTCAGTAAGAGGCTGGGAGGAAAAGATCGTCTGGTACTCCTCCCAGCCGGCAGATACTGCAAGGGCCCAGTCAGTTTCTTAAAGTTCTGTGGCAACCGACTGGGCCCCTGTTAAGCAATAAGACAATATTACCCATTGGGTGACCCTAAGTGCATGGCCCACCCAATAGGCCCCCTGACCTGGCGGGCCCCAGTACAGCCACACCGGCTGCACCGGCGGTAGTTCCGCCAGTGCTACTACCTTTCAAGGCATAATTGCCCATTGAGGGCATCATCAGTGATGCAAGTTGCTTTACTTGTGCACCTCTTTAGGTCTTCCCCCTGCCTCTCTTCCATACCTGCCATAGTTAGATGGTATGTTTTCTACCAGTGTTTTGCTAACCATTTGCACACTATTCAGTTCTATAGCTTACCATCATAAGGGCAAGAACAAACTACAAAATTGCGTTCTTGTTGCGCTTCATTGATTGTGTATTCTCGAATCATAATAGAAAAAACTATATTTTTGTTGTTGCTTGGTACTTGGTTATAAAAACTATATGGATATAAATGTATTAATTTGGTTGGTCAATAAAAAAAAGCTCTTGAAACACCTGTGACTGATTGAATTTTCTTAATCTAGCCTTTGAGTGTAAATATGCCTAAAATGAATTGAATAAATGTACTTTAATAGTCAATCGAACTAAGAGATACATTAACACAGTATTTTACAAGTCCTTTAGTATTTTAAAATATGCTTTTCTCCTTTATGGTTTCCCAAAGGTTCATTCAAAACTGCATTAAAATGAACAGTTAAATCACTATGTGCAAGAAATTATGGTATCATATTTTTTCAATTGATTTTCCATGTTTCATAGACTGAGAAAATGAGACATTCTTAATCAGTTTTGGAAAGTTTAGTTTGATTTCTAATGTATCTGCAGAGCAGCAAAGTAAACATACAATGACACAAACAATTCCTAATAACTAGAATACTCCTTAAGACATTAAATCTAGTCTGAAATTGAAAGTTATATTCCATTTAATTTTAATATGTTAGCACTCATTAACACATCTCTATTGATTGAATCATAAAGTAGTGTATTTGCTAATTACAGGTTGGAGAAAATGAGTTTAATTTACTGAGGCTGAATGTTTTTTCAAAGAGCTAAGATTTTGAAATTGTTAAAAAGGCTCTGTCATCAGAAACTTTCTTTGCACGGTTATTATTAACTTTCATTTCCACTTTCTTGTACATAATATGCTAAGAGTTAAACAGGTTATCTGTTACTATGACTCGCCTGCTTTCCATTTTCCCAATTTTGCTCTAGCCACTTCCTTATCATTGATCCAATAGTCTTTGGGCAGGCTTGGACTCGCCATCCGGTACACTGGGCATATGCCCAGTGTTACATGATGGACATGGACCGAGGCGGGAGTTAAAAAGATTCTAGCTGAAAGAGGGTGCTCCTGTAATCCTCCAAGGGATAATGGCAAGATCAAAGATCTTTCTGATCGACCAACCTCTGATCGGGGGCCCAAGGAGCTTGTGGCCTGCTCCCAGGATGGGTGTCAACCAAGTGTACTGCCCTGGCAAGGCCCAGCGTCTGCGAATGTATGAAAGCACTGCCAATGGTTACAATTTTCACTAGTGCCGGACTGGAAGGAGCAAAACACTTGGTCTGTAAATACAAGACAACAAAGGAATTTGGGATACGGCTGCAAATTTAAAACAAACAAAACACATACATAGTGTAATACAATTTAAAAAACAAAATTGTATAAATGTAATGCACTCACAAGATTATGTGAAAATAGCGCTCTAGGGTGCATCCCCCGATAGCAATGGGGGGCCAAGTGATCCCTTCTGTTGTTCACCGATGGATACACAATGCAGGACTCCAGTGATGGTGAAAAAAATGCCAGCTTTATTGATAAGGTGAAAAAACTTCCACCAAACAATTATAAAATTTAATATAAGATAAAATATAAAATGCTAATAGGTCCTACGCGTTTCATTCACTGTATGTGAACTTCCTCAGGGACCTTAGAATAAAATAATAAGCACAAAGTAATAACAAACTTGAAAAGCAGCCTAATTCCCCCCATCCCCTCAGTCCCAATATATAGGGCTACTCCCTGTGTCCATAATGGAGTTCATGGGCGTCTTCCTACTTCTCGGTATTTATTGGTCCGGTCGGAACTTGTCCTCAGCTGTTCAAAGATTTCTTCTTACTTCCAATTACAAAAAAAACGCGTTCGGCTCCGTGAAACCGGAACCGGAAGTGACGTCAATCACAGGCTTCCACGTTCCACCTTGCGTGTCACCACTGAAGGTGATGTAGCATCAGGGCAGTGCCCTCTGGTGGTCGCCAATAGAATAGTCCCATAATGTTAATGATGAGTGTATCTACCTGAAAACATAATTGTATGGTAGATTTGGAATTCCAATGTTTTACACAGAAAAATAAACACAAAAACTCCACTTATAATCTTACACAAAAAGAGTCAAATGTTTTAAAGAATCTTATGGAGAGAGACGATTTGGTCATTAGGGAAGCTGACAAGGGGGGGGATTGTTTTGATGACTACAAGTTATTATCTGGAGGAATCATCAAATATTCTTAATGACAAGAAAACATACACTGTTTTGGGAACTGATCCTACTTGTCAATTTAATGTAGTTTTAAAAAATGTATTAGAGGAAGTTAAAGATCGGGATATTATTTCTCAAAAAAACTTTGATTTTTTGTTTCAAAAACATCCAATTACAACCATGTTTTATTTTCTCCCAAAAACACATAAGCGTTTGCCCAACCCCCCAGGTCGCCCAATTATCAGTGGCATGCATTCCATTACTGCCAATTTATCTGCCTTTGTGGATTCCTTTCTACAAAAATATGCTTAAAGTGCACCGTCCTATGTTAGAGATACAAAGTAATTTCTGCAGGAAATGGAGAGTATCGAATGGGATCCAGAATATAGTTGGGCAACCTTAGATGTCACGTCATTATATACAGTGATCAGTCATCAACTTGGGCTGGAGGCCATTGATTACTTTATGACTAGAGACCCTGATCTTTCAAGTGATCTAAAAACATTTATTTTTCTTTCTGTTAAATTTATTTTGGAGCACAATTATTTCTTCTTTAATGGAGTTTTTTATTTACAAATCACAGGGACCGCAATGGGCACCAGGTTTGCCCCCAGTTATGCCAATACCTACGTTAGAAGATGGAAAGAACTCTTCGTACGGTCTGGTCATGACCGGGGGGAAAACCTGGTGCTTTGGCGACGTTATATCGATGATGTGGTTATAATTTGGAAGGGGTCTTCTTGTCTTTTTTTTGAATTTGTAGATTTTTTAAATTCCAATTCCTATAATCTGGTCTTTACACCCGTATGGAATAAAAAATAAATCAACTTTTTGGACTTAACTTTGTTCAGTGAGGGGAGGCACATTCGTATCAAATGCTATTTTAAACCAACAGATGGCAACGGCTTTGTACATCAAAAAAGTTGCCATCATAAACCTTGGTTGAAGGGAATAGCCAAGAGTCAGTTCACACGTCTGAGACGGAATTGCTCTCATGATCAAGACTTCCTGGTTCAGTCCTAACATATTAAAAATAAATTGCTGGAGAAGGGTTATGAGAAAAATGCCTTGGAAAAAGAAATTCGCCATTTGTCTCAAACAGAGAGGAACTCTCTTCTAATAGACAGACCAAAACATAATTCATCTGCTAATTCATTCAGGTCCGCTTTTATGACTCAGTATAATACTGATCATCACAAGATGAGAAAAAGCTCAACACACCATTGGTCTATATTACTACAGGATCCAGTACTTGGGGCCCATTTATCTAATTACCCTCAGATTATTTATAATAAAAATAAAAATTTGAAAAACATGTTGGCCCCAAGTTATGCCATCAAATTAGACTCTAATAGGGGAGATACAGGATCCTTTAGGGGGTGTAACATATGTAAAGTTTGCCGGACGACCTCTGTGGAGAGGTCTAATACATTTTCAAGTTACATAACTGGCGATATGTATCATATCAAGTCGGACATGGGTTGCCACACGGACTTTGTCATATATCTACTTCAATGTCCGTGGGGCAAACAGTATGTGGGCCATACAAAACGAGCCCTCAAAATCCGACTTTTGGAACACTTGAATAACATCAAAAAGGGACTCACAACCCACTCGGCCCCTATACATTGTAATACATGTCCTTCTTTTTCTTTGAGGGACTTTGGATGTACGGGCATCGAGAGGGTTTTCCCACACTGGCGTGGTGGGGACAGAGTCCAACAACTTTCCAGACGAGAATCTTTCTGGATCCACAAATTGAAGACATTAGAGCCCAATGGGCTAAACGTTGATATTGATTTGGTTTGTTTTTTATAACCATATGTTGTTTCACTTTTTGTTTATATCCCTTTTATCTCTTTAGGTATATAAACTTATTGAGGGGTTCCCATTTTAATATATAATAATATCTACATTTTCTGCGTGATTCTAAAGATCAATAATATTTTTGCTCTCCATAATCTTTATACTTTATAACTAAATGGCTATTGGCTACACTGATTATAATTTATCTAGATATATATTAATATACATTTGTGGACACAACATATAATATCACTAAAATATAGACGTGTATACACTTTATTTCTTTTTTGAAATTTCTAAACAAACACTTGCACTGATATATATTATAATATAAAAAAATACATAGGGGTTTACTATACTGGTTATATTCTGTTGCTGCCGATGTTTTTATGTTTTCAGATAGATACACTCATCATTAACATTATGGGACTATTCTATTGGCGACCACCAGAGGGCACTGCCCAGATGCTACATCACCTTCAGTGGTGACACGCAAGGTGGAACGCGGAAGCCTGTGATTGACGTCACTTCCGGTTCCGGTTTCACGGACCCGAACGCGGGTTTTTTGTAATTGGAAGTAAAAAGAAATCTTCGAACAGCTGAGGACAAGTTCCGACCGGACCAATGAAGACCGAGAAGTAGGAAGACGCCCATGAACTCCAATATGGACACAGGGAGTAGCCCTATATATTGGGACTGAGGGGATGGGGGAATTAGGCTGCTTTTCAAGTTTGTTATTACTTTGTGCTTATTATTTTATTCTAAGGTCCCTGAAGAAGTTCACATGAACGCGTAGGACCTATTAGCATTTTATATTTTATCTTATATTAAATTTTATAATTGTTTGGTGGAAGTTTTTTCACCTTATCAATAAAGCTGCCATTTTTTTCACCATCACTGGAGTCCTGCATTGTGTATCCATCGGTGAACAACAGAAGGGATCACTTGGCCCCCCATTGCTATCGGGGGAGGCACCCTAGAGCGCTATTTTCACGTAATCTTGTGAGTGCATTACATTTATACAATTTTGTTTTTTAAATTGTATTACACTATGTATGTGCTTTGTTTGTTTTAGATTTGCAGCCGTATCCCAAATTACTTTGTTGTCTTGTATTTCTGCTGTGTAAAGGTCATCTTTTCTGGGTAGTGACCTGGGAGGCTTTCGCACTATATCTTTGAGATAAGTATTTATTGCTATTGTTTTTCTATTCTACTGCACCCAGTACTATACATATTGTCTATTGCAATAATGGCCACAAATGTAAATTTTCTGTCCAACTTGGTCTGTAAATACCTGGGATGCAAACCACAAGCTCCTTCGGATTTAGACATTAGAGCGTGATGGGTCGGTCAGAAAGATCTTTGAACATGCCACCATCTCATGCAGTGTGCAAAGCACAATTTCCACCCACTAGACCACCATGGATCATCATGCCTTCCTGGCCCAAGGTCTGCAAAAGGGAGGGGGATATACTTTTGTGTTTTCTTTTTTAATAATTAACACCTACCCCTGCGCAATACAGACCCTATGCACATAAACACACACTGGCTCTGTCCTACTTTTCTACTCTGGTATCTCACTTTTGGGGAAAGCAAAGAAAAGTCAACAGCAAATAAAGCAAACACATGTCCAGTGTCATTGTAACTAATGTATAGAGGGTCTTGGTGCAAGAATTTGTTTTGGGTTCCCCCCTAGTGCATGGGGTCAAAAGGTAGATCTGTCCTACACCTACCATTATAGATTGACAGCTAAGGTTCTACCATTTTCCCATTCTTGCAGGGTTGTTTTTGTGAGCAGTGTCTGTGCATTTGGATGTAGGAATGATATTGCATGAAGTAAATTAGTGTGAATGGAGAGGCTGTCTACATGTGTGTGTAGTGTTGTCATTTGAATGCAGTTGTGTGTTTGCATCTACTGTTGTTAATTGAATTTAGTGGTGCATTCGTGTGTAGTCTTGATGTTTGAATTCAGGGCGTGTTGGTGTGTAATTTGGTGTTTGTGTGCAGGTCTGTGTTTGCAGTGTTGTTGTTTGAATGCAAGGGTGTATTTGTGTACAGTGGCACTCACACTGTTGGGCTGCTGGACCAGAAGTTCGGTTGCTGAGCCCCATGTGAGACGTGGAACACCCAGTGTTCCATCACTGTTTGTGTCACAAAAAAGCAAATACAGTGCATTATAAGAACAATTTATCGGGCTTTGCATTTGAGGTGCCCTGCAGGGGCACTGAACTGACACTGGGGAGGGGACTGTTTTGGAGATAGCACTCAAAAGTTACTATCACATATATTCTCACTTTACACACACACATTGCATCCACTATACACACACACCGTACATCTACTGTAAACACATACTACATTGACTGTACTTACCCTTGTGGATGGACATGGGTGGGCCTCTGCACCCACTATACACACACTGCATGCACTGTACACACACACACCCTATATCTACTATAAACACATACTACATCAACTGTACTTATCCTTTAGGGCAGACATGGGTTGGCCCTGTGGGCGGACATTTAGAGGTTAGCCATGGAATACAAGGCCTTGAGCTGTGTAAAGGACCCCCAAAATGTCTGATGGAAGCCCTGTTTATATTACAGACAGTGATGCAGTCACCAATGATACCAGTGGGACTAGCTAGCACATTCCATCAGTGCCTCCTCTCCTTTTATATCTTTGCACCATCTAACCACATAACCCCCACATGTGTAACCCCCTTTTTTGTAACATTGTGAAGATCTTCTTGTGCAGACTCTGAGAAGTAATTATATCTCTTGGCAGCATGCGCTGATGACAGATGCAATTTATGCACAGAATTGATATTAGTCATGTGTGCTGGGGGTGCAACCTGCCCACAGCACACAATTAAAAATATTTCTGGATGTGTAATGTTTCAAGCAGAAACACAGCACATCCAGACTTCTACCATCATGACCACTACAAAAATCAGAAGTGGTCATAGTGGTTGGACTAGCACTTTAAACACCCTTTTTATTTTTAATATCTTGGTTTACCTTCCCACTAAGCCACATTAGTTTCAATTTTTTTTTATTTTTATATTTATTACCCAATAGTACATACTAAGAAATGTTACTTACTAACATTTGTTTGAAGATATTCTATTTATCCTCAGTGATGCTCTGCTATCTTTTAAATGTATACTAATGTTGTAGCAACTGACATAACAGTCCAATTTAGTTCAGACACAGATAGGGCACATATTATAAAGAAAAAATAACTATGTCTCTGTTTTTCCATCTCCTCATACTATATTCAATATTTATATAATACTTCTGAGTATGTCGCAATGATATGACAAGGAGCCAACAGGAGGCGAGATAATTTTAAACATTTTGGGAAGTGACAGCTACCGTTAAAAATTACTTGGTTTAGCTGTACTCAGACAGAGATTATAAATATCACACATATTGATCATCACATAATAGGGGGTGATGGGATGATGCCCTCAACATCACCCTCTCAGTCAAAAAAGAAGTAGACTAAGGATGATTTATGCATTTATAAGGGATAATAAAAAGTGGATGTGGATGATGTTGAAGGATATAGCCTGTGTGGGCCTTATATTTTACAAAACTTGGGGTGGCCATTGGAGTGCTTCTACGAGTAGAACCCTAGACAGCTTTACTCATTGGAGTCCGTCGACCTGTTACCATTTTGCTGAAACTCAACTATATTCTTATTTATCACACATGTTCACCTACATGTCTAGTTATAGCTACATTTGTGTACGGGATTCTGAAAAGGGGCGTACATTCCAAGTAGGTTTAGTTTTAACAGATAATAGTCGGTTGAGGTGTGCCGAAACCGACGAGAGGCTAGGCCTGTAAAAAAGAGGGCCCGCCTGGTTATAATGATATGTGAAGAGGGTGTGGTGGGAGGGGAACTTCCGGAATCGACGAAGACAGGTGAGTAGGGGTTTGCTGGGTTTATATATGCCTAAATCCCTCCCACAACATCAGGCATACGCCTTCTATTTGTGTACGGGATTCTGAAAAGGGGCGTACATTCCAAGTAGGTTTAGTTTTAACAGATAATAGTCGGTTGAGGTGTGCCGAAACCGACGAGAGGCTAGGCCTGTAAAAAAGAGGCCAAAAAGTAAGTAACGTTTATATATTTATTAACATCACAATAATAAACATTATTTAGACATACTGTGAAAAGCGAGTCTGAGCTCTTTCTCTGGGTTCGGAATGTACCGATTATACACTGCAGATTTCCAGCGTCCCATTTTCTTTATTATATGTGACGGGACATGATTACTTGAGGCCGTGGTGGCTGCTCCGATTCGAAATGAGTGTCCTGAGAAGGAATTTGGATTGAGGCCAAGTCTAAGTAATAATGAACGTATGTATAGCATGAAGTGTTTTGTCGTGAGTGGTTTCCCTTGTAGGGACAAAAGCGGCAGTTCTGGAATCCTAATCTGCTGACTTAACAAATTATCCAGCACCTGAACTGGGCAACATTTAGACCCCGTAGGGAAATACTTAACCTCCACAGGGGGGCCTGTTTGATTTGTTTTTGTACGGGGAATAGCTAATATATAATGATCATTTAATTTGGTCAAATTTCTCTGTTTAAGGCAAGTGTCTGTGTCTGTTATTTTTCCTACTGAAAACTCTTTGGGCCGTAGGAACCCGAAAAAGGCCAAATAAGCTGCGGATTTAATTATCAGATTAGTAGAACATTCAAAAGGACTTTTATCTAATAGCTCAGAGATCCTTACAAAGATGTTACTATCTATTGGGAGTCTCACAAGGGTTTTATGGTTATTTAGTCTCTGGATACCTTTAAGAATGTTTTTAATTGGGTATGTGGACAAGAAAGGGGTCTTATCGGGATAGATAGTAAGCATGAAGTGTTGTATACCTGTCAAGTATAGTTTGATGGTATCGTATGCAAGCTTTAATGAGATGTGGCAAAAAGTTGAAAATGCAACCATAGTTTCTACAGAAAATCGATTTATTATGTTAAAGTCGCGTACAAAATTATTAAACAATTCAAATGCCCTATTGTATGCTTTTTTTGTGTTTGCCGATAACCCGGCCTGCGCTACAACTCTACTGTGGGCCAATAATTGATCTAAAGCATGATTAGATCTCCAAACTGCGGGGGAGTTTGGGGTTGCTTGTTCGCTGTAGGGTGAAGTCGGAAAAATTCCTGAAAATTGAAACGTGACAAAGCGTCAGCTGCGTTATTGAACATTCCTGGAACATGTACACAACAAATGTAAAACTGCCAGTTTGCTGCCAACCAAGTGAGCTTTCTTACTAACTTCATAATAGACAGGGACTGAGACCGGCCTTTGTTGATTATACTGCAGGCTGCTATGTTATCCGAAAAGCACTTAACTTTTCGGATACTGTGTGTGAGTGTGTTAGTGTGTGTGTGTTAGTGTGAGTGTATGTTAGTGTGAGTGTATGTTAGTGAGTGTGTGTGTGAGTGTGTTAGTGTATGTTAGTTAGTGTGTGTGTTAGTGTGTGTGTGTGTGTGTGTGAGTGTATGTTAGTGAGTGTGTGTTAGTTAGTGTGTTAGTGTATGTTAGTGAGTGTGTGTTAGTGTGAGTGTGTGTGTGTGAGCGTGTGTTAGAGTGTGTGGGCTGGGGGGATTAAATAAAAAAAACAAAACATGTGTGTGTGTGTGTGAGTGTATGTTAGTGAGTGTGAGTTAGTGTGAGTGTGTGTTAGTGTAAGTGTATGTTAGTGAGTGTATGTTAGTGAGTGTGTGTGTGAGTGTGTGTGTGAGTGTGTTAGTGTGTGTGTGTTAGTGTGAGTGTATGTTAGTGTGAGTGTATGTTAGTGAGTGTGTGTGTGAGTGTGTTAGTGTATGTTAGTTAGTGTGTGTGTTAGTGTGTGTGTGTGTGAGTGTATGTTAGTGAGTGTGTGTTAGTTAGTGTGTTAGTGTATGTTAGTGAGTGTGTGTTAGTGTGTGAGTGTATGTTAGTGAGTGTGTGTTAGTGTGAGTGTGTTAGTGTGAGTGTATGTTAGTGTGTGAGTGTATGTTAGTGAGTGTGTGTGTGTGTTAGTGTTAGAGTGTGTGTGTGTTAGTGTTAGAGTGTGTGTGTGAGCGTGTGTTAGAGTGTGTGTTAGTGTTAGAGTGTGTTTGTCTTAGTGTTAGAGTGTGTGTCTGTGTGCGTCTGTTAGTGAGTGTGTATGTATGTTTGTCACTGAGTGTGTGTCTGTCAGTTAATGTGTGCGTGTGTGTCTTAAGCGCATACCTTTCTCCAGCGCCGGACTCCCTTGGCGCTGGGGATCTCTCCGCCCTGATCCGCCTCTCAGCTCCGAAAGCGCATGCGCGGCAAGAGCCACGCGCGCATTCAAACCGCCCATAGGAAAGCATTACTCAATGCTTTCTTATGGACGTTCAGCGTCTTCTCACTGTGATTTTCACAGTGAGAATCGCAGAAAATCCTCTAGCGGCTGTCAGTGAGACAGCCGCTAGAGGCTGGATTAACCCTCAGTGAAACATAGCAGTTTCTCTGAAACTGCTATGTTTTCAGCTGCAGGGTTAAAACTAGAGAGACCTGGCACCCAGACCACTTCATTGAGCTGATGTGATCTGGGTGTCTGTAGTGGTCCTTTAAGTGTATGTGTTTATGCATGCACTGGCATACATAACGTGGTCACAGGGGTCGCAGCCCTGCGACCAGGGGCCCGCCATCATGTGTTGCGGCCCCAGCCCGCACAGAGTAAGCGCGCGCGCGGGGGGGGGCCCACCGATCAGTTTTCGCACCGGGGCCCCATGGGTTGTGTGTACGCCACTGACTATCCACACATAGTAAATACACCAGTTCAATCAGATGTTTCTAAATTAAATGAATTGAAACACTTTCCTAGCAATCTTTGTAATGCTAATGTAATGCTAAGAGGCATATAAGCCATATGAGAGATATAATTCACATATCCCCCTACCTGACTGTAGAAATGGTGTGACATCTGACCTTTCTTTACTGTTTGGAAGCCAGGAGGGCTGTAATTTTTTTTTTTTTAATTCTTTATTTTTCTTGTGCATTCAGTTACAACATGCTTGCAGTGCCACGATGGCGTGTACAAGCTATTCAATGTCATACAATGTCATGGCAGGATAAACAGCACATTTTAAATGTATACGATATAACAGGCTTAGTACAAATGAATAACACTTTTAGAGCTAGTCTATGCGTGCTTAATTAAGTAGTTATGGTATAATCAGTGAGGTAAAGGCTTATGCAAGATAACATCAAGTACAGATTTCTCTATACTGATTAAATGTGACCACCAGGGGGCAGCGAGTTGCTGGGCTAGATAGAGTAGACATGTGGGCTCAGTCATTGTTAAGTGATTTCTTAATGATTTCTGTTCGGATCTGCAAAAACAAGATCAGCAATAATAAACTCAAAAGGCAATACTGAAAATGAAATGCTAACATGAAGAACATACAGTGCTCTGCTTGGATTTTAATTATATATGATTAGCAGCCGCTCAGGTACTCCAGCAGCTGTGCTGTATCTGCTGGCACCCTGGCAGTAGTCAAGTCCCTTATGTTCCACGCTGATTGCTTAAAAGCTTAGATACTTTTTCTCCAGGAGTGCGTTCTTATGTGCCTTATGAGCCTCAGATATAGAATGAAGCCTCCATGTTTAGGCAGGGTCAGTATCCCACTATAGTCCCGCAGATCCGCTGGTAACAGTAGAAGATGTTGCTTCAGATATTACAAATATGTGCCGAGCCTCCGTGATGAATGTGCACCCTTTAAATCCATTCTCTGGCTTATAATGGACGTGGCGGCCATCTTGGATTTTGCCACGCGGTCCCTGTTGATCGTCTCACCGCCCGGATTGCCATAGTTGCCCACTGTTTTCCCGGTGGGGTCTGGGATAACACCCCCGGCCCACAGAGGTGAGAACGGGGCCCTCAGTAGGCGTGAGAGAGGTCCTGCCGGACTAAGCACGGGAGATCGGCCGCTTCTATATACCAATATTGTTTAAATTTTTTCCAGATTATTTGAAATTCTGGTCATTTATCCGATCTCTGACATGCATAATGTTTTCCGCACCTTCCTTCGTTGGTCTATTTGTATTATTTTGTTCCAAATTATATAATAGACATGTGCAATTCAGTTCGGTTCGAATTAAAATTCGGACATTTGGATGCTTCCGAATTTCCGAAGTGCCGAACCAAACTGAATTGCCAAAGTGACGAATTTCCGAAGTTCCAAATTTCGGAAGTTCAGAACCGAACCGAATTGGCGAAGTGCCGAATTTTGCAAGTGCCGAAGTGCTTTGGACTTCTGAAAAGTGGCAAAATGGCTAGGGGTATGATTGGGGTTGGGGTAGGGATTAGGGTTAGAGTTAGGAGTATTTATAGGGGTAGGGTTAGGGTTAGGTTAGGGTTAGGTTGGGAATAGTACCACTAACCTAACCCTATCCCTACCCCTAACCCTACTCCTAACCCCAACCCTACTCTTAACCCAACCCAAACCCTACTGCTAACCCTAAGCCTAACCCTACTCTTAACCCTAACCCTAACCCCACTCCTAACCTCACCCTACTCCTAACCCAACCCTAATCCTACTCCTAACCCAACCCTATCCCTAACCCTACTCCTAACCCTACTCCTAACCCAACCCTAACCCTAACCGTACTGCTAACCCTAAGCCTAACCCTACTCTTAACCCTAACCCTAACCCCACTCCTAACCTAACCCTACTCCTAACCTTACCCTAACCCTACTGCTAACTCTAAGCCTAACCCTACTCTTACCCCTAACCCTAACCTTACTCCTAACCCAACCCTAACTCTAACCCTTCTCCTAACCCAACCCTAACCCTCACCCTACTCCTAACCCATCCATAACCCTACTTCTAACCCTAACCCTACTCCTAACCCAACCCTTACCCTATCCCTACTCCTAACCCTAAGCCAACCCTAACCCTACTCCTAACCCAATCCTAACCTTAACCCTACTCCTAGCCCAACCCTATATATTACAGGGGGGGCCGATACATAAGAACTCATCCAAGTAATGGACCAATTTCATCAAGAAACCAATCCTAGCTCTATCCATGGGAAAAGATCCCGGTGAGGCCTCAAAATGGTACTCAATCAGATTGAGAAATCCCCAGCATTCTTGAATATTACCATCAAAATGTGTGTGTGTGTGGGGGGGGGGGGGGGGGGGGATAGGGAGATAGTAGGTGCTTTATTTATTATAGCTGGAGGTACATTAGGCAGAGGTGACATAGTCAGAGCTGTAAATGAGCTGTCTGAGTAAGAAGCGTACTGAAGCCTGGACAAATTGATCCATACGGTGATCAATCTCCTCTAGCTTTCTCTTGCAAGCTGCTATGTGCTGACACAATTCTGCAGGGTCTATGGCCATGTCGTAATGTCAGGATTAGTAGTTGATCCAGCATGCAGAATAATATCACACCTAGGACTAAGAATAATGTTTAACCGGACCTTAGAATAGCCAGACTTAACGTATCCAAGAATAGTCAGAATACTTGCCGAGGTTAGGGATACAGAAAGAGACACAACGATGAGGGAAAGCCAAAAGTCAAGGATACTAGAAATCAGGGAAGTCAAAACAAAGTCAAAGTCAAATACCAGAAATAATATGATAAGGAAAACTCTTGGCTAACCAGCAAAGGGAAACAATGACAGGGCAATGAGTAAAAAGAGAAATTAGTTTAAATAACCCTGCTGCAGGTCCGATTGTCCGTAACTGGCCTTTGACCCCAAAACGTGCATGCACGTTTTTTGCGTGACGTCACACGCACGTTGACGCCATCATCACCGGGAGCGGAAATAGGGTTACAATATGTTGTGGATCCGCAGCAGCCAGCGGCCACCGACATGCTGCAGAAGTCAGGCATACTGGCGCAGGACCGCTGAGCAGCACCTCAATTACCGCTAGGAGGGCAATTTCCACTGCAAATATCATAAGGTGAAGATGAATACGTGACAGGATAGGATAATTGGGGTTAGGTTGGCTTGGTAAGTGGGGGAAGTTCAAGTTCAGGAGCTACAGTTATGTTTGCATTGGTTTGGTAGGTTCGAGCTTGTTGGTAGCTCTGAACCTGGGTGGGTAGGGATATCTCAGTATACCCCTACAAGTGGTTAAAGATGCCCTTGGTGGCTGTAAAAAAAAGATGCCCTTGGTGGCTGGGGTAACTGTTTGTGTTTTATGATGGATATTGTTTTAAGATTGCTGTCATTTATGTGGAGGTCATTGTCTGTAAATGTTTTACATTGAAATTTGTTGGGGCTTCAATGTCTTTAAGTGTGTTTGACTCTTACCCCTTTACATTTTATGCAAAAACATTTATAATTAATAAAAGCTGTGATATTTTCCCAAGAAATATTTGTGTCCATGTTTAATTGGTCGGTGGTTTTATGGTGGGTTTATTAGCAATATGCCTAGGGGACGACTATGCGCTTGTCATGAAGCCCAGGGAACAACTACGCTTAGTGGGGTGGGCCTTGACTTAGCTAGGAGGCAGGCATATGGATAGGAAGAGTGGATTAGTGAATTTTCGAAGGGGTGCCCTAAAGCCACATAAATAGCGTCCATTTTAGGCAGAGCCCCCTTTTAATTTAATTCCCACTAGCTTGTTGTTGCCCCACCATCCCGCCCCAGTTATTGGGGTTATCCAGTAGGTCTATCCCTTGTTTTGGTCACGGCGGCGGGGGATGGATAGGATAATTATGACTTCAATGTCTTTAAGTGTGTTTAACTTTGACCCCTTATTTACATTTTATGTGAAAACATTATGATTAATAAAAGCTGTGATATTTTCCCAAGAAATATTGGTATCCATGTTTAATTGGTGGGTGGTTTTATGGGGGGCTTACTAGGAATATGCCTAGGGGACGACTAGGCGCATGTCATGGTTCCCACCTGTGTCCTTTATGATCTGCTGGAGTCTGATTTTATCAGCGAAGATCACATGCAAGCTGTTTGAAATCACCCCTCATATTTAGTGTAACCCTGGGACTACGTGGTGGTGTGATGGCATCAATCATGACGAAGTTGCTGACAAATCAGGCATCTTCAAAGCATATGTTGTCAGGATCTGGCTTTCAGGCCTTTATATATGACCCACAGACTGTGCACTTGCAACATTAACCAAATGATAACCAATCTAGTCCACTTGAAACATTTTAAAAGTCCCAGCTGTTACAATTGTAATTTTTTTTTATTCAAAACATCGTAAGTTTATTCAATACAGAATAAAAATAGCATCACTTATATCAATATTTTTGGTGAGTATTTGATTATTTGATACCTCTACCAGAAATAGAAGACAAAGCAGTAGAAACCTTTTAAAGTAAAACAATTACTTATGCACCAAGGGAAACATTAACACTATCCTTACGTTAGGGCTTGATATGCTGTGTGTTGCAAAAGGAGGGCTAAGCATTCCCTAACAATAGGGCCTTCCTTGCCGTCAGCACACTTACTCTCCTCGCCGATCGGAGGGATTGCCTGACAAACGAGGCAGTGCACCTGCTGCCAGTCTCGTTAATCCGTGTCATGGGATCGCTATGACACTGCATCGCTATGACTCCAGGGGGACTGCCTGGGTTGTCAGGCAGATACCCCAAAACATGATTTGTAAAATCACTTAATTATGTCTAAATTCTATAAAATATGCACTTAGAAAGAATATATATATATAAAATTTATTCTAAGTGAATTTTAAAATGAAAATATATATTAAACTATACGTAATTATATTATGTTCTCATTACCTGTGACCTGTGTATGTGATAT
Organism: Pelobates fuscus; assembly: GCF_036172605.1. Lineage (NCBI taxonomy): Eukaryota > Metazoa > Chordata > Amphibia > Anura > Pelobatidae > Pelobates > Pelobates fuscus. The sequence continues at coordinate 152,989,895 of NC_086322.1, forward strand.
ATTTAAATGTTTGCAAATGTATATGTAAAAAATAGCATCTGACTTCTTTCCCTTTGAAGCAAGGGTTTTGTTTCTGTAATTGGCATTTATATATAATGCTGTTGGCCAATATCTATTTTTACTTATTCCACCCATTTGGCAGTAGAGGTGGGTCCTTGGCCTTTTGGTTGCCAGTTGTTACGTCTTTCTGAACACCATCACCTCCTTTTCTTTCCTGAAAAATGATCAAATAAGACGCAGTTGGGGCAGAGGCAGAAGGTGTTGTCTCAACACACAGAGTTTAGGACAGCAAAGAACGAAACAAGGAAATAAATGTATTACCGGGCTTAGAGTGGCTGAACTTCGCGTTAGACAGAGAGAAAAGCATTGTCAAAATTAAGCCGAGGTCAGGGAAACGGAGAGACAGCGAAAATGAGAACTAGCCAGAGTACACGGTAACAGGCTAACAACAGAGGAAAGGGTTAAAGATAAACACAAGGTCAGTAACAAAGTCAAGGTCAATACCAGAATATACACAAGGAATCAAGAAACCCACTAAACCCACTAAAGGGAACGAAAACCACAAAAGGGCACAGTAGATAGGACCAGGGAAGTTTGAATACCTTCTGCGTCATGCTTGCAACCCCAAAACATGCGTGAATGGGGGTGCCAGAATGACATGGACCAATTAAAGCCGGAAGTGACTTGGAGCTCCCATTGCCACTTTAAAATGGGTTCCTAAAGCAAGCAGTTCTTAGTTATGTCATTTGGGCCGTGTGACCGTACATTATGGTTGGTGCACATGGCCCACTCAGGAGCAGGAGTGATTGAGTTGTGCATGGCCCATTTGGAGTTAAAAGTGATTGAGTCACGCAACTCGAGCACAGGAACCCAGCCGGTGTTAGGACTGTGTAAGTTGTGTTACAGTAAACTGTAAACTGTAAACTGGTTCTTCATTCATGCTGTTCCATTTTAAAACATAATCTGCAAACTGAAGATATGCTAGAGGCTTGTCTGCCTCAAGTTGTATATTCCTGCTTAATGTTGTACATGTCTGGATTTAAAAAAAAAAAATTCTCAAAACAATTACAATTAATCTACCAGTTGTAAGATATATGAGGTCTGCCCAGACAAAGTCCAGCCATTGCTAGACAAGGCGAGTGAACTGGAATGAGTGTGCATGAACAATGTACTAGTCAGTGTGGGGTGCTAGACGCAATTGAGTGAGCATGTGTACCGTGTGGCTGTCGCATTAAAAATGACTGAGTGAGGAGAGTAACAAATCTGTATCAAATGTTGCGTTAATCTTGAACATTCCTCCGCCAAGATGGTGATTTCAGACCGTCGATGAGATTCAGGTAAATACAACGAGGCACCTAATGGTGATTGTTTTGAACAATGGAAGAGATGTTTGGAGAACTGTGTGAGGTCTACACCTCCTGAAATGCAGTTACCAGGGCATTATTGTTCCATACCACCTCTGCCATCAGAGCTCTGCTGTACCTTTGGAGTTGAGCAGTACACAGCAGGATGGTTTCAAGGGCCTGGAGAACTGATCCAGGCGATGGTCTTGAATCCTAGAATTCTGGGCAGCAGGCTGCTGTGAGATATCTGCTGGTTCCATTTGGCCCTGTCGTAATTTCACGATTGGTAGGGAACCTGACACACAGACAGGATACAACAGACAGAATTGCAATACCTGTCTTTAGAATGGCCAGGCTATGCAAAAGAATAGTCAAAGCAAGCCAAGGTCAAAGGGAAATAGAGATACAGAATCCAATTAGTGTTAGTGTTTTTTCCCCTCCCTTTTGGTCTCTGAGGTCATCACTGTGTGCCGTGTCACATGACCGGGTCTGGCACACATATAAGAATGCTGCTCTGGAGCGAGAAGCGTCAGAAACACTGTCAGTCTGGAGCACGGCAGCAGAGTGAGCCGCACGCCATGGACAGGGACCAGATGGCGCCGCTCGTGGTGACGGGGTAAGTAAGGTCGCTGCGAGTGGCGTGGAGGTAGAGGACCTTACACTCAGGGACTCAGTTGTTACTGGTGGGACTGTGCAATCTGTAAACAGCCGTTAAAAGTAGAGACAGGCATTTTACTGAGTAACAGCCGATCGCTAAAAGCTATCTACAACAGTGGAAATTAACTCTTAGTAATTTGGGCACATCTGAAGGTTCAAGCCATGTGCTGGAGCGAATTTAGTATACAACTAACAAGGTTGTACAGTAAAGGGAGAATTCACAGTGAATTTCAAATTTAAGGTCCAAATAGCCAAACTGGAAAAAATATCTCATTCACCAATGCTATTCTGACCTTAAAGCGGCACTGTCATGCCGAACTTACCTTTCCTCAATCTCTTCCTCTTCTCCCCCTCTCTCAGGATCTGTTCTTCTTTTCTTCCTGTCTTCTTTAGTTTTCTTTAAAATCATAAGACAAAGTAGGGACTCTTTGTCTTATGGAGGATTCCTCCGCTTGACCAGCTCAGACCAGCGGAGGAGCAAAGTGTGCTTCATTTCCGCTGGACAGAGCAATTTTCCCATGATCCCTAGCTTGCATCTTGCAGCCGCTTAGTAGATAACTCCCTAATTCCCACGGTATCAGGGAGCTATCTACTAAAAGGCTGAAAGACCTAAATTGGTCTTTCAGCCAACTTTACTAATACTAAGTAAAGATTACTTAGTATTAGTAAATAATATGCCCCTACTCGCTATACCGCGAGTAGGAGCATGTCTAGTAAGCAGTGAGCAGCCTGCGGCTGCTCACTGTAAAAAAAAACAAAAAAACTAATAACCCCCCCCCTGCGCGGGGGTTAAAGATGGGTGGGACCTACTGTCCTCCCCCCTGGCCCTCACCCCTGCGCGGTGGGTGGGGGCCCTAATAAAACAATAAGGGGGGGGACCTACTGTCCTCCCCCCCTGGCCCCCACCCCTGAGCGGTGGGTGGGGGCCCTAATAAAACAATTAGGGGGGGCACATACTGTCCTCCCCCCCACCCCTGAGCGGTTGGTGGGGGCCCTGATAAAACAATAAGGGGGGGGGACCTATTGTCCTCCCCCCCTTTGCCCCCACCCCTGAGCGGTGGGTGGGGGCCCTGATAAAACAATAAGGGGGGGGACATATTGTCCTCCCCTCCCCTGGCCCCCACCCCTGCGCGGTGGGTGGGGGCCCTAATAAAACAATAAGGGGGGGGACCTACTGTCCTCTCCCCCTGGCCCCCACCCCTGAGCGATGGGTGGGGGCCCTAATAAAACAATAAGGGGGGGGGACCTACTGTCCTCCCCCCGGCCCCCACCCCTGCGCGGTGGGTGGGGGCCCTAATAAAACAATAAGGGGGGGGACCTACTGTCCTCCCCCCCTGGCCCCCACCCCTGCGCGGTGGGTGGGGGCCCTAAATGAAGCCCCTAGTCACCCACCCCCCACCCAAAACATTCTATCCTCTACCTACCCCCCTCACCCTAAAAATAGTGAGGGGGGAATAAAATAACTAACCTGTAAAAAAAAAATTAAACTTACCATTCTTCTTTTTTTTTTCTATATTCTTCTTTCTTCAGCCCCCCAAAAGGCCAAATAAAAATCCATCATACCCGTCGCACTTTGAAAAAAAAAAACGAGCGCAAACAAAAATTAATCCATGTTCACCCATGGAGGGCACGCCGCGTACTGAGCTCCGCAGGGCGGGTCAAGGCAATAGGTCCCCCCCTTATTGTTTTATTAGGGCCCCCACCCACCGCTCAGGGGTGGGGGCTAGGGGGAGGACAGTAGGTCCCCCCCCTTATTGTTTTATTAGGGCCCCCACCCACCGCGCAGGGGTGGGGGCCGGGGGGAGGACAGTAGGTCCCCCCCTTATTGTTTTATTAGGGCCCCCACCGACTACTCAGGGGTGGGGGCCCAGGGGGGGAGGACAGTAGGTTCCCCCCCCCTTATTGTTTCATTACGGCCCCCACCCACCGCACAGGCGTGGGGGCCGGGGGGGAGGACAGTAGGTCCCCCCCCTTATTGTTTTATTAGGGCCCCCACCCACCACTCAGGGGTGGGGGCCAGGGGGGTAGGACAGTAGGTCCCCCCCCCTTATTGTTTTATTAGGGCCCCCACCCACCACGCAGGGGTGGGGGCCGGGGGGAGGACAATAGGTCCCCCCCTTATTGTTTTATCAGGGCCCCCACCCACCGCTCAGGGGTGGGGGCCGGGGGCAGGACAGTAGGTCCCCCCCCTTATTGTTTTATTAGGGCCCCCACCCACCGCGCAGGGGTGGGGGCCAGGGGGGAGGACAGTAGGTCCCCCCCCCCTTATTACCATTTTTTTTTACAGTGAGCAGCCACAGGCTGCTCACTGTTTAGTGGACATGCCCCTACTCGCGGTATAGCGAGTAGGGGTATTGGGGAGATTTTAATCTCCCTTGTGCTATTATGGGGGTCATATTGACCCCCATAGAGTGAGGGGGGGACCTGGGGGGCTTATGAAGTGGTGGGGAGCACTGCTCCCTGCCACTTCTATCTTTATATATTACAAGGAGGGAGCTGCACGCCGGTAGCTCCCTCCTTGTAATAAACTGAACGAACAAACGAAAACTGATACACAGTGTTAGTTTGTTTGTCTGATTTTTTCTATTCATTCGTTCGTCTGTCTGATGAATGAATGAATAGGTGAAATTCCCGTTCGCATGTCCAGGTGTTTCACTGGGCATGTGCGGGAATCTCACAGTCTATCTAGTGTGGGCAGATGACGTGTCCCACAGGGACTTCACCTACCCACACAAAGATGGCGGCACCCTGAATAAAGATCGGGGCAGAAGATAAAGAATAAAACATAGGTAATGTGGGGGGCTTAGGGGCATTTGGGGGTGACTAGGGGGTCCATTGAATGTAGTGGAGGCGGGAGGGGGGTTAAAAAAAAACGGGATTCGGCATGACAGTGCCGCTTTAAATTTTAAATTTACTTTGAATTCACTTTGAAATCTAACTTAAATGAGTAACCCAGTCAGTCAGTGTCAGTGATGGACTGAGTGTTTTCCCTTCAGAAGTTTAGTGTAAACCACAATGGAATGGAGGAGACTGCTCCATGGCTATTCTTCCATCTTTTTCAAAGGAATTGAGATGATTTGGAAACAAATATCATCATTAACCCCTTGAGGACGCAGGACGGTTCAGGACCGTCATCGGCATTTTTGCGTTGCCGACCGACGACGGTCCTGAACCGTCCTAAATTTAAAATGTACTTACCCGATCGCCGTCGTTCCCCCGGCGGCGATCGGCGGTGCTCCCGGTGTGGGGAGACTGCCTGCAGCCCAGACAGTCTCCCCATGGCGGTTTAGGACCCCTGGGGCCATGTGATCGCCCAACAGGGCGACCACATGGTCACAATAGGTGTCCTAGACTCTGCCTGCAGGGGGACTGTCTGTGCTGACAGGCAGTCTCCCTGCTGCTGTAAAATCATAAAAAAATTTAAAGTTATAGTTAATAAAAAAAAAATATATTATTATATATGTGTATATATATGATATATAGACATATATTATACCTATATAATATATGTCTATATATCATATATATAATGTCATGCTAAGTGTATTTTTATATTAATATGTACATATATTAATATAAAAATACACTTATAATTAATTTGCACACGTATATATATAATATATATAATAACTATATATATTGTATATATATATTATTATAAAATATGAATAATAAATAATTTAAATTAAATTAAAAAAATTAAAAATAATAATAAAAAATTGAAAAAAAATTATATATCTATACGAAATTTTATTCTAACTGTATTTTGATATTAATATATATATATTTATATCAAAATACACTTAGAATGAAATTGTATATATATCTATGTATATTTAAATAAATAAAAAGAATGCAAACTATTCATATGTCGATATACAAAATTACATAAATAATTATATAAATATACACGTAGACTTCAAATATATAAATATGCATATATATTTAAATTCTACGTGCGTATTTAGGTAATATTTTGACATAATTAAGTTATTTTATTGATTGCAATTTAAGGGACCTGCCTGCCAACCCAGGCCGAAAGACCAGAGAATTTAATTTGCTATCACTGTATTTTACCCTGTAACGTTCTACGACACCCTAAAACATGTACATGGGGGATACTGTTTTACTCGGGAGACTTCGCTGAACACAAATATTAGTGATTCAAAACAGTAAAACATATCACAGCGATGATATTGTCAGTGAAAGTGACTTTTTTTGCATTTTTCACACACAAACAGCACTTTTACTGATGATATAATTGTTGTGATACATTTTCCAGTTTTGAAACACTAATATTTGTGTTTAGCAAAGTCTCCTGAGTAGAACAGGACCCCCCATGTACAGGTTTTATAGCGTTTTTGAAAGTTACAGGGTCAAATATATAGGTCAAATATTTTTACATTGAAAATGGCCAGGTTGGTTACGTTGCCTTTGAGAGCATATGGTAGCCCAGGAATGAGAATTACCCCATGATGGCATACCATTTGCAAAAGAAGACAACCCAAGGTATTGCAAATGGGGTAAGTCCAGCCGTTTTTAGTAACCACTTAGTCACAAACACTGGCCAAAATTAGCGTTCAATTTAGTTTTTTACTTTTTTCACACACAAACAAATATGAACGCTAACTTTGGCCAGTGTTTGCGACTAAGTGGCTACTAAAAACGTCTGGACATACCCCATATTGAATACCCTGGGTTGTCTACTTTTAAAAAAATATGTACATGTGGGGTGTTATTTAGCAATTTATGACAGATAATAGTGTTACAATGTCACTATTGATACATTTTAAAAATGTATGTTTTGAAACCGCAATATCCTACTTGTACTTATAGCCCTATAACATGCAAAAAAAAAGCAAAAAGCATGTAAACACTGGGTATTTTTGAACTCAGGACAACATTTTGAATCTATTTAGCAGTTTTTTTCATTCGCTTTTGTAGATGAGTAAAAGATTTTTCACATAAAATTCAAAAAACGTGTATTTTTTTCAATTTTTCATCATATTTTTTCATTTTTTTTAAATTAAATTAGATGAGATTATATAAATAATGGTATGTAAAGAAAGCCCCTTTTGTCCTGAAAAAAACAATATATAATTTGTATGGGAACAGTAAATGAGAGAGCGGAAAATTACAGCTAAACACAAACACCACAAAAGTGTCAAAAAGATGTCTGGTCGCAAATGTACAACATCGCAAAAAAAGTCCAGTCCTTAAGGGGTTAAGGCTTACTCTGCTATAGTGATTACAATGTTTGGATTGTTGTCCCCCAGTAATGGGGCAAATTGTTTTGCAACAGTTTGCCTCTTACATGGGATCCGCCAGGTGCAGACCCTCCAAGGATGGCAGCTGCATTGCAACCAGCTGCTACAACGCTGAGGAAGCTGGATGCCAATCCTGCCACTTATTCATTGGCATCAGCTGAGTGCTTTCAGCCAATAAATGAGCGTCTGAGCACACAATTCTGCACAGAGTTGACCTTAGCCAGTATGGAACTCTCATTCTCTCTGAAGTGGTCATGGTGCTTGGCGTAACCTTTTAAGAAAGTGTGAAAACTGAGAACTTTAGCCGAAATGTTAACTATGTTGAATGTTGATGTTTGTGTATTTTTGCACTACGGTTAGCCATTCTTACATTATACTTGTTCATTCTATCTGGGAACGTGGACAGGGTAATAGAAGATTTTTTTTAACTATAATATTGCTACAGACTCAGTAATACTAATCAGTTATCAGTAATATTTTTCCTCCTGATCACAACACTAATTGAACTTGTTGGCCTTATCTTTAACCCCTTAAGGACACATGACATGTGTGACATGTCATGATTCCCTTTTATTCCAGAAGTTTGGTCCTTACGGGGTTAAAGTTATTGCATACATGGCTTATTTACCGTATTTTTCGCTCCATAAGACGCACTTTTTTTCCCCTCAAAAGTGAGGGGAAATGTCTGTGCGTCTTATGGAGCGAATATGAAGCTTTACTTACCTGTCTTGTAGCGTGGGCCGGCTTCACAGCGCGCACCGCGGTAAAAGGAACTTCAATTTCAGGTTCCGGTTTCCGGCGGGACTGAAAGGAAGTGCGCACTCAGTGTGCACACTTCCTTTCAGTCCCGTCGGAAACCGGAACCTGAAATTGAAGTTCCAGTACCACGGTGCGCGCTGTGAAGCCGGCCCACGCTACAAGACAGGCAAGTAATTATGGGACAAGTGGAAGGGAGAGTGGAACACTATGGGAGGAGGGGGGAACACTGTGGGAGGAGGGGAGGGAGGGAACACTGTGGGAGGGGTGGAGGGGGCAACACTAGGGGAGGGGTGGAGGGGGCAACACTAGGGGAGGGGGGAACACTGTGGGAGGAGGGGATGGGGAGAACACTATGGGAGGAGAGGAGGGGGGAACACTATGGGAAGAGGGGGGAGAACACTATTGGAAGGGAGGGGGGAACACTATGGGAGGGGGGGGAACACTATGGGAGGGGGGAGAACACTATGGGAGGAGGGGGAGAACACTATGGGAGGAGGGGAGGGGGGAACACTATGGGATGAGGGAGGGAACACTATGGGATGTGGGGGAGAACACTATGGGAGGAGGGGAGGGGGGAACACTATGGGATGAGGGGGAGAACACTATGGGAGGAGGGAACACTATGGGATGAGAACACTATTGGACAAGGGGAGGAGAGGGTTAAAGAACACTTGGACAAGGGGATGGGGGTTAAAGAACACTATGGGACAGGGGAGGAGGGGTTAAAAATCACTATGGGATAGGGGAGGGGGGTTTAAGATCATTATGGGACAGGAGAGGGGAGTGGGTGGTAAGGAACACTATTGGACAGGGGAGAAAAAAAAATATTCTGAACAAACTTTCCCATAGTAAAAAACACTATGGGATAGTTTGTTCAAAATATTTTTTTTTCTGGGTTTCTTCCTCTTAAAACTAGGTGCGTCTTATGGTGTGGTGTGTCTTATAGAGCGAAAAATACGGTATATCTTTATCTCAATAAACTGTATCTTTGTCTATTTTTGCTTTGATTTAGTTTATGCATTCATAATGGATGTACCCTTTTTTATTCAAATAACATGCTGAATTTAATTTATCCCTGCTTTCATATAGTCCTACACAGCCACTTATAAAACAAGTTTACTGTACAGGCTTTATGAAAAATGGCAGCACCACGGTCAAATAATGAAATTTGAAGATATTGGACAAAAAAGATCTTCATAGAATAATTTTCTGTGAAATTCAATGGTATGAATCACTATGACATTTAATAGAATAACTTCTCTGACATCTTCAAGTATCTTGACTTTTTCAATAAGTGACCCTCTCGTTCTGCTTGTGAAATGCTCGAGCAGTCAGGCTTTCATTTCTTCTCAGTCACTTTGTTACATTTTCAAGTCTTCCAGTGATAATCATATTTTTCGTGCAGAAATAGGTAACCCTCACTATCCAGGTTTAAATTACTACTGATTTCAGGTTTAGTAGTGAGACTGTTTTTTTTTTTTTTTTTTTATTTCAACAAACTTTATTGTGATGTGACTTAGCAAAACAATTAGCAAATGCAATTTGTAGATTTCACTCATAAACCACAATGTGAAATGCTCCTGATATTATATAGGCATAGGCAACCTTTGGCACTCCAGCTGTTTTGGACTACACCTCCCATGATGCTTTGCCAACATTATGGGTGTTAGAGCATTATGGGGGATGTAGTTCACAACATCTGGAGTGCAGAAGGTTGCCTATGCCTGATATAGACCAATAATACATAATGATGATTTATTATACACTTATCTTAAAGCTACATAATTGTACTTGAATATTATATTAACCATTCCAATATTTATTAGCAAATTAATTGCATATTTATCATTTTAAAGACACGTCTACTAAACTTTCATCCGTCTTCACTTTCACCAATATGAAAGGGCATTAAAACCACAATCTAGTTCTTGTTATTAAGAGCAAAGGGAAGTGCATTATAAGATAATTCTAAGAGAATTAATTATATTGAATACGCCTTAGTTTTACTCTGTTTAAAATATAAAAATATCAAAGTCTTATTACTTTTGTTTGTACTAATAAGAAGTTGATTCTTAATTTTGATTCATTCACATTTTAACAACCCTATCCTTACTGAGAGACTATCCCACTTTATACAATATCATACATTCTTAAATTAAAAAATACTTAGGTCAAAACTTTAAGTTTATATATTATGCAAAATAGGTGCAATTACTTCATATTTAGTATAATTCATATTTCCTAAAAATCAAGACTGCCTTTTGGACCAGAATCAGATTTTTAGTTACTACCTCTTGGGGGAGCCAAAATTCTTTCAAAAACTTGTATATTTTTAGACTCATCGAATCACTTTCATGAATTTAAAATAAAATGTTTGGCTTAACACCATTCCTTACTTTTTTTGTATAAATGTGATGTGATTGATCTCAGTCTGTCTAGTGTCTACCCCACACTCTATCTTTTAGCTGCTATATTGTACAGCCTACACACTATTCTTTACATAAACCAGTGAAACAATTTAACATTATTATAGTTACTATGGCACTTAAAGGAAACCATGTTCAGTAGTTTCGCAGGGATAAGAGTTTTAGTGATACTTTAACATATGTATAACAAATGTACTCACCTTTTTCTTATATCCAAGCCTAGCCAATGAAGGTCTCTGTCTTTACTTATTGACCCAAAAAAAAGCATATTGTTGAAGCTCAGTTGCCTACATGATAAATGCTGTTCTCTATTGGAATATTGCATAACAACTCACTTGCATAAAAAACAGGAATACATATTTTTTGTAGAATTTGTTATTTCGAAAAAAAAACCCGCCAAATTTAGACTGGCCGAAAAAGAGAAGTGAAAAGGTGAAATCATGGAAAATTGATTAATCCATTGCAGTAAGGGAAAAGAAACAAGAAAATATCAGATTTAATCAATTATACTGAAAAAAACACTAACAAATTGCCAAAAAAAAAAAAAAAAAAAATGTACAAAACTTACTAAGACACTTTGATAATTCTTGCTTAGTAACTTATACTGGTTGTCCACAAATTAAATCGAGGCTAACAGGGTTATACACTAACATAAGTATTCAATGCGAATTACAAATGTACAGAGCACACTATAGTGTTAGGAATACAGCTGTGTATATTGTTCTTTTAAATGTTTACTCAAATTTCTCAAATGTGCAGATATACTGCTGCTTCATATCAAAAAGCAACATTTTAGAAACCTTGTCTCACATATGGCCACTCTGAAGGATGGTGTTTATGCATCTTTTCAAAAATGTCCATACAATTAAGCAAGTAAGCACACAGTAATCCCTTTTCCAGATAAGCACACAGTAATCCCTTTTCCAGATTTCTATACCCCATTTTGAAGGCTTCTTGTTTAATAGATGCATTTGCAAAAAGATACCAGAAGATGGCAGTGTTTAACTCTTTATTGAATTCATTCTTGTTTATTCTGTTTTCCAAGCTGAACCTTTTCTTGCATTTTATAGAATCTCAAATTAAATTCCTATAGTTGATTATCATAAATTAATCTGTGCAGATCTGATTGAAAACAATCAGGTGAAGCCAGGAAGAGCATGGTCTTTACTTCACTAACAATGCATGAACAATTCATCATGAATTTTACTGACTGTGTAATACATGTAACCATATAGTGAAAACACAATGTATCTCTACATGCCTCAACAATTTAATGTTTGGGTTTTACAGAGTTATTTAGCATGTTTTGGAAATGGCTAATTCACAGGAGAACGGAAATCCCAAGTTTATTAATGTTCAGCGCAGGAAAGAGAGTGGCTCATATCCTTAATTTCTGCAATTCTCTCTTTCTGTGTCACTTAGAAAGAGACATATCTCCGTAACAGTGTCATTTAGCTCATTATATCTCTGTCACTCTTTCCCCGCCAAATAGATCATATCCAGGCTTCTAGGAAAATAAAGACGAATTGAAATTTAACTCCTTGTTAAATGCGGACAACTAACTGACATATACCCCAAGCTCTGACATATATAACCCTTTCCTTGTCAGCCAAAATCCCTGTTCACATAAGTTAACTTAATTAACTTATTCCCTGCCAAATAATCAACCACCCATTCCCCCTCTCCCCTCCCCACTGACATTTGAGTGCAGCCAGACAGATACACATAACTGTGCAATTAAACTCTTCTCCTGCCATACAGACAATAATTGTGGAATTATATATTCTTAATTAAATAGGGAGCATGCTACTCATTTTAATGCAAAAAGAAAAATGAACGCGGGTCCAATTGTGTATGTATGTGTGTGTCTGTGTGTGTCTGTGTGTGTGTGTTTGTATGTATGTATGTGTGTGTGCCTGTATGAAATGTAAAACTGGCCCTGGTTGCAATACACAAAGACTGCTTCATTAAACTAAAGTTGTTTTGCTGACTATAGTGTTCCTTTTACGTTTAAAGGACCACTATAGTGCCTAGGAAAACATACTCGTTTTCCTGGCACTATAGGGTCTCTAGGTCCCACCACTAGGGTCCCCCTCCCGCCGGGCTCTAGGGGGAGGAAGGGGTTAAACACATACCTTTTCTCCACCGCCGGGCTCCCTCGGCGCTGGGGACTCTCCGCCTCCTTTCCCCGTCATCGGCTGAATGTGCATTCAGCCAGTCCATAGGAAAGCATTGTCAATGCTTTCCTATGGACGCTGGCGTCTTCTCACTGTGAAAATCACAGTGAGAAGCGCGGAAGCGCCTCTAGCGGCTGCCAATGAGACAGCCACAAGAGGCTGGATTAACCCATATGTAAACATAGAAGTTTCTCTGAAACTGCTATGTTTACAGCAGAAAGGGTTAATCCTTGATGGACCTGGCACCCAGACCACTTCATTGAGCTGAAGTGGTCTGGGTGCCTATAGTGGTCCTTTAAGTTGTTATATTTAGGGTTAGGGAAAAGGGTGTTTAGGACATGTGGAGTTTGAAGGGTTATTTCCACATTCTGTACAGTCTCACACACATACACTGGAGGAGCCAGGACAGCACTGTGTTTTAAATCCTCTATAACAGCTCCTTTAGCTCTGCTATCAAGGTTAAGAGGCAGACTGGATTACAAGGGACACTGACCAAAACTCCCTGGTATATCCTGATATCCAGCTAATCTTGTATCTTGGGGGCATAATGCCATTTATCCTCTACTGTTCCTCTACCATTGACCAAGGGATAATTCTCGTTTTATACAGTTTTCCAAACCGCTCCCTTCATTCTTTTAGTTACATTTTACTTTTGTCCCTTATTTGATAGTGTTCTGATTAAAACGGCTCAGTGCTACGGTACACACTAACAGACACTGCACCAGTTAGTAAACCCTTTAACCAATTGTTTAACCCATTAACACACATTCCCACACTTCACAATTTACATGTATGCCATCCCTCTCCAAAATATGTGTATCCTACAGTCTTGTTATTTATAGACTGCAACGGAGAAGGATAAAATCACAGCCTTTGTGGATAAAAATCGTAGCTCAGTTCATTAGATATCTGTGTTACAGAAGGCGAGTTTGAGAAAGTTAAAGACAAATTTAAACACTATACCTCTACAAGCCGGTAAAAAGAAAGTCAAGGAAACTCTAGTGAAAGACATGTGAAATTGAGAGGGTGAAAAAATATAATTGCTTGAAAATTTTGCTTAGAAAATGTATTATGTGGCCAGCCGTGCTATGCTGCTGAGATCACCTACACTACATTCCCAGTCTGTGAGCTGGTGCATAAACCATGCAGCTCTTTAATTTCTTGCTTAATGGCACAGTCCTATTTGAACAAATTACAAACGTTAATGAAATGGTTTGTGAATCCCTTGATGTAAATTCATCGCAGATAGGGTTACTGGTGTTTTGGAAACTTAAGGATAAATCAGTAAAGATATATTAGTTGGTAATTGGGTCAATGTCTGTGTATCTTTCTGTCAGTGTGTGCCCTGTGTATCTGTATGTGTGTCACTGTTTGTATCTGTATGAGTGTCATTTGAATGTTCGTCCTTAATGTATTTGTGTATCTGTCTGTATGTGTGTCTGTGTATCCGCATGTGTGTCAGTGTGTGTCTGTGTATCTGTATTTGTGTCAATGTTTGTATCTATAGGAGTGTCATTCTGTGTATCTCAAAGTATGTCTGTGTATCTGCAGGCATGTTTATGTGTATGTGTATCTGTGTGTTAGTTTGTATGTTGGTGTATTTGCATGTGCAAAAGTGTGTGTATCTATGCGTCTTTATCTGTATGTGTGTCTGTGTATAGGCATGTGTTTCTGTGTATGTATGCGTTATATAATGTGTATCTGCATGTATGCCAGCATGTGTTTGTTTATCTGCATGTGTGTCAGTGTTTGCATCTGTGTGTCTGTGTAACTGTCACCCCATTACACACACTGTCCCCCCCATTAACACTCACAATAACTCGCCCAATCCTGTCACTCACACATGCCATATTCACCTCCAATTGCTCTGCCATATTCACCCTTTCACACTAATATTCTCTAGAAGTGAATCCTCCAATCCTGTCACTCACTCATGCCATATTCATCCTTCTCTCGCACTGTCCCCAATCCTGTCACTCACCCATGCCATACTCGCCATACTCACCTCCCATCGTTCTGCCATATTCACCCTATTACACTCACCTTCTCTGGCACCGTCACACTGACCCCCCCAATCCTGTCACTCACCCATGCCATGCTCACCACCCATCGCTTTGCCATATTCACCCTATTACACTGACCTTCCCTCGCTCTGTCACCCCCCCAATCCTGTCACTCACCCATGCCATACTCACCACCCATCACTCTGCCATATTCACCCTATTACACTCACATTCTCTTGCTCTGTCACCCCCCCTAAACCTGTCACCCATGCCATGCTCATCACCCATTGTTTTGCCATACTCAGTCTATTACACTCACCTTCTCTCTCTCTGTCACACCCCCCTAATCCTGTCATGCTCTTTCTCCATCACTCTGTCACACTCATTCTCCATCACTCTGTCACATTAGCCCCCTTTCACTCTGCCACACTCACCCTATTACATTAACCCCTCCAATTCTGTCATTCTCAACACCCCAACCATGTCACACATTCACAGCATTAATGAGACACATGGAGGGGCTGAGGGCGTGAGGGGGGTGAGACACATGGGGGGCTGGGGAGGGGGGTGAGACACATGGGGAAGAGGGGGGACAGGGCGATTTTCACACCAGGGCACCCACAATTTCTAGTTACGCCTTTGGTGCTTGGAGTAATCTTTAGCAAAGGGACTGATGGAGATGCAGTTATAACGCAACAATAAGTCCAGGAATTAAGACTCAAAAATGTTTAGGATTGTAGAATGGGTCTAGGCGGTATGCAGAGGTAGAACCTTATTATAGACCTGCTGGTTGTAAGACAGTTAACTTAAAGCAGACTTCTTACATTGCATGAATGCCATTGGCTTGTTTTATTTCTCTGTAGATCATAAGGGATTTGCTACACAACAATTTATTTCAAGTACAATTGGCTGCTTTGCTATGGTATGACTATGTAATTTTCTCACTATCTTTGTCTATTTCTCCTTTAGCCCAATATCATCCTGGCAGCAGGTGTCACTGTTTATACAGTGCATTGCAAAAGTATTCACCCCCTTGACATTTTACCTATTTTGTTACATTACAGCCTTAAGTTTAATGTTGTATTAACCTGAATGTTATGTGATGGATCAGAACACAATAGTCTAAGCTGGTGATGTGAAATTAGAAAAATATATACATAAAACTATTTTTTAGAAATAGAAAACAGAAAATTGGCATGTGCGTATGTATTCACCCCCTTTGTTATGAAGCCCATAAAAAGCTCTGGTGCAACCAATTACCTTCAGAAGTCACATAATTAGTGAAATGATGTCCACCTGTGTGCAATCTAAGTGTCACATGATCTGTCATTACATATACACACCTTTTTTGAAAGGCCCCAGAGGTTGCAACACCTAAGCAAGAGGCACCACTAACCAAACATTGCCATGAAGACCAAGGAACTCTCCAAACAAGTAAGGGACAATGTTGTTGAGAAGTACAAGTCAGGGTTACGTTATAAAAAAATATCCAAATCTTTGATGATCCTCAGGAGCACCATCATGAGACTAAAATTGAACTTTTTGGCCATCAAAGAAAACGCTATGTCTGGCGTAAACCCAACACATCCCATCACCCAAAGAACACCATCCCCATAGTGAAACATGGTGGTGGCAGCATCATGCTGTAGGGATGTTTTTCAGCACCCGGGACTGGGAAACTGGTCAGAGTTGAGGGAAAAATGGATGGTGCTAAATACAGGGATATTCTTGAGCAAAACCTGTACCACTCTGGGCATGATTTGAGCCTAGGTTCACCTTCCAGCAGGACAATGACCCCAAACACACTGCTAAAGCAACACTTGAGTAGTTTAAGGGGAAATATGTAAATGTGTTGGAATGGCCTAGTCAAAGCCCAGACCTCAATCCAATAAAAAATCTGTGGTCAAACTTAAAGATTGCTGTTCACCAGGGCAAACCATCCAACTTGAAGGAGCTGGAGCAGTTTTGCAAGGAGGAATGGGCAAAAATCCCAGTGGTAAGATGTGGCAAGCTCATAGAGACTTATCCAAAGTGACTTGGAGCTGTGATTGCCACAAAATGTGGCTCTACAAAGTATTGACTTTAGGAGGGTGAATAGTTATGCACATTGACTTTTTCTGTTACTTTGTCCTATTTGTTGTTTGCTTCACAATAAAAAAATAAATAAACATCTTCAAAGTTTTGGGCATTTTCTGTAAATTAAATTATGCAAATCCTCAAACAATCCATGTTAATTTCAGGTTGTGAGGCAACAAAACACAAAAAATGACAAGGGGGTGAATACTTTTGCAAGGCACTGTACCTCCCAACAGTTCAGTTTTGGTAGGGCAATTCTGATTTTGGTTTCCTACCCAGACATCTTGGCTTGTTCTCTGGTGTTCCAATTCTGGGCACAACTGAGATTTGCCCAAATGAACACATTAGATGCACTTGAGAGCACTTTAATAGCCCTTTGTTCATGGGCTAACCTAAAGGTAAAACACAATTTCACAATAGTGATGTCCCGAACGGTTCGCTGGCGAATAGTTCCTGGCGAACATAGCGTGTTCGCGGTAGCCTCGGACAGCGAACATATGCGATGTTCGGTCCGCCCCCTATTCGTCATCATTGAGTAAGCTTTGACCTTGTACCTCACAGTCAGTAGACACATTCTAGCCAGTCAGCAGCAGACCCTCCCTCCCAGACCCTCCCACCTCCTAGACAGCATACAATTTAGATTAATTCTGAAGCTGCATTCATTTTTTTTGTATTATTTTTTTTATTTTTATTTTTTTGTGTTTGTGTTTATTATACATTATCCTCCATAGCCAGTAACCTGTGTTTATTATACATTATCCTCCCATAGCCAGTAACCTGTGTTTATTATACATTATCCCCCCCCATAGCCAGTAACCTGTGCTTATTATACATTATCTCCCCCATAGCCAGTAACCTGTGTTTATTATACATTATCCCCCCACAACCAGTAACCTGTGTTTATTATACATTATCCCCCCAACAACCAGTAACCTGTGTTTATTATACATTATCCCCCATAGCCAGTAACCTGTGTTTATTATACATTATCCTCCCCATAGCCAGTAACCTGTGTTTATTATACATTATCCCCCCACAACCAGTAACCTGTGTTTATTATACATTATCCCCCCAACAACCTGTAACCTGTGTTTATTATACATTATCCCCCATAGCCAGTAACCTGTGTTTATTATACATTATCCTCCCCATAGCCAGTAACCTGTGTTTATTATACATTATCCCCCCATAGCCAGTAACCTGTGTTTATTATACATTATCCCGCCATAGCCAGTAACCTGTGTTTATTATACATTATCCCCCCATAGCCAGTAACCTGTGTTTATTATACATTATCTCCCCACAACCAGTAACCTGTGTTTATTATACATTATCCCCCCACAACCAGTAACCTGTGTTTATTATACATTATCCTCCCCATAGCCAGTAACCTGTGCTTATTATACATTATCCCTCCCATAGCCAGTAACCTGTGTTTATTATACATTATCCCCCCCCATAGCCAGTAACCTGTGTTTATTATACATTATCCCCGATAGTCATTTATCGTTGGACCTAGGCAGCATGATGTCTTATGCTGGCCCAGAGAGTGAGTGAGTGAATAATATTATATATATGTTCAGAAACATATTAGTAATATATGTAAATTGGGTTCATGCAAAGAGGGTGAAAAGGTATTAAAGAAAAACACACTTATTGCGTCAAATTTACAAAGCCAAACTTTTAAAAGCTTTCCTCATTTCTTTCTCGGGATGAGGAATATATCGGTTGTAGACTGAGGATCTGCCCAATCTTTTAATAATATGCACTGGAGTGTCAGTGTTGAAGGAGACCGAAGCTGCCCCTATTCTAAATGAAAGACCCGAGACATGAATACAACCCAATCTTAGGAGTAGTGTTCTGATGTAGAAGAATTTAGCCGTAGTCAGAGGGATTCAGTGAGAGTAGTGGTGAAATGTGTGTGGCATGACTGAGTGTGGGTAAGTAAGAGTCAAGTATTTTAACTGGGCACTAGTTCTAGGTGGGATAAAGTGGTATAGCGGATGGATGAGTAGTTTGGTTCATTTTAGAGGTTTGTAGAGAAAGTATATAGTGATCATGATTTTTAGCGATATCCAATATTTTTAAGGTGGTCCCAGTGCCACCACTCATATCTCGTGTCACAATAGCTTGCATTTTAAAAAAAACAAACTTTTTTGACTGTGAAATAATAGCAGTCAGTTTCCTTCACACGTGTGCGTTTCAGGGCCTGCCAGGGCACAGTGTCACACCAGTGCAACTCATATTTGGTGTAACAGTAGTGTACATTTAAAAAAAAAAATACAGGGGGCTTGTTGTCACCTTTCGGGGACCCTTGGTGTTGTACGTGGCTGGGTGGAGGAAGAGAACTTCAATGACATCAGTGAGGACAAGGAACGGGACATGGCTAGCTTGGTATCCAACCTTGTGCAAATGGGGAGTTTGCGGTTGTGCAAATGGACTGTTTGCGGTTGTTTGCGGTGCGTTAAACGGGGAGTTTGGTCTGTCACTGTGAAGCGGGCGGAACCCTTACACTACCTGATCGATACAACATCATACCTGATGTTTTAAAGCACGTTATTCCAAACAATTTAGGAATGTTAGGTGATTTATGCCCTTTATGGATTAAAACCAGACTCTGCATCAACTATGTAATTTTCCATGGGAGTTTTGCCATGGATCCCCCTCCGGGGGACAACTTTTCCATCACTATTGTGGCCAGAAAGAGTCCCTGTGGGTTTTAAAATTAGCCTGCCTATTGAAGTCTATGGCGGTTCACCGGGTTCGCCCGTTCGCGAACATTTGTGGAAGTTCGCGTTCGCCATTCGCGAACGGAAAATTTTATGTTCGCGACATCACTATTTCACAATAATGCACTCCGTCAGAGAGAAAAATACACTGGAATAAATAAATGAATGACTCTATGTATTAACCATTTAAAAATGTATTCAAACACTTTAATACAATGCATTTGTGAAATAAAGTGCTAACAGTGCCCTCAAGGAGCCCATTGTGGCTCTTGTTATATCCTGTGTATATAGTTTTCATTTATTTTTAAGCAAGGAAGCAGTGGTCTATTGCACCAATCGAAAAAAAAAAAAACGTTTTCAAGGGGGCTTTGTGATTGGGAGAGAGAAAGGGTGTGACAGTAGGGGAAAGTGGGGTCAGCACTTGACTGCTGACCCAGAACATAAAGCCACAGCTTAATTGTAAGCTCTCTAAACTGTAAGTACATTTCATTTTACTACTACATATTTGCAAATATGGAGAGCACTATAGGCCTTCTTTTTCTTTAATTGCATACAAACTATACTACAACTACCGTTTGAGGGATATCCTACAAGTGGGGAGTTGAAATACCACTGTAAGCTGTTTTTCCGAGAGCTGGTTATAACTCTAAAAAATGTGAGTTGGCAATTTCTAGTTCTACATTGTCTATAGTCCATAGACTTACAACACTGCACTATTGGTCTCCTATTTTCTCTTTTGCATATGCCATTGATGTGTGATACCACTCCGAAGACATCTTATTCAACATTTGAAGACTTTTAAAACCTCAAAAGGACATTGTTATCCTTTACTTGGTACCTTTATTTGATTACTTACCACAATATTGTACTTATTTTGGCGCTACCTCTATCCTTTGTTCTCTTTGTTTGATTTATCCTTGAAGGTTTTGAGGGGTACCTTCCTATTCAGGTGTGCAGCCCCCTTGTGATCAGTTATTGTAGCGCTGTTCCACCCTTGCTTTTTGTGTTCTATACTGAAACAGGAAGCATCTATAGTGTTACTAGGCAGCCATGTAAACACTTTTAGCCTTTTCTGTACATATAGGCTATATACAGGTCCACCAGAGATCACAGGCTGTATACAGGTCCACCAGAGAACAGCCTGCCTCCTTCACTGTTGTTACCTTGCAGGAAGGGGGCATGCTCATCTCTGGTGGTCATATTAATAACATATATATTCAAAATAATTTTAAATTTAATAAATTCCCTATACAAACACTACACCCCTATATACACACACACTATACATTGATGAAGGGGTGTGACCAGGGAGAGGCGCTGTGCAAATGTTTGCACGGAGCAGCTAAAGGCTGGCCCTGGCTCAAAGGTTTGGGATTTTCAATGGTGTCCCTGAGACATGAGATACTAAAGAAATAAACCAGGTTGGCCATTCATGGGTCTCAAATCAAGCCTGTCCCATCTGATCCAGGAAAGTTTGCAAGTATGGTTGTTTTTGTTTTATATTGATGACATTTTGCATATTTGTCAGCACCAGGCCCACAAGACTTCAAATCCAGCACTGTGTATATATATATATATTTATTAATTATTTAATTAATTTTTTTAAACAAGCAATGTATAAAAAGCATTACATACTGCTATAGATTTTGAAGAACAACATTGTATGATCAAATTCTGGTTCTCCAGTATATTTAATGACCATATTCAATATATACAGAAGTGTTTCTTTAGAGTTCCCTCATACATGGTGATACAAATGCGAATATCTAAAACACTTTTGAGCCTTCCTTCCCAATTCATTGTTGAGTGCATTGAGTAGGACGTATAGAAGATCATGTTTTTTTAGGCTTCCACAAAACAGATGGTCAAAAGGCCATTCTCTATTTTAAACCACTCTGAGTGTGTAAAAATATCCCTGAGAAAAACACCAGCTGAGAAGCAAATTTCACACACCTGGAGTCCTTCTCCTGAATAAACACTTGTATCTAGGTATCTACTTGACTGTTCTTTCAAAAATGTAGAACAAAATAATTCTAAGAAATATATGATAATATATTGTTCTTGACTTACTGACAAATTATTTTGCAAGGAAACTGTGAACACTCTAAGCAGAGTATCTACTACAGTGAACCACATGGATTATTTACTGAACTGAAAATTATAAAGTATTGACAATCTAACAGGAAATTGTAGGTCAGAATATTTGAGCTCGGATTGTTCTTAAACTTAGTAACCAGTAGCTATTTTGGCCTACATATGAATTTAAATGTGTCTGAAATAAGTTAAGCTAAACATGGGCTTGTACATTTAGAAGTAAGATATCCTGCTAATCAAAGGAATATTATCTCAAAATGATTAGCCCAATTTTATTGATATAATTATTTATTTATTTAATTAGCAAACAATTAAACAGCAGAATAAAATAATACATTTCATATGTTATATATCTTATTCATACAAGAAATCAAAATAGATTAAAATACAATTCAGGCTAAGCTATGTAGTTTTGTAGGTGGGATCATGTATACACCAGAAGATAACCTAGAACTATTGTACCCTATTGTATCGATGTAATGTTTTGTGGACCAAGGACATACTTGAAATCGAGAGAAATCTCAATGTATCCTTCCTGGTAAAATATTTTATAAATAAATAAATAACGTCAGATTTGTAATCCCAATATTGCCGACCACTACTGGCATATTTGTAACATGTATTCTGTCCAGTAACAACTAGCACACCTAGTTTGATGGACAAATATCGAGTAGAAGACATCAAGAGAAGATATGTGTTGGAATAAATGTATTGGATTTTTTTGGGAAAGGGAACTATAGCTTATTGTCACTATAAAATATAATTTATATCAGACATGGGTATTTTTGCCCCCTTTTTCTCTATCGCATTGAAGTTAATTGTCCTTTAACTAATTAGCCAAATGATGTATAACAAGCAACGGTGTGTTCACTGTAATCTAGATGTGCTTCGAATAGTGCCCTATTTTAATTTTTTTGTAAAGTTAATTTTCCAAATTTCGTTCCAACTAATAATCTCGATAAATGATATATACTGGTCTTTTGATATACGAAATATAGACTTCAATATGATATATAGACTTGACATAGAATACTTTAGCATAATTATATATCAAGGTAGCTTATGTGGTTTATTCTGTGTTTGTATATCCTCTCCCCTGATCTGAATCTTTTGAAACATATCCTGGGAGAGCAATTATATTTAACAAGAAAAAGAGTTCCCCAAGGAGGTACTGGGGATGCAGACATTAACTCTTTTTTCCCTCTAAGATGACACCATGTAGAAGTCAACCAAATATTAAAAATTGTTTATGAAATATTTCAATACTAACTTGAAATCTTGTTTTTGGTCTTGTTTTTGGTGCTTGGCTATGTTAATAATTACATTATTCAGTCAATAATGCACCTTTTGTAAAATACAAATGGAAACACTCCACATATAATGCTTGTCAGCAAGCTGAAGTGCTTCATGGGTCTGGAGTATCCCATTAAAGCTGCAGTCACACTGGGACCTCACCTCAAAAATATCAATGCACAGACTAGCACATTAACCCCTTAAGGACACATGTCATGTGTGACATGTCATGATTCCCTTTTATTCCAGAAGTTTGGTCCTTAAGGGGTTAAAGTGTCCAATGCTGCCAAGTCATTACATTGTCTTGCACTGCTGTATGAGAGCGCGAGCACAGATATAATGTCATAACTCATCTGTGGCTCTGTCACCCACGTAGTATAGATGGATCCCTAGACTCACTCTTTCAGGGCAGCTCAGATGTATCATTGGTTTAACAGGCATGGGGGAAGTCAGAGGTTAAGACATTGGCTTGAAGTGATGGGAATTTAGGGTTGTGAGAGAGGTGGTTAGGAGGATTAGGGTGGGGGATAGCTGCTCCTTTGCAACTGTCAACATCCTATGGTCTCTAGAGTAAAATTGCCACTTGAATTGCTTCCAAATGTTTCGTAATATACATGTGCATTTGTTTCTATTTACCATGTATTTTTACAATATTTGCATATATTGTCAGTGTGAACAAAACTAGTTAAATTCATTTCCTTCTACAGTAGATGGCAATACTGTGTACTACGCCAACTGTTGCTTTGCCTGGCTAAAAATCATATGAGTTACCTTTCACAGTAACCCTATTTGTCAGGTACCCCTAACAGTTTATATCAGTATTTGAAATGCACTGTGTTTACTGAAGTATTCTATAGGATTTTCTTTTTAATGAAAACCAAGTATTCTATGGCAAGTCACACTACAATTTAGCTTGATTTGGCATTGTAATAAAGGAGGTATCCTAATTCCTAAATGACACTAGTTTTCATTTTTCGTCTACTATAATGTTTGATATACTGTTCCATGTTAACATATATTAAAAAAAATAAATCAGTATAGGAATCCAAAATGGGAAAGGACACATGTACTTGAGATGATGAGTGCTTTGTGAGATCACCATTTAGAGTGTTGGAATTAGAAGATGGCCATACATAGATACACATATTCAGAAACAATACTCAATCTGTGGTATTTAAACAATCCTCTGAATGATGCCTAATGTTTGGAAAGAAAATATTCCCTTTCCCCTTACTTGCTCTGACCTGTTGCTTATATGGTGAGGGAGTAGGTATTGAATATCTGAACGGACTGTGCTTCTATTATGGCAAATGGTGCAGGACCCCACACTCAGATATATGACCTCCCTCTATGACCCTGAAAACGTTTCTCCATCACAAACCAACCAAAATGTCCTAATATAAAACAATGGTCTTGAGACACTTATTGAATGTAGCAAAATCCCTGACACCTGCCTCCTGGAAAAGCACTGATACCCCAAACAAAACAGCCGAATGGTTCAATAAAATGAAGGAAACTAAAGTTGCCAAAGCCTTAATAGCTTCACTTAATACACCAGAAACAACCACAATACCCGGCCTATGGTATCCTTGAATAGAGGACATATCAGATAGAACTGCTGCCAGTACCTCACATTACCTTAATTACATAGAAAACCTGGATTCAAAACATTTTCAATTGCCTATTCTCATAGATGGGATCCTTCTCTTTCCGGCTGATGATAACCCATACCATTAGCCTTAGGCATGTGCATGGGGAAAATTTTCGGTTCGGCATTCCGAAATTCGGGATTTTCGCAATTCGGGACTTCGGCAATTCGGCACCTCAAGACTTCGGAACTTCGGCAACTTCGGAACTTCGGCACTTCAGCACTTCGGAACTTCGGCACTTCGACACTTCGGAAATTCGGCAACTTTGGAACTTTGGCACTTCAGCACTTCGGAACTTCGGCACTTCGGAAATTCGGCAACTTCAGCACTTTGGAATTTCGGAATTTCAGAATTTCGGGACTTCTCTTGCAGCCGCTTGGTAGATAACTCCCTAATTCCCACGGTATTAGGGAGTTATCTACCAATAGGCTGAAAGACCTAAATTGGTCTTTCAGCCAAATTTACTAATACTAAGTAAAAATTACTTACTATTAGTACATTTTGCCCCACTCACTATACCGCGAGTAGGGGCATGTCTAGTAAACAGTGAGCAGCCTGTGACTGCTCACAGTTTTTAAAAAAAAAATAGTCCTCCCCTCTGGCCCCCACCCCTGAGCGGTGGGTGGGGGCCCTAAACAAGAATAAGGGGGACCTAATGTCCTCCCCCTGGCCCCCACCCCTGAGCGGTGGGTGGGGGCCCTAAACAAGAATAAGGGGGGAACCTAGTGTCCTCCCCCTGGCCCCCACCCCTGAGCGGCAGGTTGGGGCCCTAAATTGTAATAATGGGGGGGACCTAGTGTCCTCCCCCTGGCCCCCACCCCTCAGCAGCGGGTGGGGTCCCTAAATACTAATAAGGGGGGACCTAATGTCCTCCCCCCTGGCCCCCACCCCTGAGTGGCGGTTGGGGGCCCTAAATACTAATAAGGGGGGACCTAATGTCCTCCCCCCTGGCCCCCACCCCTGAGTGGCGTGTGGGGGCCCTAAATTGTAATAAGGGGGGACCTAGTGTCCTCCCCCCTGGCCACCACCCCTCAGCGGCGGGTGAGGGCCCTAAATATTAATAAGGGTGGGGACCTAAGGTCCTCCCCCCTGGCCCCCACCCCTGAGCGGCGGTTGGGGGCCCTAAAAAAATGTCCGACCCCCAGGTGACTAGGGGTCCCCAAACCCCTAGTCACCCCCTCCCCCACACAATAAAAATTATCCCCCTACCTACCCCCCCTCATCCTACAAATTAATGAGGGGGGGACCTTTAACTAAGTACCTGTAAAAAAAACAAAAAACTTACCATTCGATGTTTTCTTTCTTCTAAAATCTTCTTTTTTCAGCCCCAAAAAGGCCAAATAAAAAACCATAATAACTGGCGCAATTATAAAAAAAAAAAAATCCTTCTTCACCCATGGAGGGCTCTGCGCTTATAAAGCCTTGCCCTGCCCTGTAATTAGGCTCAGAGCACTCTGATTGGTGGGTTTAAGCCACTGACAGGTAAGTCTCTACATTTACCCGTCAGAGCACTCTGATTGGTTGGTTTGAGATCTACCAATCAGAGTGCTCTGTGTCATTTTACACAGCATGGGAAAGTTCTTTGGAATTTTCCCACGCTGTGTAATTTGACTCATAACTCTCTGATTGGAGAGAGTTATGAGTCAAATTACACAGCGTGGGGGACGACAAAATTTTTTTAGGGCCCCCACCCGCCGCTCAGGGGTGGGGGCCAGGGGGGAGGACCTTAGGTCCCCCCCCTTATTAGTATTTAGGGACCCCACCCGCCACTGAGGGGTGGGGGCCAGGGTGGAGGACACTAGGTCCCCCCTTATTACAATTTAGGGCCCCCACCCGCCGCTCAGGGGTGGGGCCGGGGGGGAGGACATTAGGTTCACCCCCCTTATTAGTATTTAGGGCCCCCACCCACCGCTCAGGGGTGGGGGCCAGGGGGAAGGACATTAGGACCCGCCCCTTATTTTACTGTTTAATAGACATTCCCCTACTCGCGGTATAGCCCCCTTCAATACTGTCCTCTGGAATGCACGCTCTGTTTGCAATATTACAAAATCCACTGCTGTCCACGACCTCTTCAACTCTCGTTCCCTAGATGTACTAGCCTTAACAGAAACATGGCTCCCCCCCACCTCTGACTGCTACCCCTGCATCTTTATCCTTTGGTGGTCTTCAACTTACCCACAACCCAAGACACTCTGAATGTAAAGGTGGTGGTGTAGAGTTTCTCCTCTCACCTCACTGCTCCTTCAAACCTCTACCCACCGCCCCCTCCCTCTCTTTCCATCATTTGAAATTAATTTTATTTGCCTCTTCAAACCCTTCTCTGCTAAAATAGAAACATAGAATGTGACAGCAGATAAGAACCATTCGGCCTATCTAGTCTGCACAATTTTTTAAATACTATAATTAGTCCTTGGCCTTATCTTATAGTTGGGATAGCTTTATGCATATCCCACGCATGCTTAAACTTCTTCACTGTGTTAATCTCTACCACTTCAGCTGGAAGGCTATTCCATGCATCCACTACCCTCTCAGTAAAGTAATACTTCCTGATATTATTTTTAAACCTTTGCCCCTCTAATTTAAGACTATGTCCTCTTGTTGTGGTAGTTTTTCTTCTTTTAAATAGTCTCCTCCTTTACTGTGTTGATTCCCTTTATGTATTTAAATGTTTCTATCATATCCCCCTGTCACGTATTCATCCGCTTATAAAAATGTGGTTAATGGCATTTACTGTCCACACAGGTAAAAATTTGTGCCGAGCAGCAACCAGATCCATAGAAGGGTTAATGCTGAGCAGCAATTATGGTAACTGCCTTTGGGGTCAAAGGCCGGTTACAGCCTATTAGATCTACAGGAGGGGTATTTAGGCCTAGTTCTCATCCTGCTCAGTGCCCTGTCATGGTTTCCCTTGTGGTTGTCCGAGAGCGCGTTATTGATTCTGGTTATTCTGGTTATTTGACTTTGGCATTGTTTTTGACTTCCCTGTTTTCTAGTATTCCTGAGTCCTGGCTTTTCCTTATCGTTGTGTCTCTTTCTGTATCCCTTTACCTCGGCTATTCCTGACTATTCTTTGGTACATTAGTCCAGCCATTCTAAGGTTCGGTATACATTACCTATCAGTCCTCTGTGTTGCACAATTCTACGTGCTAGATCATTCTGTAATCCTGACACCCCCCCCCCCCCCGTCTCGTCTTTCCTCCAAGCTACACATGTTAAGTTCCTTTAACCTTTCCTTGTAAGTTTTATACTGCAATCCATGAACCAGTTTAGTAGCCCTTCTCTGAACTCTCTCTAAAGTATCAATATCCTTCTGGAGATATGGTCTCCAGTACTGCGTACAATACTCCAAGTGAGGTCTCACCAGTGTTCTGTACAATGGCATGAGCACTTCCCTCTTTCTACTGCTAATACCTCTCCCTATACAACCAAGCATTCTGCTAGCAGTTCCTGCTGCTCTATTACATTTTATGAATACCTTTAAGTCATCAGAAATAATCACCCCTAAATCCCTTTCCTCAGATGTGCACACTAGGAAGGTGCACACTGTCGACCCATCCTCCCCTTCTAACTATCGTACCATATCCCTGCTCCCCTTTTCCTTAAAGCTTCTGGAAAGACTTGTCTTTACCTGTATCTCTTACTTCCTCAATTCCAACTCTCTCCTTGACCCTCTTCAATCTGGCTTCTGCCCTCTCCACTCTACTGAGACTGCTCTTATCAAAGTTACTAATGACCTCATCGCAGCTAAATCCAAAGGCCACTACTCCATACTAATTCTTCTTGACCTCTCTGCTGCCTTTGACACAGTTGATCATGCTCTTCTTCTTGAAACTCTTCAATCACTCTGTCTCTGTGACTCTGTCCCCTCGTGGTTTTCCTCTTATCGCCTCCCCTCGTCCTGTCACGGTTGGAGTCCCACAAGGCTCTGTCCTTGGTCCCCTATTAGTTTCTCTTTATACTCTTGGCAAACCTATTACCTCATTTGGATTCCACTACTACCTGTATGCTGATGACACCCAGATATATCTCTCCTCCCCGCAGGGCCGGCCTTAGGCATTTGGGCGCCCTGTGCGAAAAATCTTCACAGCGCCCCCCCCTTCACGTCCCCCCATCCCCCACTCCTTCCCCCTTCCCACACACCCTGTCACACACACACACAGGCAGACAGCCATACACACACACACACACACACACAAACACACGCAGGCAGTCATACACAGACAGCCACACACAAACACACACACACAGACATAGAATGTGACGGCAGATAAGAACCATTCAGCCCATCTAGTCTGCCCAGACAGTCACACATAGGCAGTCACACACACACACACACACACACACACACACACACACACACACACAGGCAGACAGTCACACACACACACAAACACACACAGGGAGACAGCCACACACACAGGCAGGCAGTCACACACACAGACAGCCACACACAAACACACAGGCAGACAGCCAAACACACAGAGGCAAACAGCAACACACACACACAGTCACACACACACACACACAGACAGTCACACACACAGACAGACAGTCAAACACACACTGGCAGACAGCCACACACACACAGGAAGACAGCCACACACAAACAGTCACACACACACACACACACAGACACACACACACACTGGCAGACAGTCACACACACACACACAGGCAGACAGTCACACACATACGCATAGGCAAACAGTCACACACACACAGGCAGACAGCCACACACAGACAGTCACGCACACACAGGCAGACAGTTACACACACACAGACAGTCACACACACACAGACAGTCACACACACAGGCAGACAGTCACACACACACACACACACACACAGAGTCAAACACACAGTCACACACGCAGACACACACACAGTCAGACACACACACACAGACACACACAGTCACACACACAAGCAGACAATCACATAGTTACCTCTGTTCCTTGTGGAGGCAGTGCAGGTCCTGGATTCTGGTTGTTGGGGGAAGCAGGGACTCCTTCCTGCTTCCCCTGCAGCAGTTACACAGCATTTTAGCTCTGCCCCGCCGCACAGTAAGCCCCGCCCCGCCGCACGGTAAGCCCCCCCTGCCCCCCCCCCCCGCTGCAAATTATTATTATTTTTTTTAAAATCCCGGCCAGCCCGTGTGAGCTGTGCGGCCGCAGGGCGCCCCCTGCTCCATGGAGCCCTGTGCGGCCGCACAGCTCACACACCCCTAAGGCTGGCCCTGCCTCCCCGGACCACTCCCCTGCCTTCCTGCAACGTGTCACTGGTTGCCTTTCTTCCATCTCTGGCTGGATGTCCTCCTGCTTTCTGAAACTCAATCTCTCTAAAGCTGAGCTCCTCGTCTTTCCTCCTCCTAAGACTGATCCTTCTCTTTCGCTCTCCCTTCAAGTTAGTGGTATCCACATCAGTCCATCCTTGCAAGCGTGCTGTCTTGGCGTCATACTTGATTCTGGCCTCACCGTTGAGCCTCACATCCAGTATGTTGCCAAATCCGGTAGATTCCATCTTAAAAACATAGCCCGCATCCACCCCTTTCTTACGCAATATGCTACCAAGGAGCTTGTCCATGCTCTAGTAATTTCCTGCATGGATTATTGTAACCCTCTCCTAATTGGTCTTCCCAAAAGCCGTATTGCCCCGCTACAGTCTGTAATGAATGCTGCCGCCCAACTGATTTCTCTCTCTAGTCGGTCCTCACCCCTCTGTCAGTCCTTACATTGGCTTCCTGTATCCTATAACAGTCAATTCAAAGTGCTTACCCATACTTATAAAGCACTGAACAATTCTAGCCCCTCTAATATCTCTTCACAGATCCATAGGTCTGCCCCTTCTTGGTCTCTCCGCTCTTCCAGTGACCTTCAGCCAACTCATCCACCATCAGACTCTCCCCTAGTCTTCAATCATTTAAGAAGTGCCTTGAAAACCCATCTCTTTATGAAAGCTTATGGCATCCCAGAGTAACCTCTACCTCACATACCTGTCTCTTGCTCTCTCCTAAAGGACAGTACTTTACTCTCTCCTTTAGCTCTGCTTCACTCCCACCTTATTTGATTGCTATTTCCTGTGTTAATGTGTAAACCTCAGGGGCGGACTGACCGGTCGGGCACTTCGGGCATGGTCCGAGGGCCCGGCCGGGAGGGGGACCCGCCATCAGGGGGCCCGGCGGCACCCTTTAAATGCTGCAGCCGCCTGAGCACTGTGTTAAGAGCGTTCAGGCAGCTGCAGTTGCTTCTCACCTCCCCTGTAGCGTGGCCGAGCTGCTCTGCTGTCCGCGGTGCCCGGCCGGAGTGATAGGAAGGTGCACACTGAGTGTGCACTTCCTGTGAGTCCGGCCGGGTACAGGAAACAGAAACTCCTGTTCCGCACGGAGTTTCTGTTTCCTGTACCCGGCCGGACTCACAGGAAGTGCACACTCAGTGTGCACCTTCCTATCACTTTGGCCAGGCACCGCGGACAGCAGAGCAGCTCGGCCACGCTACAGTGGAGGGGGGAGTAAGAAGAGAGGGGGTAAGAAGAGAGGGAGGGGGGTAAGAAGAGAGGGAGGGGGGAGTAAAAAGAGAGGGGGGGGAGTAAGAAGAGGGTAAGAATAGGGGGAGGGGGAGTAAGAAGAGGGGGGAGGGGGTAAGAAGAAGAGGGGGGAGTAAGAAGAGAGGGAGGGGGGAGTAAGAAGAGAGGGAGGGGAAGTAAGAAGATGGGGAGGGAGGAGTAAGCAGGGGGGTAAGAAGAAGGGGGGTAAGAAGAGAGGGAGGGGGGAGTAAGAAGAGAGGGAGGGGGAGTAAGAAGGGGGTAAGAAGAGGGGGGAGTAAGAAGAGGGGGGAGTAAGAAGAGGGGGGATGGGGGAGTAAGAAGAGGGAGGAGTAAGAAGAGGTGGGAGTAAGAAGAGGGGGAGGTGGGAGTAAGAAGAGGGGGAGGTGGGAGTAAGAAGAGGGGGGGAGTAAGAAGAGGGGGAGGGAGGAGTAAGAAGAGGGGGGAGTAAGAAGGGGGTAAGAAGAGAGGGAGGGAGGAGTAAGAAGAGGGGGAGGGGGGAGTAAGAAGAGAGGGAGGGGGGAGTAAGAAGAGAGAGAGGGGGAGTAAGAAGGGGGTAAGAAGAGGGGGGTAAGAAAAGAGGAGGAGGGAGGGGAATAAGAAGAGGGGGTAAGAAGAGGGAGGAGGGGGGTAAGAAGAGGGGGAGGGGGAAAGAAGAGGGGGGAGTAAGAAGAGGGGGAGGGGGGAGTAAGAAGGGGGTAAGAAGAGAGGGAGGGGGGAGTAAGAAGGGGGTAAGAAGGGGGGAGAGGGGAGTAAGACAAGGGCAATTGCCCATTCCCCTCCCCTCCTCTCCCCTGTCCGCAGGCACCATGCGGGCAGCCGGCAGGGGAGGGAGGAAGAGAGGACCCGGGAGCTCAGCCTGCAACTCCTCTGGGTTCTTCTTGCACGAGCACAGATCGTTGCCGCGGTTACCACGGCAATGTTACGGCTCTTGCAAGAGTAAACTCTAGCCCTGGATCTACAGGCTAGAGTTCACTCTCAACACTGTGACCACCAGGGATTCCTGGTGGTCGCAGTGGTGAGAGTGAACTCTAGCCCCATAAACACACTGCCCCCACACACACACCATACACATTCACACACTTCCCCCACACACCATACACATTCACACACTGCCCCCCATACACACACACTGCCACCACACACACCATACATATTTACACACATTGCCTCACACACACACATACACTGCCCACCCATACACACACAGCCCCCCATACTAACATTGCCACACACATACACAGCCCCCTCATACACACATTGCCCCACACACCCTACACATTCACACACTACACCCCCTCATACACACTGAACCTTTCACACACACCACTGCTCCTATACCCTACTACAGCCTCATATCCCAGCAGACCCCAGGTAAGTTGTCAAACTGTTCTTAAACGGTTTGACTACTTACTTTGGGAGGAGGGCCCGGCCCTCCTGGCACCATAACCACTACACAAAGCAGTAGTGGTTATTGTGCATGGATTATTTCTTTAAATAATCTACAAGTGCCCCAGTAGCCAGCAAGCCAACCAGCCCACAGGCCAGCCAGCCCACAGGCCGACCAGCCAGCCCACAGGCTACCAGTTAGCCCACAGGCCAGTAGCCAGCCCACAGGCCTACAGCAAGCCACAGGCTTACAGCCAGCAAGCCCACAGCCTGCCAGCCGCAGCCAGCAAGCTACAGCCTGCCAGCCAGCAAGCCACAGCCTGCCAGCCAGCAAGCGACAGCCAGCAAGCCACAGCCTGCTAGCCGCAGCCAGCAAGCCCACAGCCGGCCATCCGCAGCCAGCAAGCCCACAGCCTGCCAGCAGTAGCCAGCAAGCCCACAGCAGGGACACTGAGATGGCCTCTGTTAGAAAGACCCCCTTCCAAGCCTATTAGACTCCATTGTAGTCTCTAATGGGGCCTGGAGGGGATTCTTTCTAACACACTCTCTAAAGGACCCTGAGATAGCCTCTGCTAGAAAGACCCCTCTCCATGGCCCATTAGCCCTCAATTGTAGTCTCTACTGGGGCCTCGAAGGGATTATTGCACTTTTGTTCCTTGTGTCTAAAGATTGTGTAGGGTGTGGCTGGAGGCGGTGCATGGAGGCGGGACAAGAGTGGCGCTTGCTGCGGAGTATGGGTGGGGCCTGTAATGGGGCCCTTGATTTATTTTGCCCGGGGGCCCTGAGGGTTCACAGTCCGCCCCTGGTAAACCTCCTATAGATTGTAAGCTCGTTAGAGCAGGGTCCTCTTCAACCTATCATTCCTGTAAGTTTTCCTGTAATTGTCCTATTTATAGTTAAATCCTCCCTCTCATAATATTGTAAAGTGCTATGGAATCTGTTGGCGCTATATAAATGGCAATAATAATAATAATAATAATAATACATGGTGCCACAAAAATCTAGATTATTTCCACCATCCTACTGTCTAGAGGTAGGACCCAGTATGTTCTTCTGCTGCCATCTTAAGGTTCCATGTGATGAGATGATCTTTTGCATAACGTTGATACAAAGCATGGTTATTTCCGTTACTCTACTGATAACTCTAATATAGATAAAGAACTAAAATGACAATCGGATGCAGAGGTGTATTTCACTTAACTCGTTTGGTTCAGAGAATGTTCATTATGGCTCTCTACAGGCCTTATAGCCTAAAATCCACTACTTTTGTATCTCAATGTGTGGATTGTATAGACTTCTTCTGCAGAACTGTGGAATAACATCCTAGAAAACATTTACTTCCTCAATGTAATGTCTGAAAAAGGACTCTCTCTGTCTATTAATATTATCAGTCTTATTAGCATTTATATGGTGTCAGCATATCCCAATGTGCTTCACATTTATAGAATGGGAATATCTAACGACAAGTAATTTACATACAGAATATGTATAACAGCGACAAGAGATGAAGAAGGCCCTACTCAAACAAGCTTACAATCTATGAGGATGGGTAAAGAAACACAATAGAAATAATTGCATGTCAGAGAGGAGGAGGGATTGGTGGATAAGATGTCTGTGTCGAATGAAGCTAGTAAAAGTAATGTAACCCAGGAAGATAGAAAACTTTCCTAAAGAGTGACTGCTTAAAGGACTGGATTTGGTGTGTATGATGATGACATCTGTGACCGCAATAGCCGTCCCCAGATAGAATCAACAGTCCATACAGGGTTTTTAGGTTGTTTAAATGTTGTGGTCAAGCACAATGGCCCTCAAGGGTATTCAAGAGCAAACAGTAATAATTATAAAGAAGACAATAGGGCAAAAGGGGAAATAATCATTGGGGTTTCCAAATTTATTGCAAGTCTTCCAAAAAATCTTAAAGGAACAATTCGGCACCATAACAACTTAATTGAAATGAAGTTGTTAGAGTGCCAGTAGGATCCTTGTTGCTTTCTTACATGAAGGGTTTGAACCAGTTGCCTCCAGCACCACATCTCCTATTCCCACACTGAAATTGACTATAAGGAAACATGGGGAGTTGCCAGGCAGGGCCACCGCTAATTGGCTAGAGAGGTCAGCTGGTGCTCTAAGCCAGTCAGTAGTTCCTTTATTCATATAAAAGGTACATACTTTTTTTATGAATGGGCATCTACTGATTGGCTTAGAGTGTTAGCTCACCACTCTAGCCAATCAGTAGCAGCCCTGCCCGGCAGCTCTCCGCGTTTCCTTCTAGTCAATTTCAGATGCTGGATACCACTTGAGGAATTGGAGATCTGGCGCTGGAGGCAACATTTGGGGTTAAACCGTTTAATAATATATTAATAATAATATATTAATTATTCTTTAGAATTATTCAAGAACAGTTTAATTAATTTAGTTTGTTTAAATCCTAAGAAAGCACCCCGGGACCTCCTGGCACCTTGACAACTACCTTTCGATGAAGTTGTTATGTTGCCCGGAGTGTTCCGTTAAGTCACTGTCTAGTGAACACCCTGAAAGTAAATGTTGGCAATGCAGCATACAATGCCAGCTCAAGAAGACACAGATAGGAAAGAAAGGCTCAAAGAATCTTTGCAGACCAGTCACACACTTTATGCAAATTAGCATATTCCTCATCTACATCCCGTGAGCTTAGAATATTTTCTAAATCATATCTCTTAAATCTACTTACCTGTGCATAGATGTTGTTTTCCAGTAGTTTTAAGGCTGCACTTCAAACGCATTTGAGATCAGCAAACAAAAATTTAAAACCAGGTCAAAAATAGTATTTATTCTATGCACTGCCACCTTTATTGTAACCTAAGCAGGTTTAATATAGTTACTGGAGATTCTTCCACTACCTGTTCCGTATATATGCCTTTTCTCTCATCAATACAATGATTTTATTTTTGTAGAATATGTCCAAGGTTGACACTATTTGGAACTGTCCTTGTTGCCTGTCTGGATCAATAGTTACACCTCTGCTGATATTTGACAAATAAACTATTTTCGAGCCATGTCCTAATTCTGTCAGTAATATCATTGTGGAGCTGGTATTTAATAGCTATTAAAGATGATTTTATGGTGTGTCTAATGTGACCGGCTTTAACTGGAACACAGAGAATAATGTACAATATTTCTGGTTTGTTCCTGTTATTATTTTATCCCCTCAAGCATGGAAAAGCTCAGTGGCAGAAATTTAGCTTCATCAAATTCACATTTTATTTTGGACAACAGAGCATAAACAATAAAAACTACCGAAGTGTCCCTTTTCTCAGAGTCTATTATTTTAGATTTGTGCTGGTTTCTCAAACATTGCAAGAAAATAGGAAATAGACAAACTGCTGCTTTTTAGCTAGATTAATTAAGCTTTACAAGGTTTTTTTTGTGGGGGAGGGGGGGGGGGGATCTCTATGTTAAGAGATAGTTATTATTTTGTTTGTTTTATATACATTTCTATATGCTCTTTTTTTCTGTGAAGGTGAACATCTCTTTTCAGGATTAACCATGACCATGGTAAGCAAAATATACATTAAAGGAACAGCCCACACTCAAATCAATACCATTTGAAATCTACTTTCTCTGAAAAGGTAATGTTTACATTAAAATGCCGTCAGGGACAGCCTATACACACACCAGAACAAATACATTACATTAAGCTGTAGTTGTGGTGGCTATAGTATATCTTTAAACTCTTTTGAAATGGATCACCTCTCAACTAGTGTCCTTAGCAGCCCACAGCACTGCCCCAAGTTAGGGTTTGGTTAAGACGTGGTGTAATTGCTACCATTTCATAAAAGCAATGAGCAGTTGTGATAATCTGAAGGAGGTCAGCAGACACTCTCAAGCTATTACTGCCGCCCTTTGCTGCTCAGATCAGTGTAGAAGCATTAGCCCAAGCACAAAGGAACCCTTGTTCAGTATAAAACTATTTATTTTTTTCAATTTGACAATTTTAATTTATTTTCAGTTTTTCCTTGAAAAAGGAATAGAATAAGCGGGTAGCAGGGTATAGAAAGTAAAAAAGGTGGGTGTAAACACAAAGTAAACAACTGTAATAGATTGAAACATAGAATGTGATGGCAGATAAGAACCATTCCACCCATCTAGTCTGCCCAATTTTCGAAATACTTTTAATTAGTCCCGGGCCTTATCTTAAGTCTAGGATAGCTTTATGCCTAAACTCCCTCACTGCTTAAACTCACATGCTTAAACCCCCTCACTGTGTTAACCTCTACCACTTCATCAGGAAGGCTATTCCATGCGTCCACTACCCTCTCAGTAAAGTAATACTTCCTGAAATTATTTTTAAACCTTTGCCCCTCTAATTAAGACTATGTCCTCTTGTTGTGGTAGTTTTTCTTCTTTTAAATATAGTCTCATCCTTTACTGTGATGATTACAGAGATAGTGCATGTTACTCAGAGATATTACATATTACACAAAG
This sequence comes from Pelobates fuscus, assembly GCF_036172605.1. Taxonomy (NCBI): domain Eukaryota; kingdom Metazoa; phylum Chordata; class Amphibia; order Anura; family Pelobatidae; genus Pelobates; species Pelobates fuscus. Next base: position 153,026,761 of record NC_086322.1, read on the forward strand.
GTTCCATTCAGCGCGGGAGGTACTGCTACGGGCCCCATACGGGTTGCCGTCACACTCTGTCCTCTTCCCCATTGTCTTCCCCCCGCCCCGAGCCTTGAAACACCCTGTTGCAAAAGGGAGAATGAACATGATGAACTATTAATATGGTGGGGAATTGGATTATGAGAGTGTTTTGTGGGTGAGTCTCGGGTTCCAGCAAAGGAATTTCGGATTAGTGTATTGAGCTTAGTGGTCACGGTCAGTGGTCCCTCCCAGGGAGCATCAGTACTTTAACACATTGTACCATAAGTGTAACCGTCTAGGCAAGCCAGCTCCAGGTGCCTTGTGCCTTCGTGCACGTGCCCCTTTAGTGACTCAATGTTTGTTAGTGGGCCTGCATAGTGTTGCTGATCTCGTAGTTGTGCCCAAGTGTTAGGTCAGCTGAGTGAAATAGTTTTGAGGTAGTCTTCCTATTTACTCCGTGCCAACAGGACATGTTTACTGGGTGTTAGCTGTTTGTGAGTCATGGCTTCGTAATCGAAGTTTGTTGTTATCTGCCGTGCCAAGGCAGTTTTCAAGGGGGCTTCTGTCGATTTCCACTCCCTGGTTATCAATGTAAGGGCAGAAATAAGGATGTGGAAAATCATAATGGAGTCTATCCTGTCAAATTGGTCTAAGGATAGGAATATTAGCCCCAAGTCCAGTTGAAAATGGTGTTTTCAGTATGTCTGAGAGCGTTTTTCCAGTATGGTCTAATGCGTGTACACGTCCACCACACATGGTACATAGTTTCTCTGTCCGTGTGGCACCTCCAGCAGGTAGCTGAGGTGTGGAGGTATATCTTTGCTAGTCTGTTGGGTACCACGTACCATTTATATTGCAGTTTCCTCATTTGTTCTAAATGAGAGACACAAGCCGTTCTACCTTTGTGTGCTATACACCCTGTTCCAAATTATTATGTAAATTATATTTTTCTCATTTACCTAAATAATTGATGTAAATAACAGTCAGCATAATTCATGCTATCAACTATTAAGAGAACAATTCAAATTTTATGGAACAAACCTCCTAATGATAACAGTATTTTTTTTCAACATAAAAAACTTACAATGCACTGTTCCAAATTATTACGCACAATAAGTTTCAAAGCACTTTATAGGTTGTAAAGAACTGAAAATTGTCATTTGTTGTGTTTGCAGCATATTTACTGAAATCAAAAGCTATTTCAATCAAACTTATAACAATATTTTAACTTTTTAAACATTTAACAGGTCACGTTACATTTTAACATAGGACCCCTTATTTGATAGCATCTTCACAAATCTTGCATCCATTGGACTTGTGAGTTTTTGGACAATTTCTGCTTGAATTTGTTTGCAAGATGTCAGAATAGCCTCCCAGAGCTGCTGTTTGGATGCAAACTGCCTCCCACCCTCATAGATCTTTTGCTTGAGGATGCTCCAAAGGTTCTCAATCGGATTGAGGTAAGGGGAGGATGGAGGCCACACCATGACTTTCTCTCCTTTTATCCCCATTGCAGCCATTGATGCAGAGGTATTCTTTGCAGCATGAGATGGTGCATTGTCACGCATGAAGATGATTTTATTACGGAAAGCATAGTTCTTCCTCCTTTACCAGGGAAGAAAGTGGTCAGTCAGAAACTCCACATACTTTGCAGAGGTCATCTTTACACCTTCGGGGACCCTAAAGGGTCCGACCAGCTCTCTTCCCATGATTCCGGCCCAAAACATGACTCCACCACCGCCTTGCTGATGTCGCAGCCTTGTTGGAACAGGGTGGCCGTCCACCAACCATCCACTACTCCATCCATCTGGACCATCCAGGGTTGCACGGCACTCATCAGTGAACAGGACTGTTTGAAATTTAGTCTTCATGTATTTTTCTGCCCAATGCAGCCATTTCTGCTTGTGAGCATTGGTTAGTGGTGGCCGAATAGAAGGTTTATGCACAGTTGCAAGACTCTGGAGGTCTCTACACCTTGATGTCCATGGGACTCCAGAGGCATCAGCAGCTTCAAATATCTGTTTGCTGCTATGTAATGGTATTTTAGCAGCTGCTCTCTTGATCCGATGCATGGATCTGGCAGAAATGTTCCTCAATGTGCCTTTATCTGCACGAATCCGTCTGTGCCCTGAATCAGCCACAAATCTCTTAATCAGTGGCGTACTAAGGGGGGGGCGGGGGGGGCGGCCCGCCCCGGGTGCCACTGACTAGGGGGGTGCCATGACGTCCAGTGTCATGTGTCACCCCCCATCATTACGCTGTGGCGGCTGCGCAGCACCTTTGCGCCCGGCGGGACTTAATTCAAGGAGAAGGGGGAGGAGTGTTGCGGGCCGCGACGTCGCGCAACATGATGACGTCGTGCGCAGCGCCGTCAGCCCGCCTTCACGGATATTCAGGCGGTCAAGGCATCATCAAAATGTGAGTAGTCATTTTATGTGATGGGGCTAAATTAATTAAAGGGGGGGGGGTGGATAATGGATTAATTAAAGAAGGGGAGGGAGGTTTAATTAAAGGGGTGAGGATTAATTAAGGGGGGTGTATTAATTAAGGGGGGGTGTATTAATTAAGGGGGTGTGGATTAATTAAGGGGGGTGTGAGGATTAATTAAGGGTGTATTAATTAAGGGGTGTGTGGATTAATTAAGGGGGGTGTATTAATTAAGGTGGTGTGGATTAATTAAGGGGGTGTATTAATTAATTAAGGGGGGTGTATTAATTGGGGTGAGTATTAATTAAGGGGGTGTATTAAGGGGGTGTGGATTAATTAAGGGGGGTGTGAGGATTAATTAAGGGGGTGTATTAATTAAGGGGGGTGTGGAGTAATTAAGGGGGCTGTATTAATTAAGGGGGCTGTATTAATTAAGGGGGGAGTGAGGATTAATTAAGGGGGGTGTATTAATTAATGGGGGTGAGTATTAATTAAGGGGGTGTATTAAGGGGGTGTGGATTAATTAAGGGGGGTGTGAGGATTAATTAAGGGGGTGTATTAATTAAGGGGTGTGTGGATTAATTAAGGGGGTGTATTAATTAAGGGGGGAGTGAGGATTAATTAAGGGGGTGTATTAATTAATGGGGGTATTAATTAAGGGGGTGTAGATTAATTAAGTTAAGGGGGTGTGAGGATTAATTAAGGGGGTGTATTAATTAAGGGGGGTGTGGATTAATTAAGGGGGCTGTATTAATTAAGGGGGGTGTGGATTAATTATGGGGGCTGTATTAATTAAGGGGGGAGTGAGGATTAATTAAGGGATGTGTATTAATTTAGGGGGGTGTATTAATTAAGGGGAGTGAGGATTAATTAAGGGGGTGTATTAATTAAGGGGGGTGTATTAATTAATGGGGGTGAGTAAAATTAAGGGGGTGTATTAAGGGTGTGTGGATTAATTAAGGGGGGTGTGAGGGTTAACTAAGGGGGTGTATTAATTAAGGGGTGTGTGGATTAATTAAAGGGGGTGTATTAATTAAGGGGGAGTGAGGATTAATTAAGAGGGTGGATTAATTAAGGGGCAGTGAGGATTAATTAAGGGGGTGTATTAATTAAGGGGGGTGTATTAATTAAGGGGAGTGTATTAATTAAGGGAAAGTGAGGATTAATTAAGGGGGTGTATTAATTAAGGGGAGTGAGGATTAATTAAAGGGGTGTATTAATTAATGGGGTGTATTAATTAAGGGGGGTGTATTAATTAAGGGGGGTGTATTAATTAAGGGGCAGTGAGGATTAATCAAGGGGTGTGTGTATTAATTGAGGGGGGTGTATTAATTAAGGGGGTGTGGATTAATTAAGGGGGGTGTATTAATTAACGGGGGTGTATTAAGGGGTGTGTGGATTAATTAAGGGGGGTGTATTAATTAAGGGGGGTGTGGATTAATTAAAGGGGGCTGTGGATTAAAGAATTAAAGGGGGAGGTTTAAATAATGGGGGTGCAGGTTTTTTTATTAAGGGGGCTGCAGTATTCTATTTATTAAGGGAGGATGTGCACTGCAGATTTTTGTTTTTTGTTAATGGGGTGTGCAGGGTTTTTATAAGGGGGGTGTGCAGGTTTTTTGTTATTAAGAGGGGTTGTGCACGTTTTTGTTTTTTATTAAGGGGGTGTGCAGGGTTTTTTATTAAGGGGGTGTGCAGGATTTTTATGTGTAGGAAGTGAATGAAATTTATGTGATTGGGGTGCAGGGTTTTTATGTGTAGGGAGTGTATGACATTTATGTGATCGGGGTGCAGCGTTTTTATATGAAGGGCGAGACAAGGGGCTTTGTAGAAAGGGGCAGGGCAGGAGTTTTCTATAAGGTTCTCACCAGCCCCTTTCTACAAAAGCACTGGTCTTCCCCCTTCTACAAAACTGGCGCATTTTACAAATTTTACAAGCAGTTTACAAATGTGAGCAATAAATATTATTGAAAACATTGAAAAAAATGTGGGTGTTTTCTTACATTTTTATTATGGGGGGGGGGGGGGTGCCACACTCAGGGTCCGCCCTGGGTGCCAAATGCTCTAGTGTCACGTTTAAACATTTCATATGAAGGAACACAACTGCAGATTTCTTATAGTTCGAATATTTATTAGGAGTAATTGGTATTGACTTTAATTCCAATATACAGGTACTGTAGCATTAAGTATTAAACGATAAATGAAGTCCACAGTTATATGCACTGTAGCTTTAAGGAGTAAACGGAACTGAAGCAGCAAGAGTCCTTTAGTAGTATTAATTAATTAGATGATAAGAAGTTACAATAGCTGTTCCATAGACTTTAACTGAAGAAAGATAGATGCAGCTAACTGAGACAAGTATGTGTTGAAGTTAGCTGTAACGGTTGGCTTTAACGAAGGACTTTGGAGACAGGAAATAACAGCTTTAGATGCAACGTTTATCAGAGAAGTTTTACTTAGCTTCCGGCTTATAGAACACTGGTTCCCGAGATTCCTCAGAGGCAGATTATCCTGCATGGATAGAGTTCAGCTTTAGCCGTGGATGAGGAGAGGCGAAGGGAACTTGAAGTCTTCTATTCCGGTCCGGTAACAGCAGGTTTTCACAACTAAGTTGCAGCCGGTTCGTGAGTACAGAACGTAGTTCATTAATCCAGCCTCGATCAGCTGGTGCGGTCAGATTAAATAGGGAGACCGGGTCATGAAGGGGTGTGGCTAAGCTCCGTGGAACCAGGAAGTAAGGGGATATTATAGTTAAGGCATGACAGTATCCCCTCCTTAATGAGCAACCTCTGGGTGCTATTGACTTGGTTTAGAAGGGTAGCGTTTGTGAAACTGGGAAACTAATTTGTCAGCATGAACGTCAGAGGAGTTTTCCCATGTATCTTCATCAACTCCATATCCTTTCCATCTGATGAGATATTGTAAGGAGCCACGATGGAACCTTGAATCCAGTATACTTTGAATCTCGTATTCTTCTTCACCCTGGACCAGTATAGGGTCAGGAGAAGTAGTGACATTTCTTTGGAAAGGGTCAGGATGATAAGGCTTTAGCAAGGACACATGTTTGGATCTTTGGCATACAGAACAGGAATTGACATAAGATTCAATAGTTTGGTCTTGACGAGGCCACCAATAGTATCTTTTAGACAATTCAAGGGTCTTTTTCATACCTGGATGACCCGCCAGAGGAGAATCATGAATAATTTCAAGTACTTTAATTCTGAAAGAGGGAGGTACATAAATCCGGTCTTTAAAATAGTAGAGACCGTTTTTCTTGGATAATTTACTTGGTTTAGGAAGTTCAAGAGCGTCTTCACTGAGACCTTTAACGTCGTCGATAAGAGAAGATAGGATTCCAATGACTGTAGGAGGAGGAGACTCCAGTTCGGTGTCAGAACAACATGAGGTTTTAGCTGGTTCTTTCGTAGACTGGAGAATTGGAATACGTTGCAAGCATGTTTTCTTGCAATAATCAGAATCAAATGCAAGAGAGAAGGGAAACCATGAGATTTGAGGGTTGTGGTTCCTTAACCAGTTGATCCCCAATATAATAGGAAAAAATGGTGATGAGATGACATCAAATATAAGACTTTCCGTATGAGTATGATTGATGGTTACTTTTAGAGGGATGGATTCATGAAGTATTGGTCCCGATGAGATGAGGGACCCGTCAATCACTTTAACAGGTACAGAAGTTCTTTTACGAACACAAGGAATTTTATTCTTTGTTACAAAGGCTGAGTCGATGAATACTCCATTTGCACCGGAATCGATAACAGCCTTGGTTATAATTCTTTTATTGTCCCACTGTAATACAAGAACGATAGGGGACATTTGAGTATTTGCTGTAGAGGGAAGTACACTTAGGATGGAAGAGGCATGAGACTGCCTTCTGCCTTTTATCCGTTTCAATGAAGGACAATCAGAGACTAAATGAACTTGAGAGGCACAATACATGCATAGGTTTAATTGACGTCTTCGATTTTTCTCTTCAGGAGTGAGGGGACTTCTTATTATCCCTATTTCCATAGGTTCGATTGGTTCAGATGGGTTGTCAGGAGGCTTTGGAGCCCCTATTTCCATAGGTTCACTTGGTATGGAAGTCTTATCTGGAGCTTTTGAGGGAGTGAAAGGTTTGCGGTCTTTTGAATGTGAAAGGGCTTTTTCGGCCTTTCTTTCTCTTAATCTTCTGTCAATGCTGATTGATAGGCGAATTAGAGCGTTCAAATTAGTAGGGAGTTCTGTTCTAGATAATTCATCTTTTACAGCTTCCGATAACCCAATTCGAAACTGGTTGCGCAATGTGATGTCATTCCATTGCGTTTCTATAGCCCATCTTTTGAATTCAGCAATGTAATCTTCAACGGGTCTATTTCTTTGCTGTAGTGTTCTGATTGTTAAATCAGCTGTAGCTTGTTTGTTAGGATCTTCATAGAGAAGTGACATGGCTTCAAAAAATTCATCTAGTGAATCTAAAATGGGGTCATCGTTTTCCAGAAAGGAATGAGCCCATGACATAGGTTCACCTCTTAGAAAGGAAATAACCGAACAAACTTTAGTTCTTTCTGTAGGATAGGATCTAGGTTTCAAAGCAATTAAAAGTTTGCAAGAGTTGAGGAACTCCCTGTATCTGGAACGATCTCCATAGAACTTTTCAGGGTTACACACAGCAGGATCACTAGCCGAGTGCAGAGTAGTATGAGGAGTATGAGTTTGTAAATCTCTGATATAAGTGAGAAGTCTTTCATTAGTAACTTGCAGGTCTTGCACACTTTGGGCTAGTGCATTAACTCTTTGATTCAGCGTAGCTATAGTAGAATCGAAATCTGCTGGATCCATTACAAAGGCTGGATTAATCTGTCACGTTTAAACATTTCATATGAAGGAACACAACTGCAGATTTCTTATAGTTCGAATATTTATTAGGAGTAATTGGTATTGACTTTAATTCCAATATACAGGTACTGTAGCATTAAGTATTAAACGATAAATGAAGTCCACAGTTATATGCACTGTAGCTTTAAGGAGTAAACGGAACTGAAGCAGCAAGAGTCCTTTAGTAGTATTAATTAATTAGATGATAAGAAGTTACAATAGCTGTTCCATAGACTTTAACTGAAGAAAGATAGATGCAGCTAACTGAGACAAGTATGTGTTGAAGTTAGCTGTAACGGTTGGCTTTAACGAAGGACTTTGGAGACAGGAAATAACAGCTTTAGATGCAACGTTTATCAGAGAAGTTTTACTTAGCTTCCGGCTTATAGAACACTGGTTCCCGAGATTCCTCAGAGGCAGATTATCCTGCATGGATAGAGTTCAGCTTTAGCCGTGGATGAGGAGAGGCGAAGGGAACTTGAAGTCTTCTATTCCGGTCCGGTAACAGCAGGTTTTCACAACTAAGTTGCAGCCGGTTCGTGAGTACAGAACGTAGTTCATTAATCCAGCCTCGATCAGCTGGTGCGGTCAGATTAAATAGGGAGACCGGGTCATGAAGGGGTGTGGCTAAGCTCCGTGGAACCAGGAAGTAAGGGGATATTATAGTTAAGGCATGACATCTAGGTACACCCCTGCTCTTAATAGTGCGATGATCACGCTTAAGTTTTCGTGAAATATCTAATGTTTTCATACCTTATCCAAGACATTGAACTATTTAACTCTTTTCGGCAGCAGAGAGATCCTTTTTCTTCCCCATATTGCATGAAAATTGTGCTCTGCTTAATAATGTGGAAAACCCTCCTTTAGTAGTTTTTCCTTAAATTGGGCTCACCTGGCAATCTAATTATCACAGGTGTCCGAGATTGTTTTCAGTGATCAAAAGAGCCATGAGACACAATGCCATCCATGAGTTAAACTGAAAAACAATATTTAATCTTTGTGACACTTAAATAGAATTTGCATAATAATTTGGAACAGGGTGTAGTGTTAACCCTGCAGCTGTAAACATGTTTACACTAGGGTAATCCAGCCTCTAGTGGCTGTCTCACGGACAGCCGCTAGAGGCGCTTCCTTGCTACTCACTGTGAAAATCACAGTAAGAAAACACTGGAGGTCCATAGGAAAGCATTGAGAAATGCTTTCCTATGGACTGTCTGAATGTGCGCGTGGCTCTTTTTGCGCATGCGCATTCGGCGCTGATGTCGGCAGAGGGAGGAGAGTTCCCCAGCGCTGAGGGAGCCCGGCGCTGGAGAAAAGTAAGTGTTTAACCCCTTCAGCCACCTTCAGCCCAGCGGGAGTGGGACCCAGAGGGTGGGGGGGACCTAAAGAACCTATAGTGCCCGGAAAACAAGTTTATTTTCCTGGCACTATAGTGGTCCTTTAATTCCATTCTCTTTAAACAGCAAATATGGCATTGGGCTGAACAGAAAGGGCAATAATGTGAACAATAGGGGATACTCTGAGCACAAATGCAACTTCGTCAGCATGAAGGCAAATGTATGTTTTTTGCAAAAAAATAAGAAATAATTGCATCATTACATAGTCCTTCATCTATGCAAAGTGCAGTGCGTCAACTCACCTAGATGGGAAATGCATAACAACTCATAAAACGAAAGAAGACATTTAGACAAGTGTTTGTAGTGATCTTATATTTCTAATATTGAAACATTTTCAAAAACTTTTTTAAAAGGCAAGAAAGATAGAACCGTTCATTATGATTACATTACATTTCTGATAGACACAGTGGGACCAGGCTGAAGGTGTCTCATATTGCAAATAATAATAATCAAATACATTAAGAAAGTGAACTAATCATGATAATGCTATTTCTTCCCTATCCTTAAACATATTTTAACTTAAAGGGATGCTTTAGGCACCAAAACAACTTTAGCTTAATGAAGCAGTTGTGTTTATAGTCTCACTGCTCCATTATCAGCTTTTAGGAGTTGTTTTGATGTCTATGGTGTCCATTTGCCAATGTGTAAACAATGTTATCCCCAACTGTTCTCCACCACCTACAAAACAAACAAACAAACAAACAAACAAAAAAACAGCCTTCTTTATCAAAGGAGGAACAAGAAAGTAAAGTGAATTAAATATGGGTCAGTCGGATCACGTGGTCTGCTGTAAATAGATATCTCAATCGTGTCTGTGTATTACATAAAAGGATAGAAATATGAAAATTGAAAGATGGACAGTCAGTGACTTCTACTATCCATCAAGCACACGGTTTCTGGCTATGACATCACTTCATTAAAACATTAAATATGTTACAATAAAACAGCTCTATCGTAGAAACCTGTCTGAGCTCTACAACCTCTGCTGAAAGCCAATGTTTTCATTAATCGAGAATTTTTGGTTGCAAGTTTGGCCAAGTTTACTTTATCGCTCACACAAATGTCTCCGCCAGAGACCAGAATGGTTGTTTTGTTTCCGTACAATAAAATATCAGACATAATACTGGATTAATATGAATAATAAACATCAATATTAATTAGAAAAGTCTGTGAAGCTTTGTTGTTATGATGATACATTAGTATAAAAATGACTGTTTTCCAGCAGGGGGCGAGATCTATTGACTTTCTTTCTCTTCTTGTTTGAAGTATGTGTTTTCGTGCTTGGCAGCTGTCCATGCATCTCATTGCTCCTGCAGTGATGCTGTGCCGCTCACCTGACAGCAGATCGCTTGTGGTGGCAGAAAAGAAGCTTAGTGTCAGCGTTAGAGTAGCTGCGAGTCTCTTGTGGTTGTGAACTGTGTCAAAACAGGGTTTAAAGCCAGAGGGTCAATTACTGTTATTCCTCTCAGCAACATGCTTGAGTGTTCACTGCTAATCATTCAATTCTACTTAGTCATTGTCAGAGATCAGGCAGCTGATAAATTGGATGTGTCAGCCGGAGTAACAAACATCTCCTCTCCTGTTTATTTCAGGTTACATCACATTGAAATGCAATGAATGAGATGGAAAGAAAATATTCAAAAGAGAAAAAAAATGCAATCAACTTGTAATAATTCACCATTCTCCGTAACCCCGCAGGAAATTTCTAAGCGCTATAATTATTTTAGCCACATGAGAAGATTAAATATTATTTAGTAGCTGCTTTGGGGAGTTTAATCATATTTATGTTGTATCGGGGCTCTTTCTAAATAAAGCAGAGTCACATAGAGGCTGTTTGCTTGTGCTGTATAGTTACTGCGTGTTAGAATAGCAGAATACGCTTAGGAAGGCATGCAGACTTTTAGATTCAATGATTGCAGGCACCAATAAGCTAGAACAAAAACAGGGTAAAACCTTAAATGTAAATAAAATTAGCTGTTTTTTTTGCATTTTTGTTTTCATCTTATACCATAAGGAATTTATTGTTGGAAAACGCCCACAATCTATATGGTGAAAAATGAAATGATAATGCATACATATACAATATATTGCATTAATAAGTTAGTTGTCTGGATGACGTCCAGTGATGGAGGTGTATATTTACCCCAACAATTTTGCAATGTGCGCACTTCGATAGGCCTGGTTTCACTAATGTGAAACTAGAAGTCACAGAATACTAATGACACAGAAAGTTAAAAGAATCTTGAGTAGAGAACACTGAAAGCTATGGACAGATGTAAACAGGTATAGACAGACATACATAGGCAGCGAAAGCTGTGGGGACAACAAAAAAGTTGAGCACACATGATAAATGTACAAAGCAGATTAAAAAAAATAGCTTTCAACTAATTATAATTATTATTACAAACTGATTAGATTTCCCAAAGTACATTTTATGCCAGAGCATGTTAAATGAAAAAACTAAAAACAACCTCATGGTATCATATGTGCAGGATTTTGAAAGAATGGCTCATAAGGAATATTTTATTAGGTGCCCGAATCCGCACAACTCTACCTGGAGGATTGTGTGGTGACAATGCCACCCTGAAAACAAATGTGTTGCAGAGATGTGTTATGTATTTACCCAACTTGATTACAAATCTTTATCAATGCTTTAATAACAACTATTGTGATGGGTAATGAGGAGCGGTCACTAGAGAAGAGTTAATATGATAAATGATATGTTCAATTATTCCTGTTTGTAACTTGCAAATAAAAATGAATGCATTTTGGTTTGTGTTTTGTTACACTTAATCTATACAATTTGTTTAATATTTGATACTGGTGAATTAAATTGCTATTGCCAGAATATATATTTTCCTTTTCTTAACTATCTATTCTGAGTAGCAATTCCTGAGTTCATTTCTGTATGTGTTGGTCGACTCCTGTCTTAATAAATGCTTAATATAGAACTTGTGCTGAATCAGTCTCTTTGCATCTTGAAGAAATGTCCTTCAACTTTAACCAGAAATCCCCTGTGGAGGTGTGCTGTCACGTATACTCTGTCTGTCACGGAGACACTGTTTGAGGTCTTCTCCATGTTGGAAAACTGATGTTGCAAAGGTGTGCAGTTATCCAGAAGATAAAACTTTTGAGATTTCTATCTTTTTGATCTAAGCAATACATTTCTCTGTGAATTATGTGAGATCTCAACAAGACATATAAGACAGATAATTTTATATAAGCCTCTGAGCATCCCCAAGGGTCCCTGAGACATATGTGCACCGTTCAATTGAAAGCTTTGTACTGGACGTACCGTTAAGGTTTTTTAATGATCAGTCCTCTTCCTTTGGGAGCAGGAGGGGATTGTTTTGAAAGTTTGAATATGAATGTAATTATTACATTATTATAAGTTTCCATTTCCAGGAATAATTGGACATCTTTTTGTGTCATCCAATCAAGGAATGTAATTATTATTCATTCATTAGCTCTGTAGCATAATGTTTGTGATTATCAGCCCCCTGTTTAACGTACATTCATTTAATTTTCTTGTTAAATGTAAATAGTTTTCTGATGTAAAGCGATATTGTAATTGGAGTGTGGAGCATCCTATGGTTCCCTGGGTTACTCTATATTTTCAAAGTGATATAGTGGGTGTCCCATTCACATTTCCTTTTTTTTTTTTTTATCTTGTTCTTTTCTCTCTGCTTTGTGAAATGCTTGTTACCCTGGACCCCTTTCTAGAGTAGAAAATACATAAAGTGTCTGATGGTACAGTCACACATTTTTATTATCACTCTGGTACTTATGACTCTTTTTCAGCCTCTATGATAATGTAGCATTTTCATTTCCACATCAATGCTATTTGGAACTAAAATAGGGGGACACAGTCCACTAGGGGGCATGCCAGTAATAGTGACACAAAATTGGGAACACTCCTAAAAAGTAAGAGTTAGTTCACCCTCAGGATCAATTTCACAACTTAGACTACTGAAAAAAAGTATTCTCTGATATGCAGAACAGTCTCCCCTAAACCAGTTATCAGAGAAGGAGAGCCCATAAATGTGGCTGATTCATTTGACTTAGGAATGTTGGCTGTATGTTCTCATATCAACAGTTACCAATCCAGCTGAAGGAACCATAGAAAGCCAGTGTGAGGTATTTATCAAAGCTCCTGGCACCAGTTTCACTTCTTATACTCTTGCATTTGAAGTTATCTCTTTATATTCTCATTCACCAAGATGAATAATCCATATATAAGCCATAACACTGGAAAAACGTGCCTTGATAAAATCTGTCATGATAGTATCATCTGAACTTTTAGCATTCCCTTATACATTGATTATTAGGCATGTGCATGGGGAAAATTTTCGGTTCGGCATTCCGAAATTCGGGATTTTCGAAATTCGGGACTTCGGCAATTCGGCACTTCAAGACTTCGGAACTTCGGGAACTTTGGCACTTCAGCACTTCAGAACTTCGGAACTTCGGCACTTCGGAAATTCGGCAACTTTGGAACTTTGGCAATTCAGCACTTCGGAACTTCGGCACTTCGGAAATTCGGCACTTCGGAAATTCGGAATTTCGGAACTTCGGCAATTCGGAATTTCGGGACTTCGGCACCTCGGTACTTCTCTTGCAGCCGCTTGGTAGATTACTCCCTAATTTCCACGGTATTAGGGAGTTATCTACCAAAAGGCTGAAAGACCTAAATTGGTCTTTCAGCCAAATTTACTAATACTAAGTAAAAATGACTTAGTATTAGTAAATTTTGGCCCTACTCGCTATACCGCGAGTAGGGGAACTTCGGAACTTCGGCACTTCGGAAATTCGGCAACTTCGGCACTTCGGAATTTCGGAACTTCGGAATTTCAGAATTTCGGGACTTCTCTTGCAGCCGCTTGGTAGATAACTCCCTAATTCCCACGGTATTAAGGAGTTATCTACCAAAAGGCTGAAAGACCTAAATTGGTCTTTCAGCCAAATTTACTAATACTAAGTAAAAATGACTTAGTATTAGTAAATTTTGCCCCTACTCGCTATACCGCGAGTAGGGGCATGTCTAGTAAACAGTGAGCAGCCTGTGACTGCTCACTGTTTAAAAAAAAAATAGTGCCCCCCCGGCCCCCACCCCTGAGCGGTGGGTGGGGGCCCTAAAGTAAAATGATGGGGGGGACTTATTGTCCTCCCCCCTGGCCCCCACCCCTGAGCGGCGAGTGGGGGCCCTAAACAGGAATAAGGGGGGGGACCTAAGGTCCTCTCCTCTGGCCCCCACCCCTGAGCTGCGGGTGGGGGCCCTAAATACTAATAAGGGGGGGACCTAATGTCCTCCCCCCTGGCCCCCACCCCTGAGCGGCGGGTGGGGGCCCTAAATTGTAATAAGGGGGGGACCTAGTGTCCTCCCCCCTGGCCCCCACCCCTCAGTGCGTCAGCATCAGAAATGAGTGACATCTGTCAATTTAATTCTGTATCTCTTGCTAGATTAATATCACAGCAACAAGTGTCCACGCTCTCTTATTGTTGTGGCAAGAACAGGGTGACCTAACCTGGTTGGTAAATGTTTTTTTTTTAATTAAAATAATGTTGACTTGAAGAGAAAGAACAAGTAATAATTATTTAGGTTGTCCTACACAACTACTGTGTTTTTGATTTGCACATGATATATTTTTTGTACTGGATGATATTTTATTATTCAGTTTTACAAAACTTCCCTGGGAGATTTCTCATCTGCTGCAGCATTATATATATATATATATATATATATATATATATATATATATATATATATATATATATATATATATATATATATAAAACACCTTGTGGGAAGTGCACTCACAGGTATTTTATATTTTGAGGTCGGAGTGGCACCTAGGCAATAAACAAGACTGGGAGCAGGAGTGCGGGACCCAGCGTGAATTATATATATATATATATTTTACATTTCACAAATCTCTGTAAACCAATAAATATTATTTTGAAGTCATGTGTTTTAATTTCTGTAATACATATGACTGTCATGTTATGTATTAAATTTATATATGTGTGTATATATATATATATATAGTTTGTATATTGTATTTTTGTAATATTGTACCCTATTGTAACAATGCAATGTTTTGTGGACAAAGACTCAGGACATACTTGAAAACGAGAGAAATCTCAATGAATCCATCCTGGTAAAATATTTCATAAATAAATAAATAGCTTGTGGTGAACCCCTTGTATTTGCTCTTGTGAAGTCTTCTCTTTATTGTAGACTTGGGTAATGATATGCCTACCTCCTTGAGAGTGTTCTTCACTTGGCTAGCAGTTTTGAAGGTGTTTTTCTTTAGCATGAAAAGGATCCTCCGGTTATCTACCACTGTTGTTTTCTGTGGATGTCCAGGCAGGGCCTTAGGGGTGTGCAAGCTCACACATGGCCGGGTGACAGGATGAATAGCGTGGTGGAAGCTCACACATGGCCGTGTGACAGGATGAATAGCGGGGTGGAACTTAAAGAGAGGCAGAGGCGGGGCTAAAATGGCACCATTCCAGACCATAATGGTGTGTGAGACTGTCTGCCTCTGTGTGTGTGACTGTGTGTGTGTGTGGCTGTCTATGTGTTTATGTGTGTGACTGTCTGCCTGTGTGTGTGTGTGTGTTTGTGTGTGTGTGTGACTGTCTGCCTGTGTGTGCATGTGACTGTTTGCCTTTGTGTGTGTGACTGTCTGCCTCTTTGTGTGTGTGTTACCGTGTGTGTGTGTGTGTGTCTGACTGTCTGTCTGTCTGTGTGTGTGTATGTGTGTGTGTGTGTGTGTGTGTTTGACTGTCTGTTTGTGTGTGACTGTATGCCTGTGTGTGTGTGTGTGACTGTCTGCCTGTTTGTGTGTGTGACTGACTGTCTGCCTTTGTGTGTGACTGTCTGTCTGTTTGTGACTATAACTGTGTGTGACTGTAACTGTGTGTGACTGTACTGTGTTTTAGAGACTGACTGCCAGTGTGTGTGTGTGTGTGAGACTGTGTGCCTGTAACCGTGTGTGCGACTGTGTGCCTGTAACTGTGTGTGACTGTCTGCCTGTAACTGAGCGTGTGTGACTGTCTGCTTGTAACTGAGCATGCATGACTGTCTGGCTGTAACTGTGTGTCTCTACCTGCCTGTGTAACTGTTTGCCTGTCTGTGTGACTGTCTGCCTGTAACTGAGCGTTTGTGACTGTTTGCTTGTAACTGTGTGTGTGTTACTGTCTGCTGGTACACGTGTGTGTGTGTGTGTGTGTGTGTTTGTGTGTCTGCCTGCCTGTAACTGTGTATCACAGTATTATATGACATACTTAATCTGCCCGTCTGTAATGCAGGGGAGGCAGTCTGATACCTCTGGACTGCACTTCTATTAGCTGCAGACCATAAGTAGATATCTTCCAAGCTCTGGTCAATCAGTGCATTGCTGCAAATTACCAGAGGAGAGCCTTGACACTGTAAATGCCTGAGCTAACGAGACAGTTACTCATAGTCTGTACCTGGTTAAGGGTGAAGACCAGATTCCCAGCACACTGGAACACCAGAGCTTAACATTCCCCCCTCACTGCAAGGTAACAGAGAAGGGGGAATGAATATTTGCTTTTATATCATTGTTAATTTAATAAATCCCTGGATTATGGAACGACCTCCCGCACACTTTCAAATCTTCCCCAAGCCTAAAATCCTTTGCGAAATCCCTCTCTACATATTAAAACAGAAAGCACCTGTCATGGTTGATTATATATTTCTTACCTGTTCTATGTTAAATTTTGTATATATTGTGTATTAATATTGTTTTTGTATTTTATTGTACCCAATTGTATGAATGCAATTTTTTGTGGATCCAGGACATACTTGAAAACGAGAGAAATATCAATATATTCTTCCTGGTAAAATATTTTATAAATAAATAATAAAATATATATATATATATATATATATATATATATATATATATATATATATATATATTTATGATTAATAATAATATTATTCTGGTACTAGAAAAAAAAATATTTTGTACAAATACAACTATTGTTCCTTTAATAAAATGGATTTGTTAGAGTAAAGGTATTACTTGATTTCCAAGTTTGCCAGAATCCAATCTTCAATTTTCCTAATGTTCTGTGATTTGGACAAACTAGTTAAAGGGACACTCCAAGCACCAAAAACAGTTTTAGCTAAACTGGTTGTGGTGTACAGATCATGCCCCTGCAGTCTCACCACTCAATTCTCTGCCATTTAGGAGATAATCATTTGTGTATCTGTTTATACAGCTCTAACCACAACATACATGGGAAATGGTTTAATATTCAATCAGATGTGACAGCACAGTTTTTTAACTTTAGAGCTGTGTATCTCTGTTCTGTTAATTGAACTTAAATCACACACAGGAGGCTCCTGTGGGCTCTAACAAGCTATTATTGAGCAGGAGCTAAAAAAAATACTAAATTAAACACATTGTGCAATAAAAGAGGCTTAACAATTACATCTCTGTTTACAGGAAGTGTGGAGAAAGTTTGTGTGAGTCATTGCCACCGGAGGTGTGACTAGGGCTGTGTAAACAAAGTGTTTTAACACTTAAATAGCAATGAATCGAGCAGTGAGTATCCAATGGCATGATCTATAAACTAAAACTTTTTCATTAAGTTTAAATTGTTTTGGTTTTTAAAGTGCCCTTTTAACCCCTTAAGGACACATGACATGTCTGACACGTCATGATTCCCTTTTATTCCAGAAGTTTGGTCCTTAAGGGGTTAAGCCAAATGGCTCTCAATATAAAGCAGTAAGAAACATGCAACAACACAGTGAATTATGCATAATAAATAATTTATATTGTACTCTAACACATTATTAATTTGCATGCATTTCCCTGTGCCTTTTTAAATCAGGACTTGAGAGTAGTTTTATTATTAGAAATCAATACATAATCAAATAACATGAGTTATAACTATATTTATAGGCTGACCTCAATATGACTCATGGAAAAAACAATGTTTAAGGCAAACACATTCTCTGTTTGCATTCGGTACACTCTGCATGTATATCTCTCTTGTATTTCACGGATGTCTGCACTTGTCTCTGCTTCGTACCCTGTTTGGGGTAGTGCGAATGTGTAACATTTTGCATACGCCAATGTTTCCTTGCCAGAATTCTACAGGCACAAACTGCCAAAGTCATTTGGCTGGTGGGTTATATGATTGATCTTGCAGCTGTCACAGTGAACACATCACTGGTCCTTCACTCCATTACCCTGAATGGAAAGAGAATCAAGCTCTTTTGTTCTGATATGTTCCATATGGGTAGTTGTCAGATAGCTATTTTTATTTTTATCTAAACACGTGTAACTTTTTCTTTTTTTTTTAACTGAAGCTCATTGAAGAGAGAAAGTTCCTTAGTAGTTTTTATTTTCTTTTGTAAGGAGTGATAATTGTTCTGAGCCCCTCGCAGTGCTCTGCCATATGTAACAGTGGGATCTGACAGTAATCAGTGCATTGTGGTGAAATGAGCTGAGCTATTTACTAAAGTATGAATTGCCAGGAATTCAAAGTGAATTTAACATTTTGTCCAAAATAGGACTGAAAACATACAGGGCTTTTTACTAAAAGGAGAAATCAAAGTTAATTTGAAGTGAATTTCACATTTATGGCCAGAGAAGCCAAACTGAAAGTATTGCTGACTTTCAGAATTTCCCCAGTTTGTTTGGCTATTTTGGCCTTAATCTTAAATTCACTTTGAATTCTCACTTTACTGAATAACTCTGATAGTTAACTTGGGGAAGTTATCTAATGTCTACAAATGTTTGCAGTTTAGGGAATAAGATCCATGAACTTGTGGCAATAATGGCAACTGATAGTGTAGATTTAGTCGCTGTTACTGAGACAAGGTATAATGAGAAAAATGACTGGTACATAGCAATACCAGGGTACTCTTTATATAGAAAAGACAGCGAGAATGGCAAGAATAGGGAGGGGTGGCCCTGTATGTGAAGAATAGCATAAAATCTAGCCTAATAAAAGTTAGTGAGACGAACATAGAGTCAGTTTGGGTAACGTTAGAATTTGGTAATCACACAGTAACTCTTGTAGGTGTGATTTTTAGGCCCCCAGGACAAATAGAAGAGTTAGATAATCTACTAGTTGGCGTACCCTGTACGTCCGCGGCGAATTAGATCTCTGGAAGCGATCATTATGTCGAGGCATCTTGCAATACCCCCCTCACTGCCGGGCCGCCAGTTAATCACTCCCCTTGAGCAATCATTTCTGGGTTGCCCCACGTGGCGCCCGGCAGTAAGGCAGAGCATCGGAAGCCATTAGGCTTCTGATACTCTGCTTGTGCTGAGTGCCTTGAGGGGTCGATGCACTCAGTGAAGATTAACCCCTTAAGGACAGAGGACGATTCAGGACCGTCATCTGCATTTTTGCGTTGCCGACCGATGACGGTCCAGAACCGTCCTAACTTTAAGATGTACTTACCCGATCGCCGTTGTTCCCCCGGTGGCGATCGGCGGTGCTCCCGTTGTGGGGAGACTGCCTACAGCCCAGACAGTCTCCCCATGGCGAATTAGGACCCCTGGGGCCATGTGATCGCTCAACAGAGCGACCACATAGTCACAATAGGTGTCCATGTGTCTGCCTGCAGGGGGACTGTCTGTGCTGACAGGCAGTCTCCCTGCTAGTGTAAAATCATAAAAAAAATAAAGTTAATGTTAATAAAAAATAATAATAATTATATATATGTGTGTATATATATATATATATGATATATAGACATATATGGAGCGTATGGTAGCCCAGGAATGAGAATTACCCCCATGATGGCATACCATTTGCAAAAGAAGACAACCCAAGGTATTGCAAATGGGGTATGTTCAGTCTTTTTTAGTAGCCACTTAGTCACAAACACTGGCAAAAATTAGCATTCATAATTGCTTTTTGCAATTTAACACACAAACAAATATAAATCCTAGCTTTGGCCAGTGTTTGTAACTAACTGGCTGCTAAAAAAAGACTGGGCATACACCATATTTAATACCCTGGGTGTTCTACTTTTAAAAAATATATAGTTTGATGGGGGTAAATTACATTGGCCAGCTTTAAAAATTTCCCAAATAGGACATGGGTGCATGATGACCAGCTGTGAAAGTTCCAAGTTGGAAAACTGGAATGCACATCTTCCAAATAAGGTCTTTTATCCCATAGAGAACCCGACACACCTATACATTATTTTATTTTTTAAATTTGGCATAGATTAGTGGTAAAATGGTTGCATGAAAATAACCCCAAGTTTAATTCCTTAGGTTGTCTTCTTTTAAAAAATATATACATGTGAAGGGTTATTCAGAGATTCCTGACAGATATCAGTGTTACAATGTAACTTGTGTTCATTTTGAAAAATAATGGTTTGGAAATAGCAAAGTGCTACTTGTACTTATAGTCATATAACTTTCCAAAAAAAGCTAAAAACATGTTAACATTGGGTATTTCTAAACTCAGGACAAAGTTTAGAAACTATTTAGCATGGGTGTTTCTTGGCGGTTGTAGATGCGTAACAGATTTTGGGGATCAAAGGTAGAAAAAGTGTGTTTTTTTACATTTTTTCAAAATATTTTATAATTTTATTTATAGTAAATTATATGATATGATGAAAATAATGGCATCTTTAGAAAGACCATTTAATGGCGAGAAAAACGGAATATAATATGTGTGGGTACAGTAAATGAGGAAGAGGAAAATTACAGCTAAACACCACAGAAATGTAAAAACAGCACCTGGTCCCAAACGGTAAGACAATTAAAAAGTGGTCTGGTCACTAAGGGGTTAAACAGGCTGTAGAAAGGTCAGCTCTAATTTACAATTTATGACATATCTACTATTTCCTGCTGAACTGCAGTGAAAGCCATAAAATGCTTTCCCCTGGAACCATAACTCTCTCTTTGATTATTAAATAGAGGCTATACTCATTTAGATATGTTGGTTTTGAGCTATCTCCTTCTTCTAGTCTGGGTGTTTCTTGATTCCATTGGTTGTTCAGGAAGGAGTCAGTTTTCATCCCATAGCCTGTATTATATTTTCAGTGTGAGATTCTTCATATGTGCTAATTTGTGTCCATACTTGAGGCATGTAGTGTCCAGTGCCTCTCAGTTGCCTCCTAATTCTTCTCAGAACCTGTCCCGAATCCACTACCACTTCATCTGACCCGATTCCTAAATAGACTTACTTTATGTCACTATTTTCCATTGTTCATGATAGTTGAACCCACTTCTTTAACAACATTTAAAGGCTGCAGGTTTGGCTCCCCTGTTGTATTGCACTGCACACTGCTCCCTGCTTAGGTTTTGGGCTCCCCTGGTGTATTGAACTGTACACTGCTTCCTGCTTAGGTTTTGGTGGTGTTGATTCATCACTTAATCCTGTAATAAGAGACTCCCTGCCATCAGGAGTAATGATTTGGTTCTTCGACCCATCAGTCATTGTGCAGGCCTATACTCCAGGCCCTTTATTGGTGTGTTTCAATGATCGAACAATGCTAGGTAAGTATCATTTCTGGATTACAAGGCATTTTCCACTAGTCTCTTGGTTGTTTTTACTGCTCTACTCTACTTTTACATTGTTCTGAGGGTATATGGGAGACAAGGTAAAGTGATCAAAATCCCAATCTGTACTTAAGTCTTTAACCCCTTAAGGACACATGACATGTGTGACATGTCATGATTCCCTTTTATTCCAGAAGTTTGGTCCGTAAGTCTTTAAAGTCTGTTGCTTTAAACTGAGGGCCGTTATCGGAACATATAGTGTCTGGGATTCCATATATTGTATCCTGCAGATAGTCTGACTCTCAGAAGTTAGAGTCAAAATCTACACCCACTGTTACCAAATCTTGCTTTCCATGAAATGTGAAAAATAAAATCAATGTCAAGCTTTTTCCATGGTCTAGGTAGGATCTCATGAGGAATGCCTCTTCCTGTTGTCTAGTATCAAATCATCGCATTGATCACATCGGTCGATATATTCTTTTAACTGTGAATTCATTCCTGGCCAGTAAACAAACTTCACATACACATTACAGACAGACAGCAAACTTAACACATGTTACACATCCGGAGCACACCACACACACACACACACACACACACACACACACACACATGCAATACACACAGAATGCACTCACACACACACACACATATTATAGGAGGGAATAGTGTGAGATATTCAGAATTATTAGCTACATTTTTACAAATTAGATTTGAATAGATAAAGTGAGGGCAAAGGTTGTGACTATAGCTGATCTGCAGAATGTGCCAAATCAGCTTGCTCTTTTCTCTCTCGGTTTTTCCATGTAATTTAATTAATTCATTTCTTAGTTTGGTGAATAACCATGGCAATGTCCCAATCTGAAATTATTTTGTGAGTCAGGATAAGCAGATTGGGCTACTGCTTTAGTCCATTGGACAAGTATGTATATATTTGTTTTAATTTCCACAAATTGAACTTATACTGTGGTTTGTGCAATGCAGTCCACACACTCACAGGGTGACCCTGACTAAGAATGTTCCTATTGCCAGTGGAAACTCTTGCTTACTGCCTCATATCTCTAGGTGACCACCACAGTTTACTGTGCCCTGTTTATGTGTTGGTGAATCCCACTATTACTTGTGCCCTTTTCTGTGTACTAGCTATTTGTTACATAATATGGCTGAAGAAACTGAATTTTTGCAGAACGAATAAAAAAAAAATCCTATCTTTGCCGAAAGCAGTGGCAACCGTGCCCTCACAAGCTCCACAGGCTGCCTCCAATCAGCCAGTCTCCAATTCTTGCAAATGCCACCATTCTAAAAAAAGAGCCCCTCTTGTAACTGCCTCTTGAAAGGATGCAATTCTACAGCTGGGAAAGGTACAGCTATTGCTGGAGCTTCAAAACTGTCCTCCATTCCACTTTCCAGGTAGAAAGGTCCATTGCCATTGAAGGGAACCTCATGATTTTTAATTATTGGACGAATACTATATGGGATATCGATATGATAAATTTCAATGTGCAAAAACTGATTCTGAAAAAAACAATTTGCGCTGCATTCTATCTGATATTTCAGGTGATAAGCATGAGTCTTTCACTGCTTATTGATCTGTTGATGATAAAATATCTAAACTATTCCGTGCCATCGACTCCACAAGACTCAAGCACCCCAGATCTGCAGAGTAGGTCTCTCTGGGTCATATAGCTGAGTATTGACATGTTTGGCTTTGAAATGAGTTGACTTGACAAGGAGGTTTGCAACAAGCTCCAAGTTGAATGCACCAAGCCTCATTTTTCCAAAGTGATATTGCAGGGTAGATCCAGCTATCAGCACCTCACATTGTTCACCAGGAGCTAATTTTGTGGTCAGGAATCCATATCATTCTGAGGTAGTTTCCGCACAGATACAACACATTCCTTTTTCTCATATTCCTATGGCATATTCTTTAAATAATAATACCAACATTGGTTGCAGATTTCTCAAGATCTGTGGGTACTTTACATGCACTCCAGCTACTGATTCATTTCTGTGACTACTCTGACAAAACTGCATTGACGGAGTGCAAGTCAGGAGGATATGGTTGATTGATTCACTCCAAGTTACTCAAACTCATGGCATAAGTGAAATAGACCCAACAACTGTCGACCTTCTTCAATCTGCACGCACTTAACATTTCCATGGCCTGTTATCATTTCAAGATGGAGGGTATCCATCTTTTCAGTGACTTGCTCTGTGAGGGCAACTGGTTCTCATGTCTGGATTTGAAGGATGCATACCTCACAGTATCTATTCACAGAATTTAGGTAATTTGTTCGGTTTCAATGGAATGATCATCTATGGCACATAACTTTCCTACCGTTTGGGTTGAATTCAGCACCACGGTGCTTCACCATGATCCAGTCATGTCTTGCGTACTTGCGAGGGTTTTCATTTCATTATATATCTGGACGACATCTTGCTTTTGACACAATCCCAAAACCCTACCAACCCAGACAGAAATGGTCATCTCATTACTCCAAAACCTGGGATTTGTCATATACTTGGAGAAGTCAGAATGCCTCAAGCTGTACAATTCCTGAGTTTTTCCATCAACTCGATCCATTTGGTGTTAAAACTTTCACCTTCTAAGATACTATCTGTGGCGGAACTGCTGCCTGTTCGTGGATTTCCCTTTTCTTTTCACGTGTTTCCCCTGTATTTTCGTGTTTTGTGCCCGCTCCTCCATGAAGGGGAACCATTCGCTTCCCGAACGGGGACCACCTCAATACCCCATTTAGAACGCTGGGATAGCTCACTCGTAGCATAGGTGTGAAACTGCACAGGTAAGTAATTAATGAGTGCTCCCCTGGGTGGCCTAAGAGCATTCAATTAACTTGTGGTTTTCGTGTAGTTACACAAGGTTCTATGTTCTAATTGGTACCCAGGGTGGTCTCCGTTCGGTAAAACGAATGTTTTACAGAACAACAAAAAATAAACAAAATAATCCAGTGAATAAAATAGCAGGGAGTAGAAACAACCCAGTGGGTTGTGGGAAATCCTTCACATTATCCTTACCGCACTCACCGATGTCCTCTGTCGTCTCTGGTCGTGCGCTGGCCTTGCTTACCTTTATTGAAGCAATGGATGGGCTCCTCCACAATGGGAGCACTCGTGCTTAAACCTGCAAGTTCCGTACCACTTGTAGTGGCTCTTGTTAAAGAGCCAACACTCACCCTTGCGTGTTCCTGCTGATTCACCGGGCTGTGCGCCAGCCCAACCTGAAAAGGGGGTTGGCTACGAGGAGGTTACCAACAGCAGCCACAAGCTGCCGTCCTGCACCCCAAAGTCCATACCTTGACTAAACGCCATATTTTGTCAAAATTGCTGGTCATAGAGGAACCAGCATTGCCCACCATAAACCTTATACGCCCCTCAAATAAGATACACATACACAAACAGTGCCGGGGCCTTCTCTGGGAAGCTCTGCGACACTATGCTCGCATATACCATAAACCCTTGGTGCCAGTTTCCAAAGGTGCGGGGAATCTTACCTTTCTCTCCATCCACCCCACGGATTCCCGGTCGGGGGATACCAGAGTTAATACGTCTACAAACTCACCCCTCAGTATTTTATCTCTGACCTCCAGGGCAATATGCATCCCTAGAGTCGCCAGCTCGCAGCCATGAGGGGACGACCAAACGCTCCCAGCTGCCTAGGGACACTAACCTGTGCCCTCTGGAACCCTGTCTAGGACTGCCCTAATCAATGATAACACGCTATCTCCCTGATGCCCATGCTCACTTGACCCCTTTCTGTTCGCCAGTGCTTCCCACGTGCTGGCGCAATACTCACCATTAGCAGTCTCAGGAACCACCACTGGAACTGTAGTCCTCTCCTCCTTCGAACCAGATTGAGTACTGCCCTCTTTGGAAGGAGATGCTGGGGACACGTGGCCGCCTGTACAGCCGGACCGCTGTCTGTACCTGCTGCTCCTGACCTCTTGCTCAAGTTGATGCGCCCAGGCCTGGGACTGGCACTCTCCTCTCCGCACAGCCATCCTATACTCGCCCTGTATTCCACCGTCGACTTCCGGTGCACGCATGCCACTTTGTGTGCGTGATGATGTCACTTCTGCTCTGGCCGGAAGAGACGCACGCGGATTGCGTGATCTTCTGGCGGGCCCTCCGCCATTGCTGGGCCTCACCTGAGCCACCTCGCCTAGATCGTCTCCTGAGCCCCACGGCCACAGCTGGCGATGTCACCGTTCCGGATCTGCTGTCGGCCTCCGATCACTGTTCCTCCCTGGACTGTGGGTTAAGCGCGATGGAGACCTGTACCGCCTGCCCTGAAACCGCAACGCCATCTGCTGTCCTCAAGGTCGCATCCACTCCAGACACCAGGGCCTCCAGCGCCCCCGGCCCATGGGATGCCTGGTATTCGTGCAGGAGCCTCACCAGGTCGGTGGTAGGGTAGCCATCCTTGAAGAGGTGTCACACTGGGTCTAAGCAGGCCTCTGGTAAGCCTGACAGCTTCTTTTGCTTGCAGAAAGTCGACAGGAAAATCCAGACAAAGTCAGTGTGCTCCTGTCCCTTGTCTCTGCTGACTGGTGAGTCTTCTCCCCTGGCCTCTTTTGCAATTGTTGTATCATTTTTTTCATCCAGCCCACTATTCATGGGCTGCAGTCATGCTCCCCCTTCTCAAGTTGTCCAGGGGGAAACTCAAACACTGGTACTTTCAAAAAACAGGACAAATAGTTTAATCTAACTGACTGTGTAACTTAGGTAGTATGTGTACATGTTTTTGAGAAAATGTAGGGTATAAACCAAGGACTTTATCAAGGTATTTTGAGTCCGATAAGTTTCCAATTCTGCAGAACTCATGATTTAGTGAATAGTTTCCCTTGTTATTGTGGTGAAAGACACATTATTATGAGTTTTATTGCTTTGGAGCTCTGTTACACACTCGGACACACCAACAATATGGAGCTCCTAGAAAAGAGGGACATTAGGAGAGAAAAGAGAGACAGATGGATTTGGGCAAAAATAGGGACTGTCGCTCCTAAATAGGGACACTTGGGAGGTATGATAACTTATTATAATGACTTGTTTGTGTTGCTTGTTATCGTTAACAATGCAATGTCACAGCATTAATATAATGAATAGGCTAACTATATATATTGTACCCACAGGGTTTATCAGGTTTAAATGTAATTCTAATTTCTGTCATATACAAATTAATTTTTTGCACACTCCAGATTTCCACTGAAAATTGAATTGTGTCAGCACATTGTTATGATCTTAAACTATACATGCTGATAATGCAGAAATTAGGTTTATTAAGTTAATGAAACCTCTTCTGTTTTCAGCATTCTGTTTAAACAGGTGGCATGTTCTTTGCAAGCTACGAAACTATCCAACAATTTAAAGGAATCTTTTCATGTTGACTTGCATTAATAAGATTTTGTAAAACAAACATCAAGCAAGTTCCGGTAAGAATCAAACATATAATGGCAATGTGATTAATTCAAATAATTCTCTGTAAGCAAGATGACTTTGTATTTTATTCCTCAACATCTGCTTTGTATCTCCAAACCTCCCAACATTTGGCCTCCGGAAATCAGTATGGGATGGGCATCTGCCATGCCTGCCCACAGCCTTCATGGTCATGCAGAGAGTGCTGCTAAAGTACTCCCTGCATCTTCACAACACAAACACATATAATGCCGGGCTCATGTTGTGCTGCCCGGGAACAGTTCCCTGGTATACCCAGATGCAGAACACCAAGGAACTAAAGCAGGATGTGGTACAGAACCCAAGAAATCAAAGTGCACAAAAAGAGGGACAGTTGGGAGGCATGTACCTATTCAATAGATGGAAGAAATATTTTTGAATGTTAATCACAAACTGCTGAAGGCCATGGTAACATTCTAAAAGCTTTATTCTCACAAGGGACATCATGTATATGTTCAAATAGCTGAATTAAGATACACCTTTTTCTTTGTAAATGTGCATTGTCAGTTTCCTGTAGCAATTATGGTCCTTTAAACTCACATTTTGGATCAAACGGAATCTCAGTCAGAATATGGGAGAATTATATTTTGAATGAGTAATTAAAAAAACAAAACAGAATTTACAGGGCACTCTTATTACCCTACATCTTATTGTAAGTGGTTACAGTGGAACGAGTTTTGAATGCAGTCCCTCCGGTTTTGGTCAAAACATTTTCAGTCAATTTTACAAAATTGAGGGTACTGACATTGAGACAATCTGAAAGTTTCAATTCTGCACTAGTTCATTAAAATTGGACTGTGAGCACTTTGGATGCCTGCCTGCTATCACCTTAATTGTAAAATCTTTTCTATATCATCATATATCTGTCAGGGTTTCTTTGCTGTTTTAAACAGCAACCCTTTCTGTTTCAGTGATTGAGTTTTCAGCTGCAATTACTATGAGCTGCTTCTGCTTGTTGCCACGGTTACTCACCTGTGAGTAGTAATCAACCCTGCTGCTAATCAGTTCTGCCTATTTAAGCAGCTAAGCCCAGAACCTCCTTGCCCTTGCGTGGTTTCCTGTTTCCCAGAAGTCTCCTTGTTCCTGTGTTTCCTGTTTGCGCCTGGTTCCTGACTCCGGCCTTGTTCCTGACTCCGGCCTTGTTCCTGACTCCGCTGCTCTCCGTGCTCCTGATCCTGGCTTGTCTGACTACCCGCTCTGGTGACTGACCCCTGCTTGATTCCTGGACTTTGCTTTTGTTATTTATTAGTTATTTATTAATAAAGGTGTGTTTGCATCTACTTCTGTCTCTGTCTGGTTCCTGGTTCCTGACAATATCAAAGTCTGTGCCATGTAACATAGAAACATAGAATGTGACGGCAGATAAGAACCATCCAGCCCACCCAATTTCTAAATACTTTATTAGTCCCTGGCTTTATCTTATAGTTAGGATAGCCTTATGCATATCCCACTCATGCTTAAACTCCCTCACTGTGTTAACCTCTACCACCTTAGCTGGAAGGCTATTCCATGCGTCCACAACCCTCTCTGTATGGTAATACTTCCTGAAATTATTTTGAAACCTTTGAAAATTTAAGACTATGTTGTGGGGAAATTAATGGGATGATAATAGTAAACAGTTGAGAATTGCCCACTATTTCAATTCTCTAGATCTAAAAGATCGTTATCATGTAAGTGAAATGTATTCCATATAAATAAAATCACAATTTGTTATAAAAATAGATACAATTTATTGTGACAATTTAAATAATAATAATATGTAACATGCGTGATAATAATCAATGAATATTTAGTATAGCATAGTGTGCAATACAATGGCAATAGCAATACACATTCCAATGTTTACAGCATCAATAGTCAAGACAAGATTTATGAGGGGCTTCACAGAGAAAGAAAAACTTTCACACAGAGCAGCAAAAGGCCATAAAACTTTGGCTAACAGTTAGATCAACTGAGTAACCCTTTCAACGCTGGTTAGATCTTCCTAGGCATATAATACCTATTCTCATGTAATTTTTATTAAAATAACATTTAAACCCGCTCATTAATCATTTCCTGGAACCATCCAATAAGAGTAATCTACCAGATTCTATAAGCCGAATTTTAATTTGCCTAAAAAGATCTTATCTTATTTTAGAGCAAATCAATACACCTGGATAAAAACAACGGTATGCTAACATGTGATAATATCACCTAATATATATATATATATATATATATATATATATAATTCTTCTTAATTCCACCTGCAGAATGGAATGTTTATAACTATATATTCTATAGATTTAACTATAGACTATAGATTAACTATAGATTTTAATTAATTTAGATTAATTAAATAGAACCAGCATATTTACCAGTTAAGTAGATATTATCATCAGATGTTTTTAGATAGTCCCAGGAACTTGAATGTGTGTATGATTGATTGCATGGAAGTATGCAAGTGTTGCTTGAGTGTTAGCCTCAGAGTGAATGTCTGTCATAGGCCTCTCTGCATGTCCGAATCTGGAAGCCCAAACTCCAACTGACTCTTCTCTGACTCACTTGCTTAGCCCACTTAGCCTGCGATCCTGACTTTTAAAGGGCCAGACTTTCTGTACGTCATTAGGTGAAAAAGCCAATAGGAAATTGAAGGTGTGGCCAACCTGCAGATTGCAATTTAGGTATTTGGTCTATAGAGGGCAGTCTTGCCTCACTAAACCTTCCTATCCAGGACACAGTTAAGTTTTCCTGATGACGATTTTGATGTAATTTGGCTTATCTATATGGCTGCCATAACTTAAGTTTACTTGTCAGTTCAAAGCGTTTCTTTGGGTTTTCTCCAAACAGTGTGTCGACAATTTCTGTTGTAATTTCTAAAATGACAGTTTAAACTTAATTTCAACCCTTCTTTATACAATGGGACGTTGTAAAATGTAGAAAGTAAAATTCAATTATTTAATCTTCTCTGTCACTAATGTCTGGGTTTAGAATTATTTCTATTCCATTAACACTTAGACATAGCATCCATCCCCCTGTTTCATTGTATCACTTGGTTTGTTTATATAATGCATTCCTTAGTTCAGGCTAGTTTTTAGTTACAAAAAGGCAATTCTGTGTCTCTTTGTTAGCCTGAAATCCAAAATGGAGTCTGCTCTGTTCTGAGTGACTCTGGCAATTTACACTTTTCATTTCTATCATTGCACAAAATGTCTGCCGATAGAAATATCCTGACAATGTCCTCTTGTTGTGGTAGTTTCTTCTTTTAAATATAGCCTCCTCCCTTACTGTGTTGATTCCCTTTATGTATTTAACCCCTTAAAACCAGAGGGCGCCCTATTCTAAGCTGCTCTAAACGCCGCAGGGCGTAATAGTACGCCCTCCGTTTTTTTTTACTTACCCGGCCGCCAGCGATCCCACGCCGGCGATCGCAGTTCGGAGGACTCCCAGGGAGCCCCCCCGCGGCACATCCGACGTCCTGAAGCCCCCCCCCCGGACCTCACAATCACATGGCCAGGTTAGCTGCCTGGTGTATTGCCAGCAAGGGGACTAACTGTAATTAATATATATATTAATATCAAATTACACGTAGACTGATACTGATTAAATATATATATAATTATTGTTATATATATAATATAAAAAATAAATATTTAAATACGTTAAAAATTAAAATTACAAAAATAATAAAAAAAATAATTAAAAAATATATAGATGTGTGTTATTTCGTTCTAACTGTATTGTGATATTAATATATATATATTTATATCAAAATACACGTAGAACAAAATAATATATATCTATATACATAAATATATACGTATATATAACACTATATATATATATACCTATATATAAATAAAAATATTTTAAAAAATTATATATATATATATATACAAATAGGTAAGCAAGGCACTCCTACTATATCAAAATCTATTAGAACAAATGCCTAGGTGCATTCCCGCGTCCAAATATATAACAAACAATCAAAAAAGGGAGCACTCCAGGTCTTCAGTCAAGTGGAAAAAATGTATTTACAGTATCAAAGCATGATACAAATTCTGTGCAGAGAGAATCAACGTTTCGACCCTGCTGGGGTCTTTATCAAGATCACAGTGAATTAACATTACAGTGCGAAATAAATACATACAAACAAATGCTGCTTACCAATCAAGAGATCGGAGACCCGATCAGCTACAGGACCCGGAAGTGACAACACCACGTGGGCTACGCCTAGCATGTGACTAGGTTGCCGTGCAACCTACCAATGTGTGAGTGAGTATCAATCCGTGCGTCAAACGGCCGACACCGCCGTCATACCCGGAAGTGCTAAGGCCACGTGGGCGTGATCACGTGATAGACGTGCATGTGATGCGGTTGCTAGGCAACCCCTATAACAAACATAATACTAAAAAAACTCCCTCTTACTAAACAGAGAACGGGAGAATACATAAAGCACGTTTTATGGAGGACAACAATCAACTACACATCGCAATTTAAGGAAGGACTAGTCATGAAAAAAGTGCACAGTGCAAAACCCAAATATATCTACATAGTGAATAAGTGAAACATAAGTGAAAAAAAGCCATCAGATAGACCCATTTAAATTGCGAAAACAATATAATATATACTATCCATACATAACCAACTTTACTAAGTATACAAGTTAAGTTTTTAGAACACTAGTTGCAAACCTATATAAATGAATTATCTTTCTCTGGTTTGCGAAAATCTATTCAAATCTTACAGAATACAAGAGGAAGCATTAGCAACACTCATCATATAAGTTGAGTGGAGAGAAAATATTAAACTTAAAGTATCTACTAAGCTACTTCTTTTCCAAATCTCTCTACATATACCACATGAGACGGCTAACCCTACGTAGTAACTGAACTAAATCATATGAGAACAATGCAAGAGTAAATCACGGGCAAATATCCAAAAAAGAGACATAGAAGAGGTGAACCACATCCATCGATCGTTTGGTGCCTTCCACAGGTACCATCAGACCAATGTAAATTATCAATTAAAGGAACATGGAAAGAACCAAATGTTTATTGAGTCCTTTAGGTGTTACAGTTTTTAGGTGGTAGATCCAATAAGCCTCTCGCTGAAGTAGTAATTTGGATCTGTCACCTCCTCTGGGTGGTACTGGGACATGATCAATTGCTATGAACTTGAGGGTGGGTAGGTGATGTGATGCTGATAAAAAATGCTTGGCAACCGGTTTATCTGTTCTCTGATCTCTGAAGGCTGTGGTAATTCCAGAGCGGTGTCCTCTGATCCGATCTCTCAGTGTCATATCGGTTTTCCCCACGTAAGACAAGCCACATGGGCAGGTGATCATGTACACCACATGTGTGGTCATACATGAGATGTAGTGTTTGATAGGAATCCGCTTCCCACTATGGGGATGAGCAAAAGTGGTACCCGTCAGCATGTGGCTGCACGTAACACAGCCACTGCATCTATAGCAGCCCTTCTTTTGAATTTTAGGCGTCCTAGCGTAGCATATTCGGGGGTCGTTCTTCACCAATAGATCCCTCAAATTCCGATTTCTCCTGTAACTAATAATCGGATTGTTTTTGAATTTATCAGACAGACTTTGGTCCACCTGAAACATATTCCAATGTTTCTGGATACATTTCTTCAAATACGGAGTGGCAGTGTTGAATGTAATGGGAAGAAAGATATTGTTTTTCTTCTTACTAGGGCCTGTCTGGTTACTTTGGTTGTATTTCTTCCAAGCTTTCTCCTTAGCGGCTTCCAGAGTCCGTGGATGGAAGCCCCTAGTCAGGAAGCGATCCCAAACCTCCTGGAGCTGCTGTTCACAGTACTCTGGATTACTATTATACCTCATCACGCGGAGAAATTGGGAGATTGGTAACGAATCCTTAACATGCTGAGGGTGGAAACTAGTGGCAGACAACAGTGTATTTCGATCCGTCGGTTTTCGAAACAATGTGAATCCTAATCTGTTCTCAGTCATATATATCCTTACGTCCAGGAATTCAATGCTGTGTTCACTCCAGTTCAACGTAAGCGTTACTGGAGTAGGTAGAGCGTTGATCTGTTGGACCATCTCCTGAAGGGTTGTTACAGTACCTTGCCAGATTACAAAAATATCATCTACAAATCTGACATATTTTAATATATGAGATTGATATTGCTGTAGGATATATTTCCTTTCGAACCAGTACATAAAGCCGTTGGCATAGGCTGGTGCCATGGCCGCACCCATGGCGGTCCCGGATGTTTGAAGGTAAAACCTGTCTTCGAATTTGAAGTAATTGCATGATAGTGCAATGTCCAGCCACTCCATGAGGTAGAGAATAGGAGGTCCGCTGTACATGTCATCGTTGGCTAAAATCTCCGATATAGCCTCCATTCCTTCTTTTTTCGGTATTATAGTGTACAGGCTTTGGACGTCCATTGTGGCCAAGATGATCTCTTTGTTTGTCAGGTCCATCTGTTCTACCTGGCTAATAAAGTGTTGTGTGTCTTTCAGACACGTTGGGAGTTTTTGCACACTTTTATTAATGTAATGATCAATAAATTGAGCAATAGGCTCAATTAGTCCGCCTTTAGCGGAAACAATTGGACCCAGGTAGCCCAGGTATGAGAATTACCCCCATGATGCCATACCATTTGCAAAGGTAGACAACCCAATGTATTGCAAATAGGGTATGTCCAGTCTTTCTATTTTTTTGTTTTTTTATTTAAATTCTTTATTTTTCGTGCATAGATATAGATAATATTTAGTCTAGTAATGCCACAACAGCGATTACCATAGTTTTCAGACACATAGAATTACAGTTGCATGGCATGAGAGACTGTGCACATTTTTTAAGGTTAAAGATGAGTAATAGTAGTGGTTGATAGATTTAACAGCACATTTTTAGAAGAAGAAAAAACATGGAAGTATCTGGCTGTATAACATCAGCAGATTGTTTTAAACTTGCTAAGCTAGACAGGCTTATGATTAGTTTTGTTACGTTTAAAAATTATGTTAAATATATGGCATTGCATTTCTGAGAAGGTCAAACATGTATACTAATGCCAGAATTATAACTGCGTAAATTCTTGTTTTAGATGAGAACATTTTAAACAATTTAAAGTGAGGCTGGTTAAACAGCACAATTTTGTTGTGAAAACATGAAAATATCTGGCTTTATAACATCAATAGATTATTTTAATCTTGCTAAGCGAAACAGGCTTATGATTAATTCAAATGTGTTGAAGGTTATGTCAAATACATGGCATTGCGATTCTGAGAGGGTCAATCTGTTATACCTATGCCATAATTATAACTGCTCATATTCTTTCTTTTGTTAAGAGTCAAAATATGCCTGGCAGTTTAAAAAAAAAAAAAAAATAATAAAAAAAAAAGGGTCAAACCCACAGTGAGAGCATCTATAAATATTTTGCCTAAGGTTACCCACACTGTGTGTCATACATGACTATCGGCATAGTATTGCTGTAAGTTTACAGGCTATATATTTACAACATGCAAATTGCTGACTTGGGTGCTAATATACACATGCTTGAGAACTCTGGTCGTGGAAGCCTCAGTGGGTACAAGAGAGGGAGGCTGGCCAAACAAACACACATTGGTACATATATGCTTAGATGTGTTCAGGCTATATATTTATGTGAGGTCTAATGCTTGTTGCCCTTAAAAGCGATCTAGACATAAAAGCAAGCTGAGCATATCTGGTGGGTCTCGAGATTAAAAACAGAAAAGAAAAAAAAAAGAAAACATATTTTTTTAAGTAATTGTAAAATTAAAAATAGTCTCCGTATTTCCGACCTGAGTCTGTCCAGCAAGCATGGGGCGGGGACACAGGGTTGCCCGGGATCGGGGGGGGGGTCTTCGTTGGTGTCAGGGGTCCTTGGTCTGTGCTATCAGGTCTCCGGTGTCCTGTCTGGCTGTGCCAGTCCTGGTTTGAGGAAGTCTGGCAGTTGTCAGGGTGTTAGTGGATCACAGGTTGTGCACTGTGTCCTTACCGAAGCCAGACGGTGGATCAAAGACTCTGACAGGTGAGTATCTCTGTGCCTCTACGTCGTGATTGCTGAATATGCGTCCGGCGTGGAGCTTTGGGGGATGAATGGGGTGATCCGATCTGGGTCCCAGGTATGGGTGCGGTTAGGGGAGCTGTTGTTGTCCTTGGTGGCCAGTCTAGCCGGGGACAGCAACTCTTGAGGTAGGTCCAGGAGCCGGAGGAAGGCTGGGGCATCCCGAATGTCCTGACTGTTATGCATGTTCGATCCTCGCTGGACCGTCAATGCCTTGGGGGACCGCTAGCGGTAATCAATCTTGCAGGCACAAAGAATTAAGGTCAGTGGCCGTAGCGACCTACGCCAGGCCAGGGTGCTGCTGGACAGGTCTGTGTAGAGTGAGAGGTCCATGTTTTTGAAGCGGAAGGGGATCCTGCCTCCGAGGGCAGACAGGATTGCCACCTTATGTCCACTATCTCTCGTGGCCGTGGTTGGTGCGTTTGTTGGTTTAGGGACTCTGAAGACCCCTTCTGGGGTGATTGTTGAATTCTGTCTTCGTGGCAGTATTTCTAGTAACATGCGCTCCATTAGTTTAGGCAGTTCAGCCTCTGTAATGTCCTCTCGGACTACCCTGATTTTAATGTTGGAAGCCCGCCTGGCGTCCTCAAGCGCCGCAAGGCGATGTTCATATTGCTTGGTCTGCTGTTCCAGGGCTTGTACAGTGTGTTGCAATGCAGCGACATCCTGGGCCTGGGATTGTGAGGAGCCCTCCAGTTTGGAGATGCGGCCTGTCAGGCCTTTTAAGTCTGCACGGAGCGCTGTGACATCCTCATAGAAGCTGCGTTTCAGGTCCGCCAATAATGCCTTCAGGACCACTATGGTGATCGGCTCTGTGTTTGCCGCATTGTTGTGCCTTTTGGGGTGGGTTAGGAGGCTGTAAGAGTCCCCCCTCTTCCTCATAGGATATGTCCTCGGAGAAGTCCGAGCACCCACCGTGCTGAGCCGCCATGTTTGTTTCGGAGGCTCCACGTGCCTGCCTCCACATCTCCCCTATCGTAAGTCCCGAGGTGGGCTTGTGTGGTATAATTTTCTTCCCCTTTTTCCCCATTAGGTCTTGGGGTGATTGCCTGTCAATTGGGTATTAAGGGGGGGTATTTCAAGTGTTTTTCTCTGTTTAAGGCTCGGAGCTCCCTTAGCTTTCGTCCGTTCGCTTCAGTGTTCCGCTGATATTCTCGTCCAGCCTTTTTTAGTAGCCACTTGGTCACAAACACTGGCCAAAGTTAGTGCTACTATTTGTTTGTGTGTGAAAAATGAAAAAAACTTATTTGAACGCCAATTTTGCCCAGTGTTTGTGACTATGTGGCTACTAAAAAGGACTGGACATACCCCATTTGCAATACCTTGGGTTGTCTCCTTTTGCAAATGGTATGCCATCGTGGGGGTAATTTTCATTCCTGGGCTACCGTACGGTCTCAAAGGCAACATAACCAACCTTGCGAATTTCAATGTGAAAAAACTGAAACGCAAGCCTTATATTTGACTCTGTAACCTTTGAAAACGCCATAAAACCTGTACATGAGGGTTACTGTTATACTCGGGAGACTTCGCTGAACAAAAATATTAGTATTTCAAAACAGTAAAACCTATCACAACAATTATATCATCCGTGTAAGTGCTATTTGTGTGTGAAAAATGCGAAAAATGTCACCTTCACTGACAATATCGTCGTTGTAATACATTTTACTGTTTTGAAACACTAATATTTGTGTTCAGCGAAGTCCTCCAAGTAAAACAGTACCCCCCCATGTAAAGGTTTTATGGTGTCTTGGAAAGTTACAGGGTTAAATATAGTGCTAGCAAATTAAATTCCCTGGACTTTTGGCCTGGGTTGTCAGGCAGGTCCCGCTAATTGTAATTAATAAAATGACCTAATTATGAAGTTTTATTACATAAATATATACGTAGAAATATTCTATATATATATATATATATATGTATGTGTATTTATATATGTTTATATATATATATATATATATATATATATGTATGTATATAATTTTTTAAAAATATTTGTATTTACATATGGGTATATATATGTAGTTATATATATATATATATATATATATATATATATATATATATTATTTCATTCTACATGTATTTTGATATCAATATATATATATTTCCTGGCAATATCCATGGCAGCACAACAACGGGTTAGCTCCTCCCTATCCCTAATTAGACAGGAACAAAATTAAAATCAGGGGTATGAATACCCCCTCCCACCAATAGTCCCTTAGTCTTTTTTTCCTGTCCTATCCCTATAGGACTCCAGTCAGTATAGACTGTGAACACACTTTTTTTTTTTTTGGCTTACCTGAGGGTTTTTACCTTCGGCCCCAAGGGAGTTCAGCCTCTCTTCCTTGGGAAGTCTCCAGTACGTGGCGCTGCGCAAAGGATAACCCCCTGGAGATGCTCCTTTAGTGACCGAGAGCCGCTTGCAGTGAACCTAGCGGTAGCAAGAAAAAATATTGCCAATAAGGAACATTCCCTGCAGTAACCAAGCGGTAGCAGGAAGTGGCAGAAGAACCTCATCTTCAGAAGATTTTTCTTTCCTCTACCTGGCAGGCACAGTAAGTTTAAATACATATTCATGTATTATATTACATGGCTGTCAGGTCTCCCCCTTCCACCTCTTTGTATGTGCCATATATTCCCCCATCCAAATGAAGACTTTGTATGTACCATATAATTTTTATATTTTATTTTTTCTCTCCTTTTTCCCTTTAAAGAATTAGATTTTACAGCGCTTTTTTCCGGTCGGCCGCCATCTTGGCGGCGTCCTTTCGGTGCTCTGCGCCTTCGCTGGCCTGCGGGCGCGTCATCCCCGGTCCCACGCATGCGCGGTCCGGAGGCCGCGTCATGGCGTCTTCCGCGCATGCGCGGACTGGTGGCTGCGTCTATAGACGTTTCTGCACATGCGCGGATTGGGGGCGCGTCATACGGACTTCCGCGCATGCGGAGTAATTGCGCGCATGCGCGGGGCATTTTCTTCCGGGTTCTCGGTGACGTCATCGGTGACGTCATTCGCCGCCTTTAAAAAGGCGCCAAATTTAAATTCCTTTACCTGTTTCAGGTTGCCTGGAATGTCCTCCACCATCGGACTGACGAGATGGGCCCAATGGAGGATGAGGATTTTCCAGAAGAATTTTATCCTCCAATTCAGAACGAGAAATCCACTTCAGCCTATCAAGATCCCCCCTCAGGTCCATCAATCCCTGATTTGGTGGTTACAGAAGAAATCCCTGTTCAGAGGGTTTCCGTTGGGGAACGTCGCATGGACGGTTATTACCACGGACGCAAGCCAGTGGGGATGGGGTGCTGACCTACAAGATCAGTTTATCCAAGTGAAATGGTCCTTTCCAGCAACAGGGACTCCCTCCAACCAATTAGAGCTTTTGGCAGTTCTAAAAGCTCTAGAAGTTCTCCTTCCTCTCATACGCTTCAAGTGGATCAAGATCAGATCGGACAATTCCACTGTAGTTGCCTACATAAACCATCAAGGGGGAACAAGGAGTCAGAAAATGATGTCTATCATGAAGCCTCTAATGTCCTTCTCCCAGAAACATCTAGCGGGCCTATCGGCCATTCATCTTCCGGGAGTCCAGAATTCCATAGCGGATTTCCTGAGCAGAGTGGAATATAGATCCAGGGGAATGGAGTCTGTCAAACAAGGTGTTCGAGGACATCTCACAAGTATGGGGCGTGCCACAAGTCGACCTAATGGCAACACACAAGAACAGGAAGGTGAAGCACTTCTTTTCAAAAAACATTGATCCCCAGGCATCGGGAAGAGATGCTCTTTCAATCGATTGGGAATTTCACCTAGGTTACGCACTCCCTCCTACACCCCTCATCTTTCCTCTTCTGAGACGATTGAGGCAGGAGAAGGTATCCATCATCCTCATAGCCCCCTTTTGGCCTCGCAGGCCATGGTTTCCTCTGTTATTAAGCCTTTGCAGTGCAGACCCATGTCAGCTTCCAAACATTCCTTCCCTTCTACATCAGGGTCCTGTCCTCCACCCAGACCATGCCTCCCTCAAGCTGATGGCATGGAAATTGAAAGGGAAAGGTTGAACTGCAAGGGGTTTTCTCATTCGGTCATTGAGACTCTTCTGCAAGCAAGGAAACGCTCTACTTCTTCCACTTACTACAGAATCTGGGACGTTTTTTCCTCCTGGGCTGCATCCAACCACAGGAATATTCAGTCTATCTCCACCAGAGATCCTGGAATTTCTACAATCCTGTCTTGACAAGGGTTTAAGCTACAATACCCTGAAAGTGCATATTTCGGCCCTTACGGATCAACGATGGGCCTTGAACACGGATGTGATCAGATTTATGGCAGCAGTTTTAAAAATCAAGCCTTCTATCAAGCCCTTCGCCCCACCATGGGATCTTCCCTTGGTGTTAAAGGCTCTGGGCAATTCTCCTTTCGAGCCTCTTGAATCCATCTCTCCTCAGTTACTCACCATTAAGACTGTTCTATTGGTGGCCTTAGCCTCAGGTAGACGAGTGTCTGAACTCCATGCCTTATCATCAAAGGAGCCCTTTACAGTTTTTCATAAGTTATTAAGAGTTATTTTGCGGACTGTTCCCGAATTTCGTCCTAAAGTTGTTTCAGCTTTTCACATCAACATAGAAATAGTACTCACTGCTCTTCATTCAGAATCTTCTACTGAGGATGCTGAACCTCTGCCTCCTCCGTTAGATCTGGTTAGATGTCTGTCTGTCTATCTACAAAGATCTTCAGCTTGGCGGATCTCTCAAAGGCTATTTGTCATCCCCGACGGTCCTAGAAGAGGGCTTCAGGCTTCTAAGATAGCCATCAGTAGATGGATTGTTGCCGCCATCATTCAGGCTTACCAAGCATCGAATATGAAAATTCCTGACGGACTCAAGGCTCACTCTACGAGGTCCCTTTCCTCATCTTGGGCAGCAGCGGCTAATTTATCACCAGAACTGATTTGCAAAGCAGCCACTTGGTCTTCTCCAAACACGTTTATAAAGCATTACCAGATTGACGTTAAAGTCAGCCAGTCAGACTCTTTTGGCATATCAGTTTTATTCGCAGTCAACTCCTCTTGATTGATTTCTATTTGCACATGTGATTTCTAATACACCAGCATCTAAAAAAGTCTTGAGTCTGTGTTTTTTCTTTATTCCCTCCCTTGGTTATTGCTTGGGTATCACCCATTGTTGTGCTGCCATGGATATGGCCAGGAAAGATGAAAATGTATCCATACTTACCGTAATTTTCCTTTCCTGGTCGTAGGCCATGGCAGCACTTAGATCCCGCCCTGGGATATTGCTGTTAACAAGACTAAGGGACTATTGGTGGGAGGGGGTATTTATACCCCTGATTTTAATTTTGTTCCTGTCTAATTAGGGATAGGGAGGAGCTAACCCGTTGTTGTGCTGCCATGGCCTATGACCGGGAAAGGAAAATTACGGTAAGTATGGATACATTTTCATCTATTAATTTTTTTTATTTTTTTTTTAATTCTTTATTTTTCACGTGCAAAAAATGACAAACAAGCTTGAGACGCCACAATAGCTGAATCAAGCACATTATAAACAATCAGCGTAGGACAGATACATGGCTATATATAGACAGCACATTTTATATTTAAGTATGAATATCAACGTATGTAATCACTAGCTTAGGTCGTGAAGTAAAAGTTTGAGTAGCGTGAGACTAGCGTGTAAACCATTCTTGGAATCTTTTCGTTCCAGATCTAGGTGTCTCTGCGGGACCTGACATCCCCTATGTATGATGTGTGTGGTCTAACTGTGGCCTGCATTTGTGTAGTGCATGCGTGGTGCCGTTAACCTGTGGCTAGTGGCACGAAGGGAGATTAAGTATCCCCGGTTACCGGGGCGGGGGTGGGGGGGGGGAAGAGAGAGTCAAGCTCTCTTGGTGGCCTTGCGTACAACGGGTAAGTGTGTAGCCGTGGGTATAACTGCTGCGGCAGGACTGCTGGTGGCACCTTGTCTTCAGGCTTTGTAAATTATGTATGTCCTGTGCTAATATAAAGTTGTCAGCAATAAGATAGTAAAACAGTTGTAGCCAAAATATAAGAAACATAAAACAAAAAACAACTGAAATTATAATAAGAAAGAAAAGAGACCGCATCCTCTTCATGCTTTAAACTGGCTCCTTAAACAAATGCTGTCATTGCTTCAGAATAGTAATACATATAACAATATAAATGATAAAAGGCTAAAGACGGAATTATCAGCATTATGTCAGTCATGTTATTCCCTATGAAATTAAGAAACGATAAAAGTTCTATGAGGGTTAAGTCCATGAGAAGTGTAGTGTGGAGCAGCAACCTTACACAGTCCATGGGCAACCAGTGTGGCAAGTGTCTGTAACCTCTGCGTCCCGTTTCAGGTGGTGGCGGTCGCGTGGGGTGCCGCCTGTCTTTGCCGTGGCACAAATTCCTGCGCTCCTGCCGAGTGTGCCCCAAGTCTGCGGCTTGGGAGGTCCCTCTGTGTCGAAGTGCCTTCCAGGGTCGGTAGTGGGTGGTTTAGCTTTTCCAAGGCCACTGTGGCTTCTTGAAGGTTCCGGGCCAGTATGGGGCCATTTGCGCTCTCTATGCACAGAGTTCGACCGGGTCCCCAGCGGTATCGGATCTGTTGTTGCCGTAGGAGGGAGGTGGCCTGCAGGAGGGACCTTCTCCAGGACAGAGTGCCACTTGACAGGTCTGCGTAGAAAGAGAGGGACATTTCTTCAAAGGTGTAGGTTGGCCGGCCCTTGATGGCATCCAGTACAGCCCCTTTATCTCTCGCTGATTGAAAGCGGAGGATTATATCCCCCGTGGCTGTCGGTGGTGCTGTAGCTGGTTTTGGGATACGGAAAATCCCGTCTAGCAGGACCGTTTTCGCCATTTTAGGAGACAGGAGTGCGATTAGCAGCCGCCTGGTAAGGTGAGGGAGTTCCGCCTCTGGTATGGAGTCCGCGACCCCTCTTAGCTTTATGTTGTTTTGGCGTCTCCTATCTTCCTGGGTAGCCATTTGTTGCGCATGTAGTGTCGCTTGCTGTTTCAGCTCACATACTGCCGCTTGCAATTCCGCTATTTGGCTTGCTTGTTCTCTGGAGGTGTTTTCCACCGTTCCCAGCCGGGTGCAAAGGCCACGTAGCTCTGACCTGATTGTGGCCACCTCCGTCGAGATTTTTTCGTGGTGGGAGGCCATGAGTGTCGTGATGGCCTCCATGCTGACTGGTGTGTGGGCTGATGCAGGCGGTCGAGGTCTCTCAGGCAGTGGTAGTGGGCCTGTCTGTATGAGGCCCCCTTCTCCGTCCTCGGAGGTCTCGTCAGAGAAATCGGTGCATCCTCCGTGCAGGGACTCCATTGTTGCGCTTGTGGCCTTGCGGGCCTGTCTCCACATGTCCCCGATATTCATACC
The DNA here is from genome assembly GCF_036172605.1 of Pelobates fuscus. Taxonomy (NCBI): domain Eukaryota; kingdom Metazoa; phylum Chordata; class Amphibia; order Anura; family Pelobatidae; genus Pelobates; species Pelobates fuscus. The sequence continues at coordinate 153,068,894 of NC_086322.1, forward strand.
CTGACTGGGTTTATCGGGTTTAGGCTTCTTTGTTTTCCTGCCCATCGTTGTCAGGTATGTTAGGGGCACTTTGGGGGTCCGTTGAGCCGTGGTAGTCGCCAATTTCGGCAAATTAGTGCAATTTTCGACGGGAGCTCCTCGGCCATGCGACTTTCCCCGCCAGTAGCTTGGCTCCGCCTCCATCTATTAATTTTAAAATACAGTTAGAACGAATTTACACATATTTGTTTTTTATATTTTTTTTAAACGTATTTATATATATATTTTACATTATATATAAATATATATATAATGAAAATTATATATATATATATTTAATCAATATATTATATACCGTATATACTCGAGTATAAGCCGACCCGAATATAAGCCGAGGCCCCTAATTTTACCCCCAAAAAATGGGAAAACGTATTGACTCGAGTATAAGACTAGGGTGAGAAATGCAGCAGCTACTGGTAAATTTCTAAATAAAATTAGATCCTAAAAAAAATATATTAATTGAATATTTATTTACAGTGTGTGTATAATGAATGCAGTGTGTGTATAATGAATGCAGTGTGTGTGTATGAATGCAGTGTGTGTGTATGAATGCAGTGTGTGTGTATGAATGCAGTGTGTGTATGAGTGCAGCGTGTGTATGAGTGCAGCGTGTGTGTATGAGTGCAGCGTGTGTGTGTGTGTATGAATGCAGTGTGTGTGTGTGTATGAATGCAGTGTGTGTGTGTGTATGAATGCAGTGTGTGTGTATGAATGCAGTGTGTGTGTATGAATGCAGTGTGTGTGTGTGTGTGTATGAGTGCAGTGTGTGTGTGTGTGTGTGTATGAGTGCAGTGTGTGTGTATGAGTGCAGCGTGTGTGTGTGTGTATGAATGCAGTGTGTGTGTGTGTATGAATGCAGTGTGTGTGTGTGTATGAATGCAGTGTGTGTGTATGAATGCAGTGTGTGTGTGTATGAATGCAGTGTGTGTGTGTGTGTGTGTATGAGTGCAGCGTGTGTGTATGAGTGCAGCGTGTGTGTATGAGTGCAGCGTGTGTGTATGAGTGCAGTGTGTGTGTATGAATGCAGTGTGTGTGTATGAATGCAGTGTGTGTATGAGTGGTGTGTGTGTGTATGAGTACAGTGTGTGTGTATGAATGCAGTGTGTGTGTATGAATGCAGTGTGTGTGTGTGTGTGTGTGTTGCAGAGCCTTGGTGGGGGGTGGGCAATATTTTTTGTTTGTTTTTATTATTTTAATTTTTTTTAATTATTATTTATTATTATTTTTATTTATTTAATTTAATTATTATTTATTTTTTATTATTATTTATTATTTAATTATTATTTTTTTATTATTACTTATTATGTAATTATTATTTTTTTATTATTACTATCTTTTTTTTCGTCCCCCCTCCCTGCTTGATACATAGCAGGGAGGGGGGCTCTCCTTCCCTGGTGGTCCAGTGGCATTGGCAGTTCAGTGGGGGGAAGGGGGGGCTGGCAGAGCTGTAACTTACCTGTCCTGCAGCTCCTGTCAGCTCTCTCCTCCTCCGCGCCGTCCGTGCAGCTCCCTCTGTCAGCTCCCAGTGTAAGTCTCGCGAGAGCCGCGGCTCTCGCGAGACTTACACTGGGAGCTGACCGAGGTGCTGAACGGACGGCGCGGAGGAGAAGAGAGCTGACAGGAGCTGCAGGAGAGGTAAGTAAGATCTCTGCAGCCCCCACAGCCCCATTGTCTGTATTATGGCAATGCAAATTGCCATAATACAGACACTGACTCGAGTATAAGCCGAGTTGGGGTTTTTTAGCACAAAAAATGTGCTAAAAAACTCGGCTTATACTCGAGTATATACGGTATATATTAATATTAAAATACACTTAGACAGTGTATGTGTATGTATGTATATGTGTATATATATACTTAGATCATATAGATAATAAATAAATATAGATATGATCTAAGTATATATTATTTATTTTTACACTATTTTAACTTTTTTTTATTTTCAGACAGCAGGGGGAGTACCTGTCATTACAGGCACTCCCCCTGCAGGCAATGTTATCATAAAGGTCCTCGCAAGGACCTCGCGATCACATGGATCAGGGGGGGGCGAAGAGGACAGAGGGTGACTCCATGGGCTCCCAGGTAATCCCTCATACCGCGATTGTCGGCGTGGGATAGCCGGCGACCAGGTGTGTAGAAAGGACGGTTTGGGCGTTCTATGCAGTCCTCCGGCGTTTAGAGACGGTTCCCTAAGGACGGCATAGAACGTCCACCGTCCTTAAGTAGTTAAATGTTTCTATCATTTCTCCCCGGTCTTGTCTTTCCTCCAAGCTATGCATGCTAAGATACTTTAACCTTTCCTGGTAAATTTTATCCTGTAATTCATGAATCAGTTTAGTGGTCATGTAGTTATATTGATACCGGAGAAACTGACGGAAGCCAAGCACAGAGAGATGGACACAGGTTTCTTCAGGAAGGAAGAGATTCTTTATTCGGTTCACCGATCGGGACTCAGAGGGACTAATGTCACCAAAATACAACAAGTTCTGAGCCCCGGACAATAGTGCAGGCTCCTTATATAGGCATATAACTCCTCCCATATTAAGCTCCACCCGCACATTCTCTTGACCAATCAAAACAAATAAGAATTAACTTCCTGCTTGACCGCATGGCCTGTCCAGCACAATGGAGGAGGGGAATACTACATCCTGTATTCTCGCACATGCTCCGTACACTACTGTATCTTGCCACATGCAACCAACCGACCGATACGTCAGCATATGCACGTACACATGCCACGTGGTAATCTCGGCCTCCTAAATTTATTTTTACCGAGATTCCACCACATTCCCCCCTTTGATGCCTCTTGATATTTCACAATTACTTGAGGCATCACTTAACCTTGGTTTGCATACACCTCAGGTTACCATGAACCAGACCAGACTTTTTCCTATGATGTGAATCCCTCAACACTCCTCTTCCTGCATTGGTTCTCTCTGATCTAGAGCCTCATATTTATATATGGCCATTATCTGTGCTGCAGCCTTCCTTTCTGCTATATTTTCTATCAGGCTTTGCACAGACCTAACTACTAAGGGAATAAGACATGGCAGGAGTAGACACAACATTAAAATCAGTATGACTCCGCCTACCAATGCCTTAAGCCCTCCAAACTGCTCATACCAGTTACCAAACCAACTACTTGGATTGTACCCTTTCCATACCTGAGTAGGCACATGCGCTAGTTTAACCATATGGCTAGTAAGCTCAGCTATTGCTTGCCCTTCATCATCTATTTGAAGACAGCAATTGCTCAGGTTAAACTTCCCACATACACCTCCCTCTACTGCCAATAGGTAATCCAAGGCTAATCTATTTTGGTATACTGCTGTCCTCATCCTGGTATTATGCTTCGCTAGAAGATTGAGCGCTTGTGAGGTCTCATTAGTAATTATCTCAACCACCGCCTGTAACCTTATAATGCGGTTGAGCATATAAATTGGGGGCCTAGATCCGAAAGTACCATCCTCTGCCCATGTGGCTGGCCCATAATAATCTATAATACGCTGGGGAGGCCATTCATCATCTTCCCAGGCACCTATCTCTATGGGCCCCCTTTTCTTCCTATGATTCACATCATACACTTTAACACCTAAAGTCTCACCTGTTTCAATAGGTAACAAGAAGAAGGATGGTTTGAGCATACCCAACACACATGCCCCTTCCCAGTCCTGTGGCAACTGAGAATAGGCCTTCTTACCACAGATCCAGTACAAATTTGCTGGGGCTTTCCAACTAGATGTGATAGATAAATCAAACCATACGTCCTTTAAATTGGCATATCCTGCAAACGGGTTAGATGGTTCTGAGACATTTGAAGCCGACCACCAAGTTGTATTCTTTGTATCATCATCATAAACTTTTTGCCCTAGACAAGTTAACTCTCCTACAGAAGTATTAAACATCATTCCTTTCCTTGCTATGCAAACATAACCTATGATGGAGGTCTTTAATCTCCACTCAGATTTACCTCTAACACTCATCTGATAATCGGCTTGTGAAGATATTAATTGTTCAACTGCCTCAGAACCGGACATTACCTCCTTTGCTTCCCAAGACCATTGGTCTCCCATGTTAGTACCTCCACACACATAGCAGTTGGTTACATTAAGACTACCGGCAATACTCTCAGCTAAATCTATGAACAGGTTTTTAGCGTTATGGGGGATCTTATTATCTATACTCATCTCTTCATAAAACGAATGGAATACCTGATGAGTTTGGGAGGTTACCGTATCGGTCTCTATCCCTATAAACAATACTGTCCCAGGGTCTAAACCCGTCCCGTATATTTGAAACCCAAATAAGTTACCATATCTATTTAAGAATTGATCAGGATTATTTATAAGAATATGGACTGGATTGCATTCCATAGACTTACAATATGGATTGGTAGGCAACTTAGTCACAATCATGTCCTTGTCTGCTGTCTGTCCCCAAGTTGCCCACCCCACACAAGACCAATATGGGCAAAAGTTATAATCCCTATTTGGGCATCTAGGACTCACATACTTATTTTTACTACTGGGACAAATATATTTATCATTAGACCCATACATTCTCTCCCATCTAAGATCCCCACATACATTCCACGGCTTTCTACCACTTGATATTGCTTTACATGCATCAAATAGCAGAACACCCAAAGAATGTACGGATTCTAACACTGTTTTATTTATTAGGGTCCCCTGAGGATCTCCATTCCTGAGAGTCAACCAAATTGTGCGGGGTTGATACTCTGGATTGAAGCACCTAGGTTCTCCTACTCCTAAATGGCATACACTATACTCTACATTTAAGTATCTACACCTAGACACATCACCTTTACACTCATATTGTGAATGCCAAATTAGGGTCTGGGAAATATGGTTACCTGTTCTTGTAGTCTTAATGCATACCTCACAGCTAGGAGTGTCGGTACCTCTACCTTCCTGAATATAAAAATACACATACATAAACAATATCATTAGCACATCTTTCGTCGGCTGCATCCTCAATCTTCGTCCGTGTGATGGCACCTCAGCTTCCAGGATGTAAGGGCTGCAGGGAATGGAGTTCTGCTCGTCTTCACAGGGGTCCCTTCGAGACTTTCCTGGCTTTTAAACTACACGTCGGTGAGCGGACAGGCTTTATTATGGCCTTCTCACTCACTTACCAATCTCTGAAACAATAAAATTTGTAATCCACAAAGTTCCTCGTCACTCCGACTGAGTCGTGCGCTTTAACCGGATCTTGCAGGGATTCTCTGGATCTATTGTAGCTTGCCAAGAATCTACCGCTGCTGGTTTAACCCTGGAGTGATGAATCCATGGAGTCACTTCGGCCACTTTTATCGCTGTAGGGGTAGACAAAAGAACAACATAAGGACCTCTCCACTTGGGCCCTAACGGTACATTATTCCACTCTTTAATCCACACTTGGTCTCCTGGGTGATAACTATGAACTGGGGGATAAATATTCACAGGTAATCTATCTTGTACCCATTTCTGTACCTCCTCCATAGTCTTACCCAACTCTACAACCTGCTGCCGGGTAATTCCTTCTCCCAACTGACTCAAATCCCCCCTTAAGTTACCAAGTACGGGAGGTGGACGCCCATACATGATTTCAAAAGGAGAAAGACCCATCCTTCTGGTAGGTGTACTACGAATTCATAATAGAGCTATCGGCAAAAGGACGTTCCACTTAAGTTGGGTTTCCTGACACATTTTTGCCAACTGATTCTTAATAGTTCTATTCATTCTCTCTACTTTACCAGAACTCTGAGGTCTATATGCCGTATGAAGTCTCCACTTTATACCAAGCATATGAGTCAGTTGTTGTAGGCACTGGTGAACAAAGGCTGGACCATTGTCCGATCCTATAGAGCAGGGTAGTCCATATCGGGGTATTATTTCTCGTAGCAGGAATCTCACAACTTCTCCTGCTTTCTCTGTACGAGTAGGACATGCTTCTACCCAGCCTGAATAGGTGCACACAACTACTAGTAGGTAGCGATGTCCACCAGATTTAGGCATTACTGTATAGTCAATTTGTAGATCGGACATAGGGAGTCCCCCCATATACTGAACTCCTGGTGGTTTCACTGGTCCTTGCCTTGCATTATTTTTAGCACACGTTACGCATCTTCGTACAATGGCTTGAGTTAAGTTGGACAATCTTGGTATGTAGAAATGTTTTCTGAGAGATTCTTCTGTACTATCTCTCCCAGAATGCGTCCCATTATGATAGTTTTGAACAATTTCTACCGCTAGTGATGCTGGAATAACTATTCTCCCATCTTCTAACTGATACCATTTGTTCTCCAGGTACTTTCCAGGTTCAGTCTTTAACCACTCCTCTTCTTGAGCTGTATAAACTGGAGTCCATTGAGACAGTGGAGTTGGAATAAGAGCAGCTATATGTTCCACATATTCCTGTCTTCCTGATTCAGCGGCACGCTTAGCTGCATTATCTGCCATCAGATTTCCTTTGGTTACATCACCATCTCCTCTCAGATGCGCTCGACAATGTATAATACCGACTTCTTTCGATTCCCATTCTGCTTCCAATAGTTGTAGTATTTCAGCTGCGTACTTGATTTCTTTGCCCTCTGAATTCAATAGTCCTCTTTCTTTATAAGAAGCTCCGTGGGCATGAGTGGTTAAAAACGCATACTTGGAGTCCGTGTAGATGTTCACTCTTAAACCTTCAGCCAATTGTAACGCTCGTGTCAGTGCTATCAATTCTGCTTTTTGTGCTGATGTTCCTTTTGACAGTGGCCGAGCTTCTATCACCTTATCTATCGTTGTTACTGCGTATCCTGCATAGCGAATCCCTTCTTTCACATAACTATTACCGTCTGTATAATATTGGACATCGGGGTTCTGGATGGGAAAATCACGAAGATCTGGTCTACTTGAAAATACTTCATCCATTACTTCCAAACAATCGTGTTGACTTTCAGTAGGTTGCGGCAGAAGGGTAGCTGGATTTAAGGTATTTACAGTCTCTAAATGCACTCTTGGGTTTTCACACAACATTGCTTGATACTTGGTCATACGGCTGTTACTGAACCAATGATTTCCTTTGTAATCCAACAACGTCTGTACTGCATGTGGAACTCGTACATAAAGTTCTTGACCCAGAGTGAGTTTATCGGCTTCAGCTACCAGCAGGGCGGCTGCAGCTACGGCTCTTAGACAAGGTGGAAGACCGCTGGCCACTGCGTTTAGTTGCTTAGACATGTAGGCAACAGGTCTTTGCCATGATCCCAAGTACTGTGTCAATACTCCCACAGCCATTCTTCTTTGCTCGTGTACATACAGGTAGAATGGTCGTGTGTGATCAGGTAGACCTAATGCTGGAGCACTCATCAAAGCCCTCTTCACATCTTCAAATGCCGTTTGCTGTTCTTGAGTCCATAGGAAGGGGTCGTGTTCTGTACCCTTGATAGCTGCATACAGAGGTTTCGCCAATATCGCATAACTGGGAATCCATATCCTACAGAAGCCTGCTGCCCCCAAGAACTCTCGCACTTGTCTTCTATTCTTGGGTATTGGTATTTGGCACACAGCTTCTTTTCTCTCTGGCCCCATTATTCTTTGACCTTCAGAGATATGGAATCCCAGATAGTTGACAGTTGGCAAACACAACTGAGCCTTCTTCCTAGACACCTTGTATCCTGCCTTCCAGAGAATGTGTAGTAGATCGTGTGTTGCTTGCTGACATATTTCTCTTGTAACTGCTGCTATCAACAAGTCGTCTACATATTGTAATAGTACACACTCTCCTGGGGTGGACTTGAAATCCAGTAGATCTTGACTCAGAGCTGAACCAAATAGGGTCGGTGAGTTTTTGAACCCTTGGGGCAGTCTTGTCCAAGTCATCTGGCGTTTCGAGCCCGTTACAGCGTTTTCCCATTGGAAAGCGAAGATACATTGGCTTTCTGCAGCAATTCGGAGGCAAAAGAAGGCATCTTTGAGGTCTAAGACTGTAAAATAGGTAGCCCCGCCCGGAATTAAAGCAAGCAGGTTATACGGATTGGGCACAACTGGGTGTATACTAACAACCGCATCATTGACTGCTCTCAAGTCCTGCACAGGGCGATACTCATCTGTACCGGGCTTTTGAACAGGCAGCAATGGGGTGTTCCAGGGGGAAGTACAGAATTTTAGGATACCATACCGTATGAACTTATCCAGATAAGATTGAATGTTTTTCTTAGCCTTCTGCGGGATGTGATATTGCCGTAGGCTCACTGGATAAACCCCAAGCTTTAGTTCGATTCGAATGGGTGGAATATTGCGGGCCAGTCCTGGTGGGTTGTTCTCTGCCCAAACTCCTGGTATGTTGAATAAGGATTCATCACTCTTAGGGTTTTGGCAAGTCAACGCTGTATAAAGTCGCCACTCTTCTTCCTTTGGTACGGATAATGTCATAATACCTGAAGGTCCATTAAACTTTAAGGATGTTGTTCCGTTTGGTAGGAACGTAATCTGCGCTTGTAATTTGGATAGCATATCACGTCCCAACAATTGGACTGGACATTCAGGCATGTAAAGGAATTGATGTTTTACTACGTGGCCTCCCAATGTACATTGTCGACTTTTAAGAACCGGTTTTGCAGCACTTCTTCCAGTTGCTCCTATCACGGTAATAGTTCTTCCAGATGGAGGAGCAACTAGGTCAGTCACCACCGAATGTTCAGCACCAGTGTCAATCATGAATGCACTCCTTTTTCCCCCTATTGATACTTCGACCATAGGCTCCACTCGACCAAGGGGGATGGAGCCCGGTCGGTATCAATAGCTCTCCATGACCGTGTCAGCCAATCCTACAAAGTCCCTATCTTCTCTATCGCGGGACCTTTGCGCTGCGGGATAGTATCTATCTTCTCTTACACTTCCTCTGTTACCACTATTACTCCCTCCGGGACCTCCTCTACCTCTCGCTCTGCCTCTAAAGTTTCCATAACCTGCCCTGGGTGGGTCTCTCTCGTACTGCTCTCTTTTTGGACATTCGCTTCTCCAATGCCCTTCTTCTCTACAATATGCGCACTGATTCCTACTCAGGGGTTCCCTATTCCACCTACTATCGCCTCTATCTGGGCCCCGTCTTTCTACGCCTGCGATCGCTACCGCTAGCATATCCGCCTTTTTACGCATCTTGTGCTCTTCCTCTTTCTTACTTTCTGATTCCCTATTCATGTATACCTTATTTGCTACCTCCATGAGTTGGGTGATGGACATTCCTGCAAACCCTTCTAACTTCTGTAGCTTGCGCTTAATATCTCCGTAAGCTTGGCTGACAAAGGCAGAGTTTACCATTCGGGAATTCTCAGTGTCTTCCGGATTAAAGGGGGTATACAAGCGGTATGCCTCCAATAATCGATCATAAAAGACACTAGGCGCTTCATCACTTTTCTGAATCACCTCAACCGTCTTTGACATATTTATAGCTTTCTTCCCTCCAGCTTTCATGCCAGCAATTATAGCGTCTCTGTAGGCTTTTAGATGAACCATATCTGCACCATTAACATCCCAGTCGGGATCAGTATTAGGATAATGAGTTGCGGCCCATGCTGCTGGATTTGCTTGGTTTAAAGTACGGGCTTCTTCCTCCAGTGCTTTAATAGCCGCTTGATTTATCCTAGTCCTCTTCTCATTGTTAAATAATGTCATTAATAACTGCTGGCAATCAGCCCAAGTGGGATTATGCGTCTGGACTATCGAGGTGAACAGGTCGGTCATGGCTTGTGGCTTTTCAGTATACGAGGAATTGTGGGTCTTCCAATTCAAGAGATCGGTAGTCGTGAACGGGACATATACGAAGACTGGGTCAGCATACACCATCTGACCTAAAGCATCAAGGTAGGCTGACCCAGGATTCAAACGAAGAGGCATCTGATAGTGTCTAGGTTTTTGGGTTCCGGTCAGTTGTCGGGTTAGTATAGGGCTTCGTAGAGGGGCGTCAGTTAGAGGTTCCGGTCGGGGGGTAGTAAGACGTGGGGATGTAGAGGCTTTATTGTGGGAAAGGTCGGTGAATAAAATATTCCGAGCCGGGCTAGAGGAAGCCTGACCGGAAACTTGAAGTGGCGCCACATCGGGATAGATGGACTGAACGGGGGCTGGTGTCGGAAGGGGAGGTTGCTTATGGCGAGGGGTGGATTCTGAGCTGGAGGAGGGTGGGGACAACGGGGGAGGGGGTGTAGAACTTCCTGTACTTGTATCACCTCCACCTACAGGAAAATAAGGGGGCGGCATAGGGATCTCGGACTCAGGGGACGTGTCCAAAATGGGCCTAACCATGGTCCTAGTGGACAAACAAGTCCTGGCCACCATGAGGCGACATTGCTCCTCGTGGCATATTCGGATCCATCTTGGCGAGTCGTTTACGGCCTGCCTCCAACAATGAATGTATGGAAACTGTCCGTAACGTTCAGGCCTACCTGATACAGCCACGTGTACACGCTGTACCAGATTTGGATCCAAACTGCCACGTGGCGGCCATGCCGCAACTAAAGTAGGCCATTCCCTAGTGCACAAGGTGATCAAACGGGCAGGAGACATTTTAACCCCAAAATCACATACTGTAAATCCCTTTTTAAAATTCTTTACCATACATCCTAAGGGATCCAAAATCGTCGACTCCGACGCGCCCATACTTATCAATGGAGCGTCGTTGACAACGAATGCTATACACACACTCTATGCAACAGTCACACCCGTTTCCTTCGGCAACAGCACCACGTGGTACAGTTACCAAGTGAAACGTACACAGTAACACAATAAAAACACTCAGGGAATTCCCGTACACACACAGCTGTTACACCAGTCACTAAGTAATCGAAATTATGCCCTTTGGCGAAACTATACCGTCACCCACGCTATAATTCTCTATATATGAATTACCCGTCTATAACACACCCCAGTAACATCGTCTTTTACAAATAGCAGTTACAGTACGGTTAGCACAGGTCAAAGTACAATTTAAGGTCACAATACAATTATTAGTGGTTATGGTGTTAGGCATGCAATAGATGACAATTATTAGTACTTATATACAGTGTCAGTAAATATACAGGGTTATGGTACCGTGCACTATAATACAGCAACACACTATTAACACTCTCGCTAGACGGCAGAGCTCACGCTATCTAACAAGATATACACGTTACTAAACAATCTTTATCACATATACAATCCCAACTAATCTATTGGCCAGTACCTTGATGGACTACCTAAAACTATCTACATCCGTTTTGGTTAGCCACACTGCCCAAGCACCACATATAGCGAACTAGAGGGCGGAATTTACAACAGAACCCTTTTAGTCTTTCTACTCTATCAATAGTCTAGTGGGTTCCAAATTTACACGCCTTCCCACTTAGCCAAGATAGGTTGAGAGCTAGCGGACCGAATTTACACAGACGCCGCTTAGTCTCCCGGTCCCTCCGACCTAGCGCACAAATTGTACACCCTAGAACGCTAGTCTAGACAAGACACCGGTGTCCGGCTAGGGCTATTTACACAGAACCCCGCCTGACTCCAAACCAAATCAAACGGTCTTACTAAAGAGCGTTCGATTGAGCGGTGCGCCTTCGCTCCTTCCCTCCGACAGAGGGGGCAGATTCCATACACAGATTAACCCCTTATGGGCCTACCGCACAATCGGTATACCCCTAGTGGGTCTGCCGTCTAAAACAGCGGTCGTCTTACCTCCTCGTTCCTGAACCTGAGTTCACACTCATCGACGGGGACACCCCAGCACTTACTACGTAGAGGCCGATGATCTCCTGGACAACAGACCAGTGGCGCCGAGACAAAGGGAGGTCCACGCAGAAGTTCAGGGGTGCAGCCGTAGAGAACGTGGGCAAAGATAGACCGTCTCACGCCTCTGCTTCTCAGCTACCGTTGAACAATGAGCTTCCCGGCCAATGCACCAAATGATACCGGAGAAACTGACGGAAGCCAAGCACAGAGAGATGGACACAGGTTTCTTCAGGAAGGAAGAGATTCTTTATTCGGTTCACCGATCGGGACTCAGAGGGACTAATGTCACCAAAATACAACAAGTTCTGAGCCCCGGACAATAGTGCAGGCTCCTTATATAGGCATATAACTCCTCCCATATTAAGCTCCACCCGCACATTCTCTTGACCAATCAAAACAAATAAGAATTAACTTCCTGCTTGACCGCATGGCCTGTCCAGCACAATGGAGGAGGGGAATACTACATCCTGTATTCTCGCACATGCTCCGTACAATACTGATCGTATCTTGCCACGTGCAACCAACCGACCGATACGTCAGCATATGCACGTACACATGCCACGTTGTAATCTCGGCCTACTAAATTTATTTTTACCGAGATTCCACCACAATATAGTGCCTGGAGTCCAAATGTGTCATCTTACCTGAAGGAGTTAAACCATTTGCAAATGGTTTAACTCCAAAGTGCTCCAGATGGCATCCAGGTCCCCCCTTTCGACCACAGCTTCAATGCATGATCCTTGAACTAGGTGCTGGTAATAGGCTGAGTGTATTAGTGGAAACTCTCAGCCCATTCCCATTGAGAAAAATGCATAAAAAAGGTATGCATCAACATGGGTTAAACCATTTGTAAAAGGTTTAACCTCTTGAAGTGAGATGGACCTCCAAGCACCATAACAACCTCAAAAAGATTATGTTGTTATGGTGCCTTTAAATTATTTTAGAACAAATGCAAATAATAAAATAAAAATCTAAGTAGACGACTGTAATGCCATGTTTGTGTACGAAACAGAGCTTAGTATGCTGCTAGACTACTACAGTATATTAAATTCAATTCAAATCTTTTATATCTCAAGGAAAAAAATGTCTAGGCTCCACAAACTACAGAGTAGATCAACAATCTGTGTTAACAACAGAAAATAATACATTCCTGTAAAACAAATTATTGGAGCCCATGGAGCAATGCAGTGGGGGAGTGGGCCTTGACAGGGCCAGAGAGTGGGTAGGTGTAATGGGGTTAGGGGTTGGTTTAGGATAATGCAGCGTGGGGGTAGAGTATAGTTAGTTTAAATAGCGGCCATCTTAGAGAGTGGCCATTTTAATCAGAGCCTCACTTACCTGTTAGTTCTCCCTCCCACCCTCCCTCGGTGCTGAGGTAACTTCCCGTTTGGTCACAGCGGCGGGAACAGGGCATGGTAAAGTTGGAATTTTGGTGGAGTTGGAAGTGGACAGGCCAAGGTCTAGGCTGGAGTAGGCCGGACGGAAATAAGTGTTGGTAGGTTCGAGCTCTGGGTACACCCCTACAGTTAACAAGTTAAATGTTATTTGGATGTTATTTATTGTTCAAGATAGTAACATAATGTCAGTTATGACAATGACCCTAAATATGTTAATTTAATTATATGTAAGAATAATTAATAAACCTGTGGACGTTATACTTCAACAGTATAAATGGTGTCTGTATCTTATTTAAGTTAAGGTTAAATTAGCACCTGCCGAATAACGACGGTGCACATGTCAAGAAATATATTTAAATCTTGCATTTTTCCATAGCTGCAATTTTCATATTATTTTATGACAGTGTACAAAGCAGAGTGTTAGCAAATCATTAAAAATGCTTTCTGCCTATAGTGTCACTGGCCTATACACAGCAAAGACTGCTTATTCAACAGTGATATTTATATGAAGGATTTTTAGGGCTATAAACCTGACATGTTTTAAAAAAAAACAACTAACCAAGCAGCATTTTTTGTTAATCAGATATCAGCCTCGAACTTAGGTAATTATATCCACGATCCATCGGTAAATTAACCCAGTGCATTCAGGCAATAATTGTGTGATCTGGTGTTAGGGAGAGAGTGGTTGCAGTGAGCTGTGGTCACGTATTTATCTGGTGTTGCATTCATTTGCGGCCTTCAGTCACGTAACAATTCCTGTCAATGTCTATTTAACAAAATCTACTCAGTTTGCACATTACGGATAGCAGTTTAACAGTAACATTATAGCAAACACGCAAATCTCTCTTATAAGACTTATACTTTGTCATTTTTATCAACCTATGTCTGTCTGTCTCTCTGTCTATCTATATGTACATATACAGTGGTGTATTCTGGATTTGTGTGCCCTAGGCACGACTAATATAAATTTGCCCCACCACTTCGCATCAGAGCCACTTTTTTGACTGACATACGCACACCCTCATTGACACATGCACTGAAATACACTCACTGACAGATACACAGTCATTAGCACACACATACAGTCATTGGCATACATACTATTTAAACAACCCACACTTTCAATGACAGACACACCCACTCACTGACAGGCACACACTCTCAGATACACATACACTAACATACACTCAATGACACAAACATCCTCACAAAATTTGACACACTGACAGACACATACATTCACTCACTCACTCATAGACACACATTGACAGTTACACACACACTCACTGACACACTCACTGACAGACACACACACACACACACGCACACTCTCTGACAGACACACACTCACTGACAGGCACAGACACACACTGACAGCCACACTCACTGACAGACAGACACACACACACACACACACACACAGACACACTCACTCACTGACATACACACTCAGACACACAAATATTTTCTCATAAACTCACCAATACATTTTTTATTATTATTATTATTTAAATTTACCCAGCCTCCGTACCTTTGGGAGAGCTGGAGTGGATCTTGTCCCTGACTGCTGCTCTGTTGGCTCCTTGCTGGGGCTGCTGGCTCCTGCTGGCAGGCTCCTTCTGGCATGGCTGGCAAGCTCCATGCTGGGCTGGCTGGGGCTGCTGGCTCAATGCAGCCAGTGAGGGAACTGAGCTCTCTCTGTTCTGCTCTCTCGCCCACTGCCGGGGGCCAGAGTGACATCATATTCCGGCTCCTGGCATCATAGAAGGGCGCGCGAGGGAGCAGGAAGAGCTCAGAGGACTGCACTCCCTCACCGCTCAACCTACACGCTAAGTATCTATACACCTTGGGGAGGGTCCTAAGGTGGCCAGCCGGCCACCTCTTGGACCCCCAGGATGAGGCAAACACGCATTTGCCTAGGCAAATGCCTTGTTTGCCTCGCAGTCCTGTACATATATCAAATTCTTGTACCCTTACAGTAGTTCTATAATTTTTATTGGCACTGATACCTTTTGAGAAATAAAGGTGGGATGATGTATAATTTGCTGAGCAAGAGGCCTACAGAAAAAACTACTAGCAATTAAAAGCAATCCTAAATTTGCAAGTTAGAGGTTTGTTCTATTACTGAACCTCTTATCCGGTCCTCTCTAGCTAACCTTCTATGACGAGATCCAGTGTTTTTCCTACTATGTAGACATGTACATTTTAGAGGTTAATTAAACTAACCACACACAGTACATAGTATTGTCAACACTAACTATATAGAGAGATTATTTTCATTATCTGTTTTTTAACCCCTTAAGGACCAAGCTTCTGGAATAAAAGGGAATCATGACATGTCACACATGTCATGTGTCCTTAAGGGGTTAACGTGCCATGGCCACTGTTGCCTCAAATTAAACACATAAAAAGGGGCAGGAAGGAAAGATGAAAAAGGACAGTGTCAGCTTCACAAAATCAATACACAGTGTACAATGTAGTAAACGTAAACTCTTAACCTCTGTTTGTCTGTTGAAGCTATGGAGGATCTTCCATTTATAAAGACATTTATTTGACCAGATAAAAGAGACTGGTCTTCATATTGATTTGCTTGGTGTTTGTATGTCAACCCAGATTTTATCTTGATAGATAAGACAGGTGATGTAACAAAACATGACATACAGACATCCGAGATTTATACACCACTGTATAGTAATCCATTCGCCAATTTACACTCATTTTTGTATCCCCGTATCCATGCAGAAATGATTTATTGACTTACTGTTTGCTTTGCCTGTTAACACGTAGAAAATAAATTAATGACAAATATTCTGAAAGGCATAAAACAATCTGTCTGTCTATATACTCATCTAGTGCATAAACAGATCAAGACCTTTTGTGCATCAGCTATGGTATATATTTTTCAGCACTCTTTCAGGTTGCTAAGGAAACACGCACAGGATTATACACTAAAGTGAGAATTGTCGGAAATTTAAAATGAATTTCAAATTTAAGGTTTAAAATAGCAGAATAAAAAGTCTTTAAGTCGGCTATACTTCCAGTTTCAACTATTTAGGTGTATATTTTGAAATTCATTCTAGAGTATCTTTGAATTCCAGGCAATTCGTATTTTAGTAAAGAAACCTGTGCATGTCACATGCATTATCAATATTATAAAAAAGTGAAGAGCTTCAGAGTTCCTAATGGTGGGCAGCAGCAACAACCTGCCAGGTCTCTCGTCCTGGCCAGAGCAGAGATAGCTTGCAAGGGTGTGTAGGAGTTGCAGCTCCAGATGCCTCAAAGTGTATGGAAAAAAATGGAGATTCTAATGGTGGAGTATATTTGGGTGATGAGTAATAAGGATAAATAAGAACCACTTACATGGTGCAGTGCTTCAGATCTGGTCTGAATATGCTTAAATGGTACAATCCTGGTTTCGGAATGCAGAAATGCAACTTCTTTCCAGGTTTAGGTCCTTAATGGGATATATAATGGAAGCAATAGAAAAACACAAATTCTATATCGTGAAGTGTGTTACAATCTATATCAACAGGTATTTACATCACATATGTACGAGACCTATGTGGCTTGGATAAGACAGCATGAAGTGGTACAATCCCCACTTTAGGGTAATATTCAGCCAGATGTCCTGTCTTATAGCTCATGCCCATGTGAGTGTAAATATCTGATATTACTGGCTGTTTATGGACCGTGACATACTGCACTATATATATAAAACTCTTGTTTTTCTACTGCTTTCATTAAATATCCCATTGAGGACCTATACCTGGAAGGAGTGAAACATTTCTGCATCCCGAAACTGGAGGTAATCTGAGGTATTCAGGAGGATAAATAAAAAGTTAAGGTTTGTTTGATTTAAATTATTCACCTCATTGGAATGGCAGACTTAGTTCAGTGTAATAGTTGCTTTGCATTTGTTTCACGTTCCACTTTTTGGAGGTTTGGTTGTTGTCTAATCTGTAGACAGTTCTCTATCTTGCGGCAGGAGATTGTATTTTTGAAGTCTGAGATTTGTAAATTATCTGGTAAGCAAACTCAAGCTGGAACTGCTGCAAAGCCACTGCTGCAGAGACATACTAGGAATGGCAGATGGATTACTGTAGGATCTGGTAGACTTGGAGTTGTGGATAAAAGGCATATTGCACAGTCTGTTGCTCTACATAATTCATTTTCTGCACTTTCAGAGTGTAGTGGTGTCATGGAGAGAGGCACTGAGGCTAGTGGTGTTGTGAAGAGAGGCACTGAGGCTAGTGGTGTTGTGAAGAGAGGCACTGCGGCTAGTGGTGTTGTGCAGAGAGGCACTGAGGCTAGTGGTGTTGTGAAGAGAGGCACTGAGGCTAGTGGTGTTGTGAAGAGAGGCACTGAGGCTAGTGGTGTTGTGCAGAGAGGCCCTGAGGCTAGTGGTGTTGTGCAGAGAGGCTTGAAGACTATGGTGAGGCCTAATAGAAAGCAGTTGTTGTTGGGGGATTCCATCATAAGAGGTGTGGAGATGGACAATGGTGGTCTTGTGAGGTGTCTTCCTGGAGCTACTGCTCACAGAGACAGGAGGCGTATCTGTAATATTGTTAAGCAAGCAAAGCAGGAAGGGGAATTGGATGTACTTGTCCATTTAGGGACAAATGACTTGGCTTGCAATGAGGTATCAGAGGTTAGGGAAGTTTTTTGTGTTTTTGCCAATGATATACGGCAGGTTGCTTCCACACTGTCATTCTCTGAAGTTCTGCCTGTGCATAACACTCAGAACGGCAGGCGGATGCGTATTAGGGACTTTAACTTGTGGCTTGGTGAATGGTGTCGGGAGCAAGGATTTGGCTTTATTGCTCATGGTAGCTCTGTTTGGAATGGAAATAAACTGTACAAAAAAGATGGTTTGCATCTTTCTCAAAAGGGAACAAATGTTCTCAGTGAGCAGTTCAGAGGTTTTGCTAGGATGTATTTAAACTAGGAGGGGGGGGGGCAAAAGGGTGATAAAACATCAATCCAATTGTCCCCCAAAACAAGGACAGAAGGTGCATGTAGCAAATGTGTTAAAAAATGATAAGCTTAGAGTCATGTCTACAAATGCTCGCAGTTTAGGGAATAAGATCCATGAACTTGTGGCAATAATGGCAACTGATAGTGTAGATTTAGTCGCTGTTACTGAGACATGGTATAATGAGAAAAATGACTGGGACATAGCAATACCAGGGTACTCTTTATATAGAAAAGACAGGGAAGGCAAGAAAGGGGGAGGGGTGGCCCTGTATGTAAAGGATAGCATAAAATCTAGCCTAATAAAGGTTAGTGAGGCGAACATAGAGTCCGTTTGGGTTACGTTAGAATTTGGTAATCACACAGTAACTCGTGTAGGTGTGATTTATAGGCCCCCAGGACAAATTGAAGAGTTAGATAATCTACTAGTTGAAGAAATAGCTAAAATGACAATGAAGGGGGAAGTTATCATCATGGGTGACTTTAATCTTCCTGATGTGAATTGGAAAACAAAAATAGCTACTTGTGCCAGGAGCACACATATTCTAAACTCCCTACTGGGATTGTTTCTAAAACAAGTCGTTGAGGAGCCAACTCGTAAAGAGGCCATACTAGATTTAGTGTTAACAAATGGAGATTTGGTATCAGATATTACTGTAGGTGAAAGTTTAGGATCCAGTGATCATCAGTCAGTGTGGTTTAATATAAGAACAGTGACTGAGTCACACCACACAAAAACAAAAGTTTTAGACTTTAGAAAAACAGACTTTTCTAAAATTAGAATATGTGTAAAGGAGTCATTATCAGACTGGAGCAATTTAAATGGAGTCCAAAAGAAATGGGATTATTTAAAAGTTGCACTACTGAAGGCAACAGAAAATTGCATTAGGCTTGTCAGTAAAAGCAAAAAATTCAAGAAACCACTGTGGTACTCCGCAGATGTGGCCAAAATAGTAAAAAACAAAAAGTTAGCATTTAGTTAGCATTTTTATAAAAAAAAACAGAGTGAGGAAGACAGAATGACCTATAAGATTAGTCAGAAAGAGGCTAAGCAAGTTATAAGAGCTTCCAAATCACACACAGAAGAGAAAATAGCACAGTCAGTAAAAAGGGAGACAAAACTTTTTTTAGATACATAAATGAGAAAAGAAAAGTAAAACAAGGATTAGTTAGATTAAAAATAAAAGAAGGAGGGGGGGCGGAGCTAGCAGCCATACTGAGAAGTCGCACATGTCTAGAGCTCTGAGAGAAAATCGCATAATTAAGGCGAAAACAGCGAAAAAAAACTAATTTTTTACAGCTATCAGGGCTTCTACCTGTTCCTGGATGGTCATGGGACGGCGAACTAAAAAACCGAAACCGGACAGACCCCCATCCACCGCGGACATTGGAGAACTCCTGCGGAGGCCTCAAAACTGCCAGAGGCCCAATATGGCGCCACAGCTAGAAGGCCTATATCACTCTTTCAGTGAGGCCACAGAGTCTGAAGACGACGACTACGGCGCTGGGGCGATGAGCAGAACGACTCTCCCACCCAAGAACCCTAGCCTGACAGAAGAGAAACTTAAAGACATGCTGGGTGAACTACGCCGCAATATAGCGACCGACATAGGAGTGTTCCGGGACGAGATAAGTGGAGTGGTAGCCCGCTTGCAAAACGCGGAGCTCAATACCGCCGCACAAGAATCCCGACTGATAACAGTGGAGCAACAAATCTCTGCACTGCTAAAGACACAAAGACAGCAAAAAGATAACCTGGCAGCGCTGGAGGACAGGAGGCGCTGGAAGAACCTTAAAATCCGAGGCCTACCTGATGCGGTAGAGACCGCAGAGCTGCCGCACTTAATCCGCAGGCTGCTCACCACGCTCTTCACGGCCAAACAGGCCAAAGGGATGCCACTGGACAGCTGCTTTCACATCTCCAGACCACACACTGGCACCCCAGAAGGGGGAAATTATGTAATCATACGATTCCAACACGGGCGAGACCGCCAGACGCTCATGTCGGCCGTGCGCAACAAGTCACCCTTCTACTTCGAGGGTCACTCTTTAACCTTTTACCCAGACCTCTCAAAGGCTACTATGGACTGGAGAAGGTCTATGCGACCCCTGACTGCAGAACTCTTGGCACATAACATACCCTACCGCTGGAGCGCACCCAAAGCTCTAATTATACCCAGAGACACGGGTCATCTAAAACTACATGAAGCTACTGAAATACCTGAAATCTTGCAGCAGCTCGCATTGGGAGGGCAGACTCCGGCCACAGCAGAACCTAACAAGCCGAAGGCGACTTCAACTTGGAACCCTGCGACAGCGCAACCTTTTGTACCGGCAGCCCAGAGGGGAGAGAAAGCATCTACTTCAATACCGTGAACTCTCTGACATCGTCCACATTATGGACTTAAACCTCTCTCAGTAATGTTTCACTTTTGTGTTTCTACTTTTATGTTTAACTGTTACCCACTACTTCAAGAATACTTGCTTGCCCTCTTCAATGATGTGTGGGCGCACCGCACTAGTTTTTGTTTACTTGTTCTCCCCCCCCCCAGCCCCCTGTACAATCCCTAGAAATATCGTCTGGCATACCTGTTTCTGGTATATATGCAGGGGGACGTAAGCCACTCCAACACGCTTCTGGTTCCCTAACCCGGACCCATCTAACGACCGGAGCGGCAACTGTTGCACCCTGACTCTTAGGCACTCAGAGTACACTTACCCCACACCGCATGAGCAGATGCTGCACGTTAGTTAGCCTACGGTTTCCTACACTTATTACTATTTACAACATGTACTACTATTATTAACGTTCTCTATATACTACATACTAAAAAATGTGCTGTTTTACTGATGCCTACAATTGTACACCTTTTGTCTGACAGAAAATATTTGATCTAGCTGTTGTGGCTAAACGAGATTGTATGTACCATCAATGCACACGAAAAATAAAGAATTAAAAAAAAAAAATAATAAATAAATAAATAAATAAATAAATAAAAGAAGGAAGGTATGTAGATGAGGATAAAGGTCTAGCTGACTGCCTCAATAAATATTTTTGTTCGGTATTTACAGATGAAAATGAAGGAAAGGGACCTCAGTTAAGAAAAAGGATAAATGAGTCATTTATTACACGTGAGTTTACAGAGGAAGAGGTTCTATTTCAACTGTCAAAAGTAAAGACAAATAAGTCAATGGGACCTGATGGAATACACCCAAAGCTATTAAAAGAGCTTAGTGGTGTACTAGCAAAGCCATTAACAGATTTATTTAACCAATCATTGATAACAGGAGTAGTCCCAGAAGATTGGAAGTTAGCGAATGTTGTGCCCATTCACAAGAAAGGTATTAGGGAGGAGTCGGGCAACTATAGGCCAGTAAGCCTTACTTCAGTAGTGGGGAAAGTGATGGAAACCATGTTAAAGGATAGGATTGTTGAACATCTAAAAACACATGGATTTCAAGATCAGAGACAACATGGGTTTACTTCAGGGAGATCATGCCAAACTAATCTTATTGATCTTTTTGATTGGGTAACTAAAATTATAGATCAGGGTGGTGCAGTAGACATTGCTTACCTAGATTTCAGTAAGGCTTTTGACACTGTTGCACATAGAAGGCTTATCAATAAACTACAATCTTTGAGTTTGGATTCCAATATTGTTGAATGGGTAAGGCAGTGGCTGAGTGACAGGCAACAGAGGATTGTAGTCAATGGAGTATATTCAAAGCTTGGGCTTGTCACCAGTGGGGTACCTCAGGGATCTGTACTTGGACCCATTCTCTTTAATATTTTTATTAGTGATATTGCAGAAGGTCTTGATGGTAAGGTGTGTCTTTTTGCGGATGATACAAAGATATGTAACAGGGTTGATGTTCAAGGAGGGATAAGCCAAATGGAAAATTATTTAGGTAAACTAGAAAAATGGTCAGAGTTGTGGCAACTGACATTTAATGTGGATAAGTGCAAGATAATGCATCTTGGACGTAAAAACCCAAGGGCAGAGTACAGAATATTTGATAGAGTCCTAACCTCAACATCTGAGGAAAGGGATTTAGGGGTGATTATTTCTGATGACTTAAAGGTAGGCAGACAATGTAATAGAGCAGCAGGAAATGCTAGCAGAATGCTGGGTTGTATAGGGAGAGGTATTAGCAGTAGAAAGAGGGAAGTGCTCATGCCATTGTACAGAACACTGGTGAGACCTCACTTGGAGTACTGTACACAGTACTGGAGACCCTATCTTCAGAAGGATATTGATACCTTAGAGAGAGTTCAAAGAAGGGCTACTAAACTGGTTCATGGATTGCAGGATAAAACTTACCAGGAAAGGTTAAAGGATCTTAACATGTATAGCTTGGAGGAAAGACGAGACAGGGGGGATATGATAGAAACATTTAAATACATAAAGGGAATCAACACAGTAAAGGAGGAGACTATATTTAAACGAAGAAAAACTACCACAACAAGAGGACATAGTCTTAAATTAGAGGGACAAAGGTTTAAAAATAATATCAGGAAGTATTACTTTACTGAGAGGGTAGTGGATGCATGGAATAGCCTTCCTGCTGAAGTGGTAGAGGTTAACACAGTAAAGGAGTTTAAGCATGCGTGGGATAGGCATAAGGCTATCCTAACTATAAGATAAGGCCAGGGACTAATGAAAGTATTTAGAAAACTGGGCAGACTATATGGGCCGAATGGTTCTTATCTGCCGTCACATTCTATGTTTCTATGTTTCTATGAAACAAGGATTGTACCATTTAACCCCTTAATGACCAAACATCTGGAATAAAAGGGAATCATGACATGTCACGTGTCCTTAAGGGGTTAAGAGCCGGTCTGAAGCTCTGGACCATGCACGTGGATCTATTTTATTCTTATTACCTATCACCCAAATATACACCACCAATTAATTCACCTTTTATTGTTTTTTCAACACTCTTGGGCATCTCTCAGGAAACATTCTCTGACTGGCACTGGTGGGATAAGAAGCTCCGTTTCCCACTTTCTACTGCTGCACATTGCTTGCTGTGCCACTGAGGAATCCGTTATCCTGGGATGATTCCAGGGGGTTGTCTATTTGATTATGACCCATCTGATATATTCTGATTGCTTTTTTTGTAGGGTACTTATGGGAAACACAGGTACCTTTCTGATCTGATTGCTCCAAGCAAACAAGAACCGATCAAGTACAGGACCACCCTATTTAACCCCTTAAGGACACAACTTCTGGAATATAAGGGAATCATGACGGAATATTTTCGTCATCTGTCCTTAAGGGGTTAAAGATGGCTATATGGCTGCTCTGAAGCCGTTTCATAATGTCAGGGTTGGCTAAAGAATCCTTAGCAAGATGAGAGGGATAAGAAGAGGCGTATTAACAGACATAGGAGCGGCCAGGATAAAGGTAAGACTATGAAGTAACAGGAGTAGACCAAGAGAAGCCTACATACCATGACAGGAACAAGATGTATAACACACGATACCAGACACAGGCAAGGGTCAAGAGCATGGAAAGGTAAGTCAAACAAGCCAACTGGTACATGGCATGACTGGTACATGGTTCAACTAGTCAGACAAACCAGGAACTGGAACACAAAATCAAGCAGAAGGCAAGCTAGTCGGGTTAATCACCATCACTGATAACAGATTCTACAGTTGCACAGCAGTGTGCAGTAGTAGAAAGTGTGAAACAGGGGTTCAAATTCCACCAAAGCCAGTCAGAGACCAATTCCAGACACTCTGGAAATATAACTCCTACTCACCCTTCTATAATATCATTGTTACGTTATAAAAAAAAAAAATCATTAATCACATAGCTTATTATGTCATTGAACTGCCTAGAATGAATTAGAATATTATGCCGTATGGTGCCTTAAATGGAGTAAGACCAAATTTTGAGGTCTAATAAATTTGCAATGCTAATCCTTTTATATTTAAATTTAAGAAAAAGCTGTATAAGTCTTTAAATCTCTACACAATTAATTTAAAAAAAAAAAAAAGCAATCCTAAGCTTGTTTTAGCACAGGCCTCTTTGTTTCTGCTAATGTTGCCTTTTTATCTATGCGATCTGCTTATATAACACACACATTTCTTATACCCAGTTGTGCCACAGATACATATTCTCTAATGTGTTTTTCATTATGGAAAAAAATTTTAGTTCTCCATGCCCACAAATTGGTAATTATTCACTGACAATGATTGGAAGTCCAAAATGATGGTTCCGGTTTTAAATACTCTAAGTCTTTAATTTGAAAAACGATACACAAAGCCCATTTATTGCTTGAGTACAATTAAATGTGGATGAAATATATGGAAAAAAGCATTCCAACTACAAATACTGCCAGAAGGAAGCGACTATGCTATGTAAGGAATTAGTGGTAAACTACAGGAACACATTATAAATTACACCTAATTAATTTTTGGCAGGAGGCACAAAAATTCATCCTTTAAGGTATACATTTTTATAATTGAAATTCAGGTTCATCGTTGCACAAAATGTCATTGGAAAAAAATGGGAAAAATGCTTTCTGAATTGATGTAGTGAAACGGCCAGCGACTATTTAAAAATTTCCAGAGGTGCTTTTAATTTCATTAAAAGGATAGAAAGAGCTGGCTCATTTTATGAATGTAATTGCATTTTAAATAACAGTACGATTTCTGCAGATATCGCATCTCTAATCATTCTGACCCACAACATAAATTAACAAGCAATTATTATATTTGATGTAAGATGATGCCATTGGTATTATTTTTCAACATCTCTGTGATAATTTTTAGCTTATAAATTAGTGAAAGAAGGGAACTTGGAGTTTTGAAAAAACATTTATGCCAAAGGATTAATTACACCATCTGAATGTCATCTTTGTGCACCAGTATATAAAGTTAACATGTATAAGATCTTATGTCCTTGTAAGTGTTTGGAAATGGAGAGATCACCGTTACTCCATGCATATGTACAGGCAATGAAGCCAGCATACCCGAATCATAAGGGTGAGCCCTTTTATATTTTGAAGGCTAAGGCCAATATGAGATGGCTTGACTTAGGAAGATACGGGGAATGGATATTAAACTATCATGGTGGCTGGAACAGTGTTTTTGAATGGGGCGGAGGGGGACAATTAAAGCAAAACTATAGGCAACCAAACCTATAGTGGTTGAAGTGATGAAGTGGTCTGGGTGCCATATCCCTCATTTTAATCCTGCTGCTGAAACCATGACATATGCACCGTCGTTATTCGGCAGGTGCTATTTTAGTTTACCTTAAATAAAACACTGACACCGAATTTATCTGTTGGATTATAACGTCCACAGCTTTATTAATTATTAAATATATAAATAAATAAATTAACAATTTAGGGTCATTGTCCAGCTAACATTATATTACTATCCCCCCGCACAATACCCCTGACAATGACCCTATCTTTTGAACAATAATTAACATTCACTTAACATATAACCATTAACACACGGCCTACCAGAGAGGCCCCAAAACCATCTGTTAACTGTAGGGGTGTACCCAGACACCCCTACCCCCTAGGTTCGTAGCCACCGAAGAGCTTGAACCTACCAACACTCTAAACCATCTGGCCTACTCCAGCCTAGGCCTTGGCCTGTCCATTCCCAATTCCATCTAACTCCTGGCTTTAACACGCCCTGTTCCCGCCGCTGTGACCAAACGGGATCAAAACTCAACTATAGGGAGGGTGGGTGGGACAAGTGACAGGTCAGTGCAATTCAGATTAACTGGCTCCTCACTTAAGATGGCCGCCTATTTACACTACCTGACTCCTCCCCTACTTAGCCCCGCCCTAAACATCCCATAACTTTCCACCTGCCTACTTCCTGGCCTTGTCAAGGCCCACTCCCCTGTTTCACTGTTCCATGGGCTTCATGACATATGCACCGTCGTTATTCGGCAGGTGCTATTTTAGTTTACCTTAAATAAAACACTGACACCGAATTTATCTGTTGGATTATAACGTCCACAGCTTTATTAATTATTAAATATATAAATAAATAAATTAACAATTTAGGGTCATTGTCCAGCTAACATTATATTACTATCCCCCCGCACAATACCCCTGACAATGACCCTATCTTTTGAACAATAATTAACATTCACTTAACATATAACCATTAACACACGGCCTACCAGAGAGGCCCCAAAACCATCTGTTAACTGTAGGGGTGTACCCAGACACCCCTACCCCCTAGGTTCGTAGCCACCGAAGAGCTTGAACCTACCAACACTCTAAACCATCTGGCCTACTCCAGCCTAGGCCTTGGCCTGTCCATTCCCAATTCCATCTAACTCCTGGCTTTAACACGCCCTGTTCCGCCATAGCACATGACTTGATCCCTTAAGGACATGTGCGCCCCCCACCACCCTGAAACAGGGCCAAGCTAATCCCTTCCTGAAAGCCTAGATTGAGCAAGTCACAACCCACGTCTGACAAGTGTACCCCGTCTCTCCTAAAATAGCCCGGCAGCATGTCCTCCAGTTCCCTATGCCGAACTACAATGCCCCCCACTCGCCGCACAAAACTCGCCATCGCCCTGTTAACCTTACCCCTGCATCGAGCCACTGCAGCTGGATCCCTGGCGTGCCGCCACGTGAAACGGGGCACCATTTCCGACCACACCACCACCACGCCAGGGACCAGGTCCAACAGCCGATCAACGTCTCTCTTCATCCGTCTAACCAACTCCCTTTGCGGAATCAGACCCAAATCATTCCCACCCCCGTGCAATAAGACTATGTCTGGTGCAGACCCTCCTGCCAACCTGCTAAACAACGTACTACTGAGGCTTTGCCAGCTAAACCCTCTAAAGCCAAACCAAGAAATCGACACATCTCCTTGATTAAAACCCAGCTGTGCTCCACTTCTCCGAACAGCAGCCCTCTTCTGAGCCCAATAGACATACGAGTGGCCCCAGATCCATACTCTCCGTCCTGCAAAGAAAAACACGTTAATACCAAACAGATGGATTACACTTCCATCACAGCATAACACTGCCCTGCTCACACCAGCCTATCCGGTCTAACATATGATCGAAAACGCAAGGATTCCCACCTCCCTATGCGTTTAATCCTCTCATCCCCCAGCCCCAGCCGTGCGGCCTCGGTCGCCGCCCCAATTCTAAAGGAGTGAGTCCCAAATTGCCCCGGCTCCAGGCCCAGCTTACTTACCCCCATCCGAAACACCCTCGCAAACTGGAAGCGCGACAGGGCCGAGCCGTCCTGGTGCACCAAGAAGCAACCCTCACCCCCCGGGCGCAATGCCCGGTACTCCGACCCCTTTTCAACTGGGCACACCCCTGACCCAGGCAGCCCGAACAGCACAACTGTGCAACCTTTACCAAAAATGTCCGTCTTCGAACGGCGTAACTGAATTTGCACCCTGTCCTCGCGTACCTCCACATCTGTGACCTGAAGACCCCCAAGGCCCCTCTTGTTTGCGCTTACCAACTCCCCGATCCGAAAAGCCCCGAAAAAGGCCCACACAAATGCCACCGTGAACAACGACACCTCGAATGTGGAGCTGCAAATGCCCGGTAGAACCCCCACCAGCTCCCGCAACAAGTCAAAGGACACTGGTCTACGCGTGTCCACCGTTTTCTTCCCCCTCTTGAATCCCTTCACTGCCTGCCGGACCATGAAGTGTTTGGTATCATCAACCCAGCCATTGAACTTAAACAGGAAAGCCAAGGCAGAGAGATGTCTATCCACCATGGCAGGCGACGCCTGAGCCGCGAACAATCGACAGAGCAACCACAAAAGTGCGTCCAAGCGTTGCCCCTCTGTAGGGGCGCTACTCACCTGGGCTACCGTCTCGTCCCACAGTTTCCAAACCTTTACGTAGGATGCCCACGTGCTCGGCGCCAGTGACCTCCTCACACAGTCTCCAAGCAGGCCGTCCCGAGTTGCCACATCACACCCGGGCACTCCTGTCCCTGGGCCAGCGCGTCCGGCGCAGCCTCCCGAAAGCGTTCCCACTGAAAACGAGACAGTGAGTCAGCCACCACGTTCTGGAGCCCCGGGATGT
The DNA here is from genome assembly GCF_036172605.1 of Pelobates fuscus. Taxonomy (NCBI): domain Eukaryota; kingdom Metazoa; phylum Chordata; class Amphibia; order Anura; family Pelobatidae; genus Pelobates; species Pelobates fuscus. The sequence goes on from NC_086322.1 coordinate 153,097,104, forward strand.
GCCTAGCCCTGAACACTATGTTGAATGACATACAACTAAGCACTAATTGTCGAAGCAGGCGTACTACCGGGGGCGACGAGGCGGTCAAGCTATTGATCGCTTGCACTACCGCCATGTTATCGGAGTAGAATACCACCTTCTTGTCAGCCAACTCCGTACCCCAGAGTACCACCGCTACGACGATGGGAAACAACTCCAAGAACGCCAAGTTCTTAATCAGAGGACTCACCTTCCACGGTTCCGGCCACGCCTCCGCGCACCACTTACCTGCCAAGTATGCCCCAAAACCAATACTGCCGGAAGCGTCTGTAAACAACTTCATCGCAGCCGACGACACCGTCGGTTCCCGAAAAAACACTGTCCCGTTAAAGTCGCCTAAAAACCGTTCCCAAACCCCCAAATCGTCCTTCATCTCGGTCGACACCCGAATGTAGTGCGACGGCCGCCGCACCCCACTTGTTGCTTGCGCCAACCTCCGGCAAAATATCCTCCCCATGGGGATCACCCTGCACGCGAAATTGAGGCTCCCCACGAGGGACTGGAGCCCCCGCAAGGTCACCTTCCTCGCCCCCTTTACCACGTCCACTAGCTGTCGCAGATGCCGCAGCTTATCCCTAGGCAGCCTGCATTCCCCGAGCTCCGAATCAATTTCGAGACCCAAGAAGCTAAGGCACGTGGTGGGGCCCACCGTCTTGTCCCCCGCCAACGGCACCCCAAAGGTATGTGCCACCCGCTGAAAAACCCTCAGTACCTGAGCACACCGCTCAGAGTCCCGCGGGCCGACACACAGAAAATCGTCCAAGTAGTGCACTACAGCACCCCCCGCCGATTCCGTGCGCACCACCCATTCCAAGAAGGTACTAAACCTCTCGAAGTAAGCACAAGAGATGGAACAACCCATAGGCAGACACAAGTCCACGAAGATTGCGCCCTCAAAGTGGCACCCCAACAGGTGGTGACAGTCCGGGTGTATGGGCAGCAGCCGAAAAGCCGCCTCCACGTCCACCTTGGCCATCAGCGCCCCACGCCCCGCTCTCCTAACCAGCTCGACGGCTTTGTCGAATGACGTGTAGGAGACCGAGCATAGGTCGGCGTCGATGTCATCATTCACCGAAGACCCTTTCGGGTGCGATAAATGATGAATCAGACGGAACTTTCCCTCTTCCTTCTTGGGGACCACCCCCAATGGTGACAACCTCAGATTCGCCAAGGGCGGAGCCGGAAATGGCCCCGCCATCCTCCCCGCTTGTACCTCCTTGGCCAATTTCTCGCGCACTACCCCCGGGTGTTCCCTGACCGACCTGAGGTTCTCACAAGGTGCCCCCGGTCCCGTGGCTTTGAAGGGAATTTTGAAACCCTCGGCAAAGCCCGCCCGAAGGAATTCTGCCACGGCTTGATCAGCGTATTGCCTTAGCCAAGGCAACATCGCGCCTACCTTCACTGGTGACACCCCCAGCGGGAGCTGTGGGAGCGGCCGCTCCCGTTGCTCCTCCCCCTGCGGCCGACTTACCTTTCTTGAAGCACCTGTTGACCCCGTGGTTCCCGCCGCACCCTGAGCATTCATGCCGGAATCTACAAGCGGATCCCCACTTACACTGTCCTTCATTAAAGGCCCAGCAGGTACCTTTCTTTTGACCTGCCGCCACCGCCCCCCCGGGAGCGGTGCCGGCATTCCCTGGAAAGGGCGCATTCTTTTGCGCCATCATTAACCGCATCCAAAGCGGCAGGTCCATTTGGTCCCAGCGCATGGAAGGGTTGGCCGCCAGTCGCTGACGGAACTGCTCATCATACCTCCACCATGCCAACCCCCCATAGGTGCGGTATGCGTCCCCGATTCCGTCCAAGTAACAAAACAACTGAGAGCAGCACTCCGGCCGCTTCTCCCCAATAACACTGGCCAAAATGCAAAAAGCACGCAGCCAGTTGCCGAAGGTCTTCGGTATCTTGCGAAACCTCCGCCTTTTCTCCTCCTCTTCCTTCTTGGCGTCCTTCTTGTCCTCCTCTTTTAAATCTAAGAATTCCTCCAGGGGAAGAAGGGAAAATATTTCCACGAATTCCCCTTTTGCAATCTTCTCCTTCACCTCCCCTTTTAAATGGCAACCTAACGGCCCCGCGAAGGACACATGTACATTCTGACGCGCCGCTTCCGTAATGTCCCCACCCGTCACGTCGAGTACCCCGTCCCCCACCGATGATCCGTCAGGCTTATCAGTGGGCCGCGTTTCCTCTCTATTACCACCTGTCACTCCTGAGGATACCCCCACCAACCCCGACCCACTGCCCTCACCTGCTGACCAAACCCTATCGAACCTAAGCGGCTCCCTATCCTCTGACCATGAATCTATGAATGACTTCAAACAATGTATGAATGTCCCCGGGTGTGGTGTAGAGGAAGACTCACCGCTGATGCCCCTGGCCGCCGCAGGCCTCGGGGTTGCTGTCCCTCCATCCGCCATTTCTGACACTGGAGCTCCCAATAGTCGCCGACTCCTGCCCGCCTGGTCCCGCCTCGGAACCGCTGGTGAGTTACTCCGCGACCTGTAAGGAGAAGACATCCTGGGTAGTCTGCCCGAGTAGCTCCCTACCCGCCCTTCCTCCCTACGCTCTTCTCCGACTGCCCTGGATCCTCTCCACTGCTCCTTCCGACCTCCCTTGCTGTGCGCTCCCCGCCGCTGCTCCCTGAAGCTCCTCTCCGAAGATCTCGATGCATTGTGCCTTCTGCTCCGCCTCCCTTCCTCTGACCTAGACCTCCTTCTCCTCTCCCTGACGCTGAACCTGGACTCGCTGCGGCCTAGCCGTGAATGGCTCCTGTCCCTGCTTTCCCGTCCTCCTGACCAGCTCCTGTCACTGCTGCACCTGGCGCTGCTGCTGCGCCGCTGGCCTCCCTGGCCCTTTACTGCCGCATCCCTGTCACTAGGCCGTACCTGAGGGCAGCCGGATGGGCCCCCCCGCTCTATACTGCCACCCCTTGCTCCCCGGTATTGTGCTGAAACCACAGGCTCTCCCACAGCCGCTGCGCCTGGCCCCCTACCGGCCGCCCCGTCTGACTCCGCCATAACCCCTAAGGATAAGCCGCCTGTCGCCTTCCTAGCTCCAGAAACCCTCTGAGCTGCTCGACCCGCTCCACTGTCCTCTTCTCCTGTTCTACTGAGCTCAGTCCTGGCCCTCCCTCCGGCCGCCCTTTCGGATCCCTTGCTGGCCTGGTCTCCCCGCAATGCCTGGTGGACCGCTGATGCTGTGGTAACCCGACTAGCATTCCCCCTTTGCCCCTCAGTGATACCGCTGGAGGTTGACTCACCGGGACGCTCAGTCCGTTGCCCACTGGCCGCGTGGGTGAAGCCATCCGCAGCCGCATGGTCCGCTGGTGTAGCAGCATTCCCGCTTCCTGCTGTCCCGCCGGCCGCCATTACGCGGGGCGCCTTCTGACCTCGTGGCCTCCGTTTTGCACCCGCAGTCGCCTGCCCGGCGGGTCCGCCCGAAGGCGCCTGCCGCATTCCCTCCTCCGCTGCTGTACTCGGTCCGGCCTCCGACCCGCCGACCGCTGAAGGGCTCCTCCGCCGCCGGGCCGCAGGGGCCTCCCCCGGGCTCAACCTCTGCGGCGGCCTGGTCCTCCGCGCCGACCTCCTCTCCGGTCCCTCCGCGTGGGTGGCAGCCGCCCCGATCTGCTCATGCAGCCACGCCAGCCCTCTATCACGAACCGCCGCCCGAACTCCGTCCAGAATCTCCTCTAGGGACGCCATTACCTGCAGAGGGGGAAAAAAGAAAAAGAACTCCGCCGACCAGCCACAAGTGACAGGTCAGTGCAATTCAGATTAACTGGCTCCTCACTTAAGATGGCCGCCTATTTACACTACCTGACTCCTCCCCTACTTAGCCCCGCCCTAAACATCCCATAACTTTCCACCTGCCTACTTCCTGGCCTTGTCAAGGCCCACTCCCCTGTTTCACTGTTCCATGGGCTTCATTACTATTCTGCAGGAAGAGCAACGTCTTCATTGCAAGGTTTAAATGCATCTAGTGGCGGTTAATCGGAGAGCCACTATTATTTCTATCAGCTGGTCTCATGAAGAACATCTGATTGGCGCAGTGCAGTGTTTTGCTCCTCATGCTCATTAGTCTCCCAATATTTTTCTAAGGGAAAGCATTGGATTGGTTGAGATCATTGTTCTCAATGATATCAGCCAAAGAGGCAGAGCAGGAAACCAGAAACCAGCACTGTGAGATAGAAGAGGTAAGTAAATCACTTTTTTAACTCTTGCAGCGGGGGTCTCGGTCACGTAAGCAGTGACTAGGGCACTCTAGCATTAAGAATACACATTTACGTTCCTAACGCTATAGTGCTCGTTTGAAAATGTCTTAAGAAATATAATACATAATTTATTTTAAATCAATCTGCAACATCAGGTAATATACGTGATCACTTGATACTAAAAAAATATTGTGTGCCAGCCTTTCTACTAGTTGGTGGGAGGGTTGGTGGCAGTTAATCTGTGACAATGCATATACTTGTTATCAATCTACTGAAATGTGCCATCACGTTTCATGAATTCACTGATATAATATCATCTGTGGCACAAGTTATTTCTAAAATCACTGAATGGATTCATGATAACTGATCTGAAAAGGATATAGCTATACAAGGCAATGTTTTGTGAACCCAGGGCATACTTGAAAATGAGAGAAATCTCAACGTATCCATTCTGGTAAAATATTTTATAAATAAATAAATAATATGACCATGAGATCATCAAGTAAACTCATTTTTTGCAGTAAAAGTTTGCCTTGTGAACTTCACAGGTGTTCCATGTGCTAGTGCATCCATTAACTGGAGAGTATTCATTGCTTTTTGTCTTCAGCCATGTTTGGTGTTTGTCACAGGTCCCTAAATGGATTTTAAACCCAAGTATTTTTCAGGCAAGTAGCCAATACCGTCTGAAAAAGTATTTTCCAATTAACCAGTCAAAGGCTGGAATAGTGGAAATATAGGATCATTTAAAAGTGATTCTGATTCACAGAGTTTGAAATTTGTCATATATACAAGTTATCAGACAGTTCCAAACAAAGGAATGTTAGTTACCCACCCCTTTCTACCATTCCTCACAATGTCATACACATATTCTTTGTTAGTACTTATCTAGGAAAACAGAGAACAAAAAGTTCAGTGTCTCTGGGTGTACACCTGTGCCGACAACCCCGGATAACCCGAGGAAGTAATGCCGAGTGTCTACTCAGAGACTGGTGTACCAATTAGAGACTCCAGATGTCTCAAGAAGGGGCATAACCCCATATATACAAAATCAAACAACAAAAAGGACAGATGTGGTCAGATTCAAGAAATCAAATGAAACTAACCGCATCTCTGGAAATAACTATAGCGGCAGTGTCTAGGATTATAATGCTGGCTGTCGGTAACAGGTGTAGCTGTGAACCGCTAAGGGTGTCACTATAGACCCATGAGCAGAAAAAATGCTATTAAATACCAAAATGAAGTATATACAAAAAGTTACTGCTAAATGCAAAAAATAGGGGCAACCCAATATGGAGGAAAGCCTAGCCCCTCGGACAAGGAACAGAGGCAGACCCCCTCAACAGTTCAGAAGGAGAAGGTATTAACACAAACCCCAGATAACCAAATAATCAACTTATCCTCTTACACTCCCACCAAAAATGAAATGCAAATCTTGAGGCGGGGTATGTCCTTTGTTCCAGTGTCTAACTTTGATAAGTTCAACTGGACAAAGGACATACACCTCTTTGCAAGGAAACTGGCCCTTCACAAAATCCACCGCATTAAAGATGAAAAAAGGGCAAAAGACTTAGGGCTACAAGTTTCTGATATAGATGCACTGGATACTCTAGTGGATCTCCTTGTATGCAATGATGAGTCTATACAAAAACAACCCCCTTTCACACATCTGAAAAAGAAGAGCCGGTTCACTCCACATATGGCTGATTTTAAATATATAGACTTATTCGTGGAGCTAACATGCAAAGAAATCGATAAGATCAATCCGAAAGAACTCCCTAGTCAACCTAATAGCAATATTTCCCCACAAGAAAACATCGCATTGGGTAAACTAAGGGAAATGGATGAGGTGATCTTTAAACCTTCCGATAAGGGAGGCAACACTGTCATCCTAAATAAATCTGATTACATATCCATGGTATATAGATTAATCGATGACAGCGAGACATATGAGGTATTGACATGTGACCCTACACAGAAGTATCTAACCGAATTAAAAACAATCTTGGATTCGGCACTGTCACTATCACTCATATCTAAGGACGAATACAACTTTATGTTTGTTAAAAGGCCGGTTACTGCCACTTTTTACGCACTCCCGAAGGTACATAAGCAACAACCAATATTAAAGAGACGACCCATTGTCTCTGGCAGAGGTAATCTGACCCAGAATATAAGTTTATATGTGGATCAGATATTAAGAAAAGTAGTGTTTGAACTCCCCTCACATCTAAGGGACACCAAGCATACTTTAAATACCATCGAAGGAATTAAGATCAATGGCCACGCTATTTTGTGTAGTCTCGACGTGGAGAGCCTTTACAGCTCAATACCACACGAGGTGGGTCTAAGACATCTTAGAGCAATACTTGATAGCAAACCTCCTGTCTCACTTAGACATAATGAACTGGTCCAAGACTTGATGTCCTTCATTCTGACACATAACTATTTTATCTTCCAGGGTAAACACTACCACCAGGTGAGAGGCACTGCTATGGGGACGGCTTGTGCCCCCTCTCCCGAAGGTACATAAGCAACAACCAATATTAAAGGGACGACCCATTGTCTCTGGCAGAGGTAATCTGACCCAGAATATAAGTTTATATGTGGATCAGATATTAAGAAAAGTAGTGTTTGAACTCCCCTCACATCTAAGGGACACCAAGCATACTTTAAATACCATCGAAGGAATTAAGATCAATGGCCACGCTATTTTGTGTAGTCTCGACGTGGAGAGCCTTTACAGCTCAATACCACACGAGGTGGGTCTAAGACATCTTAGAGCAATACTTGATAGCAAACCTCCTGTCTCACTTAGACATAATGAACTGGTCCAAGACTTGATGTCCTTCATTCTGACACATAACTATTTTATCTTCCAGGGTAAACACTACCACCAGGTGAGAGGCACTGCTATGGGGACGGCTTGTGCCCCCTCATATGCTAACCTCCACCTGGGGTGGTGGGAGAGTACAATGGTATTTAATGAACACATGACAAAATACACTAAGTGTATAAAAATATGGAAACGCTACATCGACGATGTGTTGATCATATGGACAGACACCCCTGACCTCTTTCTAGAATTTGTAAACATTCTGAACTCTAACTCCATCAATCTGAGACTGACAAGTGAGTTAGGTGGTAACCAAATCAATTTTCTTGATTTAACTATCTGTCTGTCAGACAAGGGGGTACTCACATCTACCCTCTTCCGGAAACCCACGTCAACCAACAGCTTATTGGAGTGGACAAGTCACCATCCACCCTCCCTTAAAAAAGGTATCCCAATAGGGCAGTATTTGCGTTTAAGACGCAACTGCACCACTATAGAAGATTTTAAATTGAAGGCAAAAACCTTACAGCTTCAATTTAAACAAAAAGGATACCCAAACAGATGCCTTAAATCCGCATATAAACGTGCACTGTTGGTAGACCGTAAAGACCTCCTAACTGATAAAAACGTCCAGTCTAATCAAGAAACCATAAGATGCATAGGGAATTATGATGCAGGCTGGCATCAAATTATGAGTATCCTGGATAGATACTGGCCCCTATTGCACCAAGACCCACACCTACAGAAGGTGATCACAACTAAGGCGTCTGTAACAGCACGCAGGGGACGAAACATTAGGGACATCCTAGTCCCAAGTCACCTGAAATCGAACACCCAGAAAATTTCTTGGTTAAAGTCTCCAGTCCTAGGCACATATCAATGTGGAAAGTGTAAGGCGTGCAAATTCATACGCCGTCCTTCGAAAACCTTTCCAGACTCCCTAGGGACACAAGAATTTAAAGTTCGCCACTTTTTCAATTGCCAATCTAAAGGTCTTGTATACCTACTCTCATGCTCATGCAACAAATTATACGTGGGAAAAACTTCCCGTATGTTTAAACTGAGGATAAGGGAGCACGTGACCTCTATTAACCCAAAAAGATTAATTGACACCCCAGTTTCAAAACATTTGAAACTCCATCATGGGGGGTCTTCTGAGGGGATAAGATTTTGCGGAATTGAAAGTGTCACCCTGGGTCCAAGAAGGGGAGATTTAGACAAAAAACTACTCCAAAGGGAGAGTTTTGGGATTTATAAACTTAAAACATTGTCACCATCTGGACTCAACGAGGGTTTTTCATACACACCCTTCATCGAAGATTGAGTGCAACAGACTGGATACTATGTCCCCACACCCCCATTGATCTCTGACATATTTGCAATTTATATCTAATTAAGCTTATTTTTGCCTGATACACTTGTACATTTTGTAATATAGCGTGTAGTGTTTAGTGTAGATTTGTATATATTTCTTTACTTATTTATTTTTTATTTTTTACTCTGTCATGTTTTTCATCTTTATTATTAATTTTTTGTCATGAATACCTTACATAGGACCATAGGGATGCAGAATTGACTGTACCAGGTCCGGATATATCGGAACATTCATTTTCTGCATTTCTGCAGTGTTTTACATCCAGGGTTTGTGAGTTTTTAGAGCTGTCACAGTAATATATGGGGTTAAATGGGGGTTTGGCCGGCCCATCTCATCTCACGACCCGCCCACTAACTTCAGATGGATAGGGTCTGACACGTCGGACCATGTGACCGGCATCAAGCCCCGCCCCCAATAACATCTCATGTTACCCTGGAGATTAGAGTGAATGTAGTACAGCTGATATCACACTCCCCCTGCTCCTATTGGTCAAAGGTACTCATGCCTCCTGGCACATCACATATAAAAGAGACTCATTAACAGTCTAACGTTAGCCCCTGACGAAGGTGCTCCTTTTTAGCACCGAAACGTACGTTGGGCAATTTGTTTTTTCCTCATATCACGGATATGAGCACTGGGCACTGGTGGTTTTAGCACCATGTTAATCACTTAATGTATATTTGATTTACTCTTTCTTTTCTATGCCTGTCTAGCTAGATTAACAGGGAGAGAGGCTTTATAAATTAAACCAGCAGTCCGAATTTGACTGTTATTATGACTGTCTACCGTCCTCAATCTCCCTTTACCTCTGTACTAGCTCCAATTGGAGCCTCTGTCTACTCTGTATCTATCATTAGTATTTTTTTGTAAGAGGTATTTATGGTTGTGATTTGGGGACCTATAATCCTTTTTGTACAGGATTTACAGGGAGAGAGGTTGTTTAAATTTAAAACTAGCAGTCCGAATTTGACTGCTATTAACACTGCATACCCTCCTCAATCTCCCTTCACCCCTGTACTAGCCTCATTTGGAGCCTCTGTTTACCCTGTATCTACTACTATCTCTATAGGAGGTATTTATGGTTGGGACTTGGGGATTTTTCTCATCTCCTTATAGTGCACTATATTAAAGCTGATAATTAGGGGTGAGTTGCTGTTGCCATTTGGCTCATTATATCCCTACCTATACATATCCTTCTATTGACAGGCGTGGAATCCTAGTACCACTGTATATACTTTATTTATTATTTTTTGCATTTAGCAGTAACTTTTTGTATATACTTCATTTTGGTATTTAGTAGCATTTTTTCTGCTCATGGGTCTATAGTGACACCCTTAGCGGTTCACCGCTACACCTGTTACCTATCATTAGTATTTTTTTGTAAGAGGTATTTATGGTTGTGATTTGGGGACCTATAATCCTTTTTGTACAGGATTTACAGGGAGAGAGGTTGTTTAAATTTAAAACTAGCAGTCCGAATTTGACTGCTATTAACACTGCATACCCTCCTCAATCTCCCTTCACCCCTGTACTAGCCTCATTTGGAGCCTCTGTTTACCCTGTATCTACTACTATCTCTATAGGAGGTATTTATGGTTGGGACTTGGGGATTTTTCTCATCTCCTTATAGTGCACTATATTAAAGCTGATAATTAGGGGTGAGTTGCTGTTGCCATTTGGCTCATTATATCCCTACCTATACATATCCTTCTATTGACAGGCGTGGAATCCTAGTACCACTGTATATACTTTATTTATTTTTTGCATTTAGCAGTAACTTTTTGTATATACTTCATTTTGGTATTTAATAGCATTTTTTCTGCTCATGGGTCTATAGTGACACCCTTAGCGGTTCACAGCTACACCTGTTACCGACAGCCAGCATTATAATCCTAGACACTGCCGCTATAGTTATTTCCAGAGATGCGGTTAGTTTCATTTGATTTCTTGAATCTGACCACATCTGTCCTTTTTGTTGTTTGATTTAGTACTTATCTAGCAAGAAGGGGGAGCAGTAGCATCTGCTACCGCCGAAAATCTCAGTTACTAACAGCGATGGTTTCTTACAAATTATACAAGCAATTTAAACTGCTGAGCTAACTCTTTTGTCTATTAACCCTTCTAAAAGCACACATCAAGCGTATCCAATATATCAGTTATATTATATAGCATTACATAAGTATATGGATATTTGCCAGAGGTTTATTCATTTCCCCTAAGTTGACAACAGGATCTGTAAGATTGATGTGAAAACCATTGAGCTGGATGTTTGTATTTGTACACCTAAATATGTTGCAGAATATTTTTTACAACTAGACTACTACTGCACATCAGTTGTCAGCTCACCACAGCTCACTGATCGGATTTTTTAGGATTAAGATATACCTATATATCTTAATATACGGGATCTAAGCCACTGGCTAATTCTTGCCAGCCATAACTCTCTTCACACTTATCCAGTCATTCTTCCAAAATACATTTGCATTTATTTATATGGGCATAATGAGAACTGAAATCTAAAGGCTTTTTGGGAACTACAGTTTTCAGGAATAAGTAAGAAAAGCGATAGTTGAAATTACAGTGATTAACAAATCTGCAAAAATTTACATTAACAAGGCTAACATTCTGTATGTAATTAAGAGTACATTCGCTACAACAGTGTCTTGATTCCTCAGAATTGTGGAATGTGTGCTGTAGCTCAGTTTTGTTAATGAGCAATTATATATACCATTGACATGAAATCATGAAATAGTTTTACATTAAAAGGCATCAGGAACCTCATTTATACATTCTGTCATATTATTTTTGTTTGATACATATTTATGTAAATGTACCAGCACAGATCTCAGAATGTATTATTCATTTACTTATCCCATTATCTGTTTATTGAATTTTCACAAGAAAATAATGGCATCTATATCCACAGAATAAGCAGCAGATAATATAAATGATGTTGCTGTTGAACCTGATATTTTATGTAATAAGCACAAGGTAAAAATGCAAGGGGAGCACTGATGGAATCTATACATAAACAATATTTAAGAATATCAATATAAAGTGTCAGCGCTTAAGTAGATAAACCCTTATATGCGCAATCAGGGTAATCTACACATAAATTATGAAGCAGAAAAGCAGCATATGCGTCTTTAAAGATAATGGTAAAATAAAATAGTAAAATAAAATTATTAAATATATATATCACAGCATGTACTACTTTTTTTTTTTTATATAATTTTTATTAGAGAATTTCTCTCTTTTTTTTTTTACATATACAACAATATACTGGTCTCACATTTTATCCAGCAAACAGCACAAAATCGCATAACAATCCATTAAATTTTACATCATCGAGATTTATCTTGTGTTCAGTTATAACTCAGCATATATCATATATCACATACAAACGAAGTTACAAACATAAAAAGGGAACAACAAAAAAAAAAAAAAAAAAAACCCCCACCAAATCTAGAGCACCGGATCAATTAATTTGAATATTTGTATAATCGCTTTTGTATATTATATTGTATTGTATTGTCACTAATCAATATTCGTCGCTTTCCCTATGCCAACTACTAAATTTCGAGTAGTAGTATAATCACGAAAGACTATTAGAGGAGCAAAATTTTGTCTTATATTTATCCAGCCAGTCCCCATACCATTGTTTTTTCTTCGAATTCTCATTGCTGATCATCTCGTGTTCCATAGATATTTGGAACAGGACCTGATCAATCAATAGTCGTTTGTTATAGGGCTTAGATGATTTCCATTGTCTCGCTATGATGATTTTGACAGCGACTAAACAATGAATCGCAAAACAAATGTCTTTATTAGGATCAAATGACAAGTTTAGATGTAAAAGAGCAGAAGCGGCATTCTCCATAATTCTATTAGTGGTCACCGTCGTAAAAATATTAAAGGCCCAAGACCATAGATTTTTGACAGCTGGGCAGGCCCACCAAATATGTATATAAGTACCTGGGTACGTACCGCATCTCCAGCAAGTTGGATCGGAATTATGGAACATTCTCGCCAATCTTGCCGGAGTATAATACCATCTATAGAGGACTTTAAAGTGGCATTCAGACAAGTTCAGACAGTGAATATATTTATTCACCAGACTCAAAGAGACATTCCAGTCATCCAAAGAAATTTGCAGTTCTATTTCTTGTTCCCACGTCTTAATCAGGCTGTGGGGAGACTCCTTAAGAGCTTCCAACATTGCCGCTGCAGCGGACATAATCCTGTTAATAGATTGGAAATTGAATATGACTTCTAACTTTTTGGAAAAAATGGACGATGATTTAATCACATTTTTATGAATAAAGTTTTTTATGCGGAGATAAGTAAAAATTTCTCTGCGCGGGATATGCAGAGTATCCATAATATTCTGGAAGGGTAGTATGTTATCTCCCTGCATAATTTCTGCAATTCTTATTTTATCCGCTCGGACCCAATTCTTTAACGAAAAATCTTGTATAAGTAATTGCATTATATCCAAGGCACATGTCTTAGGTATCATATTTATTAGGCCTAGTTTTTTTTTAATTCGTATCCACTCTTCTAATATTTGAGATAGTATCGCTGAGTTATTTATAGACAAGTTTATTAAGTTTTTACTTGTAACTGTCCACATCAAATAGTGTAGTTTGTCTACATAGGCCACTTCGGCCTCCATAATATACCATGGTTCCAAGACCTGTTTAGGGTCCTGAAGGAAATATATATGCCTGATAATGCTAGCATGATAACTATAAACAATACTAGGGAAATGTAGGCCTCCATTTGTCAATTTTTTAGTTAAAATCTTTTGGGCAATTCTTGGTTTTTTACTATTCCAAATAAAATTATTGAAGTATGTTTGGATCATTGCCAACCAAGATCTAGGGACCCCAAGCGGAATCATTGTAAATAAATATAGCCATCTGGGCAAAATATATGAATTTATAATATTAATTTTTCCTTGCCAGGAATTTTCTAGGTTTCTCCATTTTCTAAGTTTGTGATTCATATTTCTCATAAGAATCGAAATATTCCTCTCCATTATTTCTGACACTTTAGATGTTATAACTAGTCCCAGATAATTTATTTGTGAATCAGTCCATATAAATTTATAGCTAAGGGCTAAACTATTTACTATCTCCTTATTCAGATTCATAAACATTGCCGTGGATTTATTTATATTTAGCTTAAAATTTGAGATAGCCGAGTATCTGTCAATTTCAAACATTAGAAATTTTAAAGACGACTCCGGAGCCGATAGCGTGAGTAACGCGTCGTCCGCATAGAGAGATATTTTAGCGTTCAGCGAGTTGATTTGTACACCTTTTATCAATGCGTTATTCCTAATGTTAATGGCCAATGGCTCAATAGACAAGATATACAACAGAGGAGAGAGAGGGCATCCCTGTCGCGTGCCATTTTTGAGTGCAAACCACCCTGCTGTAATGTTCGGACCCACAGTTCTGGCAGAGGGAGAAGAATAGAGGGCCAAAATGGCGTTGTGTATCCATCCCGTAAAGCCAAAAGCATTAAGGGCTTCACTAAGATAACCCCACCCGACCCTGTCAAATGCTTTCTCGGCATCTAATGACAGGGCCAGGAGGGGAAGCTTGTTTCTATTGGCCCAGTCTATAATGTCAATTATTCTCCTAGTATTGTTGGACGCTAACCTACCGGGAACAAATCCAATTTGATCAGGGTGGATCAGTGACGAAATGATTTTCTTAATTCTTTCGGCAATTATTGCCGCATATAGCTTCATGTCAGTGTTAATTAACGCTATGGGTCTATAGTTACTGGGATCAGAACTCAATTTATTTTGTTTCAGTATTGGAATAATGTTCGCCTGCAACAATTCAGATGGAAAAGTTTTATTTAGGGCTATTTGATTAAACATTTCTGTTAAGGGATTAATTAACAAAGGCTGCATCTGTCTATAATACACATTCGAAAAACCGTCTGGTCCCGGAGTTTTATTAGTAGGGAGTCTATTTATTTGCAATTTGACTTCCTCCACCGAAATGCTCCTATTTAGAATTATTAACTCTTGAGATGTAACTTTAGGAATCTGGGTACCAGCTAGATAATTTTGAATATCGTTTAAATTAGGAGACAATTTAAGATTATATAGATCTTCATAAAATTGATTAAATCTCTCCCCAATTGCCGAGGGTGTCGAATATATCTTTTGTCCGTCAGTCAGTTGTTCGACTCTATTTTTTGAGTATTGATTTTGCAGTCTTTTTGTCAAATTTTTATTTGCCCTGTTTCCCGTATAATAATTGTTTAATTTTAGTTTGTGAATATTTAATTTAATTTTTTGTTCAACCTTAGAATTGATCTGTTTTTTTAAAGTGTTTAACTTGGTTTTTAATAGTATGGATGGGTTTTGTTTATTTAATTTAGATAAATTATAGAACTCAATATATAAATCAGTCAGGGTCTTGCCATTAAGGACCCTCATTTTATGGGCTAATTTGATTAAATAGCCACGCATAACAGCTTTATGTGTACACCAATTGTTTGCCGGTGATGTATCCGAAGGACTATTTTCTGACCAAAAATTTTTTAGTAATTGACTTAATTCTTCTTTATTCTTTAAATCATTAAGGAGAGCATCATTTAGTCTCCATGTAGTACGGGCCATAGGAGGTTTATTTCCAAGGTCCATTAATATGAGGCTGTGGTCTGACCATAGACTCTCTTTAATTTCAATTGAGTTACACAAAGATATCGTGTTTGCATCCAGGAGACAAAAATCAATGCGTGCAAACGTACCATGCACACACGATTGATGAGAATAATCTTTATCAGTAGGATGTAGTAATCTCCAAATATCATGGATATTATACTGTTGAGAGATGTTATAGAGTCTTTTGGCCTGCTTAATAGTTCTTTTGTCACAAGGATTTCCAAAAAGATGCGTCTTATCCATTTTAGGATCCCATATACAATTAAAATCGCCCGCTATGATTAAATGACCCTTAGATACTTTATCAACTCGATCCATGATGTTCGCAAATTTAGTCATAGGATCGACGTTCGGGAGATAGACATTGACAAAAGTATAGGTCAATTTATCAATAGTACAGACAATAATTATGAATCTCGCTTCTGGGTCTAGTTCGATATATTCAATTTCCAAGTCTAAATTACAGTTGAACACAACTGCAACTCCCCTTTTTTTATTATCTGTTAATGAAGCATGAATAATATTATGATATTTATGCCCTCCCCATCTCTGTTTGGTATCTTTGAGCCAGTGAGTTTCTTGTATGAATGCCACCTGTACATTGTGCTCATTAAGAGTGTTATACAGTCTTCTCCTTTTTTTGTTAGTATTCATACCCTGCACATTCAGAGATAGGAACCTAAGCATCTAGAGTTATCGGGGGTTCAACATATGCTCGAATATTCAAAATCCCGACCTCTAGAGGCAGAAAAGCGTTAATATGCTTAATATACTTAATTGTGATAGCTATATCAAAGGTATCGTGTGCTCTCAAAAAAAGAAACAAACAAAAGAAAAAACACACAAAACTAACAAAAAAAAAAACACCCCTAAAAAAACAACAAGAAACACATACTTCGCTGAATCTCTGCGAATAAAATCGCAGTAGATCGAGCGTCAACAAACCACATAAAACAAAATTGAGAAGAACAAAGTTCTTTCTTCTCTTTTTTAGACCGTAAATTTCTGATTGTAATAGAAATCAACGGAAACACTGCAGTAGTACTGCACCAAGAGGGGCAACCCATCAAAAAGCAGGAAGAGGGGAGAAAAAAAAAAAAAAAAAACCCAGCCTCTAGGGATCATGTAGTTTATAGGGAGATGAAGATAGCAGAATAACCTCATCCCGTATCCCATAAAGAAGATTCCTTTAATTTCGATTAGTTTCACGGGACATGAGCGAAATACTTATCGGCTTATAATATACAGCCCTTTACATTGCTTCCAGGTGGCATAGTATATGGGTACTGTATTCTGTATTGTCTATTTATGCCCGCCGCTCAGGAGTCATTAGGCAGGACCTTGCAGAATTTGTCAAATAGAATAAATAAATAGGCAGATAGAACATAAATAAATAACCACCACATTTCATCAGACATTGCATTATCTAAAGTGTCCCCACAACTAGACCATAGCCATTACTTGAGTGTCCCCGCCACTGAATCATAACCCATAGGGTCTAGCATATCACCCTTCTAGACCATAGCCATTGCTCTACTTATTTTACAATAGTGCTGTTGGATATATTATATTATAGTCCTCACCACACACAGCGATACCCATTAGTAATGAACTGTGAGATCCTTAACTGTCAGTGTGTGCTTATATTATATTTTATCAGAATATCTGTATATATTGCACGTATCCTTATTAAACCACAATGTACACCTTATGTGGACCCATCGCTAAATCAACCATAATAATTAACTTATTCTATGATATCTCCATTTCACATACTATGTCATATTTAACACCGTGCCAAGAAATCAAGCGTTCTACAACTACAAGTTATCTCAAACCCCTATGACATTATATTTACATCCTCTCCGTAAGTCTCCACCCACACCTGTCCCAAATTCTCTATAGTGTTGTTAAATTAACTATAATAGTGATTATGTAATATTTCTCATTTGGCAAATCTTAACTCTACATCAGCCCCTTAGTATATTTATCACATCAATTTAAATCGTCCAAGTGGACTAAATTATTTTATATATAAGTGCATTGCCTGTATTATCCTGTATTAGCCCCCCGATACTATGTCATCTTTATCCCCGTGCAGAAATATCAAACATTTTGCATCTACAGAGTTATATCATACCCCTATATCATTATATTTACATCCAATCCATTCAGTCCATAAGTCTGCACACAGACCTGTGCCAGATTCTTTGTAGTGATGTTGAGTTAACTAAACTAATAATTCTATCATTTTTCTCAATTGACACATCTTAAGCCTAAGTGAGGCCCGTTGTATATTTATCACATCATTTAAATCGTCCCAGTGAACTAAATTGTTTTGTGTAAGTGCCTTTACATGTATTATCCTATAATCAACCCATATAAAATTATAATTTGAAAAACCTCTAAATATCAATCATTATTCTATTTTATCGCTCTGACTGTACATAATCCCCAAATAGTATAGGTATTCATCTTTCTTTCCTTTCCTTTTTATTTCCCTTTTTCTTTCCCATATGCTCTATAGTGGTGTGGTTTAGGCTATTTAGACATTGAGCAATGTCTGGTGACTGATGTACATTATAAGGAAACCAAAAACATACAAGGATTACAACACACCCCCAGTGTGGAATTTATCTGTCATTAACCCCCTACTTTAAAACCATACTAGAAGGTTAAATTATTCTCTTATTAATTAACTATTCTCTTAATCCTCATAATTGATCCCCCCCCCTCCCTCCGAGCCCACCCAGGTCTTGTATCCGCTATGGTAGTTTCTTGCCCCTCAACCATTCAAGTAAATCAGAATTTGAGTCAAAAGTCTCTCTTTTGTCTTCGTATGTGAGAGATAACTTGCATGGATATAGCCACCTATATCTTATGTTATGAGCTCGGAGAATTTGAGTTGCAGCGCTAAATAGTTTCCTATTTTGACGTGTTTCAAACGATAAGTCCCGAAAGACCTGAATATTTTTGAAATGGCCAGAATTTATTTGCCCTGTTCTAGCAGTGTTTAGAATTGATTCTTTAAATTCATAGGAAGAGAAACAGGCAATGATGTCCCTTGGTAAGTCTTTCTGAATAGATTGGGGCTTAAGTATCCTATGGCACCTCTCTATTGTTTGCTCCTGTGGATCACACTTAATTCCCAGTGTTGCAACAAAATCCATCAGAATTTGCTTAGTGTCTTCTTGTCTGTCATTTTCCGGTATATTCCTGAAGCGTAAGTTCTTTCTCCGACTTCGATCTTCCAAATCAGCTAGTTTATATTCAAGGGCCAAGATCTTACTTTGGGCCTTCTTGTTGTCCTCTGTGAGAGATTTAAGTTGATAATCGGTAGCTTTAAATTGATCCTCCATCCTCTGAATATTGGCCGAAAGGAGATTTATCTCTTGCTTAAATTCTGTCTTAATTGCTGCTGCAGTCACAGCCAGTTCGTTCTTTATTTCTTCCAGATGCAGTCTTAAAGTATTGCGTAGTATGGTAGGGGTAATTTGATCTTTTTCAGTAGTGATTAACCCCTCAGCTTCAGATGCCTCAAAAATAGAGTCATTATCCTTATCTTTCGATTTCGTTTTTTTTTGATGTTGGGGGGAAAAATAAGTGTTCAATGATTTGTCTTGTGAGACCTCTTTCTTATCCTTTTTTGATAAGGATTTGTTATCGTTGGATTTCTTTGAAGCCATATTCAATTATATTGTATTGCCACTGCCTCAATTAGTGAGAGGTGGATAGGCAAGAAAAATGAAAAGCTAAATACGATTAAAGGATATTCAAGGTATAGAATATATAAATGTATATATACCCCACAGGCTGCAACAGTGATATAAGCCCCAGCGGCGTTGGTTAGGATATCACACCAAGTTATAGCAAGGCATCAAAGGCATCCTCGTGCAAATTCACAGGTTACCTTCAGTTGAGTTTATTATCTATAAAGATCTCCCAACCAGCAAACGAACTCCAGCGGAAACAAACCACCGTATGCGTGGTGAGTCCAGGGGAAGGGGGGCTGTATATCCAGCTTAGAGTGATCCGTGAAGGCTGGCGCGGGAATGGAGACGCCTCACACGAAAGCGGCCGCCTCAGAACCCGCCATCACCCTCGCCGGCAGGAGCCCCTCCTCTTCCGTCATGACGACACTGCACGCGGGCACGTGATCGCGTCGACACGTCAGCACGTCATAGCGTCCTCCCCCCAGCATGTACTACTTTAATGTATAAATCATACGATACAATGTCCAAGAGTCCTGGGGTAATCTGTTTATGAATAATTGAATTGGGAGGAACTGCTAAATAATAATATCAAAGTATTTAACCAAGAAAAGGTAGCTTGTTATTAGTTTCTACATGAACACTCCAAGCCCCATATTACTGCAGAGCATCATATGGTCCAAAAGTGCACTGTCACCTGTGGCCTATTTTAATTTTGTACTGGTTTAGGCATGACTAACTTTGTGAATCCCCCTAATCTAAATTTGCTCCACTCTTTCATGTAAAAGCTGCCTTTTTTTCCTGTTTAAGACCAGCACGCATGCCGTCACTGATACATACACTGACATACACTCACTGGCAGACACACCCTCAGATACAGATACAGATACCATAGGCATGACACACTCGACAGACACACACATTAACTGACAGTCACACACACTCACTGACAGACAGTCACACATACATTCACTCACAGACACATATTCACTGGCACACACATTCACAGAAAGACATTCACTCATAGACACAGACACACACATTCACTGACAGACACACATTTTCTCATACGCTCACAAATTGTTGTTTTTATTATTTTAATTTAAGTACACGCAGCCTCCCTATCTTTCTGCTCCCTTGCATGAGACGTCATATTCCAGCTCATGGCATCACAGCAGGGAGCGAAAGGGGGGCAGAGCAAAAAGAGCACAGAGGACAGAACTCCCTCCAGCCCACCTACGATACACGCAGCCACCTGCCTTGGGAGGGCCCTGAGGTGGTCAGCCGGCCAGCTCTTAGGCCCCCCATGACAGGAGACTAGCATGGCACCTGCTAAAGTTGCTGGAGTGTTTGGGGGGGCAGCATTTTTTTGCCATTCTGAAAATCCCTTATTAGCATCGCGATAAAAACAGCGCTGCCTGGCACGCTTCCTATTGTAAGTAGTTAAACCATTTTTGTACGTTTTTATTTCTTACCTAACGTCTGCTGGTCCTAAAAAAAAAAAAAAAAATAATAAAATACCTCACTCTGAGTTGAGGATGGATAAACTAGTCACAAATAGGAGTGTGTTTATGGAAAACAAAAAAATAATATGCACAGCAGTTTACCAAAACAGGTGTGCCGGGTATATTGCATTAGGGTGTTCACACATTTAACTTTACTTAAAAAATGCCGACTAAAAAATGAAATGCTAAATATATTTCTTCTCTAGTGTATACACATTTCATTTTATGTTTTTCCTTCAAAAAGAGAGAATGATTTTGCCATGGAATAGAATGTGTCTGGGCACATCTGGCACACCCCTTGAATACCTATAGTTACCAATCAATAGTGTTACATAGCAGTATGGGCACTGTAATATTCTATATTAACTGAACACACAAACTGTGTGAGAGATAGAGAAAACTGGTGAAAGAAAGAAAGAAAGTAAGAAAGAAAGAAAAACAAAGAAAAGTTGGATTAATGTGAAAACCAAAATGGATATTAAGTTATGTATCAACAAGCAGATATGCAGTGGCTATAACTAAACCAGCACACATGCAGTAGCAGTAACTAGTGTCATTATAATAAGTAATGTGGTTAATTGTATTCTAGCAAATCTCAAGTACATGGTAATATTACAGTTCACTTAGAAAAATAATCCACTGTACATAAGCTTAAACAAATGTTATCTGTGAATTGATTTACACCAGTTTGACCTCAAATTAACAAGATCAAGGATCTGTTTCCAACATAATTGTATATACAGCATACAGACTACAATGTGTTTAAGCACAGGAAATTATCATTTTAGCATTAATTATGATTACCATCTTACTTTGCCAATAAATTGTCATGACAATAAACTGTGATTTATAAGGTCAATTCACTAATGTTGGTAAGCAAGAGCTGAAATAAGAGTTAACGTGGTTTGTATTAGATTGTAAGCCCAGTTGGTCATATGCCTCTAATGTCTGCATTACATTGATATCTCCTACTATATATGGGAACTTAGACTATGTAAGCTCTGCTAAACTGAAATTGCTACTGGGTAGGACAAATAGACACCGATAGCTGAAACTTGAGGTCTAACACACTATACTGTCCAGTTTCTGTGCCAAAGAAACCAATTCAAGGAATAGGTAAAGGTACATGCTTCAAAATGCTGGAAGCTGAGGGGCCACAGTCACAAAATGACTATATATTAAACATGGAACTGACTTCATGCAGAAACAAACTTTTAAAGCAAAGGTAAATAGACACGTATCCAGGGGGGAGGACATTAGGTCCTCCCCCCTTATTTTACTGTAGGGCCCCCACCCACCGCTCAGGGTTGGGGGCCAGGGGGAGGACATTAGGCCCCCCTATTATAATTTAGGGCCCCCACCCACCGCTCAGGGGTGGGGGCCAGGGGGGAGGACATTAGGTCCCCCCCTATTCTGATTTAGGGCCCCCACCCGCCGCTCAGGGGTGGGGGCCCGGGGGGAGGACAATAGGTTCTCCCCCCCATTGTTTTACATTAGGGCCCCCACCCGCCGCTCAGGGGTGGGGGCCGGGGTTAGGCAAATGGTCCACCCTTAAGTGTAAAAGCGCGGGTGGGGGCTCGGGAAGGGGGACCTTTTTTTTTTTTTTAACAGTGAGCAGCCACAGGCTTTTTAATTGACATTCCCATAGACAGACACTGCTTAATAGACATTCCCCTACTCGCGGTATAGCGACCAATTTAGGTCTTTCAGCCTTTTGGTAGATAACTCCCTAATACCGTGGAAATTAGGGATTTATCTACTTATTCATTCCTGTCATTACATGACTGGCTAAGTAACTTACATTTTATATGAATGTATGTTACTTGATTTTGTAAGTGTTGCAAATGCTTACAAGTGAATCCTGGCTATGTTTGTATACTTTTTAATTAAAATTGTATACAGTGTAACATTCTTCATTCTTCCACTGGGTAAGTATATTAGTACTTAGGCAATACTGTGCTTCGGAACTTCGGCACTTCTGCAGTTTGACACTTCAGCACTTCAACACTTCGGAAATTCAGTAATTTTGGGACCTCGGCAATTCGGCACTTTGGCAATTCGGACATTCGGAAGTACCCGATTGTCCGAATTGCCCGAAATTCGTCCAAATTCATATTCGGACCGAAACGAATTGCAAATGTCTAGTTACAAGGGAAAGAATCTGTTGCGTCTAGTGCCCATTCCAGCACTTCTTCGAAGTCCTCAGGTCTTTCCCAAACACAGACTGAGTGTACCTTTAGCTACAGCAGCAGGACTAGTATAATTAGCACCACCACTATGATTCATACTTGTCCACCTTTCAAAAACTATGGAAATGAAAACTATGGAAATTAAAGGAAAATGGAGTAGCATGATAGGGAATCTCAGGAGAAAGCAGCACCCATTAAGGAGTCTATTTTCTGACTCCTCTCCCAATAGAAGACCTTTTTTTCTGCTGCCACATCCACTGGCATTACAGCTCATTCTAATACTTTGTAAGTATGATACATTTTGTCTTTTATACTAAAAGCCAGGGATTGATGAAACCGGTGGATTTGTTGCCATTCCCAATGTTACCCCCTAGTCATTGTCTACCGATTCGGGCATCTGTGCTGGTGAATTAGAACCTTTTTTTTCTGTTTAATAATTTTCTACTAGGGTTACCCCCTGCAATCTGTACAACCTGGTGGCTTCTCTGATTTCAGGGTTTTGGGCGGGATACCCTCCTTTCTCACCCCACTTTTTTGGGGGGGGGGGGCTGGGAGAGGGGGTCTCCCAACTGAACCTGGACGCCCCTGACGACGGCGTCTAGATATGCTGAAACGCGCGTTGGGCTTTGATCTTTGTTTATTTTAACTATGCACTTGGGGTGTGGGGGTTAGCACTTTACTTAATCTTTTTTTAGTCACTCCATAGGACTATTGTATTAGTAGGCATTAGCTCTATGCTATGCTGAGGTAATAGGGACAGTATTCAGGCAGCACTTAGCTGGCAAATTGATTAAGAGAAGCTACAGATGAACCTTAGCTGTGTAGTACAGACAGGAGTGTATTAATGCCTGCTGGATACCTATGATCAGTTCCTGCTAGAACTCTTGTTCAGAGTAAGCTACCTACTATCCCTGATTGTTGCCTTTAGCCTTTTTTGACATAGAATATTTCTTTTTGACCTACGACAATTAGTACCTAGTGGACTGGAGACTAAGGTTTTTAAGCTTTATTCAATAAACTACGATATTTTAATCATAAGTACATGTCTTAAGGGTTGTACATCTTCTTCCTGGCACACTACCGTTTCGGGCATCTGTGCTGGTGAATTAGAACCTTTTTTTTCTGTTTATTACCCCCTAGTCATCCAAGACCTCTTAGAAGCAGAGTCTAGTTTGTTACTGCAATCAGAGACCCTTTACTGAAGGTGTAGATAAGAGTAACAAGGTAGTGTACCTAATGACTAACCTTGGTGGTGTTAGTGGTGGTGATAGATTTGGTGATTATATCCCACTTTCCCACACCACTGCAGACATAGTGGGTTGAACTCTGGCATAGGAAAAACTCAACTAGATTCACAAACAAAGGTTATGTGCTGCCATGGCAACCAAACACACACTATATGCCAGCAGGTAAGATAGCAAAGAGACATAACAAAGAAATAACTACTCATACTTTGGCACATAGATACAAAAGGTAGCACTAGTAGTCAGTGTCACATTCACCACCATACTCACCTGTCCCAGGGTGACCCCCTACAAGTCAGTCCATGGCAGTCATAACTCCCTTGGCTCCTGCAAGTCAGCCAGCAGCCTCTGGCACTCAGTCTGTGACTGGGTACCTTGTGGCGGTCACTCCACTTTTCCAAGAATATGTCTGCCATGCGAGGAAACCAGCCCGAATGTCTCAGGACAGAGGGAGCATGACTAGAAGAAGAGCAAGGACTATAATGTGACCAAGATGGAGTCCCACTGTCTGATTTATTGACCCTGGCAACTCTGCAGGATAGACCCAGTCATGTGTTCCAGGAGTCCTTTAAATGCAGCCAACAACCACCAGTAAGTCCAATAAAACAATTCTTTGGAAGATCCTGACTTAGGATCGTTAATGCAGATTGATCCTGACATGTCTGCTACTCCCAGCAGCAGGACAACACCAACAAAGCATCTGCAGAGGTTCTTACTTTCAAATTAATTTATTTTTCTAAATTTCTAAAACATTAATAATATGTGTTTGTGGCGGGGGTTGTGATCTTTTGAAATTACTTTAACCCCTTAAGGACCAAACTTCTGGAATAAAAGGGAATCATGACGTGTCACACATGTCATGTGTCCTTAAGGGGTTAATGGTAGTGGTTTCACTCTGCCTGGCTGAGTCTGATAGTGTGCCTACATCTGCTTCCTGAGGAGATGCACAAGCACCTTTCTAAACATTTTTGTTGTACATCGATACATTTCACATATAACATCGGGTGGTGACCAATTTCCATCCAAGTAATATATATGGATCTAGGTTAACGGTATACACAAGACAAAGTAACTGCACATTCATGAGAAAGTGAAGAAAGAAATACATGGGTAGTGCAATATATCATACATAGCAAGCTGGTAGCAGTAGCTGAACTAGTTGCAAAATTAGAAGGTTGAATGTAAAATAATATAAAATAAAATAAACATGCAAACTTCAGGATAAACATCTCATTTTTAAGTAAAACAAGAAAATGTGAGATGGGCAAATAGTGTAATGTTATGACACATAATTAGCAGGCTTCTGAAAGTACACAAGTTGTGAGAGCAGCAAAATTGCATACACTAGCTTTCTGTAACCACCAGTTCCCATCTGAGATAATCACAGTTGTAATATTCTGTTCTGTATTAGGTAAGCATGAGAAGTAGACAGTGCTAGAGAAACTAAAATCAAAATAAATTAGGCAAATAATATAATATGAAAAATCTTAAATAGTGGTAAGTAAAATTGATAAAACAAGCTTAACACCAGTAAACCACTCACAGGCCAGACAGCTCATGGATGAAACTTAAATTCTGAGGCACAATGCACAGGCTTTTAATTTATACAAAAATCGTGAAAGGAGGTCTGTTGAAGGGGCAAATATCCAGCTTAAATGGTCAAACTATGCCTGCATTGGGTAATGCATTAGGCAGAGTGTAAGTGCCACTCAGTGGTACACCACAGCCACAATGGAGTCCTGGAATCACTTCATACCAGCCACGGGCTTTTACAGGAGCTGTCACCTGATCTTCACTGTCCTAGACATAAATAATGTCCAAGGTATGAGTTCTGGAGAGTGACAAAGGTTGTTGGTGCGTCTGCTGCAAAACCCTCCATGGAGGATGTGGGCGATGCGAGGGATATATTCCTCTACAGTCTAGACACTTCCAGCCCTGGTAGGCACATCTGTGGTAAAGTAATAGTGGAACTTTTGGAGTTGTCCAGCATGGAGTCCCTGAAGATCTTGTATTTGCCACTGATGCTCTCCAACCGGCAGGTAAGATGAAGGCGGTTGCGGTGCCACTTTTTGAGTCAACCGAGCAAAGAATCTCTTGAACAGTTGGTCATATTTAGCTAGGATATCTTCCAATTGCTGGCATGGTTCAGTGCCACATGGCAAAGTAGGCCATTGTGCCTCTGAATCATTGAACAAGCCACGACAGACAGGAGCAGCAGCCTACTTAGTGGTGACCGAGGTAAATCAAGACCCACTGTTTCAAAAGGGTGGGGTGGGAGGTGGGATAGAGGTCCTCCAGCAACACTTCACAATTAGACAGGTTGAGAACCCGGTGAGTGATTGCCCATTTCTCCCACCAGGCCTGCAGAAGGCTCAAACAGCCAGGCACTATAAGCTTGCCCCAAACAGCAGATTTGTATAAACAGTTTCTTTGTAGGTAAGTATGTGTAGCATTCCAGAATAAGTGGAAATTCTACTAAAATTTTGAAAAGTTCTGAGGTGCCTTTTTGCTTTGCGACCATCCAGCATGGCCATTATGCTCTCCCCACCTAGTTTCCTCATTTTTAAAAGTAGTATAACACCAAAAAAGTTGTGTGCTGTAAGTTTGATTAGGGATAGCTTATGCTTACGCTGCTTATAGAAAGAAAGTCGTTAATTACTTAGTCAAAACAATGACCTCATTAAACTTCCCCTACAGAAGGGGAACTTAAAAGCAATATCTTTTATTTTTTTTTGTCTGCACTTATCCTCTTCATGTTTGGTGTTACTGTGACAGGTGAATTTCAAGTGGTGTTTCATTTATATTGTAATGCAGGCAAAACTTACAGAGAACATATTTATTTTGAAATGCTCCTTACATTTGTAGCTTGAACTTGTTTGTTTTTTGTTAATCATTTTACTCTTTTGTGTTTTGTCACAGTAACAATCTATGGGATGCATTACTTATGAAAATACATAGTTTGATTTTATTTCACAGTTTACCCTAAAAATCAGCTAATATAATTTTTTTGTGTTCTTGTGTTTTCCAAGAGGTTGGCCCCATTTATGTACACAAGATCATTTTTTTCTATCTGCACTAAGGAAGACCTCAGCTGAAGCTCTAAACTTAAACAATAGAATTTCCCCTGGAAGGCTTCCAGAGTCACTGTGCCAAGGTATCCTGCAGAGATGTGACAGATGACAAGAAGGTCTGCTTCAACTAAGAGCAGTCATAGGGTGACAACAGTCCCCAAAATTGCAATATAGAGTTAACCAACAGCAATAAAAATAGAGAAGTAGATAGTTATAAATAGGAGTTTTGGTATTATGTCATCAGAAAGTGTATTAATGGCTTATTTCCTTGCTGGAAATAGTATTTATGATGTTTTGTCATATCTAAAATTAACGGAAGTTGAAAAGTGAAAGATACCTAAACCTAACCTGTATCCCTAATCTTTTTTTTTTTTGCACAATTAAATATGCAGAAAAACCATGGACGAAACACAAAAAACAGTGGAAAAACAGACACATGTAGAGCAATTTAGCATATTCAAAATTAATCTTATGGAGCAATTGTGCATATCATAGCCTGAAGGGAGGTCGTGACTAGCAGGGCTATTCACTAAACACCGGATTTTGTCTGGGTGGACAATCTGGTGTAAATGACCAAATTCTGACAGTAATTGCAATTTTAATAGTCACTAAAGCCAAATACAGTGTACCTATAATCTTAATTTTATTAATGACAGGAGGTGAATATTTGCTTAAGTCTCTCTTTACTAGAACTCCACAGCAGCACATTAACACAGAGAAAAAACAACCAATCAGAAAAAAGTTAGGATAAAATTCCCCTCCCTACACATTACTTCCTCTTTCAAGCTGCAACAAAAACAGAACAAAAGGCAGAAAAAACAATGTAGAGAAAAATTAAGTCCTAGATACAATGAATGCAACGTCATCCATCCGTTAAGAAATGTCAAACCTCGCACCACAGACTGACTGTAAACTGAAACGAGAGAAACAGAATCGAAAGGGTTGGTTAGATAATGAAATGTACTCTGAATAAAACATGCCGGCACCCAGTGCAACAACCAGAAATACCATAATATACAGAGATCCCAACCCTTACGTAGGAAGCGGACACATGAACAAGTGACAGGTAGCAGAGACAACAAGCAGAGTTACATACTTACCTGATTACCCCAAACTTTTGAAAATTAACCAGCAATGGAGGGCTAAAAATGGGAGGGAAATATTCGCCTCCTGTCATTAATAAAATTAAGATTATAGGTATACTTAAGCTAGCATAATCTACAATTTTATAACATGACAGGAGGCTTCATATTTGCTGTTTTAACGCTCAACAAAGCCAACGATAACTAGAGCAATCCCGAATGAACCTTCCAATTGCAAGAAGTGACAGCAGATTGATTGATGAAGATGCCAGTCGTCAGTGTTCCTCAAACTATGGGAAAAAAACAATCTGCTGTTAGATCCGCTGTACATGGGGAGTTGCGACCTGGCTCCGTGAAGACGGTCCATGAACTGCAAAGCCGACATATTGTCCATTCTCATGCAGATGCAAAATTCCAAAGATCATTGGCGGGCTTGGACCTGCAAGAAAACTGCCACCAGGTCTCGACCCTTGATGTGGAAGGTAGCTCCTCCAATTGTGCCAGGATTACCAGGTGATGTGGATGCGCAGGCAGTTCCTCAACCCTAAGCTGTGCGTCCGAATCCACAACCAAGTCTGTAACAGAACCAAATAGAGCCTTTCCGTTCCCTCATGGCCTACGAAGAGAGTGGTCTCATCTGAGAATAGATCTACTATGCTGGCAAGAGTGCGGGGGGAAACCTAGTCGCATCCTAGATGTCTCCAGTACTCAAATCGCATTGTGGCACCTGTAACTGTGGTAGTCGAAGTACTCCTAAAGGAGCGTCTATTCAGAGTTCCAAGAACTGTATCCGTGGGGCGAAATGAGGATTTACTACCCTGGGAGACTGTGAAGCCTTGAGATACAAAAATGAGGGGAACGTAAATAGAGGTTGAGATTTCCGTCCGAAGGCATCATCGACAAAGAGCGATAGAAGGTCCGGATCCATTGGGTAATTGGAACCTGTATAAATGAAGAAGAGCAGTCACTGGTCGTAGAAACGCAAATGAGTCGAATGTGCGCCGAAGAGTAGACAGATGGAAACTGAATCGGGCCTTGTTGAGCGGTTATAGGTTATAATTGGGTGAGGCATCTAGGTCCCTAGGTTCATGACTTTATGAAGAATGTTACTCTCAAGAGTAGGCCATAGGCCAAGGGACCAAGGTCTTTGAACTAGAGGTCTGAAATCTAGGCATCCATACAAAGAAATACCACCCATCTTCGTCTAGAGCCCCGTAAACGTTTAGCGTTGTCTAATACGTATATAGAACGTAAAGCCCATTCACCAATGACAGCTGAATCCAGGGAACAGATATTGCTAAAAAGGGAGCTTCATCCGCTAGGAGCAGAGATTGTGCCTGGGTTTCGAGAACGTTGGATAGCCTGACCTGAGTCAGACACAGTTTGTGAGCAATACTCCAGCGGAAGGTCGCATCCCGACTTTGTGACATCTGTGTAGGACTCGATGTCGAAGAGAGGTTCCCTCATCGAATCCAAGCAGCCACCCTTGTCGGTACCTGAAAAGGTGGGTGAATGAAAGATAAATCCAGGACGACCTCCGTGAGGAGATTTGTATACAGAGAGAGAGTCGTCCACATCCGAATCGTGCTCTCCAGTTTCGTTCTCAGAGGAGTAGAGGTCCTCCTGCCATATATCCCAAGATTGCATTAATATCAATATCAGCATCAGACTGAGGTTATGGGAGGGCTGCACCCTGTAATAATACAATCAGAGTCCATATCAGACTCAGGCTGAGTATATGCGAGGGGCTCACCCTCTAATAATGTAAGTCGTAGCACTATCAGCGTTGAACTGAGGACATGAGAGGGGCTCACCCTCTAATAATGAAATTACTCCCGGTATCAATCATATGAGAGTTGGACCCACACTGGAGATAAACAAAACTGACAGGAGTCGGAATAACAATTCAGCCTAGGGCCATGCCCATGAGTCTAATAAGGGAGTCAGTCTGATAAGCTGCAATAACTAGAAAAATAAGAAATCTAAAAACAGCTGCCTGGATCCCGCGCAAGATGGCCGCCGGTAGGCTGAGGAAACGCTGGAGACGTTCTCCGCGATCCATGAGAGTCCAGGAAGTCAGAGGAGGCCAAGGTGAGGCCCCTTAACTTCCCAAGCGGGAGTAAAAAAACGAAAGACACAAAACAAAGAAACTACAGAACTAAAAATAAAGTTGAGATAACGGAAAACATATACATCAGAGGAAAAGTAATATCACGGAAAGGAAAATAAAGGACAGGTAAACCAAATAGGAAATAAATAAATATACATGACAATAGATATAATAAGATATAGGAAGAGAGACTTAAGCAAATATGAAGCCTCCTGTCATGTTATAAAATTACGTTGGCCTAAGCAAATCTACAGCAATCACCAAGATGCATTCAGTGGCCTGATTAAAATCTGTGCTGCCGCATCCAAAACCTATACAAAGTATAGGACTCGGAATATTTGCAAAGGACCAGCTTTACTAAAATTTGGAACCAAATGTATCTGGCAAGATACACATCTGCAAGTTTTCCTTCAGTTGCTTTTTGCAAGTGAACAATAATTGTAGATTATGCTAGCTTAGTGTACCTATAATCTTCATTTTATTAATGACAGGAGGCGAGTATTTGCTTAAGTCTCTCTTTACTAGAACGCCACAGCAGCACAAAAAAAACAACCAATCAGAAAAAAGTTAGTTACTATAAAACTCCCCTCCCCATGCATCATTTCCTCTTTCAAGCTGCCACAAAACAGAACAAAAGGCAAAAAATATAATGGTCATTAATAAAATTAAGATTATAGGTACACTAAAGCTAGCATAATCTACAATTTTATAACATGACAGGAGGCTTCGTATTTGCTGTTTTAACGCTCAGTCAACAAATCCAACGCTGTTTGTTTCGCTGGTACCTATTCCGGGAGATAACCAGAGCAATCCCCAATGGACCCTCCAACTGCGAGAAGTGACAGTAGACGGATCAATGAAGATGCTAGCTGTCGATGCACCTCAAAATAGGGGAAAACTCCATCCGTTGTAAGATCCACTGTACGTGGGGTTACAACCTGTTTCCTAGAAGACGTCCATGAACTGCAAAGCGGACCTAATAGCTATTTCCCTGTAGTGGATTTAGGATCGCGGAAAAAACTGCCACCATATCTCGACGTTTGATGCGGAAGATGGCTTCTTCGATCGTGCCGGGATCACCAGGCGATGTGGCCTTGTAGACAAAATTCCAACCTCAGGTAATGCGTCTGAGTCTACCATCATTTCTGTAACCGAACCGAGTCTTATCGTTCCCTCATGACCTATCCGGTGAGTGGTCTCGTCCGAGAATGAACCTATTATGCTGGTAAGAGTGTTTCCAGTACTCCAAATGGACTGCGTAACCCACAACTGTGGTAGAATAAGGTACTCCCCAGGGACGTCCAATCAGAGTCCCAACTCTGAACTAGCGTAGCGAAACGGTGGTCGACTACTCTGAGGACCTGTGAATCCTGGATATAACTAAAAAGGGAAACTAAACTAGAGTATGAGATTTCCATCCAAATATATCCTTGTCGGGATGTGATAGGTGATCAGGATCCAAGGGTAATAGGGCCCTGCATAGACGAAGAAGAGTCCTCGCTGTTGTATTCGCGTGGAGGACCGCAAAGTCTTCAAAATCGTTTTGAAGTGTAGACCGGCGGACAAAATAACGAAACGGCCCTGGTGAGCGGGTCTGAAGCAGGACTTCCGTCCGTGAAAACTGGCGACTGCTTAGGGGGAGAGTGAATAGTCTGATTAATCATCTGTACGATCCTGTTCCATGCCCGACCTGTTAAAGTTTGTGGAAGCACTCATGGTCATCACGCCACTTTCAAGACAGGGTATAATATAGTGAGACCTTAGGTCCCTGTATCCCTGACTGTCCGGGCACATATCTCCACGAGTAGGCCCCAGGGATGTGAATTCGAGAACCGTGCTATAGGAATTCCCCCCCTTCCTAGCCTGGAGTCCAGCGAACTCCTAGCGTTCTCAAATACGCAGGTAAGACGTAAAGTCCCTTCACTAACTACAGGAAACTCCGGTGAACAGATATATTGAACAAACTAGGTCCTAGCTTTAACCGTCTGAAGCAGGGTCAGTCCAGTATGGGAACATCGGCAGTCATATCAAAACCTGCTACCGATCTTGAGCATTACTCCACCTGTAGGTTGCATACCGACTTGTGACGTCTGTGTAGTAGTCAGGGTACATAGGGTTCCCCCCATAGAGTCCAAGCAGGCCTCCTTGATGGTAGTTGCATAGGTGGGTTAGCGGAAACCCACAACCAAGACGGTTCCCGTGAGGGATTAAAGCATACCAAGAGGGTCCTCCATAATCGAATTATGTTCTCAGAGGAGCAGAGGCAGTCCTGTCCTCTATCCCAAGGTTGTAAACAACCAGGAAACCCAAAGTCGACCGAAGATTCCACTCTCTCCATGCAATCTAAGCGTACGGTGTACCTGCTGCACAGGTTGTGGGTTTTCCCCAGTCTTGTCACGTGGGTAAGGCTTGCTCTATGAAGGCTCTATGAAGGCCTCAGGGTCTCATGTCACCTTGACATGGGTAAAAAACTGTTTGAATTGTTTGTACGCAATGGTCTGTATAACCTAGACAGAGTGCAATTGTTTGTTTGATATAGCGTAGATCATACTAAAACCTGCACTCTTGTAATAACTGGGGCACCTCCGTTAGCCATACCATCTCCAGGAGTACATCCCATAGGGAGGTATAGGGTCACCAATAAAATGGGTCGATCCTGAGAGCTGTACCAAAGATGGACAGTTCAAACAGCCCCTACACTGTCCCATAAAGTCTCAGGGGAGCATGTAAATAAGGTGCAGAACCTCCCCCAGTAATACCTCAGTGAGTATTTCTCGCGTGAGATACCGTGGTACGGACCCAGCAGGTCCATTATAGGAGGTGAAATAGAGAAATCCGGTCTAAACATTTATACCCTCCATGATCAGGTAGCCCTCTATAACGAAGTCAGTAGCACGGACGTTAGATTAAATGGATGGGTTCTCTCCCCTTACCCAGTGGTTATGAAGCATCGTCTCCCTTGCATACTGGTGAGGTACTAAACCCCTGTACAAGAGCTGAAGCATGAGCGGTAAATCCGGTATGTGGCACGTACCTCCATATTGAATTGAACGTAGGAGGGACGCCCCTCTATGCAGACATCATTGTCCTGTACAGGTACAAGCCTGTGTGATGAACAACGGGGAGGCACCGTAGTGCGTGAGTGAATGAGAGAGAGCCTCACTCTCTAAAAGTGTAATCGAACTCTGTCAGCATCAGGCTGATAGCAGGAGCGGGCCGTACCCGTTCATAACAAAAGGTAGTGTCTACATCTGTGTCCGGTTCCTTCAATGAGAGTGGGCCACACTCAGAACATGTCTCCTGTATCCATCTCAGTATCAGACTGAGGTAGGAGGAGGGCCGCGCCCTCTAATAACAAATCAGTGTTCGGTTCAGTATATGAAAGGGGTTCGTTCTCTACTCGTGTAAATAAATATCAATCTCGGGCCGAGGTGATGGCAGGGCCACCCCTCTTGCAATCCAAACTAGAATCCATATCAGACTCAGGGTGACCAACTGCAGGGGTTTACCCTTTAGTAATATCAGCATAGGACTGAGTTCCTGATGGGGGTCCCTCTCTGACCACGAGACCTCTCTCTGAATCACTCACCTGAGAGGTGAGATCAACTGGCAATAAACCTCGGGCTGTGCCCATCTTGAAAAACAGAAAGGGATGTTGAGAGAATGCAACCTCTAGAATACGAATGGAATCTACCAACGGCCCGCCCGGATCCCGTGTGCGCGCGCCAGGTCCAAGATGACCATTGGCAGCCTGAGGAAAGCTGGAGACGTTCTCCGCAATCCACGGGAGGTTGGAGGAGGTCAAGTCAGGCCTCTCGACGACCCGAGCGATAGGAAAATTGGAAGGCACAAAACAAAGAAACGACAATAATGTAAATAAGGTAAATACGTACCTCGGAGAGAAGCTAAAAGGCAGACCGGAAAAGCAAGACAAGTAAACCCAAGTGAGGGCCAGGAGCTAAACCTGACGCAGAAATAACCCACCAATACCTAAGATGGATACCGGAAAGGCAGCTAAAGGGATAGTTGCCAAAGACAAGGAAACACTGTGCTCCCCTGTCGGTGTCTGAGCCCTGGACCCATCACGTGCGAAGTCCTCCTTGGAGATGTGCCGCCACCGGGCTGGCGTAAACCGTGGTTGCCCGGGGACCTTCATAAAAAGCCTTGCCCCTAGGGCATGAGGTTTAGGGCCTTCACCCTTCCAATCGCATTTAGGTGCCCGTATACTGGTGTCCTCTTGGACAGTATGGCAGCAGTGCTTGACTGGACTTCCACCTATTTCCATGTCCATAGTGGGTACTGGGCTTACCTCCGTGATATTCCCCCAGGCCTGCGGCCAAAAGGGGGTTCTGGCACAGACATAGCAGGCCAGTCAATGGGGCACAGACATAGCAGGCCAGACAATAGGGCACAGACATAGCAGGCCAATCAAAGGGGAACAGACATAGCAGGCCAGTCAATGGGGCACAGACATAGCAGGCCAATGAATGGGGCACAGACATAGCAGGCCAAACATGTGTAGTGCTCTGCCAGCAGCAGGAGACCAAACTGCATGGATAGAGCTTCCTCTATATATAGAATATTGGCTAATTAGGTGCAAGCCATACAGTATACTAAACCCTCATGGTAAAAAGAAAAATGTGCTAAGAGCACTAACATAGGAACTCTGGCAGTAAGCAGGAAAAACATCTAGTAGTGTGTATGGTCTCATGAAATCATGTCACAATAGGTATGTCCGTTATGATAATGAAGTGTAGGTAACATAATCACATCAAATTCACCTATTAACAAAACTAGTTGCAGAAGGTCTGGAAAATGTAACAGTATATTTGCCATGATATGAATATAGCTTTCCCTTAATAGAGGATTTCCACTAGATAGGGGACCTAACTACCTATCTAACCACTGTCTAACAAAATATATATAAACCCCCCTGTCACTTTAATTAAGTGCATACAGATGGCAAGGGTAGAGAAAAACTCATGGCAAGAAGAGCTTTACATATATGCCAGTGAAACAAAGCAAGTAATACAGGACCTACCATCAGGTCCTATACACGAAATGCTCCTTCGTGATGCCCAATATCAGGAAGGTGAGTAATCATCTGGCGGGGGGGGGGGGGGGGGGGGGGAGGGGGCACAAGCAGGCATAAGTTCCGGCCGTTGGGTGCTCGCGAGCATTCCAGGGCAGGTAGACCGGGCACGGGACCGTCGGACCTGCACCCCGCGGTCCCGGAGTTCGGAGGTCTCGTAGGAGGTCGGAAGCATAAAGCCTCCTGAGACCTCTGAGCAGTATAAAACCAACAAAAGCAAAATGGAAGATGGAAGAAAGGGGGGCTTATGGCAATAGACAGAGGGGGAGGGGGGGATATATGAAGCCACTGAGAGCAAAATGACAGTGCAGAATAGTATATAGGGGCACCATAAGGTATCTATAAAGGGTGCATATAAAGGCACTGAAAGTTATCTATAAAGGTGTATATATAAAGGCACTGTAATGTCTATGAAGTCACAGTAAGGCTGACAAAGACCCCCCCCCATGAAACCAAAGACAGTCTAACAAAATACAGGAGAGCATAAGATGCACATAAAATCCCCCAATAAACCTCTATAAAGAACTGTAAAAAGATAATAAATCCCAAAGCCACCCACTATAAGCAGGAGGCAGTGGTACTGTGACCTGTACTGTCTGCGGAGCAGCAAAGAAAGAGGGAATGATGCATGGGGAGGGGAGTTTTAGAGTACCTAACTTTTTTCTGATTGGTTGTTTTTTCTGTGCTGCTGTGGAGTTCTAGTAAAGAGAGACTAAAGCAAATGCAAAGCCTCCTGTCATGTTATAAAATTCTAAGTACCATTCGCAAATAGTTAAAAAAAAACCTCAGCAGTGCAAGGGTTAACCATATGGCAGCTGGCCAGTGCTTGCTAGCCAGCCACTACATTAAAAAAAAAAGTTAAAAGTAAAAAAAAAATATATTTAAAAAAAGCCTCATTACCTTAAATGAGATTTAAAACGTTCCTATGCCTCCACTGGCCATTTAGCAGATGTGGACATATGTACTAAACGTTTAAAACTAGCAACTGGGCAAACCCAATCCGCTAGCAAACCCTCATTAAAAATAAACAGCCCTACATAACCCACCCCCTAAAAATACTGAGGGTGGGAAAATAAAACTAATATCTGTACGAATAATATAAATATATACTTACCATCAGAAGTCTTCTAACTCATAAAGGCCCTTTTTTTTTAAATTCTTAATTTTTGTCGTGCAAAAATTCACAACAGTGTCTGTGTGGCCACAATAGCCTTAACAGACGCCTTCAAATTCAACAATTAAAAACATTTTTGTGGCTTATTTAAACTCAGCACGTTTTTATCTTTTAAGGATCATTTAAGACAGCATTAAGCATTGTACGATTCAACATGTTTGTCGGTAACAGCATTTAAGTGGCTAGGGCACATGTTGGTCTACGCATGTATTATATATATAAGTAACACGCTTATCTATGCAGGGGTCAAGTCCTGGGGAATAAAGTGTGGGAACTCACTCGAGTTCCACCCCCACCCCACCACCAAAAAAAACCAAAACTTGTATGCATATATAAACGCGTACACACACACTCAGGTGCACACATACACTTACAGACACACACGTACACTCACAGACACACAAAGACACACACAAACACAGACACACACACAAAGACACACACAGACACACACACACAAATTCACAAGTAGACACACATACTCTCACAGACACACATACACACACACACACTCACAGACACACACACACACACTCACAGACACCAACACACACACAAATAAACATAGATACACTCCCAGACACACACACTCACTCCCAGACACACACTCACAGACATACACACACATTCACACACACACACACACACACTCATAGACACATACACAGACACACACACTCCCAGACACACACACACACTCACTCTCAGACACATACACACACACATACATACACTCACAGACACACACACACTCCCAGACACACACTCCCAGACACATACACATACACACACCAACACACACATACACTCCAAGACACACTCACTCACAGACACACAACACACACACATATACACAAAAATTATTTGTATATTTTTTTTAAATTAAAAATGTCCACCCAGCCTCCCTGCCTGGAGAGCTGGCGTGGACCTGTCCCTGGGGTCCAGTGGGGCTTCAGTGCGGCTGGCTCTTGTCTCTCTGTCAGACGCGGCGAGGGAGCTGTGTTCTCTCTGCTCCCTCTCGCCGCGCGGGCTGTCTGCTGATGCCGGGAGCCGGAAATGATGTCATATTCCGGCTCCCGGCATCAGCAAACGGCGCGGCGAGAGGGAGCAGAGAGAACACAGCTCCCTCGCCGCGTCTGACAGCGAGACAAGAGCCGGCCGGGGGGGGGGGGTCCATCAGGTGGCCACCTCTTGGGCCCCCCATGACAGGGGGAACACAGGGGCATTTGGGGGCAGCATTTTTTGCTGCCCCCTGAGTGCCTGCAGGACCACAAACAGGAACGGCGTTCCTGCTCTAAAAAAAGTGCAGGAACGCCGTTCCCACGCGTTCCTGCAGGACTCGAGCCCTGTATCTATGTATATGAGGTTGACAGACTATTAGGCATTGTTTATGTAATATAACACGCTAGGGTAGATATGCCTTTAGAAAAGCTATTCAGGCTGGAGATTATAATTGTGTTGCCTGTACGTGGTGCGACCTGTACGTCCTAAGAAACATAGTGGCGTGATTAATCAATTACAAAACACAAAGATAAAGCACCGCGCTTACAGCAGCAGTAGCTTAGTATCCAACAGCTTAAAATACATAGTAAAAACAAAGAGAACGTTACCTGCGCTCTGGCCTAAATCCCCATGTGCGTTTAAACAAAATGGAGGCTCTTTATTTTGTTTAAACGCACATGGGGATTTAGGCCAGAGCGCAGGTAACGTTCTCTTTGTTTTTACTATGTATTTTAAGCTGTTGGATACTAAGCTACTGCTGCTGTAAGCGCGGTGCTTTATCTTTGTGTTTTGTATATGAATTTTGTATCACTCAGCTATGTTACATTGCTGCCAGCCTCCCCACGTTGTCTTATTCAGACTTTATAAGTATGTAGGGGCAGCACCCCTTCCTGTCTCATCAGAGAAATTTGCCTTTTAGCTGATACCAGCAAGGTGATTTGTATATGTTATAGCCCTATTCAGGGTAAAGTATGTAGGGGTTTATAAAACACCCCTTCATGTCTCATTAGAGACGTTTAAACTTTGTCTGATACCAGCAGAGTTTATTGAATGTGTAGAAGCCCTATAAAGGGTTAAATGTTAATGGGTTTATAAAACACCCTTTTCTGTCTCACTTTGTCTGATACCAGCAAAGTTTATTGTATGTGTAGAAGCCCTATAAAGGGTTAAATTTGAAAGGGTTTATAAAATACCCCTTCCTGTCTCACTGGAGATTCTTGGCTGATATCAGCAAATCTAATGACTAGTGTAGGACTCACCTATTGAGGCTTGCCTTGACGTGGCTGGTGAGCTTATATATTCAAATGGCCATTGGAATACAACTAAAGAGCCTCCATTTTGTTTAAACGCACATGGTGATTAATCAATTGTCTAGCTCGTGGAGGCAGCGTTCTATCATGTGAAGCAGGCGTGAGTAGTGTGAGATTCTGCTGGCCACCAGGTACGATTCGCTTGGTGTAATTAACATGTGAGAATACTGTTACTGTGCCTGGACACCACGGCTATTGCTCTCCTGGCCGCCGGGCACAGCAAGGCATATCTGGGTGAGACTGTATGCTTTTGAGTCCACAGCAAGATTGAGGTAAACAATATGCTAAATAAAGGACCAAAATAATAAAATAATAAAGCAATAACATAACAGTAAAACCACTGGGTTGTCCCTCATTCTCTGTCACGCCAGAGGAGAAATTAAGCAATTTAAGTAGGTACTTCTGACGTTACGTAGCTGCGAGACAGTTCATCTCATGTCCCCAAAGTAAAGCTTGGTCCTACGGGACCTGCCTGTAGTTGATTTAGCTTGTTCTTACTTCTGGTGGGTTATCAATCTTGGGGTGCAGAAGTCCGCTAGTGTCTCGATGGGGCTCGGTGCCGTGATGTGGCTTGGTGGGTCGAGATAGGTCGTGGCAACCGTGCTTGGCTTTTCCCGGCGTCTGTGCTTCGGATCGCATCCTCTTTGCTTGTGTCAGAGGTTACCGTTCTCATTGGCCTGGGTTGCCCGCCCTAGATGGCTGCGGGTTGGGAGCATGCTTTGGTCTGATCAGGAGTGAAATATTAGGTAGTAAATGTTTAAACAATAAAACTTTAAGTGGGGAGTCACAGATGGGATCCATGAACTTGGCGGTAATATGGTTAGGCTTGATGTCCCCGTGTCCCCTTCTAGACCTCAGGTACCCATCGCGTGGCGGCCGGCCCTCTGTGCTTTAAATGCAGTGGAGGATGAGGTGGAGGCCCCGGAGGGCTGGAATGCTTGGACTTTGGCCATGTCCCAGGTGTGAGGGAGTTGTTGTCTCGGAGCTTGGATGGTGCTAACCGGGTTCGTCGGTAGTCCCAGAGCGGTCAGCACTGAGTCCATTTCCGCCGCATCCGTTAGGCGGGTTGTTGCGCCCCCATGGGAGATGACCAGGCTCCTAGGGTATGCCCATCTATATGGGATAGAGTGTTGACGGAGCGTGGCTGTTAGTGGCTTGAGCAAGTATCACTGTGGGCCTGGACAAGTCCTGATAGAAGGATAAGGTAGCGTTTTCAAATGGGTAGTTTGCTTTGTTTCTCACGGCAGTCATAAGGGTCAGTTGGGCTGCCCGTGTTCGGAGCTGCAGGATGACATCCCGTGGGGTGTCTGCTGGTGCTGTGGCGGCTCTCGGGATGCGGTAGGTCCCATCTATCTCAGTTAGGCTTGTTTGTTGTGGTGAGAGCAGGGAGGCGAGCAGTCTCCCGACGTAGTGTGTCAGGTCGCCTGAGGCCACAGTCTCCGGGATACCCCGGATTTTTACATTTCTGCTCCTGTGCTGGTCTTCTATTGCGTCTAGGCGGCTGGTGAGTTGGGACTGAGCGCGACGCATCTCCGTACTTTGGGCTTCTAATTGTGTACATCGGGCGGAGAGGTCTTTCGTTTCCCCCTCTGTTGTTTTGACGCGTCCCTCCACTGTTTGTATTTCTTCTCACAGTGTGGCCACATCTGCAGCAAACATTTCGCGGAGGTGGCAGAGCAAGGCTTTGATATCCCCCTTCGTGGAGGGCAGCTCGTTATCTTCGTCGAAGGACGGGAGGTGTAAGCCCCCTGAGCTTGGAAATTCATCCAGCTCATCCATCGCTTGGTCCTCAGAGGAGGCCGAGGCCGTGTCGCCATGTTTTTTTTTGGCACGGCGTGGTTTGGGGCCTGTGCGGGTCGGAGGAGAAGATCCCCGATGTCTCGTGCCCCTGTCGGTCTCGGGGTTCCCTGATGTTTTGTCTTCTTCCCCATCTCGCTGTGACCCGATAGAGGCTGAGGTTGGAGTGTTTCGGGTGGTTAAATCGCTTATTTCAGGCTTATTTCTGCGGCGCTCTGCTGGCACACGTCTGCTCTGTATGGCTGCTGGCTCCGCCCCCATAAAGGCCCATTTGATCCAGAATTCCCAATCCAAGTAATGAAGAAAAAAACAATCTGGATGCTATAAGAGAGCGTCTAAGGTCCCATCAGTAAGACAGACCTTCAATCCTGAGCAGTGCATCACTGGTAAAGGCAGTAGGATCATAGCTATGTAGATATAAATAACAAATAAAATACAGGAAGCGCCAAAATACAGACTCACACTGCAAAAATATACCAATAACAACCCAACCCAACCCAAAATAAGTGCAAGAGAAAGATAAAACATATAAAACAATAAAATACCAAGGGATTTCTGCATTATGATACCATATCATACCAAGTTGGCCCATTATTCCCTGGCACAGCAGTGGTTCTTGTGCTTAGAGTATCCCTTTAAGAATATTGAAATAAAGTGAAGGGGCCCTCTGTTCATTAGTTCCAACATTGTACGGGTGTATTAATTTTTTAATAAAAGCTATTTCTTCCACCTCAGGTATAACAAAATGTTTAATGAAAGTGCCTACTGCAATTATATGCCTGAAAATTATTTTATTTACTTTAAAAAGTAAAAGCAGATAGTTGGTAGACTACTTAACTCTCTGAATCGCAATACATTTTCTAGAGTGTGAAACATCAAAGATCTGTACAAATACTTTTGTCAGAAGCCTGACAGGAAAATAGAGGGGTACAGAATACAAGCTGTAATTATTTTTGAAGTACCTTTAGTCTGAGCCATCAGTATTGCAGACCTTGTGTACGAATGGGTGTACTGATCCAGAGAAGGAAATTCTTCAGATACTCAAGCACTCTTCCAAGCTTAAATTAAATCTCTTAATATCGCCATGCTTATTTCTCTATGCCTATACCTCTTGCATTACTGACATACTCTACACGTTTAGCCCAGATATAGGTTTGTTCCAATTGTTCTGTTGCTCTGTTTCTGGTAGCAATATGACCACTGAAATAATTTGCAAAATATAGTAAGAACACTTTTTAGAACCCATTGTATAACAATAGGGGTAGTTGTACATTAGTTTGTGCTAAGACAGAAGCTGGTGTTTTAAGTATGGTAATATCATGGAGGGAATTTGTGATGTGATAGAATCAAGTGAAAAATATTATAACAAGTTTGAATTAATTCTAAACATCAATAATATTATGTCTACCCTCAGGCCAAAATCTCCCTTTGCTGCCATGTCAAACATCTGTCAAGTGTGATCTATAGGCTTGCATGTTTGCTGCATTGGTGGATATAAGGGATATGCACACATGCATGCATTTACACAAGTGTGTATGTGTGTGTGTGTGTGTGTGTGTGTATATATATATATATATATAAAAAATAAACTAAGAACCAAGGATGAACTTACCTGAGCATGCATATAATATAATATATTTGGGAGTAAAGGCCAACTTCCTGTGACATGTGTCTCATCCCAGGGCCCTATTTAACCTTATACTGCAGAGAGCCCCAGGAGGAAAGATTTCCCAAGAGGGTGGGTTGGTTTTATAAGAGCAGGCATTAAGTGCTAGAGTAGGACCTGCCAATATTGGGGTAAATTGGTGTTATGGCAGGTTCATGTATACGGTAACTAAATCCAGGGGCGTACCTAGAGCATTTGGCACCCGGGGCGGATCCATTGCTTGGCACTCCTTGGCACTTTTTTTTACATTTTGTAAACTGTCAGCCCCTCCTACAAAACCCTTGTCCTGTCCCGCCCCCTCCTACAAAACCCCTGTCCTGCCCCTTCTACAAATCCTGTACTGCCCCCCGTCTACAAAACCCCTGCAACCCCCTTCTACAAATCCCCTGCTTATCCCCCCTTATAAACACTCATGTCCCAATACAAAACCCCTACCCCTTCTACAAAATTCCTGCAGCCCCACAGACACATTTACAGGCAGGCAGTCACACACACAGTTACAGGCATACAGTCACACACAGTTACAGGCAGACAGTCACACACACACAGTCACATGCAGACAGTCACACATACAGTCACAGACAGTCATGCACACAGTTACAGGTAGACAGTCACATATACATTGACACACACACACACGGTCACAGGCAGACAGTCACACACACACAGTTAAAGGCAGCAGCAGACAGTCACAGACAGATAGTCATAGGCGTGCGCAGCCCATTGCATAAGGGTGTGCACCCTGAAGCACAAACACACGCTGCTTAATATATATATATATATATACATACATATATACACATACATATACATACACACACACACTACTGTGTGTGTGTGTGGGCGTTGTGTGTGAAGGCACGTTGTGTGTGTGTAGGCACTGTGTGTATGCAGGCAGTGTGTGTGTGTGTGTGTGTGCAGGCAGTGTGTGTGTGTGTGCAGGCAGTGTGTGTGTAAGGGTGCTGTGTGTATGTTTGTGAGGGTAGTGTGTGTGTGTGTGAGGGCACTGTGTGTGTGTAAGGGTGCTGTGTGTGTGAGGGTGCTGTGTGTGTGAGGGTGCTGTTAGTGTATGTGTGAGGGTGCTGTGTGTGTAAGGGTGCTGTTAGTGTGTGTGTGTGTATGTGTGTGGGTGCTGTTAGAGTGTATGTGTGCTGTGTGTGGGTGCTGTTTGTGTGTATTGTGTGGAGGTGGGTGGGTCATTTAGTTAATATCCCCCCTCCCTTCTAGCCTTATGTAGGGAGGGGGGACCGTGCTGCTGCCATCCCTGGTGGTCCAGTGGTGAGTGAACTTTAGCCCCGCAGCCTGCGGGGCTAGAGTTCACTCTCGCGAGATCTGAGCTTTGCCGTGGCAACGCTCAGATCTTGCGAGAGGAACCTGGCAGAGCTGCTGGCTAGAGCTCCCTGGGTCCTCTCCTGCCTCCCTCCATGCTGCTGTGGGCCGGTGAGGTAGATCTTTGATCTCCCTCACCGGCCCACGGAGGGAGGCACATAGTGCGTGCCGCAGGGATTAGGGTGTGCCCAGGCACACCTGGCACACCCCGTGCGCATGCCTATGCAGATAGACACACACACGGTTACAGGCAACATCAAACAGTCACACATACATACATAGTCACATGCAGTTACACACACAGTTATAGGCAGACAGTTATACACACACAGTCAGTTACAGGTAGTCACACACAGTCATAGCCAGAGAGTCACGCACACAGTTACAGGCAGACAGTCACATATACAGTCACACACACACACAGTCACAGGCAGAGAGTCACACACACTTATAGTCGCACACAAAGTTACAGGCATGCAGTCACACACAAATACAGGCAGTTACACACACACAAACACACACACAGTCACACACACAGACACACAGTCACACACACACAGATACACACACACAGACGCACACAGAGACACACACAGACACACACTCTTACTTACAGACAGTGGGCTGGAGGAGAAGTGGATTCCCTGAAGCCTGTGGAGAAGGGATTCCATCTTACTGCACCTCCATGTGCAGCAGTAACCAGTAAGAGCCATATTAAGCCCTGCCCCCGCTGCTGGTTTGGCTCCGCCCCAATTTGTGTTAGCTCCGCCCCCACTTTTCCTCCATGTGGCCAGTTCAGCAGCTCTTTGCTTGTGTGAGATGTTCTGGCCACCCGGCACCCTAACTAACATGGGGGGGTACTGTGCGGCCACAGCTCACACAGCCCCCTCCAGCACCCACACCAGGGTCATGGCACCCCCACCCAGTGGCACCCGGGGTGGACCGCCCCCTCTGCCCCCCCTTAGTACGCCACTGACTAAATCCCCATTATTTTTGCCTAAGTTAGGGGTTTAGTGAGTGAGTTAGTGCACTGGATCTTGTATGTTGTATGTATTCACACTGATCAACCACAACACTTTCACATGTCCCTTACTTCACCCCAGCCCCTTTGTGTCTTTTACTCATCCCAGCTCCTTTGTGTGTGTCTCTTTCTCCCCCCCATCCCCTCTGTGTCTTTTTATCCCACCAGCCTATCTGTGTGTCTCTTAGCCCCTTTGTGTCTCATTCTCCCCTTCCTCTGCCTCTTTGTGTGTCTCTTCCCCTCCCAGTTATTGTGTGTGACTCATTTTACCCTTCCA
Organism: Pelobates fuscus; assembly: GCF_036172605.1. NCBI lineage: Eukaryota > Metazoa > Chordata > Amphibia > Anura > Pelobatidae > Pelobates > Pelobates fuscus. Next base: position 153,141,831 of record NC_086322.1, read on the forward strand.
CAGCCTCTTTGTGTGTCTACCCCCTCTGTGTGTCTATTTTTACCTTTCCCCCGCCCCTCTGTGTGTGTCTCTTACATTGCCCCTTTTGTGTGTCTCTTTCTCCACTTGCCAAGCCCCTATTGTGTGTCTTTTCAACTGCCCTGTCCCTTTGTGGTTTCTTCCACCACCCCCGGTCCCTTTGTGGTCTCTTCCAATCCCCTTGGCCTTCTTGTGGGATCTTCTCTACCCTGCTGGTGTGCCTGCTTACCTCCCCTTTGTAGCGTGGTTGCACAGACCATGGTAGAATTGAGTGAAGGGGAGAGCAGCCAGTCACACATACCTGTGTTTCTTTATGATTGCACAGGCTCTGACACTAGTCATTAGGCGATCAGCCTTACCTATTTAAACCTAATACACGGACAGCAAATTGTCATTTCATGGTTTATGTATACTCAAGAGAAAGTTAAATATGTTCTGTATGTGGAAGTCACATGTGACTAACTGATGCATTAATGTGCAGGCATATGTAAATCAATCTCCAAAAACGTTCTTTTAGAAGGTTTCTCAGATATATTAGAAATAGAAGATAGATAGACTATATTGTTTAAAGATGAAAATGTTCAATCTATGAAGAAGATACAGTCTGCTGATGATTCTCACTCAGAATTTCTACAGGTTTTGATAACAGATCACAAATGATTTTACACAAAACATAGTAAAATAAAGAAAAGAAATAAAATAACATTTGTTAGACTAAATTTGTAACTATGTTATTTTATTTCCAGATGATTGCTTTGAAATCTGACATTTAAAGCATAATTTAGTCATTGAACAGAACCCCAGTGGATTTTCCATAGCTATTTTCAGTATGAGTCATACTTTCTTTTTTTGTATGATGACATTGCGAGGTGATGGGATAAACAAAATGTTTGTTTTAATTATATACCCAGTGCAATTTGCATACAGTGAGTGGGAGTTGGAAAAAAAAATTATCATTCATAAATCATTTTTTTTTTCAACTATAAAATAGGTTTATTCACAGTGTAACCAGAATGTCTCAAATTCCACTGATTCCATAACCTTTTAGTTAATGGTGGCCAACATCCTATGCCGCCCACTACAGTAGTGAATATATATGTCACCGTGCAAGGCTGCCATTTGGAAAGGCAAAAGATCAGAATGTCCTGTGTTTTAGACGTTGATTTCAAGATGTATGCTAACCCTCTGTTTTGTTCAGTATAATTATATATAATCAACAATCACGTGTTCTGGAAATTTTCTTTTGCCGATGTATTATGAAATTGTTCCATCTATTTGTAAACTAGTGCCAGCGATAACACCTTGTTGAGTTTTTTTCAGATGAATTTCCTTTACACTTTACAATATATGTTCATCAATAATAATGGTTTATTTTTAATGACTAACCCACTTTCCCACCTTGCACCAAAACGTAAGTTTCTGGTTTAAAAAAAGACCTACTGCGCAACTTTTAGTGTGAGTATAGCCTAGGGGTGGGACCGAACGTAGCTGTTAGCTATCTCTTCTGGCATCAAAAGCAACATTGGTGGGTAATATACATGAGCAAGGGAGGCATTTTGCTATATGACCCACCAGGATCCTGCAGTGCCATCCCTGGTAAGCATCACTAATTACTGGTTAGAGTTTAGATTTTCTATTAAGGTTTAAGGCAACCATGGCAACAGGCACTCCAGACAGCCGACACAGCTCACCTGGGATACTGCCACGTGTGAAATCTTTATATAATACATAGTTGGATTGGCAATATGTTGGATCAAACACATATGAGGATCAAAGTAGACAAAATGTTTGAATTCATGGTGTCCCAAAGAATATTGGGCATAGGAATTGTCACCTTTTCTTAACCTGTGCTTATAACCTGTGCTTATTATACATTATCTCCCCCATAGCCAGTAACCTGTGTTTATTATAGATTATCCTCCCATAGCCAGTAACCTGTGTTTATTATACATTACCCCCCCACAGCCAGTAACCTGTGTTTATTATACATTATCCCCCCACAACCAGTAACCTGTGTTTACTATACATTATCCCCCCCATAGCCAGTAAACTGTGTTTATTATACATTATCCTCCCCATAGCCAGTAACCTGTGTTTATTATACATTATCCCCCCATAGCTTATACCGGAGAAACTGACGGAAGCCAAGCACAGAGAGATGGACACAGGTTTCTTCAGGAAGGAAGAGATTCTTTATTCGGTTCACCGATCGGGACTCAGAGGGACTAATGTCACCAAAATACAGCAAGTTCTGAGCCCCGGACAATAGTGCAGGCTCCTTATATAGGCACATAACTCCTCCCATATTAAGCTCCACCCGCACATTCTCTTGACCAATCAATACAAATAAGAATTAACTTCCTGCTTGACCGCATGGCCTGTCCAGCACAATGGAGGAGGGGAATACTACATCCTGTATTCTCGCACATGCTCCGTACACTACTGATCGTATCTTGCCTCGTGCAACCAACTGATCGATACGTCAGCATATGCACGTACACATGCCACGTGGTAATCTCGGCCTACTACATTTATTTTTACCGAGATTCCACCACATTCCCCCCTTTGATGCCTCTTGATATTTCACAATTACTTGAGGCATCACTTAACCTTGGTTTGCATACACCTCAGGTTACCATGAACCAGACCAGACTTGTCTATGATGTGAATCTTTCAACACTCATCTTCCTGCATTGGTTCTCCCTGATCTAGAGCCTTATATTTATAAATTGCCATTATCTGTGCTGCAGCCTTCCTTTCTGCTATATTTTCTATCAGGCTTTGCACAGACCTAACTACTAAGGGGATAAGACATGGCAGGAGTAGACACAACATTAAAATCAGTAGGACTCCACCTACCAATGCCTTAAGCCCTCCAAACTGCTCATACCAGCTACCAAACCAACTACTTGGATTGTACCCTTTCCATACCTGAGTAGGCACATGCGCTAGTTTAACCATATGGCTAGTAAGCTCAGCTATTGCTTGCCCTTCATCATCTATTTGAAGACAGCAATTGCTCAGGTTAAACTTCCCACATACACCTCCCTCTACTGCCAATAGGTAATCCAAGGCTAATCTATTTTGGTATACTGCTGTCCTCATCCTGGTATTATGCTTCGCTAGAAGATTGAGCGCTTGTGAGGTCTCATTAGTAATAATCTCAACCACCGCCTGTAATCTTATAATACGGTTGAGCATATAAATTGGGGTTCTATAACCAAAAGTACCATCCTCTGCCCATGTGGCTGGCCCATAATACTCTATAATACGCTGGGGAGGCCATTCATCATCTTCCCAGGCGCCTATCTCTATGGGTCCCCTTTTCTTCCTATGATTCACATCATACACTTTAACACCTAAAGTCTCACCTGTTTCAATAGGTAACAAGAAGAAGGATGGTTTGAGCATACCCAACACACATGCCCCTTCCCAGTCCTGTGGCAACTCCGAATAGGCTTTCTTATCACAGATCCAGTACAAATTTGCTGGGGCTCTCCAACTAGATGTGATGGATAAATCAAACCATACGTCCTTTAAATTGGCATATCTTGCAAACGGGTTAGATGGTTCTGAGACATTTGAAGCCGACCACCAAGTTGTATTCTTTGTATCATCATCATAAGCTTTTTGCCCTAGACAAGTTAACTCTCCTACAGAAGTATTATACATCATTCCTTTCCTCGCTATGCAAACATAACCTATGATGGAGGTCTTTAATCTCCACTCAGATTTACCTCTAACACTCATATGATAATCGGCTTGTGAAGATATTAATTGGTCAACTGCCTCAGAACCGGACATTACCTCCTTTGCTTCCCAAGGCCATTGGTCTCCCATGTTAGTACCTCCACACACATAGCAGTTGGTAACATTAAGACTACCGGCAATACTTTCAGCTAAATCAATGAACAGGTTTTTAGCGTTATGGGGGATCTTATTATCTATACTAATTTCTTCATAGAAGGAATGGTATACCTGATGAGTTTGGGAGGTTACCGTATCAGTCTCTATCCCTATAAACAATACTGTCCCAGGGTCTAAACCCGTCCCATGTATTTGAAACCCAAATAAATTACCATATTTATCTAAGAACTTGTCGGGGTTATTTATAAGAATATGGACCGGATTGCATTCCATAGACTTACAGTATGGATTGGTAGGCAACTTAGTCACAATCATGTCCTTGTCTGCTGTCTGTCCCCAAGTTGCCCACCCCACACAAGACCAATATGGGCAAAAGTTATAATCTCTATTTGGGCATCTAGGACTCACATACTTATTTTTACTGCTGGGACAAATATATTTATCGTTAGACCCATACGTTCTCTCCCATCTAAGATCCCCACATACATTCCACGGCTTTCTACCACTTGATATCGCCTTACATGCATCAAATAGCAGAACACCCGAAGAATGTACGGATTCTAATAGCGTTTTGTTAATTAGGGTCCCCTGAGGATCTCCATTCCTGAGAGTCAACCAAATTGTACGGGGTTGATACTCTGGACTGAAGCACTTAGGTTCTCCTACTCCTAAATGGCACACACTATATTCTATATTTAAGTATCTACACCTAGACACATCTCCTTTACACTTGTATTGCGAATGCCAAATTAGGGTCTGGGAAATATGGTTACCTGTTCTTGTAGTCTTAATGCATACCTCACAGCTAGGAGTGTCGGTACCTCTACCTTCCTGAATATAAAAATACACATAAAAAACAATATCATTAGCACATCTTTCGTCGGCTGCATCCTCAATCTTCGTCCGTGCGATGGCACCTCAGCTTCCAGGTGGTAAGGGCTGCAGGGAATGGAGTTCTGCTCGTCTTCACAGGGGTCCCTTCGAGACTTTCCTGGCTTTTAAACTACACGTTGGTGAGCGGACAGGCTTTATTATGGCCGTCTAAAAACACTCACATACCAATCTCTGAAACAATAAAATTTGCAATCCACAAGGTTCCTCGTCACTCCGACTGAGTCGTGCTCTTTAACCGGATCTTGCAGGGATTCTCTGGATCTGCTGTAGCTTGCCAAGAATCGACCGCTGCTGGTTTAACCCTGGAGTGATGTATCCACGGAGTCACTTCGGCCACTTTTATCGCTGTAGGGGTAGACAAAAGAACAACATAAGGACCTCTCCACTTTGGCCCTAACGGTACATTATTCCACTCTTTAATCCACACTTGGTCTCCTGGGTGGTAAGTATGAACTGGGGGATAAATATTCACAGGTAATCTATCTTGTACCCATTTCTGTACCTCCTCCATAGTCTTACCCAACTCTACAACCTGCTGCCGGGTAATTCCTTCTCCCAACTGACTCAAATCCCCCCTTAAGTTACCAAATACGGGAGGTGGTCGCCCATACATGATTTCAAAAGGAGAGAGGCCCATCCTTCTGGTAGGTGTACTGCGGATTCGCAATAGAGCTATGGGCAAAAGAACGTTCCACTTAAGTTGGGTTTCCTGACACATTTTAGCCAACTGGTTCTTAATAGTTCTATTCATTCTCTCTACCTTACCAGAACTCTGAGGTCTATATGCCGTATGAAGCCTCCACTTTATACCAAGCATATGAGTCAGTTGTTGTAGGCACTGATGAACAAAAGCTGGACCATTGTCCGATCCTATAGAGCAGGGTAGTCCATAACGGGGTATTATTTCTCGTAACAGGAATCTCACAACTTCTCCTGCTTTCTCTGTACGAGTAGGACATGCTTCTACCCAGCCTGAATAGGTGCACACAACTACCAATAGGTAGCGATGTCCACCAGATTTAGGCATTACTGTATAGTCAATTTGTAGATCGGACATGGGGAGTCCCCCCATAAACTGAACTCCTGGTGGCTTTACTGGTCCTTGCCTTGCATTATTTTTAGCACACGTTACACATCTTCGTACAATGGCTTGAGTCAAGTTGGACAATCTTGGTATGTAGAAATGTTTTCTGAGAGATTCTTCTGTACTGTCTCTCCCAGAATGTGTCCCATTGTGATAGTTTTGGACAATTTCTACCGCTAGTGATGCTGGAATAACTATTCTCCCATCTTCTAACTGATACCATTTGTTCTCCAAATACTTTCCAGGTTTAGTCTTTAACCACTCCTCTTCTTGAGCTGTATAAACTGGAGTCCATTGAGACAGTGGAGTTGGTATAAGAGCAGCTATATGCTCCACATATTCCTGTCTTTCTGATTCAGCGGCACGCTTAGCTGCATTATCTGCCATCCGATTTCCTTTGGTTACATCACCATCTCCTCTCAGATGCGCTCGACAATGTATGATACCGACTTCTTTCGGTTCACATACTGCTTCCAATTGTTGTAGGATTTCAGCTGCGTACTTGATTTCTTTGCCTTCTGAATTCAATAGTCCTCTTTCTTTATACAAAGCTCCGTGGGCATGAGTGGTTAAAAACGCATACTTGGAGTCCGTGTAGATGTTCACTCTTAAACCTTCAGCCAATTGTAACGCTCGTGTCAGTGCTATCAATTCTGCTTTTTGTGCTGATGTTCCTTTTGCCAGTGGCCGAGCTTCTATCACCTTGTCTATTGTTGTTACTGCATATCCTGCATAGCGGATCCCTTCTTTCACATAACTACTGCCGTCGGTGTAATATTGAACGTCGGGGTTCTGGATGGGAAAATCACGAAGATCTGGTCTACTTGAAAATACTTCATCCATCACTTCCAAACAATCATGTTGACTTTCAGTAGGTTGTGGCAAAAGGGTAGCTGGATTTAAGGTATTTACAGTCTCTAAATGCACTCTTGGGTTTTCACACAACATTGCTTGATACTTGGTCATACGGCTGTTACTAAACCAATGATTTCCTTTGTAATCCAACAACGTCTGTACTGCATGTGGAACTCGTACATAAAGTTCTTGACCCAGAGTGAGTTTATCGGCTTCAGCTACTAGCAGGGCTGCTGCAGCTACGGCTCTTAGACAAGGTGGAAGTCCACTGGCCACTGCATCCAATTGCTTAGACATATAGGCAACAGGTCTTTGCCATGATCCCAAGTACTGTGTCAATACTCCCACAGCCATTCTTCTTTGCTCGTGTACATACAGGTAGAATGGTCGTGTGTGATCAGGTAGACCTAATGCTGGGGCACTCATCAAAGCCTTCTTCACATCTTCAAATGCCGTTTGCTGTTCTTGAGTCCATAGGAAGGGGTCGTGCTCTGTACCTTTGATAGCTGCATACAGAGGTTTTGCCAGTATCGCATAACTGGGAATCCATATCCTACAGAAGCCTGCTGCCCCCAAGAATTCTCGCACTTGTCTTCTATTCTTGGGTATCGGTATTTGGCACACAGCTTCTTTTCTCTCTGGCCCCATAATTCTTTGACCTTCAGAGATATGGAATCCCAGATATTTGACAGTTGGCAAACACAACTGAGCCTTCTTTCTAGACACCTTGTATCCTGCCTTCCAGAGAATGTGGAGTAGATTGTGTGTTGCTTGCTGACATATTTCCTTTGTAACTGCTGCTATCAACAAGTCATCTACATATTGTAACAATACACACTCTCCTGGGATGGACTCGAAATCCAGTAGATCTTGACTTAGGGCTGAACCGAACAGGGTAGGTGAATTTTTAAACCCTTTAGGCAGTCTTGTCCAAGTCATTTGGCGTTTCGAGCCTGTTACAGCGTTTTCCCATTGGAAAGCAAAGATACATTGGCTTTCTGCGGCAATTCGGAGGCAAAATAAGGCATCTTTGAGGTCTAAAACTGTAAAATAGGTTGCCCTGCCCGGAATTAAAGCAAGCAGGTTATACGGATTGGGTACAACTGGATGTATACTAACAACCGCATCATTGACTGCTCTCAAGTCCTGCACAGGTCGATACTCATCTGTACCGGGCTTTTGAACAGGCAGCAATGGGGTGTTCCAGGGGGAAGTACAGAATTTTAGGATACCATACCGTATGAACTTATCCAGATAAGATTGAATGTTCTTCTTAGCCTTCTGCGGGATGTGATATTGTCGTAGGCTTACTGGATAAACCCCAAGTTTTAGTTCGATCTTATTAGGTGGAATATTGCGGGCCAGTCCTGGTGGGTTGTTCTCTGTCCAAACTCCTGGTATGTTGAATAAGAATTCATCACTCCTAGGGTTTTGGCTAGTCAACGCTGTATAAAGTCGCCACTCTTCTTCCTTTGGTACGGATAATGTCATAATACCTGAAGGTCCATTAAACTTTAAGGATGTTGTTCCGTTTGGTAGGAACGTAATCTGCGCCTGTAATTTGGAAAGCAAATCACGTCCCAACAATTGGACTGGACATTCAGGCATGTAAAGGAATTGATGTTTTACTACGTGGCCTCCCAATGTACAGAGTCGACTTTTAAGAACCGGTTTTGCAGCACTTCTTCCAGTTGCTCATATTACGGTAATAGTTCTTCCAGATGGAGGAGCAACTAGGTTAGTCACCACCGAATGTTCAGCACCAGTGTCGATCATGAATGCACTCCTTTTTCCCCCTATTGACACATCGACCATAGGCTCCGCTCGACCAAGGGGGATGGAGCCCGGTCGGTATCAATAGTCCTCCATGACCGTGTCAGCCAATCCTACGAAGTCCCTACCTTCTCTATTGCGGGACCTTTGCGCTGCTGGATAGTACCTATCTTCTCTTACACTTCCTCTGTTTCCATTACTTCCTCTATTACCATTGCTCCCTCCGAGGCCTCCTCTACCTCTCGCTCTGCCTCTAAAGTTTCCATAACCTGCCCTGGGTGGGTCTCTCTCGTACTGCTCTCTTTGCGGACACTCGCTTCTCCAATGCCCTTCTTCCCTGCAATAAGCGCACTGATTCCTACTCAGGGGCTCCCTATTCCACCTACTATCGCCTCTATCTGGGCCCCGTCTATCTACGCCTGCGATCGCTACCGCTAGCATATCAGCCTTTTTACGCATCTTGCGCTCTTCCTCTTTCTTACTTTCTGATTCCCTATTCATGTACACCTTATTTGCTACCTCCATTAGTTGGGTGATGGACATTCCTGCAAACCCTTCTAACTTCTGTAGCTTGCGCTTAATATCTCCGTAAGCTTGGCTGACAAAGGCAGAGTTTACCATTCGGGAATTATCAGCGTCTTCCGGATTAAAGGGGGTATACAAGCGGTATGCCTCCAATAATCGGTCATAAAAGACACTGGGCGCTTCATCACTTTTCTGAATCACCTCAACTGTCTTCGACATATTAATGGCTTTCTTCCCTCCGGCTTTCATGCCAGCAATTATAGCGTCTCTATAGGCTTTTAGTTGAACCATATCTGCGCCATTAACATTCCATTCGGGATCGGTATTAGGATAATGCGTTGCGGCCCATGCTGCTGGATTGGCTTGATTTAAAGTACGGGCTTCATCCTCTAGTGCTTTAATGGCCGCTTGGTTAATCCTAGTCCTTTCCTCATTATTGAGCAATGTCATTAATAACTGCTGGCAATCAGCCCATGTCGGATTATGTGTCTGAACTATCGAGGTGAACAGATCAGTCATAGCTTGTGGTTTCTCAGTGTACGAGGAATTGTGGGTCTTCCAATTCAAGAGATCGGTAGTCGTGAACGGGACATATACGAAGACTGGGTCAGCATATACCATTTGACCTGCGGCATCGAGATAGGCTGACCCAGGATTCAAACGAAGAGGCATCTGATAATGTTTGGGTTGTTGGGTACCGGTCAGTTGTCGGGTTAGTATAGGGCTACGTGGAGGGGCGTCGGTTATGGGTTCCGGTCGGGGGGTAGTAAGACATGGGGATGTAGAGGCTCTATTGTGGGGAAGGCCGGTGAATAGAATATTCCGGGCCGGGCTAGAAGAAGCCTGACCGGAAACTTGAAGTGGCGCCAAATCAGGATAATGGGATCTAACGGGGGTTGGTTCCGGAAGGAGAGGTTTAGTATGGCGGGGGGTGGATTCTGAACTGGAGGAGGAAGCGGAAGCGGATGGGGACAATGGGGGAAGGGGTGTAGAACTTCCTGTACTTGTATCACTTCCTTCTACAGGGAAGTAAGGGGGCGGCAAAGGGATCTCGGACTCAGGGGGCGTGTCCAAAATGGGCCTAACCGTAGTCCTAGTGGACAAACAAGTTCTGGCCACCATGAGGCGACATTGCTCCTCGTGGCATATTCGAATCCATCTTGGCGAGTCGTTTACGGCCTGTCTCCAACAATCAATATATGGAAACTGTCCGTAAAGTTCAGGCCTACCTGATACAGCCACGTGTACACGCTGTACCAGAGTTGGATCCAAACTGCCACGTGGCGGCCATGCCGCAACCAAAGTAGGCCACTCCCTAGTGCACAAAGTGACCAAACGTACAGGAGACATTTTAACCCCAAAATCACATGTTGTAAATCCCTTTTTAAAATTCTTTACCATACAACCTAAGGGATCCAAAATCGTCGACTCCGACGCGCCCATACTTATCAATGGAGCGTCGTTGACAACGAATACTATGCACACGTTCTATTCAACAGTCACACCCGTTTCTTCCGGCAACAGCACCACGTGGTACAGTTACCAAGTGAAACGTATACAATAACACAATGAACACTCAGGGAATTCCCGTACACACACAGCTGTTACACCAGTCACTAAGTAATCGATATTATGCCCTTTGGCGAAACTATACAGTCACCCACGCTATAATTCTCTATATATGAATTACCCGTCTATAACACACCCCAGTAACATCGTCTTTTACAAACAGCGGTTACAGTACGGTTAGCATAGGTCAAAGCACAATTTAAGGTCACAATACAATTATTAGTGGTTATGGTGTTAGACATGCAATAGACGACAATTATTAGTACTTATATACAGTGTCAGTAAATATACAGGGTTATGGTACCGTGCACTATAATACAGCAACACACTATTAACACTCTCGCTAGACGGCTGAGCTCGCGCTATCTAACAAGATATACACTTTACTAACAATCTTTAACACATATACAATCCCAACTAAACTATTGGCCAGTACCTTGATGGACTACCTAAAACTATCTACATCCGTTTTGGTTAGCCACACTGCCCAAGCACCACATATAGCGAACTAGAGGGCGGAATTTACAACAGAACCCTTTTAGTCTTTCTACTCTATCAATAGTCTAGTGGGTTCCAAATTTACACGCCTTCCCACTTAGCCAAGATAGGTTGAGATCTAGCAAACGATAATGTACATCAGAGTCTGCTTAGTCTCCCGGTCCCTCCGACCTAGCGAACAAATTGTACACCCTAGAACGCTAGTCTAGACAAGACACCGGTGTCCGGCTAGGGCTATTTACACAGAACCCCGCCTGACTCCAAACCAAATCAAACGGTCTTACTAAAGAGCGTTCGATTGAGCGGTGCGCCTTCGCTCCTTTCCTCCGACAGAGGGGGCAGATTCCATACACAGATTTAAACCCCTTATGGGCCTACCGCACAATCGGTATACCCCTAGTGGGTCCGCCGTCTAAAACAGCGGTCGTCTTACCTCCTCGTTCCTGAACCTGAGTTCACACTCATCGACGGGGACACCCCAGCACTTCTTACGTAGAGGCCGATGATCTCTTGGACAACAGACCAGTGGCGCCGAGACGAAGGGAGGTCCACGCAGAAGTTCAGGGGTGCCGCCGTAGAGAACGTGGGCAAAGATAGACCGTCTCACGCCTCTGCTTCTCAGCTACCGTTGAACGATGAGCTTCCCGGCCAATGCACCAAATGATACCGGAGAAACTGACGGAAGCCAAGCACAGAGAGATGGACACAGGTTTCTTCAGGAAGGAAGAGATTCTTTATTCGGTTCACCGATCGGGACTCAGAGGGACTAATGTCACCAAAATACAGCAAGTTCTGAGCCCCGGACAATAGTGCAGGCTCCTTATATAGGCACATAACTCCTCCCATATTAAGCTCCACCCGCACATTCTCTTGACCAATCAATACAAATAAGAATTAACTTCCTGCTTGACCGCATGGCCTGTCCAGCACAATGAAGGAGGGGAATACTACATCCTGTATTCTCGCACATGCTCCGTACACTACTGATCGTATCTTGCCTTGTGCAACCAACTGATCGATACGTCAGCATATGCACGTACACATGCCACGTGGTAATCTCGGCCTACTAAATTTATTTTTACCGAGATTCCACCACATAGCCAGTAACCTGTGTTTATTATACATTATAGCCAGTAACCTGTGTTTATTATACATTATCCTCCCATAGCCAGTAACCTGTGTTTATTATACATTATCCCTCCCATAGCCAGTAACCTGTGTTTATTATACATTATCCTCCCATAGCCAGTAACCTGTGTTTATTATACATTATCCTCCCATAGCCAGTAACCTGTGTTTATTATACATCATCCCCCCCAAAACAAGTAACCTGTGTTTATTATACATTATCCCCCCATAGCCAGTAACCTGTGTTTATTATACATTTACCCCCTCCATAGCCAGTAACCTGTGTTTATTATACATTATCCTCCCATAGCCAGTAACATGTGTTTGTTATACATTATCCCTCCCATAGTCAGTAACCTGTGCTTATTATACATTATCCCCCCATAGCCAGTAACCTGTGTTTATTATACATTATCCCTCCCATAGCCAGTAACCTGTGTTTATTATCAGGGCCGGACTGGGATATAAATTCGGCCTGGGCATTTTTTTACCACAGCGGCCCACTAAGAAGGGGGCGTGGCAGAGAGGGTGTGCTTTGTCATCACTAACGACAAACACGCCCCCTCTCAAAGTGCAGGCCAGGGCAGATCATGCGCAGAGCTCTGCTAAAGAGCTCTAGCATGAGAAAAAAGCCCTGTATTTGTTCTGCGCAGCGCAAGCAAATTTAATAACATGCTTGCACTGTGTTTCCTTGCAACTTGTCTCTGGTGTCTCTATAAATGGATACCGGGAGACAAAAATGCAAGGAAATAGTATTGTGCATGTGTTTGGAGCCTGCTTGTGGGATTGTGTGTGTGTATAGAGTGAGATGATTGTGGTGTGGTATTGTGTAATAAGGTTGGTTTTAGTCGTGTTGTGTTTGTGGTGTAATGTAATGCATATGTGGCTAGGGGCTGTAGAGAATGTGTGTATAGGGGATGTATCAAGTGTGTGCATACAGACTATAGTGTGTGTGTGTGTGTATAGGTGACGTATTGTTTGTAGAGAGTGTGTGTTTAGAGGTGTAGTATGTGTTTGCTTACAAGGAATCTAGTGTGTGTATAGGGGATCCAGAGTGTGTATGTCAGGAATGTAGTGTGTGTGTGTGTGTGTATATATATATATACACACACATACATATATTATATATATATATACATATGTTTGGAAGTATTGTGTATGTGTGTGGTGCAGTGTGTTGGGGAGGTTCTGTGTGTATGTGAGGGGTGTAGTATGTGTGTATGATGGATGAGGGTGTGGTGTGAGGGTGCTGTGTGTGAGGGTGCTGTGTATGATGTGTGTGAGAGTGCTGTGTATGATGTGTTTTGTGTGAGTGCTGAATGTGATGTGTGTGAGAGTGCTGAGTGTGATAGTGCTGTGGATGATGTGTGTGAGAGAGTGCCGAGTGTGATAGTGCTGTGGATGATGTGTGAGAGTGCTGTGTGTGATGTGTGTGAGAATGCTGTGTGTGTGAAAGTGCTGTGTATGATGTGTTTTGTGATAGTGCTGAGTGTGATGTGTGTGAGAGTGCTGTGTGTGAGAGAGTGCTGAGTGTGATAGTGCTGTGGATGATGTGTGTGAGAGTGCTGAGGGTGATGTGTGTGATAGAGTGCTGAGGGTGAGAGTGCTGAGGGTGATGTGTGTGAGAGTGCTGAGTGTGCTAGTGCTGTGGATGATATGTGTGAGAGTGCTGAGGGTGATGTGTGTGAGAGAGTGCTGAGTGTGATAGTGCTGTGGATGATGTGTGTGAGCGTGCTGAGTGTGATAGTGCTGTGGATGATGTGTGTGAGAGTGCTGAGGGTGATGTGTGTGAGAGAGTGCTGAGGGTGATGTGTGTGAGAGTGCTGAGTGTGATAGTGCTCTGGATGATGTGTGTGAGAGTGCTGAGTGTGATAGTGCTGAGTGTTATGTGTGTGAGAGTGCTGAGGGTGGTGTGTGTGAGAGTGCAGAGTGTGATAGTGCTGTGGATGATGTGTGTGAGTGCTGAGGGTGATGTGTGTGAGAGTGCTGTGTGTAAATGTTAGGGATTGTGTGTTGGGGTAAATAAACAAATAAAAAAAATCTAAACATGCATTATACTCCCTCCTCCCGTCTTACAGGGCCGGACTGGGAATAAAAAGCAGCCCTGGAAAAATGTTATACCAGCCCCATCATTAATTGTGCCAACTGTGACAGATACACAGTTACAATTATTTAACAAACAAGAAGGAGCACACTCACAGAACTTAAAACAAACAAAAGAGCTGTTTTATTCTAATCAGATGTGCAACATCTTACTTCAACGTTTCATCCTTATAATTTTGAAAGGTCCAGTAATGGGAATGAAACATTGACTGAATGCTGCTGCACGTCTGATTTAAATTAATCTTATTTTGGTTAGTCCTCATTCCTATGAGTGCACTCTTTGTTGTATGTAGTTTGATACCAGGGAATTAAAGACTGAGAGGAAGGCAAGGTTATCCACTAAACTAATATTTTTGTGAATGAAAATGTAAATTGCTAAATTTAGGCTACAATAGTCAAGCTGTCACTATACCCAAGTTAAAATTTTGTTTCAAATCCGCTATTTTGGTTTAAATTATGAAATTTAGATTTTCACTTTTTAAAATTATAAATATTAGTAATAACCCTTTGGCTAATGTCAAACGTACGTGTGTGATTTCCAAGTGTATTATGCATAAATATATTATATATTATAAACATAATTAATAAAATTATGCTTGCGATTTATATACATACATATATATATATATATATATATATATATATATATATATATATATATAGATAGATAGATAGATAGATATAATACCATTTGTGCATATGTATCTATGCAGAATACTTTCACAAATAACAGATAGAGCAAAGCTATATTTCATTTTTTTAATTCAACATGTCATTTAAAAAAAAACAAAAAAAACATACCGTATATAAGCATAAACACAGATTTTTGATTAATGGATACTCACTGGCACGTACTGATGCCCACACACTCACATACACTGGCGCACAATGATCCATACTCACACACATACAGTGATCCATACTGACACTCACACACAGTAATCCATACATTGATCCATACATTGATCCATACTGACACTCACACAAAGTAATGCATACTGACACATATACATTGATCCATACTGACACTCACACAAACATTGATCCATACTGACACTCACACAAACATTGATCCATACTGACACTCACACAAACATTGATCCATACTGACACTCACACAAACATTGATCCATACTGACACTCACACAAACATTGATCAATACTGACACTCACACAAACATTGATCCATACTGACACTCACACAAACATTGATCCATACTGACACTCACACAAACATTGATCCATACTGACACTCACACATACAGAATTCCATACTGACACTCACATAATATCTTCAAAAACACCTCCCACGCACAATTACACACTCAAATATACACACACCCTAAGAATCCTGGAAATTAACATTAAATACCTGGGTGCCACAGCTCACTGAGCCCACCTTGCTCCTTGATCTGTGCTTGCTCAGCTGCTGGCTGAGAAGCAGCCTGCCTGCAGCTCTGTCTGGCCCCTTGCTCACTCCTCTCCCTGCCTACAGCTCTGTCTGGCCCCACTCCTCTCCCTGCCTGCCAGCACTTTACACACAGGAAGCAAAACGGCAGAGGACCCGCGTGGGCTGCCCTGCTCTGCCTGATTACGGGATCACATGCTTCCTGTGTGTGAAGGCTGTCAGGCAGGGACAGGACTACCTCCCTCCCCTGCTCCTAATGTTTCACTCGCGAGCAGCATTGACGGTTCACTTTGGAGTACCTGCTGGCTGCTCGCGAGTGGATACAGTACAGTGCGATCTGGAGCTGAGAAGGGACCTTCACTCAGAGCTCAGCTCATCAAGCCCCCTACATGACAGTGTGTACTGGGTGGGGGGAGGAGAAGATTCTGCACTGTGCGGCCCCAAGTGCCCCGGCCCACCGGGAAATTTCCCGGTATCCCGGTGGGCCAGTCCGGCACTGCCGTCTTACCTTTAGTTACAGAGGGGGGGACCGGCACGGTGGTACTTGGGAGGTGGGGGGAGAGGCACTCACACGGTCCAGTCCAGTGGTGAGTGAACTCTAGCCTGCGGGCTAGAGTTCACTCACGTGAGATCCGGTCGTTGCCATGGCAACGGTCCGGATCTCGCAAGAGGAAACCGGCGGAGCTGCAAGTTAGAGCTCCGCCGGGTCCTCTCCCTCCCTCCCCAGCCGCAGGTCTATTTAAGTGGGCCAGTCACGGGACACAGTGGGGCCGGCGCTAGGATAGTGCCGGCCCTACATAGACCGGCAGGGGAGATTCTGGGACCTCCCCTGCCGGCCTCGGCCCACCAGGCATTTTCCCGGTGTGCCCGATGGCCAGTCCGGGCCTGTTTACTATACATTATCCCCGCCATAGCCAGTAACCTGTGTTTATTATACATTATCCTCCCATAGCCAGTAACCTGTGTTTATTATACATTATCCCCCCATAGCCAGTGACCTGTGTTTATTATACAGTATCCCCCCCAAAGCCAGTAACCTGTGTTTATTATACATTATCCCCCATAGTCATTTATCGTTGGACCTAGGCAGCATGATGTCTTAGGCCAGCCCAGAGAGTGAGTGAGTGAGTGAGTGAGTGAATAATATAATATATATGTTCAGAAACATATTAGTAATATATGTAAATCGGGTTCATGCAAAGAGGGTGAATAGGTATTAAAGAAAAACACACTTATTGAATCAAATTTATAAAGCCAAACTTTTAAAAGCTTTCCTCATTTCTTTCTCAGGATGAGGAATATATCGGTTGTAGACTGAGGATTTCCATCTGCCCAATCTTTTAATAATATGCACTGGAGTGTCAGTGTTGAAGGAGACCGAAGCTGCCCCTATTCTAAATGAAAGACCCGAGACATGGATACAACCCAATCTTAGGAGTAGTGTTCTGATGTAGAAGATGAATTTAGTCGTAGTCAGAGGGATTCAGTGAGAGTAGTGGTGAAATGTGTGTGGCATGACTGAGTGTGGGTAAGTAAGAGTCAAGTATTTTAACTGGGCACTAGTTCTAGTTGGGATGAAGTGGTATAGCGGATGGATGAGTAGTTTGGTTCGTTTTAGAGGTTTGTAGAGAAAGTATATAGTGATCATGATTTTTAGCGATATCCAATATTTTTAAGGTGGTCTCAAACAAACATAAAATGCTATATAAAATTTGTGGGAATATCGAATAGTCGTGTACAGTAAATCAGAGAGGGCTCAGAATATCGAACCATCCATCGGTATCCAACCTTGTGCAAATGGGGAGAATGCGGTTGTGCAAATGGACTGTTTGCGGTGCGTTAAACGGGGAGTTCGGTCTGTCACTGTGAAGCGGGCGTAACCCTTACACTACCTGATTGATACAACATCATACCTGATGTTTTAAAGCACGTTATTCCAAACAATTTAGGAATGTTAGGTGATTTATGCCCTTTATGGATTAAAACCAGACTCTGCATCCACTATGTAATTTTCCATGGGAGTTTTGCCATGGATCCCCCTCCGGCATGCCACAGTCCAGGTGTTAGTCCCCTTGAAACAACGTTTCCATCACTATTGTGGCCAGAAAGAGTCCCTGTGGGTTTTAAAATTTGCCTGCCTATTGAAGTCTATGGCGGTTCACCTGGTTCGCCCGTTCGCGAACATTTGCGGAAATTCGCCGTTCGCGAACGGAAAATTTTATGTTCGCGACATCACTAATTAGATGCCTTACGTGTACTTTTTTGCAACATGGACCTTCTGTTTTTTTTCACCTTCTGGGGTATACTCGCATACGGTAGCCCACCAAATCACTTGCAATACTTCTTTTTTGGTTTATTGTATTTGTACCTGTGGGCTATAGTATGTGGGACAGATTTCCAGGAGTTGGTGGAGATTTAGGGAAAACAGGTTTGCCATTCTAAACAAGAATCGAAAGATTCCAATTTCCACACATTTTTGTACCTTCTCCAATAGTGATCCTTCTTAGATAAATGTGATGGACATTTATTGGATCCCCCAGACTTTAAATTAGCTAGGAAAAAAATAAAATAAAATACTTCAGAATCCAATATTGGAATTAGATACTCTTAATCCACAGGGGTTATATTTAGAAACTGATTTTTCTCTCTTTTAGGGGATAGTTTGGGTAATTTCAGTATAATGCTGTTTTAGAAAACAACATACAATTTATGTCCAAAAGTACTAAATAGGCTTTTATTTATTTATATTGCATATTGATATATGCATTTTATAAATGTGAAGAGATAGCCAGGAGTAATTTTTCAATTACTCTTTTTTTAATGTGATATATATTGAGTGGATTTATGAGCCTTTCTTTTTAGGTGACTGAGAAAATAAGATATAGTCTTCCCCACTTTTTTAATTTCCCTGAAACTCTTTCATTTGTTACTGCCCACAACTGGGAGCTTTTAATAGGCCGGCTTACTACTGGTGTGTTGCTACATCTTGACAAAGTCTCTGTTGGATGAAATGCATTGATGTGTTCTACGTTCTGCTGGTAAAGGAGTATGATGTTTTGGCTGAGCTGTGGATTATATTAGCACTCATTTTCTGCTACTTACCCTTCTCTGCCTAAATTACATCCCTACTTCCTCCTTGGCAATTTACACCCTCCAATTCCCCTCTTACATCCCTGTTAATGTTCCCTCACGTCTCCTTCTGCCATTGCCATACACACATATATACGGAGACAGTCACAAAGAAAAACACTCACAGATAAAGGTCCACATTTATACAGACACCACCTCCATCACACATAGGCATATATTCACAGATTCACATATAGCACAAAAACATACAAACACTCACAGTCAAATACCCTTACAGTCATATATTCATACACAAATCACACAGACACACTCACAGATCCCTGATTGTCAGTGAAGGCAAATCGGGCTGCAGAGAGAACTTAGCCAGAACACAAGCATATTTTTTTTTCTGAAGTTGGCATGCAGCATTTATTACTCCATCCAAAAAACTGTGGTTAGCGTAACCTTTTAAGTGCCGGATAGTCAAAATAGTTTAAGTTGCAACAAGGAAAGACAAACCAAATTCATTAGGCAAACAGTCATTAGCTGTAACGCTCCAGCAGAGTTATCAGTACAAGGCAGCTTTAAATAGGGCACGTCCATATATGATAACCAGCAGGTAGGATGTCAGGTGGGACACATTCCTCTCAAGTTACACGGAAAATATAATCAGCATGAAAAGGAATCCCTGGTGGCAGAGTACAATTAGACAGTTAATTACAACCAACTATCAGATTCAGGTCCTTGGTGTACCTGGCAGTCATAGAAGAACACTAATTTACTATTTTAAAATATTACTGAAATAGCACTAATTTCAAATTAAAATATACTTTCTAACATCAAAACAAACAGAACCCGAAAGACCAGAATGGGTCGAAACGTCGGCTATTTTTGATGATATACCTATTGGAATAAATTAACCCCTTTTTTCATTCAATAAGTCCTTGGAGTGCATCTCTTTATTTCTGTTTATATATACATATACATACATACACACACACAAAACCTGGTCATGCACACGTTTGTCTGCTTTCCTCAACAAGGTGTCGCTCCAGCCACTCCCAATATCATTAATATGAAGCAAAGCAGTCACTGGATTTGTAGTATTCTTCAAACTTTTATTTCCCAAGTTTCAGTCCAAAGAGCGGACTTTCATCTGATGATCATCTTTCATATATATAATTTAAATGTAAAGACTGTACATGGTAAATTGAGCATGTAAACATGTGCGCTGCGGGATTGGGAGGGCTAATTGCGCTGGGCACGCTGTACACACTTGATGAGTGTCGCGAGAGCATCAGCTTCTGGCTGCATAAAGCGCTCACAGACAGTAGTTGGCGTCCGCACAGTCACGCTCTGATTGGAGTGTTTACCTGTAAGGTAGAATTTCAGCAGGAAATCAAAGTATATAAGCCATACTGAGGTAACTACTTGGTAAACAAATAGTTGAGCTGCTGTCCACCCTCCCTATTTATTATTTTGTCATGGTCTTTTATTGGGATTAAAGTCACCTGCCTATTCAAAGGAGGGTGGTCTATATGGTACTGGTTGTTTAAGCTCTGGCTATATAGGGCATATAGGGCAGAACTCTGGTAAGTCATGAGTTAAATCTCTGAGGTGCGGGGGGCTTAAAGATGGAGATTTCTTGGTTACCAATTATGTTGTTTTGAAAGTGATTAAAGTTTGTATTACACGACACGGACCGGAATGTGAGGAAGGCGGATACGACACGATACCTAGCGGGCTTTCAACCGGACGCCCACACAGGAGGAAGCGGAAGCACTAGACACGCCCATCACCGAGGAAGAAATTAAACTGGCACTGAAAGTAGCAAAAACCGGGAAGGCCCCAGGACCAGACGGCTTCCCGATGGAATACCTCAAGAAATTCGGACCCATCCTCATACCCCACCTAACTAAGGCCCTCAACAGCTTATGGGACGGAACAAAATTCGGCAGGGAATCTCTGGCCGCCATCGTTACGGTCATCCCTAAACCAGGCAAATGCCCGGAACAAGTAGGTAACTACCGCCCAATATCACTTCTCAATACTGACATAAAACTCTTCTCCAAGGTGCTCGCAACGAGACTTCAAACGTACCTGAAGAAACTCATACACCCTGACCAGACAGGCTTTATACCGGGTAGAGAGGCTAGGGACTGCACCCTCCGTCTCTTCGCAGTACAACACTTGGCCAGACTAACAAAGACGAAACTACTCCTACTCTCCACAGACGCCGAGAAGGCAGGGTTGCCCGCTCTCCCCACTCATATTTGCCCTCACCCTGGAGCCGCTTCTAGATCGCGTTCGGAAAAACCAAGGGATCGTGGGCCTCAACTACAGATCGCATGAACATAAAGTTGCCGCATACGCGGATGATATGCTGTTTTTCCTCCAGAACCCGACAGACTCCATCCCGCGGCTACTTGACGAATTTGACGAGTATGGACGCATCTCGGGACTAAAACTCAACTTCACAAAGTGCGATATCTTAAACATCACAGTACCCGAAACCGAATGCACACAACTAAGACGACGATTCCCATTCCACTGGTGCCGGGATCGTATGAGATACCTGGGACTGTGGATCACACACGAAGCAAAAGACTTCTATGCGTGCAACTATCAACCCCTACTGACCACCATCCTTGGGGATCTGAAGAGATGGAACTATGCACACATATCGTGGCTAGGTAGGATAGCGGTAATTAAGATGAACATCCTGCCCAGGATCTTATACCTCTTCCACGCGGCACCCCAAATGGTACCCCCCGCGTTCTTCAAGACACTAAAGACGGCGCACATACAATATGTCTGGAAGGGGGACAGAGCACGAATTAGTTACGAAAGACTCTGCCTACCGAGAAGTTGGGGAGGGCTAGCTCTGCCGGACATTCAAAAGTATCACCAAGCCACCATCCTCCAGAGAATACGAGCGCTCCATGTGGCCCCTCCTGACAAGCGATGGGTGCGACTGTGGAGGGACTCCACGGACAACCGACTACACACGCTGTTATGGCACAGGGAAGAGACAGCACAGGCCACCCTAGGGGTTGATTCACCGGTGGCACTCATGCTCAAACACTGGGCCATGCTGTGGAATGACCGATGGATCTCGCCCAAACCGAGCCCACTGATACCCATAACCCACAACCCAAACCTGGGTGACGGACTCACGCAGTCAGCATGGCCACTAGCTTGCCAGGACGGATACATACCGATTCACGCTGTGCTCACCAATGCGGGTGTGAAATCACTAAGAGAATTATCGGATGGTAGACCACCCACGCTCATGCACCAGTTTCACTACGCCCAATTACGACACTACTATTTTAACCTACCACACAGAACCAAAATCCATAGGGACCTCACATGGTTTGAGACACTATGCTCACAAGCACCGGAGTCAGATGGGAGAGTCTCAGTACTGTATCAGGCCATGATAACTGGTCACCGCTCAAAAAACAACTTGTTCAAACGTCCATGGGAGGAATGGACGGCCAAGACCTTCTCGGACGATCAGTGGGAGGCCAGGAGGCCATGGCTATTATACATAACGTAGGCGACGACACACAGGGGACAACAAAACTAGACCCCACAGAATGGAACGAGGAACGGGCCTGGGCGCACCGAGGAGGTGAACCGCACACCTGAGACCCCATGGTCTTACCCCCCCACACCCCCCCACCCCTCAACCTCCAATCGTCCCCCTTCCACACATCCCGGCCCACATAGGGCCCGCACACGAGCACCCGCACTCACGACACAACAGAGCACAAAACACATGACACCGATGTTTCCCTGAAGGTGACTGGAGAGGAGACTTGAGACACGACAGGGGAACGCCTCATGGTCTAGATAGGCCCATCACTGACACATAGAGACACGACGCCTCAACACGCCAAAAGCAGCTCAGGTTACAACGTACAACTAAGGAACACACAATCTACCATCACCACGCACGAGACTGGGGTTGAGGACAACCACAGACACACATTGCCCAACACAGGGACGGACTGCTAGAAGTCTGACATCATATCTAAGGGACCCATCGACTACCCACACTTAACCTAATAATCTCATAGCCACACTTAAAACCCCAATGAGCAATCACACAAACGTTGGTCACGATTACACATGGCAACATTGGGCTTTACTCGAAGGGGGGCCAACAATGACAGTACAAACCAGAAGACGATAACAGCTAACATGACCTACTAGCAGGCAGAAACGAAGGGGAAGGGTTCCCCCATAAAGGGGAGACACCAAAAGAAAAACAAAACAAACAAAAAAACTATGGAGGACGGAGCACACAACACTCGGGTAACGCATCACAACTAACGGATGCGCAACGGACACATTAGACAGGTTTCCGACGTGACGCTTCCCCGAAGAGCCAGTGACGTCCCATAATATGACACGAGCCCAGGACCCGGCATAGGGATCATAAATCACACATGGGAACAACACTACGACCGCAAATCCCCTACGGTTGCCTATTTAGAGTGCCCTAGCTTGCCAACCGACGAAACAACCTACCCCAGCTAGACGACTCGTAGCTAGAGAGTCACGGGTTTTCACAAGAGTCAGCGGGACTGGATAGGATAATAACCAAGGGAAGGGTTCAGAGGGGGCAAGAGACCCGAAAGGGAACCCACTACTATGGGCGCCTGCGAACCTGTAACATGTCGTTATACAATTGGCATTGATGTATGAAAACATACCTGAGACCTGCACGTCCTTCTGCTAGCTCAGTTTATTGCAGTATACGTGCTTTTCCAACAATAAAAATCATCTTAACATTAGCAGCACATAGTCAGGTCATGTTGGGAGGGCATTTAAATTGTTAATGTGAATCAATGCAAGACATATTCATGATGTGCGATGAACACTCAGTTTGCCTTGAGACCTGCGTGTCTCCCTTTCAATTGTTGCTCAAGAGATCTGCGAATCTTGACTGACTAATTGTTATATTGTTCACCTGAAACCTGCGCGTTTCTCAGCATTTCATCCCTTCTTGCAAACGAATTCGAGAAAATCTCAATAAAAAGATATTTACAAAGTTTGTATTACAATGTGTTTGTAAACTAAAAAAAAAAAAGACCACTGCCTTTTCCTATATGTGTCGGTGTGTTTTATTATAGTTATGTATATGGTTTTATTGAATATTGCGATAGATTCTAACCCTTGCAGTGCACATGAGGCAGACCAAGGGTCTTGGCAGTGGGAGTCGCAGTGGGTTACTCAATGCATGCTAATGTTAGTACAGGTCAGCAAACTCTCTAGGACCAGTGACCAGAGTGCATCAAGTTTTCAGTAATACTTCCTTTCTAAGGCCTAAATGGTAGAACAAGGAAGAACGAGAGAAACATAACCTGAAATAGACAAAGTAGGGAGAAATAATAGACAAAAATAGAAGAAAGGGCAATAATAGGAAAATGGCATCTAACCACCAAAGGAAAGAGAGGAGGCCTGAGTACCATTAAATGTGTCTGTATCTCTTCTTTTTTCTGAGTCTGATGGTCTCATTAAAATGCATAGAGAGTTGTTCTCACTCTCACTACAACTGTTAAATAAAATATATTGACAGTGGATGATGAAATAAATCCTGACTGCTCAGACAGTTCACTTCTGTTATATTTATTTTTCTTAAACAATAGACATAACTTGGTTCTGGCATCAAAGGATGCTGACAAACATGGAATGATAATAGCCTATGTTTGGGAGATTTATTGTCCAGCAGCATAGCCATGTTTCAGTACAGTACAGTATATATATATATATATTTTTTATTATTATTATTATTATTATTATTATTATTATTATTATTATTTTCTTTACTGTACCTCCTCCTGGGAGGTTTGTTAATAATTCAATAAATAATTTTATTGAGAGTTATACCTAGTGATCTATGTTTTACCAACTTTGTTTTATCTGCTGTACTTTTTAAACATTCTAATTTGTATGCTTCGTTGAATGTAATCTGTTATATATGACCATTGTTTTATTTTTTGATAACATGATGAAACACATGTTTTAGTGCTGGTTCATAATTGTAATGACATCCATGCTTGGTCCATTTTTGACAGTGTCATGAAAGGGAAGGGGCATAGTCATTATCACATAAAGCCAGGGTGAATAGCGTTTTCACAACTATGGTGTCAGGAATACATGTTTGTATTCCTGACACTATAGTGTTTATTTAAGCAAATTAAAGGCACATTCTGGTCACCATAACAACTTAATCTAAATGAAAATGCTATGATGCCAGGAAGCTCATGGGTGCTCTCTTTCCTTTAAGGAAATGGCTGAACCCCAAAGGCTTCCTCCAGTTTCAGATCTCCAGGTCGCTCAGTGGTATTCGGCTTCTGAAACGGAGTGTCAGGAAGTGCAGATTGACGTCAGGCATGGGTGCTACAGATTGGCTAGAGTGGTCAATTGATGCTCTAAGTCAATCGCTAGTTCCCGGTTCAATTTTTTTTAAACTTTTTTATGAATGGGGAGCTACTGATTGGCTTAGAGTGCCAGCTGTCTGTTCAAGCCAGTCAGCGACACCCCTACCCAGCGCCACTCTGTGCTTCCTGACACTCAGTAAATAAAAGTGAACACATTAACACTGATATTTTTTTACCTAGGGAGATGAGAAGGTCCAAAGTTTCCCTGCCAGGCCCAAGTACCAAAGCCTTAGGATGTGCAGTCCAGAATAAAGTGGTCGGTTCACTTGTCCTTCCTGCTCCAATCTCCTTTTCTTCTCCTTCATTTGACACAGTCTTCTTTTTCTTCTGACACTGTCTTCTCTCCTCTTTGGCTCATTCTGCTCCTTTATCTTTCTGCTACTTTCTGCTTATTTTGCTCCTCCTTCTGCTCCTTTCTCTTTTTGATCCCCTTCTGCTCCTTGCAGACCATTTCTGCTCCTTGCTACCCTTTTCTGCCCCTTCTCCTACTTTACCTTTGTGCTCCTTCTGATTCTTTCTGCTTCTTTACCTTTGTGCTCCTTCTGTCCCTTTCTGCTCTTTGCAGACCCTTCCCTCTCCTTGCAGACCCTTCCTGCTCCTTGCTGCCCCTTGCAGCTCCTTGTTGCCCCTTCCTGCTCCTTGCAGACCCTTGCTGCTAATTTCTGCTCCTTCTCCTACTTTACGTTTGTGTTCCTTCTGCCCCTTTCAGCTCATTGCTGACCCTTCTGGCTCATTTCTCCTACTTTACCGTTGTGCTCCTTCTGTCCCTTCCTGCTCCTTGCTGCCCTTTCCAGCTCCTTGCTGACCCTTTCTGCCCCTTCCTGCTCCTTTCTGCCCCTTCCTTCTCCTTGCTGACCCTTACTGCTTCTTGCAAACCCTTCCTGCTCCTTGCTGCTCATTTCTGTTTCTTTGTTCTCCTTCTCCTACTTTGCCTTTTGTGCTCTTTGCTGTCCCTTCCAGCTCCTTGCTGCCCCTTTCTGCTCCTTGATGTCCCTTCCTGCTCATTTCTGTTCCTTCTCCTTTCTGCTCCTTCTCTTACTTTACCTTCCTGCTCCGTGCTGACACTTCCTGTAGGCACCCTCCCCCTCATCTATACCTGATCTATAGGCTGTCTCCCCCCCCCATCCCTCACTTACCTGATCTGTAGGTGGATCCCCCATCTATCCCTTCCCTGATCTGTAGGCTGCCGCCCCATCCCTCACATCCCTGATCTATAGGCTGCCCCCATCCCTCACTTCCCTGATCTATAGGCTGCCCCCCTATGTCTCACTTCCCTGATCTATAGGCTGCCCCCCCTGCCTCAGTTAACTGATCTATAGGCTGCCCCCCCTATGACTCACTTCCCTGATCTATAGGCTGCACCCTATGCCTCGCTTCCCTGATCTATAGGCTTCCCCCCTATGCCTCACTTCCCTGATCTATAGGCTTCCCCCCATGCCTCACTTCCCTGATCTATAGACTGCCCCCCTATGGCCTCACCTCCCTGATCTATAGGTTGCCCTCCTATGCCTCTCTTCCCTGATCTATAGACTGCCCCCCTATGCCTCCCTTCCCTGATCTATAGGTTGACCCTATGCCTCGCTTCCCTGATCTATAGGCTTCCCCCCTATGCCTCACTTCCCTGATCTATAGACTGCCCCCTATGGCCTCACCTCCCTGATCTATAGGTTGCCCTCCTATGCCTCTCTTCCCTGATCTATAGACTGCCCCCTATGCCTCCCTTCCCTGATCTATAGGTTGCCCCCTATGCCTCTCTTCCCTGATCTATAGGCTGCCCCCCTATGCCTCACTTCACTAATCTATAGACTACCCCTCCCTATGCCTTACTTCCCTGATCTATAGGCTGCCCCCTATGTCTCACTTCCCTGATCTATAGGCTGCCCCCCCTGCCTCAGTTAACTGATCTATAGGCTGCCCCCCCCTATGCCTCTCTTCCCTGATCTATAGGCTGCACCCTATGCCTCGCTTCCCTGATCTATAGGCTTCCCCCCTATGCCTCACTTCCCTGATCTATAGGCTTCCCCCATGCCTCACTTCCCTGATCTATAGACTGCCCCCCTATGGCCTCACCTCCCTGATCTATAGGTTGCCCTCCTATGCCTCTCTTCCCTGATCTATAGACTGCCCCCCTATGCCTCCCTTCCCTGATCTATAGGTTGACCCTATGCCTCGCTTCCCTGATCTATAGGCTTCCCCCCTATGCCTCACTTCCCTGATCTATAGACTGCCCCCTATGGCCTCACCTCCCTGATCTATAGGTTGCCCTCCTATGCCTCTCTTCCCTGATCTATAGACTGCCCCCTATGCCTCCCTTCCCTGATCTATAGGTTGCCCCCTATGCCTCTCTTCCCTGATCTATAGGCTGCCCCCCCTATGCCTCACTTCACTAATCTATAGACTACCCCTCCCTATGCCTTACTTCCCTGATCTATAGGCTGCCCCTCCCTATGCCTCACTTCCCCCCTTGCCTCCCCCCCCCCCCCCCCACCCCTGCAGACACCCATGCACTTGGGAACTAAATCACCACTGCGAGACAGGACTCTGAAGTCAAAAGTAGAGCAATCAGCGGGTCCATTCTATTGGTCTCCATGGTGACATCTCTACATTCAGCACTTTATCACTAAACTGCTCTTTGTTTTCATAACTCATTGTGTCATTAAGTGATGATATAGTCTACAAAAAACGCAAAGTTAAAAACTGCTTTATCATCACATGGATGATATTTGTCAGAAATTCAGAGGTTATGTGGAAGCCATGAAAAGTCACAGGCATACAAATGTGAGATCAGACTTTAAATGGAGAATTCTAAATGCCAAAGTCACTAAGTCAATCTTAGCCGTAGAAGCAGTCTGCTCATAACCTACAAAAACTAATTATTGCCTTTTATTTTAACAAAAAGATAAATGTTTGAAAATAAAATAAATTAGAGAAATATAAGCCTAATGTCCTTTCAAAGCGGATTAGCGGTAAACCGTTCTATTACTTTGCAGACTGTTTTCTTTTAAATTAATAACTGCAATAAGTAAATTGTTATTCCATTCATTTTACTTTATCTCTAAAGTAAAAGTTAAAACAAATGTTCCAGCAACAAAGTTATTGCCTTCAAATTATTTTGTGGGGGTTCCTCTCCTCAAAATGAATTGTGGTCAATTGGTAAAACTAAGTCCCAACATTTAGGTCATAATGATCAATTAGGGAACAAAGCAAAGTTTGACAACTCTTTCATTCCTGACTTAGCAATTTCCATTTTCAATTCACCTTATTCCATGGTTAATCGAACACACCACTATCATTCAATGAACCAGTCAGCAGCTCATCCTTTTGTGACACCAATAAAAACAAATCTTCAGAAACAGGATCGAGAACTTGTATTACTCAGCTGTAAAAATGGAGAACAGCCAATAGGTGTAGCTTGAGCCAAACCAGAATCTCCCA
Source organism: Pelobates fuscus (assembly GCF_036172605.1). Lineage (NCBI taxonomy): Eukaryota > Metazoa > Chordata > Amphibia > Anura > Pelobatidae > Pelobates > Pelobates fuscus. The sequence goes on from NC_086322.1 coordinate 153,170,512, forward strand.
GGGAATGGAGAAACAAGTATAAATAACGAGGGTGAGGTTACATCAGTTGATATTCTCATCTTCACTTCCCATTAATATAGGCTCACTCAATGTTCCTCTTTTGTAAGAAATCCTGTGTTTAAGAAGGATACATACATTGTCCACTGATACTGTGCTGTAAAAAAACTAATATTTAGTTTATACTTTATATTCACATTGTTTTATTGTCTTTACTGTTAGCAAATGAGTAAGAAGTTGTGAATTCCGTCCCTTTGGTACCCAGGAGGTTAAATCAAGTCAATTAATTATTAGTCTGTAATGTGAACAATATGCTGAGAGGCAGCTGTTATGTGTAAAGGTCTGACTAATATTTACTTTAGAGGTAGTATGAATCTGGAAGCCAGTTTTCTCCCTCAAGCATGGCAAAGGTCTTCATTATTCACTTAACTAAGACAATTTCTCATGTCCTTGAAATATCAAATCAAGCTTTTGGGGAGGGTTAATTCTCTGGAGGGTGGAAGAAATTCAAATTGTTTTTAAAAAAACAAAACAGATGGCAAAACAAGCACACTGCAGTTGTATATGTACCAGGCTATTGGATGAATCTGAGTTATACTACTCACCATTGTTCCGTGCTGTAGAAAGAATGAGCTTTATAGGTGTACAATTTACAAAATGTGACCTTTTTGGAGGTGTAAAAAATGAATACTCCTAATAGCATATACACCAAGAGTATTTAAAAACTCAGGGCTAAATGAGGACAATGTATTTGTACATAATGGAAAAAAAGAAAAATTAACCCATGGCACCATTTTGTTGTATAAAACATATATATGGGGGGGGAGGGAGGGGCCTGACCGCTGAGCTGGGCAGATGCAGGATAGATCAGCTCCTGCTCTTCCAGACACACAGTGCTGACTACAAGCCACAAACAGACTTTAAATGACCCAATTGGCCACCAACAGCGAGGTGATATCATTGGGCACATACTGGCACCAAATAATAAGCAGCCTACCCTGCAAGAATCACCAGAGTGACATTCACGGCCTGCAAGCGTGGACGGGGCAGAGGAGGCGGACGCTCCCCTGTCGCCTCTAACGGCTGCAAACTTGAACATAGGCCCTCGTCCCCCCATGGACCGGTGGGGGCTATCTTGGTCCCAGGAAAGCCCCACCAGGCTCTGTGACAGCATCTCTGGGCAAAAGCTTGCTGACCCTAAAATGGCGGAGATCACCACTAAGCCTAATGACACACCATGGGGGCTTGACATCCAGGCACGGCTGGATGCCACATTCACAGCCGTCTGGCAGAAACTATAACTAAGAGAACGTCTGGCTCTTAAACAGACTCCTGAAGAGTACTTGAATCGGCACTACCCTCACACTCTCATCTAAGAGGCACATCTTACCAGCCGAAGCAAGCCTGTAAATGGCGCCACAGACAGCGACACTTCCCACATTCAAGCAAACCCACATGTCTACACTGAGATGCGGCTAACTTACAACGCAAGAACACCTCCAGCTCCCAGCCACCGTCCTACACAGGATTTCTGAAGTGCCTGCATCCCTACCCACACTGGTTCCTAATGACAGTGAGGGGGATCCAGCAGGCCATGTTGGGCCTGTCCCACTCCGATCAAGCTATGGCATGCCTTCAAGCCAGTGAGCAGATGGACACTGGGACTCTCCAGACTGCGCTCTAAACTGCCCCAGCGGGGCATTGGCTGAACTTTGCGATAAGCTGTGGAAGGTACTCTCCTTGGTTCAGAACTTTCCACAGGACCTCCGTTACCACTGCAAGTTGCAGGAGAAGGGATTTTTCTTGTTTTCTCTACCACTGTTTCTCTGTTTTCTATTATTCTATCTATTGTGGGACAGATGCCTGTTTATTGTGGACCTCTTATAGGGCAGAATCTTTCTTGGATATGTCACCCGTGGTTAAACTGAGGACCTACCATAATTATATCAGTTGAATTTTACTTTCTACTCCATAACAGCTTACACCCCTGATTCCTTTAACGTGTCCACTCATGCATGGTTGGGCTGACCTGATAATACTAGTATTGACATCTCAGTTAACTAAGCTGGTACAAGAATCTCATACTTTACTAATGCATATCTAGCCTGCTTTACTTAACATAACATTGTGCTCTTCCTTTTCACATGCCATGTCAATTCTTGTTTTAAACATGCTTGCTACTGCTGTTGTGGCACAGTGAGTTAATTTGTTACCTGTAATCTTATGCGTAACAAAATTAAGAATTTATTTTAAAAAAAAAACGTATATATGTCAATTTACATTTTGTATCAGGTCTGCATGTGTGTTACATACAAATACAAATACAAATATAAGTAACATTGTATCTGATTTTATGAACACACAATGTTTCGTGTGGACATCTTTTAAGTTGATTTCTCTGCATAATACAGAATAATTTTTCATTGGGCTACCAGTCACTGCATAATAATGAAGACATTATCATATAATTATATTATTTTTTTAATGTACCATTGTACAGTGCTGCTCAAAATGTTTGTTCAAAATAGGAGGCAATATGATAGAAGGTATAAGTAATAAACTTGTTTTTTATAATGGGGTAGTGACCATACTTGCATAAAATTCGATTACTTCAACTATTTATTGACACAAAAATTAAAAGGTTTTCTTTGATTAATAATTTAGGTTGTATAACAATATATTGTCATACAACTATTTAAATTATTTGTGCTATAGGCTATTAGACATTATATATAAACATGATACAAAAACGTAAATTGAATATTGGAACGGAATCCCCCGTACTCCGATCGAGTACCTTCTGTTGATGGACGCTTCCCAGCTTGCGCCGAGGACCACAAGCACCGCACCGGACACTACAACCACTGCAGACTCCACAACCGCCGTAGCTTAACTAGAGTCTCGCCGTCTTCCTTCCACCCTGGATCAGCCTCTGTCCTCCAGGACCGTGTGGTGAAGACCTCTCCTCCAGGAGAGCGTATCAGGAACCAGCTCTTAAAAGAGCTACGTGATTAAAGCTCAGGGGAGTATACAAAGTATAGCAATCCCCAGTGTGAATATAGCAGTTCCCCTCTAATCACGAGACAAGACTACGTGTTGAGGGTCAAGAAGATCTGTTTTAATCAGCACCAAAGGACTTTCTTTAATGCAAGTTTTACACACAAAGTACCACCCACATGGTCTTGTGGAGCAGCCAATCAAACACGTACAATACAGTAAAACACTCCCATTAATTCCAGCAAAATCCTCCCCTCTGCATGTGATAGAATTACTGTATTCAATGGACTAATGTAATTATCACAGGGAGAAAAATACAGTTCTTATTGTTGAACGGCATTAGAATTATTGAAGATAAAACTTCAGCGGTGTTCGTGTCGTTTTGTAGCCGATTTTAGTTCCATTAATTTGACGGCACACACCGCTGACCGCGTTAGACTAAATAAAGATGACCGCCGCCACGTGTCCGCCTTGCGGTTAACCACCAACCTGGGACTGCACACTTCTCCTTGTGTGTGGTCCGCCTGTGCAGTAAATGGTTCGGTAAGCCCCAATTACCGAACCATATGGGGAAAAGCCATGTACAAGTTATTTTCACAGTCTGGGGACTCTGGGGACACAGTTTTAAAGGGGCATTGTTACAATTCTCCCTATGTCCCAAAAATGTGCTTAAAGGGCCAGCACCAGTCCAATGAAAGTCCAAAAGCCCAAATAATGTTTTTACAGGGCCATACACCCCCGGGCCATAGTCACAGGGCAGGAGGCTGGCAAGCAGGCCTCTCCAGGACCAAGTGGCGAAGGGTACTTCATCACAAATATGTCATGCTAAATATTGGAACAAAAAAACTGGGCCTACATCAGGCACACCGTGTCATGCACAGCACATTCCTTGTGCACAGCTATGGTTTGGGTAGATAAATGCCACATTCACAGATTGGTATTTATAGAAACGTTATCTATACCAATTTATCATAATAATGTAGTAATGGATAAATACAAAGAGGGATAGGGTAAAAAAACAAACTTGTTAGACTTCAACGTCTGTCTCTCTGCTAAGCTGGCACTGCAACCAACCTGGAGTTTTTAGTACTCCCAACTTGACTTAGTACTGAACTTTACAAAAGCTGAAGCTAACCTAGGAAACATGAGGCTGAAACAAATGTGAACGGGACACTATGGGCACGCAGACCACTGCATCTCAGTGTCCCTGTACCTCATAGTCCTCCAGTTTTTTAGATACCGCAATGTTTACATTGCAGTACTAAAACAGCCTCTAGTCTAGTGGCTGTCTACCAATTAGTCACTAGAAGTGCCTCCAGGAGTTTTCCGGACTCTATATTCCACTAAATGATGCTGGATGTCCTCACACTCTGCATGAGGACATCCAGCATCATGAAATCCCCTTAGGAAAGCATTGAGGGAGTGCTTTACTATGGGGAGGGCCTAATGCGCTGAAGGTGCTTCGCCTGTCGGGTGACGTTGGAGGAGGCGGATAAACGACCCGGCGCTGAGGAATTGGTGCTAGAGTCGGGTAAGTAAATAAAAGTAGTTTTTTAACCCTTTATGTACCGGAGTGCATGGCCAGGAGAGAGGGGGGAAACCTAAAGGCACTATAGTGTTATTTTCCAACACTATATACCGGTAGGTCTATTCCTAAGAGGGGGATCATAAAGCAATTGTGAGAAAATGGTTTTATAAGTCTGTGCAATGTCCTCTTTGTGCCTTTACCATTCAGCTAAGACAAAATATATTTTATATTCTTTTTAATGGAAGATAGCAAGCCAGATCCTCATCTAAAGAATACTAGATATCTAATCAAAAAGAGAGATCATCTAAATGAAATACAAGAAAAATAAATGTAGATGTTCTTTATCTGTTGCTACATCTTTGGGAACTGGTGCAGAAAATAATTAATCAAACATACAAAACAAATTCAGTGAGCTTTTTAATGTCTAAGTCTGTTAAGTACTTTTCCAAAATGTGAATAGCACATTAATAGCAGTGAAGCATCAAATCAAAAATACAGTTAACGGTGTAAGATTGTGCAGGTAGAAAGAAAATCACGTAAAATAATAGCAGATGATAACCTACTGTGCAGTACAAATTGTGATCCCATACAGATATAAGTGCAAAGTGCTTAGATTGCTCATTGAAATGCATTGTTAAAGTGCATTCCTATCAAGCTGCTGTAAAATATAATCTAACAGTTTGCCTTGTGCGTAAAACGATTATCATAATATGACACATATTTCTGGATTGCTCCTGGTGAAAAGCAAGTTGGTTGTATTGGATTATACCTATCGAGGACTCATTTTCTTATCCCTTTGGCCTGCAAAAATCCACATAAATAACTGAACAAAAATAATATATATGCTGTATTACTGTGTTTTGTAAATGTGAAATATGTTACAATAACACTAATTTGACTCAAGAATAACATTTACTAACTTGCTATTTGATTAGTAAGTTACAATTGTTTTTAAACATGAAAAAGTAATAATTATTTGTTAATCTAGTTTTGGAAGTTTACAACTACCCCTCCCCCCCCCCCCCTAACCCTCTCCCCATCATTTTAAAATTCCATAGGACATCACATTGCATATTTTTAGCCACCCCCCCCCGCTTCCATATCTTTGTGGTGCAGGAGGGTGGTTTGCCGGGGGTTCAGTGGTGTCTGGCTGACTGTGATGTTAGTCTGGTCCTGGCTCTCAGACTGCCTTTTCTCTGATCCTCCCCTATTTCTCTCCCTTGCGCAGCTCAATGTTAAGCTGGGAGGGGGTTACTTGGACTCACTTCCTCCCAGCATTGCGGCTTCTTACAGAGCAGGGGGCCTGGTCACACTGTTAAAGGGTCACGCCGCCTGACCGGGCCCCTGGTCAAAGATATCCATTGGGTGGTCCAAAGTGTATGGGCCACCCATGGCCCCCTGAGCCAGCGGGCCCTAGTGCAGCCGCACCGGCTGCAACAGCGATAGTTCTGCCACTGCTAAGCAGGCAGTTTTTTTAAAATTGACCAGGAACTTGTATATGTTACACTAAAATTGCTGAATGAAAAAATGCTATTTTTCCTAAAATGCACATTTCCTTGAAGAGTTCCTGCTAAATCCCTGTTTAGTAAATAACCTTGACTGCATCACGTCATGTCTGAGAACATTTTGCAAGATATTCCAGTGTAGCAAATGTTTTGACCACGTGGTGGCAGATGGCATTTCTGAGGCATCTGGCTCCGACTGTAAGCAACCATGCAGGTTTTTGAATAAGCACATTTTATTTATGTTTTTTGTCTGCTAGAAGCCATGCTAGAAACATCATGGTTAGACATCCGAGAAGAAACACCAAAATTAACATATTCATTTCCCTTCATTCCAAGTTTTATGGATGGCATACTGCCAGATAACACAGTGTGGAATTCATATGTGGCTGCAAAACATATGAACTGCGGTGAGTTAACTAGCGGCTGTAAAAATTACTCCAAAATAACAGTTGGGAAAAATCTCCCTTTCAGCTCAGTTTGGAAACACACCAGAACTGGTTAATGAAAAAAATCTGCCTTTGAAGATAAAAATGTAGAAAGAAACTGTGTTTTTGCAGTTTAAGATGACCATACTTTGTATAAATTCAGAGAAATCTAGGGAAGAAGGTGACTGTACAAAACCTCTTTAGCAAATGCATATATATATGTATGTGGTCACTCATGTGTGTATATATATATATATATATATATATATATATATATATATATATATATATATATAGATATAGATATATATATATATATAGCTTGAGAATAACTCTGTAAATGTCCTTGAGTTACCCAGCCGGAGCCCGGATTTGAACCCATTCAAATATTTCTGGAGAGATCTAAAAAAGTCTGTCCATTTCTGGAGAGATCTAAAAATGGCTGTCCACCAACAGTCCCCATCCAACCTGACAGGGCTTGAGAGGATCTGCCGAGCTAAATATCAGAAACTATCCAAATTTTTCAGGTGTGAAAAGCTTGTTGCATTATACCCCAAAAAAAACTTTAGGATATAATCACTGCTAAAGGTGCTTCAACTAAATTCAGGGCCAAAAACGTGTGAATCTTTAATTCTTTTTCCATTTAATATATCTTCAGTGGCATCACAAATCAGTTTTTTTTTTTTTGCCTTGTCATTATGGGGAATTGAGAATAGATTGATAAAAAAAAAAATACTTTGAAACCATTAAGGCTTCAACATAAAAAAAACGCAAAAAAAACCTGAAGGGGTATAAATACTTCCTAAAAGCACTGGATATATACCTTTTACAACAATGACAAAGTCTGAACAGGCCTTTAGGCTCTGGGCCCCTGTCTGGGTCTGAAGCTCCGACTCTGGCTGTGAAAGGCCCTGTCATGAACCCGGTAGGGAGATTGTAACGGATCACCTGGCACCCCGACTGGGTACCTCCGTTGAAGGATGCTCCTAGCGCTTTCTGAGTGTTTCCAGCACTCCAGCAGACACCATAACCAACGTAGACTCCTTCAGAGAGCAAAAACAGGAACAAGCTCTTACAAGCTTAGCAGTGAATATAGCAAGAGAGTATGACTAGCATAGCAATCCCTTGTAGCAGATTCCCCCAATAAGAGACGGCACTCCAAATTAAGGGTGAAGTAGAACTGAGGTTTTTAATAACACACTCTACTTTTATGCAATTCTCCCGTGCAAGAGAGACGCCCACAGACAATTATGAATGACCCAATCACACACTGGTTACATCCCACACATCTCCTCCCCATAGCCTGAGAGGTAACACAATTAGTCATACAGTTTAAAACATACTTTTTACCCAACTTTCATAACTATACATCCAATATTAATAAAAGTCACATATTATTAATCAGCATATTTCCAGTACAAACATACCCAAAAATCATTTGAATCCGTTCAGCCGTTCGGGAGATAGATATAAGTCACCTTTGACCGACCGCAAGCACATTTTCATGCCCAAAATAGTTCCAGAGAATCAGGCTGTGCAGCCGGTCTATTTCCCATGTTAAAGTCAGTTCAAACAGACGAACGACAACTATTCGAATTATCGAACTGTTGAATGAACTGTTGAATTAACTGTCGAATGCATTAGTTCCAGGTAAGGTAAAATTTCAGCGGTGTTCATGCCGTTCTGTAGCTGATTTTAGTTCCATGAGTTTGACGGCACACACCGCTGACTGCATTCAAATGAATCAAAATGGCCGCCGCCACGTGTTCGGTTTTATAATGGTGGCCACTTCGACTACTTTGGCACTTCGGCTGCATCCGAAGTGCCATGCCAAAACTGCAGGTCCTTTCCCAAAGTACTTAAAGGGCCAGAAACAGCACAATAGAAATCCATTATGCCCAAATACAGTTCTTAAAGGGCTATACACAGTCCAATACAAGTCCATAAGCCCCAAATCAGTTCTTTAACGGGCAATACATCCCAGTGGCCATAGTCACATGGTAGGCGGCTGGCAATCAGTCTTCTCCAATGCCCAGTGGCGAGGTTGGTTTCGCCACAGAGATCAACAGATCTCCTTGCTCAGCCTTGTGCCCCTTCACCTGCTTGATGGAGCTTCATGGTTTGCAACTCTATCAGATACAGATATGTTTAAGAGCTCCTTGCACATTTCAGTGATACAAAATGAGAGACTCCCTTAAATCTGGCTCTGAGCCCCTTAAATCCTATTGAGAGATCATGAGAGATGAATAAAACCCTGAGCTGACAGACCCAATATGCTATATTTTCACATTTAATATCCATGAATTGGCACTCCACTGCCCAAATAAAATAATTAAAAAAAATGTTTAATATATACACCCCCAATGAACACATCCTTTCATTTAATTATGCAATTTTTTATTGATGGAAAATCTAAAAACAGCTAAAAACTGCAAAAGTTCTCTTATTTGAAGTGCCTGCAAGCCCTCCCTTTCTTTCCCATCCCTGTTCTGTGTCTGTCCAATCACAGACTTCCCAATGCAGCTCAATGAGAAGTCTTTGAAAGGCAGGTTCTCTAAGCTATTGCTGCCTCTTCAATATAGCTTCACTGAGCTAAACAACCAGGAAGTAACAGGACCTTTTGTCTGATTGACAGTCAGGGGGCTGTAATAAGAATCATTTATAAAAGTGGCAATTTCTATTAAAAACTGCCTTTTTACTAAAATGAAAAAAAGAATGACACACTCTTGACAAGGGATCTGAAGTTTCCCTTTAATTTTCTAGATATTTAAGTATTTTATTCAATAAAATACATTTTCTTTTTTAATGCTTTTAGGAAAAAATAAACACATTACATTACAGGAAGTAAAGAAAGGGTAAAATTCAGATTCCAATTAGCAAATGGAAACAATAGTTATAAATAAGGTAGAACCCAAAACATTTTTGTTCAGTCACTTGTGTAGGTATTAATCTATAAGTATTTATCTATTTCTGATTTGTAGTAAACGGACTGCTTTACTCTGTGATACAGTTCCCATCGTGTATGTTCTTGTTTGACTGGCTATATCTCCTGTTGATTCCGCTCTCTACAAATAGAGCCATTATGGTAAATAACCAATAAAATCAGGAGCAAAGTAAATCAAACATAAGTGTCCCCTATGTGCAATACACTCCCATATACTCTGTGATGTCTTTTAGCAAACCCAGCATGGGTGTCTAGCAAATGTACCATCTAATCTACTGGTGTGTTATAACACTATTGCTGCAACTCATTCGTTTGCTGCAGGGGTCAGTTTAACCTCATGGAGCCTATAAATTGAGTTAAAAAAAACAAAACACAAAAAATAAAAATAAAACCCAACAAACTAAAGCTCCATTCACTAGATATTAACAAAAGAAACGTTTGAAGAATTAATGGTTGACACTGTGACTGACATATATATCTATATTTAAAGGAGCACTATATGGTCAGGAACACAAACATGTATTCCTGACCCTATAGGGTTAAAACCACAATCTAGCCACCCTGGTCCCATCATGCCTCCCTAAATATAGTAAATCTTACTTGTATTCAAGCCTGAAGCTGCTGGCTTTGTCACTGTTTCCTTTTGACCTGACATCAGCAGAAGTGGTAGCCTGATCCAATGACAATGCTTCCCCATAGGATTGGCTGAGGCTGACAAAGAGGCAGATAAGGGGCAGAGCCAGCATAATTCAAACACAGCCCTGGCCAATCGGCATCTCCTCATAGAGATGAACTGAATCAATTCAGTTCAGTGTCTGCATGCAGAGGCAGCCATGCCCCAGGAAGGATCTCTAACAGCTATCTGAGGAGTGGCCAATGAAGTTATCACTAGGCTGTAATGTAAATACTGCATTTTCTCTGAAAAGACAGTGTTTACAGCAAAAAGCCTGAAGGTAATGATTCTACTAACCAGAACAAAGTCAATAAGCTGTAGTTGTTCTGGTGACTATAGTGTCCCTTTAAAGGGAGGTGAGTGTTTTTTCACAGTTATAATTTTATGTGCTCTGGCAGGGAGAGGAGGGGCAATTGTTATAGAAGTATGCTCAGTTACACTAGCTGGTGCTAATTAAGTGTGTATATAAGCAAAACAGAATGTTGTTCTATGGCGATAAAAGATAGGTTTCTCAAATAAGGGGACCCAGGGCTGCCATCAGAAATTGTGGGGCCCCTGATAAAGCACAAGGTCTGGGCCCCCCCCCCCCTCTGCCCCCTCCCGGGCCCGCCCACGCCCTACCTAGTCCGCTGACAATGATGCGGGACTGAATGTGGTGTGCATAGTGGAAGTGAATTAGAATGTGTGTAATGGATGTAGTGTTTGTGTGTATTAGATACTGTTTGTGCAGTGAATGCAGAGTGTGTGTTTGTGTAGCGGATGCAGTGTGTATAGTGAACGCAAAGTGTGTTTGAGTAGTGCATGTAGTGTGTGTACAGTGATGTAGTGTGTGTTTGTGTAGTGGATGTGATGTTTGTATGTACTAGATGAAATGTGTTTAGTGGATGCAGTGTCTGTAGTGGATGCAGTGTGTGTATTAGACGCAGTGTCTGTGTATAGTGAATGCAGAGTGTTTCAATTTGTGGTGGATGTAGTGTGTGTACTGTGAATACAGGATGTTTGTGTAGTGGATGCTGTGTGTACAGTTAATGCAGAGTGTGTGTCAGTATAGTGAATCCAGAGTGTGTGTTAGTGTGTAATGAATGCAGAGTGTGTGTTAGTGTGTAGTGAATGCAGAGTGTGTCAATGTAATGAATGTAGTGTGTGTGTGTTAGTGCAGTGAATGCAGAGTGTGTGAAAATGTGTAGTGAATGCAGAGAGTGTGTTAATGTGTAGTGAATGCAGAGAGTGTGTTAGTGTGTAGCGGATGCAGAGTGTGTGTTAGTGTGTAGCGGATGCAGTGTGTTAATGTGTAGTGAATGCAGAGGGTGTGTTAGTGTGTAGCGGATGCAGAGTGTGTGTTAGTGTAGTGAATGCAGTGTGTTAATGTGTAGTGAATGCAGAGGGTGTGTTAGTGTGTAGCGGATGCAGAGTGTTTGTTAGTGTAGTGAATGCAGAGTGTTAATGTGTAGTGAATGCAGAGAGTGTTTGAGTAGTGGATGTAGTGTGTGTACAGTGATGTAGTGTGTGTTTGTGTAGTGGATGTAGTGTTTGTATGTACTAGATGAAATGTGTTTAGTGGATGCAGTGTCTGTAGTGGATGTAGTGTGTGTATTAGACGCAGTGTCTGTGTATAGTGAATGCAGAGTGTTTTAATTTGTGGTGGATGTAGTGTGTGTACTGTGAATACAAGATGTTTGTGTAGTGGATGCTGTGTGTACAGTTGATGCAGAGTGTATGTTAGTATAGTGAATTCAGAGTGTGTGCATAGTTTAGTGAATGCAGAGTGTGTGTTTGTGTGTAATAAATGCAGAGTGTGTATTAGGGTGTAGTGAATGCAGAGTGTGTCAGTGTAATGAATGTAGTGTGTGTGTAAATTTGTAGTGAATGCAGAGTGTGTTAATGTGTAGTGAATGCAGAGAGTGTGTTAGTGTAGTGAATGCAGAGAGTGTGTTAGTGTAGTGAATGCAGAAAGTGTGTTAGTGTAGTGAATGCAGAAAGTGTGTTAGTGTAGTGAACGCAGAGAGTGTGTTAATGTGTAGTGAATGCAGAGAGTGTGTTAGTGTGTAGCGGATGCAGAGTGTGTGCTAGTGTAGTGAATGCAGAGTGTTAATGTGTAGTGAATGCAGAGAGTGTGTTAGTGTGTAGCGGATGCAGAGTGTGTGCTAGTGTAGTGAATGCAGAGTGTGCATATGTAGCGAATGCAGAGTGTGTGTCAGTATAGTGGATGCAGTGAGTGGGTTAGTGTGTAGTGTATGCAGAGTGCATGTTGTATTAGTGTATGCAGTGTGTGTGTGTGTGTTGTGTTAGTGTATGCAGTGTGTGTGTGTTAGTGTATGCAGTGTGTGTGTTGTATTAGTGTATGCAGTGTGTGTTGTGTCAGTGTATGCAGAGTGTGTGTTGTGTTAGTATATGCAGTGTGTGTTGTGTTAGTATATGCAGTGTGTGTTGTGTCAGTGTATGCAGAGTGTGTGTGTTGTGTCAGTGTATGCAGAGTGTGTGTTGTGTTAGTGTATGCAGTGTGTGTGTGGTGTTAGTGTATGCAGTGTGTGTTGTGTTGGTGTATGCAGAGTGTGTGTTGTGTCAGTGTATGCCGTGTGTGTGTTGTGTCAGTGTATGTAATATGTGTGTTGTGTTAGTGTATGTAGTGTGTGTGTGTGTGTGTGTTGTGTTAGTGTATATAGTGTGTGTGTTGTGTCAGTGTATGTAGTGTCAGTGTATGTAGTGTGTGTTGTGTCAGTGTATGTAGTGTGTGTGTTGTGTCAGTGTATGTAGTGTGTGTGTTGTATTAGTGTATGCAGTGTGTGTTGTGTCAGTGTATGCAGAGTGTGTGTTGTGTCAGTGTATGCAGAGTGTGTGTTGTGTTAGTATATGCAGTGTGTGTTGTGTCAGTGTATGCAGAGTGTGTGTGTTGTGTCAGTGTATGCAGAGTGTGTGTTGTGTTAGTGTATGCAGTGTGTGTGTGGTGTTAGTGTATGCAGTGTGTGTTGTGTTAGTGTATGCAGTGTGTGTGTTGTGTCAGTGTATGTAATATGTGTGTTGTGTCAGTGTATGTAGTGTGTGTGTTGTGTCAGTGTATGTAGTGTGTGTGTTGTTAGTGTATGTAGTGTGTGTGTGTGTGTTGTGTTAGTGTATGCAGTGTGTGTGTTGTGTCAGTGTATGTAGTGTGTGTGTTGTGTCAGTGTATGTAGTGTGTGTGTGTGTGTTGTGTTAGTGTATGTAGTGTGTGTGTTGTGTCAGTGTATGTAGTGTGTGTGTGTTGTGTTAGTGTATATAGTGTGTGTGTGTTGTGTCAGTGTATGCAGTGTGTGTGTTGTCAGTGTATGTAGTGTGTGTGTTGTGTCAGTGTATGTAGTGTGTGTGTGTGTGTGTTGTGTTAGTGTATGTAGTGTGTGTGTTGTGTCAGTGTGTCAGTGTATGTAGTGTGTGTTGTGTTAGTGTATATAGTGTGTGTGTTGTGTTAGTGTATATAGTGTGTGTGTGTGTGTGTGTGTTGTGTCAGTGTATGCAGTGTGTGTGTTGTGTCAGTGTATGCAGAGTGTGTGTTGTGTCAGTGTATGCAGTGTGTGTGTTGTGTCAGTGTATGTGTGTAAATGTGCAATCTGGGGTGAGGGGGAGGGGGGGCATTTTAACATAATAAAAAAATATACATTTAATTAAATTGTTTCTCCCCCCTCCCTGCTTACCTGTGTCTAGGGAGGGGGGAGATTCCATCCCTGGTGGTCCGGTGTCATGGTGGGGCCCCCCGGGTTCCCGGCTACCGCAGAGGGGGCCCAGGCAGCACACTGCCTCTTCTCTTCGCTCTCCTCTAATAACTCTCGCGAGACCCGCGGAGCGTTGCCATGGCAACCGGGTCTCGCAAGAGTTATTAGAGGAGAGCGAAGAGAAGAGGCAGTGTGCTGCCTGGGCCCCCTCTGCGGTAACCGGGAAGCCGGGGGGCCCGCGGCTGCACACATAGATAGCAATATTCGCTATCTATGTGTGCAGGGAGGGAAAGTGGGGCCCAGGACTGCCAGAGCAGTCCGGGCCCCCCAGGGCCGCCGGGCCCGTGACAACCGTCATGGTTGTCACCCCCTGATGGCGGCCCTGAGGGGACCTACTAAAAGGAATGACAGTATGGAATGACCATAGACTTTAACAGGGCAGTAGAATGCCCATAGACTTTACCCCACTCCCTCTTGCATGTAAGCTCATTGAGCAGGTCCCTCAACCCCTCTGTTCCTGTGTGTCCAACTTGTCTGGTTACAACTACATGTCTGTTCGTCCACCCACTGTAAAGCGCCGTGGAATTTGTTGGCGCTATATAAATAATAACATAATAATAATACTAAAGATAATGCCCATAGAGTATAATGGGAAGCAACACATAAACTAATTTGCAGGCAAATCTGTGTTATGTAGCAAATTCATCTTTACCACAGGTGTTCCCCAAGTACAGCAGCAGATTGCAAAATTAAAAGTAACTGAGATTTTAGGTATTTTCTATGGAATGACAACAGGTGAATGATACAGTGGAATGCCTATAATGGGAAGCAATATGTAACTTGGAGTATGAACCGTGAAACATATCAAGTAAATCTTTTGCTGGCACACTCTCCAGGTTCAGTGGCAATTTTTAAAATTGAGATTAAGTGGGATTATCATTGTTTTCTATGGAATGATGTGGGGGGGGGGGGTGGAAAAGGGTTGGGGAGTAGATGAGGAATGGTCCAACTGTTCCATTATTAGTGTATAGTGAGTAATATATCAAATGCAAACAGTGATTTTTATGTGGTTTTTTTTAAAATAATTTATAACATTTTAAAGTGGAAGTCTCAGGAGTGCATGTTTACATTTCACCGAGCACACTGACAGTTGAAGATATCTGTTCTGCCCATGACTTCCTCTGTCTCTAGGTTTTGTATAAACCGATTCATTTTACATTTTACTCATCATCTTACTTATACTTCAACCTGCCACTCCCAGTGCTTAGTGCAACGGATGTTAAATGAAGACTTTTGTTCTATTTTTTAAAATTCTAAATAGAAGTAGTTAGTAGGTTAAGAGTAAGTTAGCTTTAAATTCATAAATGAGGTAGAAGTTTGGTGATAAGTAGTTTTAGCTAGTTTAGTGCAAAAAAAGGAAAATTATCAATAAAAGATGTGTGCAGCGACTGCACTTTGTGTGAATGTGCACTACCATAAAAAAAATAAAAAAACAGTATAGCATAAGGAATACAAACATAACCAGTTATACAAAACCTATAATGACCCTCTCCATAGTGGCCCCCTCATGTCACTTACTTGATTGCAATGCCTCATGCGCACTGCACTTGCATTAGGACTACCCCATAGAAAAAGCATTGTTTAATGCTTTCCTATGGGGTTTTAGATGACGCTGGATGTCATCTAAAAGCAAATCATTTATCAATCTTTCCAAAAGAAAAGTGTTCTGTTTAATTTTTTTTTTTCCACCACTCAAAATTTGGCACCCTTGTAAAATGGCAATTTCTATGGAAACAGGTATAATTTAAAATGAAAACAAACTCACTTTTAGAATACTAAAATAAATATAATCCACCACGCACTCATGCAGTGACATGGAGAAGCTTGGAAACCATAGGGGCTCCAGCAGGGTGGGCGCTACCATAATGCGGCCCGGGCGACCGCCTTAGAGCGCACCGGCCCTGGGGGCGCCATGCCAGGCTGTCAGGCAGGAGGGAAGACAGGACTCCACAGAGCAGGACAGTATGCACCCCAGGGACCTGTATGTACAGTAGGTATTTAATTGTGACTGTGTATGTATGTATGTATGTATGTTT
The DNA here is from genome assembly GCF_036172605.1 of Pelobates fuscus. Classification (NCBI taxonomy): domain Eukaryota; kingdom Metazoa; phylum Chordata; class Amphibia; order Anura; family Pelobatidae; genus Pelobates; species Pelobates fuscus. The sequence goes on from NC_086322.1 coordinate 153,186,360, forward strand.
GTCACTGTGTCCTTGTATGTATGTATGTCTGTGTGCATGTAAGTATGTTTGTCTCTGTTCGCCTGTATGTATGTGTCTGTGTGCGCATGTATGTCTCTCTGTGCATGTATGTCTCTGTTCGCCTGTATCTATGTCTCTGTATGTAAATATGTCTCTGTGTGCATATATGTCTCTGTGAGCCTGTATGTATGTCTCTGTGTGCATGTATGTCTCTGTATGTAAATATGTCTCTGTGTGCATATATGTCTCTGTGAGCCTCTATGTATGTCTCTGTGTGCATGTATGTCTCTGTATGGCTGTATGTATGTATGTCTCTGTGTCATGCCTTAATTATGATATCCTCTTACTTCCTGGTTCCACGGAGCTTAGCCACACCTCTTTATGACACGGTCTCCCTATTTAATCTGACCGCACCAGCTGATCGACGCTGGATTAGTGAACTACGTTCCGTACTCACGAACCGGCTGCAACATCGTTGTGAAAGCCCTCTGTTACCGGACCGGACTGGAAGACTTCAAGTTCCTTCACCTTTCCTCATCCACGACTAAAGCTGAACTCTCACCATTCAGGATAAACCGCCTCTGAGGAGATCTCGGGAACCAGTGTTCTATGTGCCGGAAGCTAAGTAAAACCTCTGTGATAAGCGTTGCATCTCAAAGCTGTTATTTCCTGTCTCCAAAGTCCTTCGTTAAAACAAACTCGTTACAGCTAACTTCAACTCATGCTTTGTCTCAGTTAGCTGCATCTGTCTTACTTCAGTTTAAGTCTATGGAACATCTATTGTAACTTCTTATCACCTACTTAATTAATACTACTAAAGGACTCTTTCTGATTCAGTCATCGTTTACTACTTAAAGCTACAGTGCATATAATTGTGGACTTCAGTCATCGTTTACTACTTAAAGCTACAGTGCATATAATTGTGGACTTCAGTTATCGTTTACTACTTAAAGCTACAGTGCCTATAATTGTGGACTTCAGTTATCGTTTACTACTTAAAGCTACAGTGCCTATAATTGTGGACTTCAGTTATCGTTTATTACTTAAAGCTACAGTACCTGTAAATTGGAATTAAAGTCAATACCTTTTACTTTTTATAATAAATATTCAAACTATAAGAAATCTGCAGTTGTGTTCCTTCATAACAAATGTTTAGACGTGACAGAATAATCCAGCCATTGTAATGGATCCAGCAGATTTAGATTCTACTATAACTACGCTGAATCAAAGAGTTGATACACTAGCCCAAGGTGTGCAAGACCTGCAAGTTACTAACGAAAGAATTCTCACTTATGTCAGAGATCTACAAACTCATACTCCTCATACTATTCTGCACTCGGCTAGTGATCCTGCTGTATGTAACCCAGAAAAGTTCTCTGGAGATCGTTCAAAATACAGGGAGTTCCTCAACACCTGCAAATTATTAATTGCTTTGAAACCTAGATCTTATCCTACAGAAAGAACTAAAGTGTGTTCGGTTATTTCCTTTCTAAGAGGTGAACCTATGTCATGGGCCCATTCCTTTCTGGAAAACGATGACCCCATCTTAGACTCACTGGATGAATTTTTTGAAGCCATGTCTCTTCTCTATGAAGATCCTAACAAACAAGCTACAGCTGATTTAACAATCAGAACTCTACAACAAAGAAATAGACCCGTTGAAGATTACATTGCTGAATTTAAAAGATGGGCTGTAGAAACGCAATGGAATGACATCACATTGCGCAACCAATTTCGAATTGGTTTATCTGAAGCTGTAAAAGATGAACTATCTAGAACAGAACTCCCTACTACTTTGAACGCTCTAATTCACTTATCAATCAACATTGACAGAAGATTAAGAGAAAGAAAGGCCGAGAAAGCCCTTTTTCATTCTAAAGACCGTAAACCTTTTACTCCCTCAAAAGCTCCAGAAAAGACTTCCTTACCAAGTGAACCTATGGAAATAGGGGTAATAAGAAGTCCTCTCACTCCTGCAGAGAAGAACCGAAGACGTCAATTAAACCTATGCATGTATTGTGCCTCTCAAGATCATCTGGTCTCTGATTGTCCCTTATTAAAACGGACAAAGGCCGGTAGACAAGCCTATACCTCTGCAATCTTCAGTGCACTCCCCTCAACACCGACCACTCCGTTCACACCTATATCCCTTGTAATACAGTGGGATAAGGTGAGAATTGTTACTGAAGCTATCATCGATTCAGGTGCAAATGGAGTATTCATCGATTCAACCTTTGTAACAAAGAATAAAATTCCTTGTATTCGAAAAACCATTTCTGTTCCTATTAAAGTGATTGACGGCTCCTTTATCTCCTCGGGACCGATTCTTCATGAAACTATCCCTCTAAAGGTAAGCACCAATCATATTCATACTGAATTTCTAGTATTTGATGTTATTCCATCACCTCTCTATCCCGTTATAATAGGGATCAACTGGTTAAGGAACCACAACCCTCAAATTTCTTGGTCTCCTTTCTCTCTCACCTTTAACTCACATTATTGTAAAGAAACATGTTTACAGCAAATTCCTATTCTTCAGATCTCCAAAGAACCAACCATACCTTCTTGTTATTCAGACTTTTCAGATGTCTTCAGTAAAAAAGAAGCTGAAACGCTCCCACCTCATCGTTCCTACGATTGTCCTATAGACCTCATACCTGGTGCCCCAGTACCATTTGGGCACATCTACCCTCTCTCTGAGGCTGAATTGCAAATTCTCAAAGAATATCTAGATGAAAATCTACGGAAAGGGTTCATTAGACCCTCTAGTTCACCTGCTGCCTCAAGTATGTTTTTTGTAAGAAACAAAGACCAGACTATACGTCCTATCATTGACTACAGAGCTTTAAACAAAATAACAGTTAAAAATCGTTATCCTCTTCCCCTCATCAATGAACTGGTTGAACGATTGAAAACTGCTACCATCTACACTAAGCTTGACCTTCGCGGGGCATATAATCTCATCAGGATAAAGGCTAATGATGAATGGAAAACTGCTTTCCGAACAAGATATGGCCTCTTCGAATATCTGGTGATGCCTTTTGGCCTCTGCAACGCCCCTGCAACTTTTCAACATTTCATAAATGATATCTTTAGAGACCTATTGGACGTCTGTGTCATCATTTATTTAGATGATATTCTCATATACTCCAACACTCCTGAGGAACATAGAAAACATGTCAGATGGGTGATATCAAGACTCAGAACTCACAAATTATTCGCTAAACCCGAAAAATGTATTTTTCACGTCAAAGAAATAACCTTCTTAGGTTATGTCATCTCCCCTCATTCAATAGGTATGGATAATTCAAAAGTCGATTGTATCATCAACTGGCCTGTTCCCTCTACAGTAAAAGAATTACAGCGATTTCTAGGGTTCGCCAACTTCTACAGAAAATTTATTAAAAACTACTCTGAGATAGCTCACCCACTCAATCAACTTAACAGTAAAAAACATCCCTTCAATTGGAACGAGAAGGCTCAAACTGCCTTCACTGAATTAAAGAGAAAGTTTACAACAGCTCCTATTCTTCAACTTCCAAATCCTTCATATCTTTATGTCCTTGAAACGGATGCTTCGGAAATAGCAATTGGAGCTGTCCTTTCTCAACACAAAACTCCTCAAGAACCTCTTCATCCTGTCGCCTTCTTCTCAAGATCATTATCTCCTGCCGAAAAGAATTATCCTACAGGAGAAAAAGAATTATTAAGTATCAAAGTGGCTTTAGAAACCTGGAGACACCTTCTTGAAGGCGCTCAGAACTCTTTAATCATTTATACTGACCATAAAAATCTCGAATATCTTCACTCCAATAAAACACTGTCTGCTCGACAAGTAAGATGGAATCTCTTTTTTTCCCGGTTCAACTTCCAAATCGTCTTTAGACCTGGGTCTAGAAACAAAAAGGCTGATGCCCTTTCCAGGATCCATAAAGACACTAAAATTGAACCTCCTTCGCCTAAAGTCATTGGAATCTTATCTTCTCTTATTGATGACATTAAAGATCTCAGTGAAGATGCTCTCGAACTTCCTAAATCAATTAAATTATCCAAGAAAAACGGTCTCTACTATTTCAAAGACCGGATTTACGTACCTCCCTCTTTCAGAATTAAAGTACTCGAATGTATTCATGATTCTCCTCTGGCAGGTCATCCAGGTATAAAAAAGACCCTTGAATTGTCTAAAATATACTATTGGTGGCCTCGTCAAGACCAAACTATTGAATCTTATGTCAAATCTTGTTCTGTATGCCAAAGATCAAAACATGTCCATCATCAACCATTTGGTCAATTATTGAATTTACCAATTCCTGAACGACCTTGGCAATCCATTTCTATGGATTTCTTGGTAGAATTACCTCCTTCTCATCATCATACCACCATTTTAGTGGTAGTAGACCGCTTCACGAAAATGTCTCATTTCATTCCTTTAAAGAAGTTACCCTCATCCTCTGAACTTTCGAAAATATTTCTTGATAACATAGTTAAACTTCACGGACTGCCAGACGAAATCATTTCAGACCGAGGAACTCAATTTACCTCCAAATTCTGGAATGCATTATGTGCCACTCTTCATATCCAACGTAAACTATCATCTGCATATCATCCTCAAACAGATGGACAAACTGAAAGAGTCAACCAATGCTTAGAACAATATCTGCGATGTTATTGCTCTCACTTACAAGACGATTGGATAACCTGGTTACCTATGGCAGAATTCGCATACAATAACTCTTTTCATACCAGCAGTAAAATGACTCCATTTCTATCCAATTATGGATTTCATCCTTCCTCATTTCCTGCTCAGACAGTTTCTTCATCTAATCTCTCCGATTCGAATCAAATCTCTCATATGTCCTCTTTATTCAAGAAATTGCATGAGAATCTAGAATTGGCCTCCTCCAATCAAAAGAAGTTTTTTGATACAAAAAGACAACCTTCACCTTATAAAATCGGTGATCTTGTCTGGCTTTCCTCAAAGAACATCTCTACAAATCGTCCATCAAAGAAGTTAAGTTCTCTTTTTCTTGGTCCTTTTCCAATAATATCGGTTATCAACCGTAATGTTGTTAAATTGAAACTTCCACCAACTTTAAAGCTACATCCTGTTTTTCATGTGTCCTTGCTGAAGCCTCATCATCCTGACCCTTTCCAAAGAAATGTCACTACTTCTCCTGATCCCATATTGGTCCAGGGTGAAGAAGAATACGAAATTCAAAGTATACTGGATTCAAGGATCCATCGTGGCTCCTTACAATACCTCATCAGATGGAAAGGATATGGAATTGATGAAGATACATGGGAAAACTCCTCTGTCGTTCATGCTGACAAATTAATTTCCAAATTTCACAAAACGTTACCCTTCTAAGCCAAGTCAATAGCACCCAGAGGTTGCTCGTTAAGGAGGGGATACTGTCATGCCTTAATTATGATATCCTCTTACTTCCTGGTTCCACGGAGCTTAGCCACACCTCTTTATGACACGGTCTCCCTATTTAATCTGACCGCACCAGCTGATCGACGCTGGATTATTGAACTACGTTCCGTACTCACGAACCGGCTGCAACATCGTTGTGAAAGCCCTCTGTTACCGGACCGGACTGGAAGACTTCAAGTTCCTTCACCTTTCCTCATCCACGACTAAAGCTGAACTCTCCCCATTCAGGATAAACCGCCTCTGAGGAGATCTCGGGAACCAGTGTTCTATGTGCCGGAAGCTAAGTAAAACCTCTGTGATAAGCGTTGCATCTCAAAGCTGTTATTTCCTGTCTCCAAAGTCCTTCGTTAAAACAAACTCGTTACAGCTAACTTCAACTCATGCTTTGTCTCAGTTAGCTGCATCTGTCTTACTTCAGTTTAAGTCTATGGAACAGCTATTGTAACTTCTTATCACCTACTTAATTAATACTACTAAAGGACTCTTTCTGATTCAGTCATCGTTTACTACTTAAAGCTACAGTGCATATAATTGTGGACTTCAGTCATCGTTTACTACTTAAAGCTACAGTGCATATAATTGTGGACTTCAGTTATCGTTTACTACTTAAAGCTACAGTGCCTATAATTGTGGACTTCAGTTATCGTTTACTACTTAAAGCTACAGTGCCTATAATTGTGGACTTCAGTTATCGTTTATTACTTAAAGCTACAGTACCTGTAAATTGGAATTAAAGTCAATACCTTTTACTTTTTATAATAAATATTCAAACTATAAGAAATCTGCCACAAAGCAAAGGGTAATAGGCGCTCGCTATAGTAAGTGATGGACAGGCAGCAGTGTACAAAACAAGGATTCCCAAAACCTTGTATGTGAAATAGAAATCGGAAGAAAGGAGTGTATACCGCGCCTAGAGGTATTAATATAAAAAATTATACATACATATATTCGATGGAAATTTTGACAGTAGATGGTAACCTCAAAATAAAAAGCAAAACATAATAGTGCAATACAGTAAATAAACAAAAAAGGTCAAATTAAGCTATACACAGTCCACTCACATGGGGATGAGCTATAACAGAGCTCAGCTGTGATGCGCCTGGACGGTATAATCCCCGTCTCGGGATGTATGGTGGTATTGCTTCAGGGATTTTCCAAGGTGCAGTAGTGCGTAGATCATAAAATTAAAATATAGCAGCATATGGTGAAGTACGTACTAATAGAGTAGTAACAAGTATAAAAGGTATTGTACTTACAATTTCTAGAGCATAAAACCTGCTCTAGTATAAACAGCCTAGGTGGTATAATCCCCACCAGGGATATGCAGGATCCAGGGAGTAGAAGATGATAATAATAAAAATATATAGAAAAGTATGCTAAAAAAAGTACTTTAATATATAAAACAATCAGGTATAATAACAAGTATAAATAAAAGTCCACTTTACGCGTTTCGCCTCACAGGGCTTCTTCAGAAGTGTGGATCATCTCCCTCATGCCATCCGTTTATATATGGCTGTCAATTAGGAAAATTCGTTGGTGGTGTGGTGGTTCCTAGTTCCGGGTTTGCTGTCTTGGAACGCTCGTTTTCATTTCCGGGTAGTGTCTGTGGAACGCAGGTGTCGCCAGAATGGTGACGCGGCACTCGCGTCGTACCGGAAATGACGTGATAGGTGCGTCATTCCGGAATATTGGCCAGAATGATCGTGATGCTCAGGTGGAACGCACGCAACGTTAGAGAACAACGTGCGTTGCGTTCCAGAGTGTCTATGTAAACAGATAGCTGCAATAGATAAAATAGATGTGGGCACGGTAATCTGAATAATTTGCGCCATATTAGATATGGGCACCGAGTGTGTGTATCATAAGGTGTTGTTAACACTTCAATGTATATTACATTCACTTAAAGCAATATAACTATAACATCAGAGTGGGGTAATCTCAAACTTAGGGGTAATCTGATATATATATATATATATACGGTATATCAATATATATGTAGCATAAGTATATGGAGCAAAAATTGCTTACAATAAATATAATGAAAACGTAAAATTATAAATATTATGCATAAGACAAAATATGATTGTAATACATACGTTAAACTAAACAGTGACCCCACAACAGACATAAAGAATAAACTAAATGTGTTTCTAAAAAAAGGTAAAGATATGGGGATCCTAAATAACAAAGAATATAACTACATCAACAATCCATCTCCTAAGATTCCGGTTATATACTTCCTGCCAAAGATTCACAAAAACTTAAATAATCCCCCTGGCCGTCCAATTGTATCCGGTATAGGATCACCCCTCCCAAACCTTTCCGAATACATTGACATAATGTTACAACCGTATGTAAAACAAACCAAATCATATTTAAAAGATACAATAGACTTTTTAAAAAAATTGGAAAATGTCGTCTGGGATACAGACTATACTATGATCACCTGTGATGTACAGTCTTTGTATACTATTATAAAACATGACAGAGGTTGTAAAGCAATTAGATCTATTCTGGAAAGGGATGACTCTATGCCCCAAGAGCATATTGAATTTTTAATAGAAGGCATAGACTTGATTTTAAAGCACAATTACTTCTGGTTTAAAGATGGTTTTTATTTGCAAAAAACAGGAACAGCTATGGGTACCAGGTTTGCACCCAGTTATGCCAACCTCTATATGGCGGAGTGGGAAGTCCATTTGGAGGGGGCATGACTGGGTGGAATGCCTGGTATCCTATTCCCGATACATAGATGATCTATTTTTTATCTGGAAGGGATCTGAGAGCTCAGCCAAAGACTTTATTTCTCTTCTAAATAGGAATGATGATGGTATTATTTTAACTGCAGATTTTAGCAATTCGATGGTTACTTTTTTAGATTTAAATATTTACATTAAGAACAATAAAATACACACAAAAACTCATTTTAAAGATGTAAATGTGAACAACTATATAAGTACAGACAGTTGCCACAACAAGATATGGCTAGATAGCATCCCTAAAAGCCAAATTATGAGACTCAAAAGGAATTGCTCAGATACATCAACTTTTCTGAAACAAGCAAACACATTAAAAGAAAGTTTTACACAAAAGGGATACGATGCAAAAAATATAGATTTAACAATCAAGAAAACAGCTACAATAGATAGAAACCAGTTAATACATAAATCAAAACCCCGGCCAAATCAGGGAAATCCAGATTTTACCTTACCAATTGTTTTAGATTATAACAATAAAAATAAACAACTGAAAAAAATTTTAACCAAGCACTGGCACTTACTAAAAGAAGACGAAATTCTGGGAAAAATAATCCCAGATAAACCGAAAATAGTATTCAGAGGTGCTCCAAATTTAAAGATGCATTTAACTAAGAATTTTACAAAGAATAGTCCCAATAAAACCAATAATTTTATGGATAATAAAGGTTTTTATAAATGCAATTGTTGCATAGCGTGCAAGAAAACTAAAAAAACAAAAAGAATGGTGACGGAATTTAAATCTAATAATACAGGCAAGAAATACAATATAAAGGACGTTATTACATGCAACAGCAAAAATTTCATTTATTTACTGGAGTGCCCGTGCGGCCTCCAGTATGTGGGCAGAACTATTAGACCCTTAAAAATAAGAATAGCAGAGCATTGTAGAAACGTCGAAAAATGTTTAAAAACCCACTCTATACCCACACATTTCTGCTTGCACAATAATGACCCCAAGCACCTTTCATTTACTGGTATAGCTGTAGTAAAAAAACATTGGAGGGGAGGGGATATTGTCAAAAAGATCGGCCAGATTGAAATGAAGTGGGTGTACCAGCTTGACACCCTACACCCTAACGGGCTGAATGCAGATTTTGACCTCTACAATTTTCTATAAATTTTTATTAAAATTAATAAAATATTTTTTATAAGCTTTTATGGTTTTTACCCCTTTTAAAGATCTGCTTATTTTTATTTTTATTTTTATTTTTATTTTTATTTTTATTTTTACAGATTTTTTTAATTTCTTTTGATCTTTTTTACATTTATCAGCACCCCTCTTAAAATCCACTTGCTCTGCATGATTTTTGGTTTTATATACATTTCCCTGCCTGTAGTAATATATTACAGTATGACCTTGACCTCCAAGTTACGCTATGTACGATATTTATTGTAAGATATTATGTTTTACTCATTTATGTAATATATATATTTTGTCTTATGCATAATATTTATAATTTTACGTTTTCATTATATTTATTGTAAGCAATTTTTGCTCCATATACTTATGCTACATATATATTGATATACCGTATATATATATATATATATCAGATTACCCCTAAGTTTGAGATTACCCCACTCTGATGTTATAGTTATATTGCTTTAAGTGAATGTAATATACATTGAAGTGTTAACAACACCTTATGATACACACACTCGGTGCCCATATCTAATATGGTGGCTAATTATTCAGATTACCGTGCCCACATCTATTTTATCTATTGCAGCTATCTGTTTACATAGACACTCTGGAACGCAACGCACGTTGTTCTCTAACGTTGCGTGCGTTCCACCTGAGCGTCACGATCATTCTGGCCAATATTCCGGAATGACGCACCTATCACGTCATTTCCGGTACGACGCGAGTGCCGCGTCACCATTCTGGCGACACCTGCGTTCCACAGACACTACTCGGAAATGAAAACGAGCGTTCCAAGACAGCAAACCCGGAACTAGGAACCACCACACCACCAACGAATTTTCCTAATTGACAGCCATATATAAACGGATGGCATGAGGGAGATGATCCACACTTCTGAAGAAGCCCTGTGAGGCGAAACGCGTAAAGTGGACTTTTATTTATACTTGTTATTATACCTGATTGTTTTATATATTAAAGTACTTTTTTTAGCATACTTTTCTATATATTTTTATTATTATCATCTTCTACTCCCTGGATCCTGCATATCCCTGGTGGGGATTATACCACCTAGGCTGTTTATACTAGAGCAGGTTTTATGCTCTAGAAATTGTAAGTACAATACCTTTTATACTTGTTACTACTCTATTAGTACGTACTTCACCATATGCTGCTATATTTTAATTTTATGATCTACGCACTACTGCACCTTGGAAAATCCCTGAAGCAATACCACCATACATCCCGAGACGGGGATTATACCGTCCAGGCGCATCACAGCTGAGCTCTGTTATAGCTCATCTCCATGTGAGTGGACTGTGTATAGCTTTATTTGACCTTTTTTGTTTATTTACTGTATTGCACTATTATGTTTTGCTTTTTATTTTGAGGTTACCATCTACTGTCAAAATTTCCATCGAATATATGTATGTATAATTTTTTATATTAATACCTCTAGGCGCGGTATACACTCCTTTCTTCCGATTTCTATAAGAAATCTGCAGTTGTGTTCCTTCATAACAAATGTTTAGACGTGACACTCTGTATGTATGTTTTTGTACGCATGTATGTATGTATGCCTCTGTACGCATGTATGTCTCTGTATGTATGTGTATGTACTCGAATGTCCGAATTGCCCGAAATTCGTCCGAATTCACATTCGGACCGCAACGAATTGCACATGTCTAGTTTCAACTACCAAACCAAAAAACGTAAAAGCCCGAATAAACATGGTAGTTTCATCACATGTAGCTCTAACAAGAGCTAGTGATTATAGCCAGTATAGCAATCCAAGGCAGGTATAGCTGTTTCCTACAATCACGAGACGAGGCGGCATGTTGAGGGTGAAGTGAACTGACTTTAAATGGGACCACACTTGGCCTTTTATAACAGTCCCCATGATAGCCCCGATCAGCATATCCAAAAATCGCCAAGATCGGTTCAAGGGTTCAGGAATTTCCTGGAAGTCATAGTTTTGGCCGACCACACGCATGGTCCCATGCCTAAAACAGTTCCATAGAATTGCGGCTAAGTGCCAGTGGGGACCGACCGGGAACCGCAAAGTTTTCATGCCGAAAATAGTTCCAGGGCATTCGTGGATAAGTGCCCCTGAAGTCTATTCGCGGTTTGGTCTATGCGAACGTGACGAGGCTCAGTTCATCACAAAAATACACTACACAATACATTCAAAAGAGGGGATATGAGGGGGGCGGAGCCTTACCTCGGAGCTGCATGGACGTGCATGCCGCGAGCTCCTGCCGAGCAGGCAGAATCTGTGGCTAAATTCATGGCTACTGAGCCCACAGCACATCCAGGGTGCTCTACCCACACTGGGGGAGCACCGCTGAACGCAACGATGCCTCACAGATGCCCATCGGAACCGGGTAGCCGGCACGCCACGTGCGGCCTAATGGCGATGGAGCTGGGGGGAGGCGGCCGCTCTCCCCAGGGCCAGACCCAGCAATCGACGCTGATGGTCTCCTACCCCCCCCCCTTGGACCGGTGGGGGTCATCCCGGTCCGCACTAGAAGCCCGGCTCCCACCCGACCGCCACTGTATACCAAGCACAGCGGACGCGTGGCAGAGCCCGGACCACACATGATGGCAGAGGCCCCTATGCAGACGTTTGAAACTCCCAGCCAAACATGTGAGACCCTCCTCGAATACTATGACTCCAGGCTGGAGGCAATCTTCCAAGCCTTCTGGGACAAGCTGGAGGCAAGTACCACCAACACCCACCCCACACGAGGTATGAAGCGAAGCCCACTGGAGATGGCGGGAAAATTACCCACGGGGAGGACACTCACCCAGGCAACACAATATGCCATCCGCCGCACCTCCAAGCCGGGAACCCACCCGCCGTATAAACCGCAAAGGCGGAAGATTCCTCGTCGCATGCGGCGCCAAGCACCCAGGAGACCCGGTCACACCACCTCTAGAAAGGACTCATTCATACGCCCTCAAGCCTGCAGTATCATCAGGTGGGCCCAAAACAAGGCCTGGGGCTGGACCGCGACCATACCAGGCCCCTGCCCAGACGACGGGCCAACGAGCCAGTGGCAGGACCCAGCGGAGCTGCACCTTTCTGTGCCCCAGCAGGACTCTCACGCACCTCCAATATCTTTCCCTGCGCTGGGTATAGGCTAAAAGTGGACCCACACAGCAAGGCCCACAGAGGTACTCGCTTAAAGCCTCTACTACAATAGACGCTAGATATGCCAGATTGCAGCCCTCTACACAGAGACTCATTGCCAATGCAGAATTGCAAAGAAATGTACACTGTTTGACCACTCTTATCTAGCTAGCACTCTCACAATACACCTTACATAAATGTATATTGCTGTACCACACATAAGCCTGTCAGCTAACCACTTATAGAAGCTGCGCTCGGCGGCCTGGCACTCATGCATAACTCGCCTTCTTCACACTCGCAAATTCCAAGCATGCATCATACCTATGGCTTCACATAGAAACACATGTTCAACGGCAAAGACTACACTCTATGCTCCAGTTACTCTTTATAAATGAATCTCACAATTGCCGATATAACTAATCTACTCGCAACAAACTTAATTGTGCATATAGCCTGTCTTATAATTAAAAAAAATGTGCAACTGTTTATCGCCATGACATTGTATACATTACCTTGCCTGTGTCTGCTGTTGTGGCATCACAGGATTGTTTGTAATCTTTACTGCACCAAAAATAAAAACACACACAGGTGAAGATGCACTTTTTGGGGGGGGGGGAGGGAGGAGGCAAAATGCATCTTTGCCTGTATAGCTAAAAATCCTTGCACCGGCCCTGGGCTCCAGTAATCTTTCATATTTGCCTGGACTCAATCTATATGCTAAAGCATTGGTTAAAAAATGTCTCATGTCTTCCTATCCCTTCCCGGTTCGGCATACCAGCTCACAACCCATTTAATTCTCTCCTCACCCTCAGTGAGCCCAGTTTGCAAGCACTTCGTGGATTTACTCACTCCTGTAATTCTCATATGTAGTCACTTATCTTGACTTGATACCTCTCTTGCCTTTACCCTGACTACAATTCGTATATTCATTTGTTTTCTTTTATTTTAAAAATGTGCAACTTATCTTGACCTGTTATGTGGTGTCCATGCTTTACTACTCAATCTATGTCTAAACAAAAAGTAAATTCTGATTTATGTATCCATACCACTAATCACCAAAAATAAAGAAAAAAGGGAATACCGGTATATAGAAAACATAATTTCCCACTGTTTGTCTATAACAAGTACGACACAACTAATTAAATAGTTAAATTTGTAAAAATAAATAAATGTGATTAAAATAATGACTAAATTTAACAGTCATTTTAAAGAACACTTTGATAAATATCCCCAATAATATGCAGCCTACAGTTTTTCAGGCAGAAATTCCAGGATATAAAAGTTACCTATATTCAGTAGTGCAGAGAGATAAGTTCAAACATATGTAATAGATATGGGAATAAACTGCATTTTAGAGGCAGTGGTTAATAGGATTTGGAAGGAAAAGCAGAATAAAAAATAATTAACTAATTTAAATTAACAGCTTGGTTCTGATTAGTTTCTTGGTGTTTCAAAATGCAGCAAAAAAAATCAATTAATGATCACAGTCAAAAAAATAATGACAGCTTCCTGTCTGCAATTAAACACAGAGTTTGTAGAGCAATAATAGTGGAAGTAGGTTAAGACAACTTGACATAATAATAATTAAACCTTTCTATATTTGCATAGGACTCTCCCGTCCATTGTCTCAAAGGACTGCAAATGATCAATGGGCCCTACTGTTTGTAGAGTAGCACCAAATATGAGTCTAAATCCTTTATTAATTCATTCCTAAAGGTGTCTTAATAAATTATGAATTAATCTGAGCTACACTTAGCGGTCACTCTAATTACACTTTCTTGTTAACATAATAAGCCATACAGTGCACATTGTGGCTCTTGTTCAATATATAAAGCATTCAGACCAAGGTCCAGAGGTTTAAAAGACTGTAGGGTCAGGATTGTGGTAAACCACAGTATTCCCTGGATCCACATTGTCTTATGTCACTGGTAGAGTTTGATGGTGGTGAGGTAATGATTTAGGAAATATATTTTTGTACTCATTTTAGGTTCCTTGTTCAATGCTACAGTGTTGCTAAACAATTTTTCTGATGATGTTCATCCCAATATGGCCACATACCCATTTTCATATGTCATTTGCTATAATGTTGACCACCTCCAGCGGTTTCCTTGAATATCACAGTGACTTCAATTAACTAGTCCCGAGATGACAGAATGCAGTATAAATGGTATAAAAAATATAACATTTCAGATAAATGGTAAGGAGTTGTCAAATGTCTTGCTGACAAATCTTTAGGAACTGATTCTATCGAGTCAGCATGAACCACATTCCCTTAATAATGTTTGCAGATCTTACTGAATATCTAGTGTGAAGAATTCATATTAAACTGCAGGCAAACGTGGTTTCTATCTGGTAGTAGGTCTATCTAACAAAATGTCCACTGAATGTTTATAGTAAAAGCATACAATATTGCACTATTTTATAGTATATATATATACACACACACACAAGTCCAAACTTTTGCACTCCAACAGTGAAAAAATAAATAAATACCTGGTGCCCAGTCACACATTCATAAATATCTGCAAAGATACCGGCACTCCAAGGGTTTCATTCAGGTAGGTTCTTTTTTTGACGAATTCCAGCAAGTCAAAGTTTTAGTCCCTCTAGGGAACTTTCATCAGGACATCACAAGTGATCACAAGTCCCTAAAGGGAATGAAACATTAACTTGCTAGAATTCGTCAAATAAAGAACCTACCTGAATTTTTGTAGATATTTATGAATTTATTTATTTTAAGATGCATTGCATAAAAATTGCATTTCAAAACTCTGAATTATGGCATGGTTAATTATTTTCATCCTGATCAAGAAATCAAAAAAGTAATGACTCTGACCATGATGGCATGAGATTAGACTTATAGATCAGTCATGGTGTCATCCCACATTTGAAGCTTGCTAAACAATAGGTACTTTATACACATCTGAAGTGCTTTGATTCGCCTACTTTTTATTATTATTAGTTTATTATGTATATAGCGCCATCAGATTCCATAGCGCTGTACAATGGGTGGACTAACAGACATGTTATTGTAACAGAGCACAGGAACAGAGCGGTTGAGGGCCCTGCTCAATGAGCCTACATTCTACAGGGAGTGGGGTATAGTGACACAGAGGGTAAAAGTAGGGGTACAAAGGAGGTTGTTAGAAAAGTTTTCACTGAGGGCTTAGTAGGTAATTTTGATAGTTGCAGGAGAGGCGTCATGGGGGGTGGGGGATAAAAAACTCTTAATTTATATATTTTCTTGAAGAAGTGAGTTTTCAATGATTTTTTGAATGAATGGAGACTGGGTGAAAGTCTTACAGAGAAGGGAAGGGAGTTCCACAGAAGAGGTGCAGCCCTGGGAGTACGGACAGGGAAATATACGTAGGTCTTTGGCAGAGTGTACGGGCCTCGACGGGACATACTTGTGTAATAGGGAGGATAGGTAGGTGGGAGCAGCATTATGTAGGGACTTGTAAGCAAGCATCAGAATTTTAAATTAAGCCCTTTATATAACTGGAAACCAATGCAGGGACTGACAGAGCAGGGAGGCGTGGGAGGTGAGAGAGGATAGGAAAACGAGCCTTGCTGCCGCATTCATTATAGATGGCAGCAGTGCAATCTGGGAGCACAAAAGACCACTGAGAAGGGGATTGCAGTAGTCAAGGCGAAGTTTTGACCAAAACACGGTCTTTTTCAAGATCAGAATGGTTCTGATCTTGAAAAAGACCTTGTTTTGGTCGAAACGTCGATCCATTGAACTCTCTTCTGCACAATAAATCTAGTAATTTTTCAAATCCAGGAGAGCACCTTACTATTTTTTCTATATACAAATCGCTGGTTTGCACCCTGGTACGTATTTTTGTATATATTGTATAGGTAGTGTGCCAAACCCATCTTTTGTCTTATATACATTTATACACAAATTTATACACACATAGAGTAAAGAACAAGCACGCCCAGGTGTGTTATAATGACAAAGAAATAGTGGTTAAAGATACATTGTTTCAAAAATATACAAGTAGTTGGGGCGGGGCTTGAACGCTGAAGAAACCAGACGCATGTAAACGGAGCTCCGAGCCCCAAACAGCGAAAAACGCCTGAAATTACCCCATTATCCCTCAAATTTCACTGGCACACACCAAGCAACCTAATGGGGAAAAAAGGTAAAAGACCGGTACCACACAAGCCCACCCCAGGACTAACGATCGGGGAAATGTGGATGCACGCATGAGGAGCCACAGAGGCCAACATGGCGGCCCAACACGGAGGGTGCTCGGACTTCTCCGAGGAATTATCCGAGGAGGAGGAAGGGGGATACCTGCCACCCCCTGACCCACCGCGGCAGACTAAACGCCAGAGCAAAGTGGCAGAACCAGAACAGCTCACCGTGGCGATTATGAAAGGAATGATGGCGGACCTGAAAAACAGCTTCCGCGAAGAGGTCTCAGCACTTCGAGCGGACCTACAAGGCCTGACAGGCCGCATCTCCACGCTTGAAGGCTCATCGCTAGCCCAAGCCCAGGAAATCTCCGCGCTACACCACACGGTGCAAGACCTGGAGCACCAAAACCGGCAGTACGAACAACGCCTGGCGGCCCTGGAGGATGCCAGGCGCGCCTCTAATGTAAAAATCAGGGGAATTCCAGAGGCCATCGCTGACGCCGAACTACCAAAACTAGTCGACCGCATATTACTCTCAACCCTGCCACATGGGCGGCATGAGACGATCACCCCAGTGGGGGTCTTCCGAATCCCCAAGCCCTCAAATGCACCACACACTGCTACGAGGGATGTCATCTTGAACCTCCGTAACAGCGGACATAAAGCAATGATCCTCGCTGCCTTCAGGGGCAAGACTCCCTTCAGGTATGAGAATATGGAAATCTCTCTGTACCCGGATCTATCCAGCAGCACCTTGGCGTGGCGCCGAACGCTCAGACCCCTCACCTTACTCCTCCGGGCCCACAAAATGGACTATCGGTGGCGACCTCCCAGGACTCTATCGGTCACAAGAGGGTCGACCACACACAGCATCCAAGACATACGGGATGCCCCGGCCTTTCTCCAGCTACTGAACCTACCCCAAGATTTGCTAACACCGACGGAGTCAGCCACGACGGGCAATGCCAACACCTGCTCCCCAGAACGCACCCATACGTGGGATCCAGATCGGAGCGCTCCGTTTGTACCCCAAAGCTCCACTCCAGAGGCCTATGCAACTGTCACGTCGTAGGGACTTTGAGACACTCAGAGGCTTGGCCCGGACGCATTCACCTCGCACATGTTACACCGGGACCACTGGAGCATACGCCGTCAGGACTGGTAAATTACAAAATATCCCACACTGTGACAGTACACCGTTGAACTGCTATGAGCTACTCAGCTTCACTGTCCCGAACAGGAACACCATTGTTAAGGACAGTTGCCGATACCCCTAACATGTACTTATTGCATTGTTGCCTAGGCCGCTACCTACGAACAGCATTATATTACTTGTTTAGTGACAGTGTGTATCACAGCTTTATTATTATTATTTCATTCTGTTATCACAATGTGTACCGAGTATAGCTTAGGGTGTAA
This sequence comes from Pelobates fuscus, assembly GCF_036172605.1. Lineage (NCBI taxonomy): Eukaryota > Metazoa > Chordata > Amphibia > Anura > Pelobatidae > Pelobates > Pelobates fuscus. The sequence goes on from NC_086322.1 coordinate 153,204,395, forward strand.
GCACGATCGCTAGCCGATTTCTGTATTAAGCTAAACCTATCCGATACAATAACTAACAGAAACGAATACTCAGCAAAACTCCCGCTATGTTTTCGGGAGATTCTCCTAGATGTAACAACTCCTGCGAAAATCAAGCTATCAGAGCTAGTCAGCACAACGGCCACACAAGCTGATATACGCAATGCAGAGCATTGCATTTTTGGTTTCAGTTTACCCCTTCCCGTAACTCTTCTTTGCCATACGACTAATCCTCACCGTTTAGGCAAGCATGAGGCGCGGAGCATAACCTGCCTATCCCACCGACCTCATTTTTCAGACTATAAAGTTTTTAGTTTTTTTCTACTATTCACAGTCTGTTTACTAGTTTTAAACAGTTTAGGTTATATTTGTTCATATTTGCCAGCCTGTAGGTCTGCTATCCTACAAATAAGTCAGATTACTTTCTTGGAAAAAGTGTGATGTATGGACCGCCAAGACGGGCAGTGTTCTGAAAACTACATGCAAACACTGTCGTGGCCAGGGCCGGACTGGGCATTAAAAGCAGCCCTGGAAAAAAAAATTTTACCAGCCCCATAATGCGTCGCGCCAGCATAGTGTGCAGATACAGAGTTAGAAAAGAGAACTTAAAATTAAAAATTATTACTCCAACGTAAAAAAAGCACTTACCGTATATACTCGAGTATAAGCCGACCCGAATATAAGCCGAGGCCCCTAATTTTATCCCAAAAAACTGGGAAAACTTATTGACTCGAGTATAAGACTAGGGTGGGAAATGCAGCAGCTACTGGTAAATTTCTAAATAAAATTAGATCCTAAAAAAAATATATTAATTGAATATTTATTTACAGTGTGTGTATAATGAATGCAGTGTGTGCGTATGTGTGTGTGTATGAGTGCAGCGTGTGTGTATGAGTGCAGTGTGTGTGTGCATGAATGCAGTGTGTGTGTGCATGAATGCAGTGTGTGTGTGCATGAATGCAGTGTGTGTGTGCATGAATGCAGTGTGTGAATGCAGTGTGTGCAGGGCCGGTGCAAGGATATTTGCCGCCGTAGGCAAAAAAAAATTTGCCGCACCCTCCCCCCCCATATGTCCTGACTTCCCCTCCTCCTCCCTCAGTGGTCCTTACTTCCCCACCCCCGTGTTCCTTCACTCCCCCCCCAGTGGTCCTGACTCACCCCTCCCCTAGTGGTCCTTACCCTCCCCTCCCCTAGTGGTCCTTACTTCCCCCTCCCCTCCCATAGTGGTCCTTATCCCACCCCCTCCCTCTCATAGTGGTCCTTATCCCCCTTCTCCCTCCCATAGTGTTCCTTATCCCCCCCTCCCTCCCATAGTGGTCCTTATCCCCCCCTCCCTCCCATAGTGGTCCTTATCCCCCCCCCTCCCTCCCATAGTGGTCCTTATACTCCCTCCCTCCCATAGTGGTCCTTATCCCCCCCCTCCCTCCCATAGTGGTCCTTATCCCCCCCCTCCCTCCCATAGTGGTCCTTATCCCCCCCCTCCCTCCCATAGTGGTCCTTATACCCCCCCCTCCCTCCCATAGCGGTCCTTATACCCCCCTCCCTCCCATAGTGGTCCTTAACCCACCCCCTCCCTCCCATAGTGGTCCTTATAACCCACCCCCTCCCTCCCATAGTGGTCCTTATACCCCCCCCCCCTCCCATAGTGGTCCTTATACCCCTTTTTTTGTTATTATTAATTTTTTTTTTTTATTATTATTATTTTTTTATTATTATTTCTTATTTTATTTATATTTTTTTTTTCGTCCCCCCTCCCTGCTTGATATATGGCAGGGAGGGGGGCTCTCCTTCCCTGGTGGTCCAGTGGCAGTTCAGTGGGGGGGGAGAGGGGGGCTGGCAGAGCTGTAACTTACCTGTCCTGCAGCTCCTGTCAGCTCTCTCCTCCTCTGCGCCGTCCGTTCTGCTCTTCTGTCAGCTCCCAGTGTAAATCTCGCGAGAGCCGCGGCTCTCGCGAGATTTACACTGGGAGCTGACCGAGGTGCTGACCGGACGGCGCAGAGGAGGAGAGAGCTGACAGGAGCTGCAGGACAGGTAAGTTACAGCTCTGCCAGCCCCCCTCTCCCCCCAGTCTGTATTATGGCAATGCAAATTGCCATAATACAGACCTTGACTCGAGTATAAGCCGAGTTGGGGTTTTTCAGCCCAAAAAATGGGCTGAAAAACTCGGCTTCTACTCGAGTATATACGGTATATGGTTCAAAATAAACAAAAGTGCTGATTTATTTTAAGCAGATGTGCCTTTGCATGTAATCAATGTTTCAGTCCAACTACCATGACATATTAAGGAAAGCTTGGTAATGGGACTGAAATGGTGAATGTATGTTGGGCACAACTGTAAAAAATTGACGTTATCTTGTTTACTTTGAAGTCCTGTGGGTGCGCTCTTCACTTTTAAATATGTTATTGTGCTGGAGTGTGCACCTACCTAGCAACAAGACTGGGCCAATATCTGCTCATTACATATGGTACATATTAATGACATTTCTCTGTGTATTATGCATATATAAATGTACATTAATATATGTGTAAATATAATAGACATAATTATATATATATATATATATATATATATATATATATATATATATATATATATATATATATATCTAATACACACATTAATATACATGTCATATACCAGTGGAGGATCCAGAGCCTGATCCCGGGAGGGGCACTTGTAGATTATTTAAAGAAAAAATCCATGCACAATAACCACTACTGCTCTGTGTAGTGGTTATGGTGCAAGGAGTGCCGGTGTTCTATCAGTCTGCTATACCTCGTCAGATTTCTATACCCTCGTCACTTCCGGGGAGGGGAAGCAGCTGGATCCTGTGCTGCACATGCGTGCTAGCACTCCTGCTACTCCTCCACAGCCAGGTCCTGGAAGGTAAGTAAAACTAGTGTTACACTTTCATTATAGTTAGTGCATTCACTAAGCTTAGGCACACGGGACATTTATTTCCACCCTCCCCTTGTGTCTCTTTATTCCCCCCTTGTCTCTTTATTCCCCTCCTCCCCTTGTGTCTCTTTATTTCCCCCCTCCCCTCATGTCTCTTTATTTCCCCCCTCCCCTCGTGTCTCTTTATTTCCCCCCTCCCCTTGTGTCTCTTTATTTCCCCCCTCCCCTTGTGTCTCTTTATTTCCCCCCTCCCCTTGTGTCTCTTTATTTCCCCCCTTGTGTCTCTTTATTTCCCCCCTTGTGTCTCTTTATTCCCCCCCTTGTGTCTCTTTATTCCCCCCCTTGTGTCTCTTTATCCCCCCCTTGTGTCTCTTTATTCCCCCCTTGTGTCTCTTTATTGCCCCCCTTGTTCGGGCTGCACAGCAAATGTGCATAATTCAGAAAACCTGACAGTTATTGAGTAGCTGGTAAACACGAACAGGATCATGAGAAGCAGTTAATGGAGTAGGAACACAGAATACATAACGCGATGCTTACCAGAATAATTTATATGGTATATAGGTAATTCAGATGGAGCTTGTGATGGACCGCTGGCACTCCGACCGAGTAGCTCCGCCAAGCGATACTCCTAGCGCTTGCCGAGGACTCCAAGCACTCCAACCGACACCATCAGCACTGCAGACCCCACTTCCAGCGATGCAGCTGCGCTGGGGTCTCGCCGTCTTTCACCCACCCTGGATCCAAGGCCAGGATCCAGCTTCCAGTGGGCAGGCCTCTCTTCTACCAGAGAGCGTAGCAGGAACAAGAACAGCTCTTACAAGAGCTTACCCTGGGGAGTATAGTGTGAATATAGCAATCCCCAGAGTGTAGTTATCCCATCCCCCAAGCATGAGCCAAGGCTTCAAGAAAGGGTCAAGTAGTTTTTTTTTTTTTTTTTCAATTCTTTATTTTCAGCGCATAATGTGAAATTTACACAAAAAAGGTGTTGTAACGGATACAGTAAAGTAAAGTATCGATATTGTAAACTTGGTATAACAAAATAACAGCGAGAAACATTATGCACATTTTTTTTGCTTTAAGAGGGCTGTTGGGTTGTAGCGGTATGTAGTCATGTGTAAGTGGGTGTGAGTTCATCACTGTTTAGTTGCCGTCACCACCAACGTTGCCTGGTTTGTGGTACCTGGTAGTGGGTGTCATGTTTAGGGGCTTTATGCTCGGAATACGTCGATGTCCTCTGTTTGGAGGAAGTTCTAGGATAAGCTCCCTGTGAGTCGCTAGGCTATTAGTGTGTGTCTATGGTATTTCCTAGTAGGTATGCACTGCGTGGTGGCTCGCTAGGTCCTGACTATTTGCGTGTGGTCTAGTTGCCAGGTTCAGGCCCCATCTCAGAGGGTGATTGCTATGGTGCATCTATGGGCGTCAATTACGGGGTGTATTATGGTGGTCATCAGTCCTATATAGCTATATCGTAGGTAAGGTGGGTCGCTGGCTGAGTGGTGTTTTTAAGGTCGTGTGCAGGCCCCTTTGTACATAGTTCCCCTATGACCCAGGGGATGGGGGGGGGGGGGGTGGGAGGGGAAGGAGGGTGGTAATAGAGCTCCGGAGTGTGTGTCCTCTTGTAACGGTTGTGGGTAAGACAATTTAACTAATGTAATGGGGCAAACTGTAAATCTTAAAAAGTCTCAGTGTCCCTCAACCGGGGTTGATGGGAGATGTTCTTGAGTCAGGTCGTGGCTTCGTGTGGTCCTCTGGGTTCTGATGTCGCTCGGTTTCCTGTTGGTCTCTGCTCGAGGCTTGAGCTTCCGTTCATGTCTTGTTTCTTTAGCCCCAATGTTGCTAGTAGCGCCGGTCCCTCCGCTGGATCTGTGACTTTGTAGTGTTTTCCCTCCTTAGTTACCCACAGAGTCTTCGGTGTCGCCCACCTGTAGGTGATGCCTGCTACTTGAAGGGTGGATGTGATTGGTTTCAGCGTTTTACGCCAAAGGAGTGTTTCCCTGCTTAGGTCCTGGAATAAGGAGAGTTGACAAGTCTCGAACGTGTAGGGGGTCTTCCCTTGAAATGCCGCCATTATTCCCAGTTTATCAGTCATGGTGCAGCAGCGCAGTATGAGGTCTCGGGACGCTGACTCTGGCGCCCGTGGTGACTTTGCTATCCTGTATATGCCATCAAACATAAACTGTCTGGCCCCTTTGGACGGTAGGACCGTTGCCACTAGGCGACTGATGAAATGGGGCAACTCTTCTAGTGGGATATTCTCTGGAACCCCCCGTATTTTTACGTTTTTCCTCCTGCCTCTGTCGTCCAAAATATTAAGTTGTCTGGCCATCGAGGTTTGTGTTGCTTTTAGGCTCAGCACTGTGTCCCCTAGTGTTTGGAGGTCCTGTTTCAGGTCTGCCAGGCCTGATTCAGTGGCTTGTGTGCGTGCTGTTACTGACTGCACCTCTGTGGTGAGTACTGCAAGGTCATCTTCCCACATTTGTTTTAGGTTTTTCTGCAGGCCCGCTAGCATTTCCTGGATGTCGCTTTTGGAGGCCGGTGTGTGGTCCCCCACCCTCTGCAGAGCCCGCAGGGGGTCAGTTTTGGGAAGGAGTGCGTCTGGGGGGTCGCCCGCCCTCAGCCGTGCTTCTGGTGGGTGAGTGATGGAGGGGGAGATGTCAGTGTGCTCTCCCTCCATTGATGAGGTTGGAGAGGGCCCTCGGGGCGTTTGATTAAGTGATGTGGCAGGGGATTGCAGCATTTGGCTGATGTCTCGCTGCATTCTAGGGTTAGGTGCAGGTTGCTTTTGTGACCTTCGCCCCATTGTACTTGCCTCTGTCTGGGCGTAGTATTCCGGCGTGTACCGCGGGTCCAGTCCCCAGGCGAGCTCTGTCGGCTGTCCGCCCGTGAGGTAGGCCTTGGGGCCTCGTTTTCGGGTTTTTCTGCCCGGGGTGGAAAAGAAGGGCATCTGTGGAATCCGTAGGAGTCACTGAGGCCGACCCACTAGTCGGATGCCATGTGCGATGCAGGATGCCGTTGATTTTTAAAAGATTAAGAGGATTTCGCTCCGGAGCTCTGGAAGATGGCGGCTGCTTCGTTCCGGCTCCAAGCTCCGCCCCCCAAGTAGTTCTGTTTCATGGAAGCAAGCACTCACAATTTATACAATTCCCCAGGCCAGAGGCACACCCCCTGGACCTGATGGTACACAGGCATACAAAGGACACAAACCAATCAAAACAATACAACAATGTCTGACACTCCCATTCATTACAGCAAAATCCTCCCCTCTGCCTGTGATATAATTACTGAACACAATGGGCTAACGTAATTATCACAGGCAGGAAAATATACAGTTTTACACAATATTCCTAACTTTAAAAGTATACATCTAATTCACTTACATATTCGGAACCAGCATACGCAGTATACAAACATATGTCAAAATCATACAAATTGGTCCAGTGGTTCAAAAGTTAGGTGGAAGTCCTTTTTGACGGACTGCAAGCATGGCTTGGGTGTGGTAAGCCAATTATCTCCAGATACAGAAAACATCTCCATTCATAACAAGAGCATACAAGAAAATACACAAAAATACATAATTCCAATCATACTGAACAGAACCCCCACATTCAACCTATCCCCAGACGGTTCTTAAACAGCCATACACATCAGGGCCATAGTCAGAAGGCATGATGCTAGCCATTAGTCCCCTCCAGGCCCAAGTGGCGATGTTAATTTCGCCACACATCTTCCCTTTGAGGGGAAGACTAAACAGGTACCTGACCTTCTGTCGGTCAGTACCTAGGTTAGTCGGGCAGCCCACCCACAAAGAAAAATTTGCAGAGTAGCCCATAAACAGTTAACAGGGTAACTCACCCACAATGAACGGTACTGGCCTGTAGGTCCCAGGTTGTAGCGGGATAGTGCAGCATTCTCGGTCTCCCTGGCGCAGCTAGGCAAACAGCTGGGGTTACTTGGGGGGGCAGAGGCCAGCGGCACTCTGCCATGCTGCTAGCTCTTCTGCTGGGGTAGCCTGCAGAAATTCAGGCTCTGGGCAAGGGAAAAGGGGAGGGCAGAGGCAATCATCGCTCTGCCCGGATGCCAGCTCTTCTGCTGGAAGGGGGTCAGTGGGTATCGCAGGCTCATCCACTGCTCCCAGGACCCGGTTGGAATGTAGCTGGGCAGGGGAGTGCTCGCTAACCTCCTCCTCCTGGTATCCCTGCGGGGTTGGTTGGGGATCTGGACCAGCCATCCAGCATCCCTGTAGGACTGGCACAGAGACCGCGGTCCCATCTGTGCTAGTGGGGTTCGGGTTGTTTTCCCACTGTCGTTGAGCTGAGAAACCAGGTGTACCCTCTCCCGTTATCTCCATCTGCTGTTGGAGAGGGAGGCCGGTTGCCTCCGCCCCCAAAGGGCGCTGGTTGCTGTACGGTGGAGGGATCGACCATCACATCCTCCTGGGGAGGGAGACCGGTTTTCTCCTCTCCCTGTAAATCAAGCTGCCGCTAGGGATCTGGCCCGGCTGCCCAGCATCCCTGTAGGGCCGGTAGAGAGACCTCAGTCCCATCTCCACCTGCCATTTGGGGGTCCTCCCAGGACCAGTCTGTGAGGTCCGCTACCTTGGGTACCTCGGGCTGCTGTTGGAGAGGGCAGTAGATCCAGTAGAGCTTCCCTGATGTCGTGAGTGCCCCAGAGCCGACATTCTGTGGGGCATCCAAAGCCATTGCCCTCCTCAAAGGCCTCCCACAGTAAGCCCGGGCCATTATAGTCCTCTTCTTCCAGCATATAGTTGTCAGCCATACAGGGGTTGCGCCGGGTGGCGTACCACTTTAATGCCCGGTAAGCTTCGTCCAGCCACAACTCCTTCCAAATCAGGTCCCACAGTTCCGTCATCCACTCATCCAGGGGTTGCTCTCCTAGGAAAGGTTTCCGCAGGGCTACGAGTACCTGGAACCACTGTTCTTCACTGGGAAAGCTCTCTCTCCGCTGCTGCTGTACCTCCTCTAAGGCGTCATACCACAGCTCCTTCCAAGTGGCATCTCTCCAGTCCAGTATGCCCTCCTCTGATACAGGCCCATCCTGTTGGGCCAAGTGTTGCTGCAACCTCCAGAGAAACTCCTCCTCACATGGCTGCACGGTTGCTAGCTCGCTCCATTCTCTCCAGTTCCTCTGTAGATAGGGGTGCTGCATGAGTGCTAGCGCTGCTTCTCCTCGCACTAGGACGCCATCCTGCCGCTGCCACCAAATGTGAAGGACCGCTGGCACTCCGACCGAGTACCTCCACCAATCGATGCTCCTAGCGCTTGTTGAGTACTCCAAGCACTCCAACCGACACCATCAGCACTGCAGACCCCACTTCCAGCGATGCAGCTGCTCCGGGGTCTCGCCGTCCTTCACCCACCCTGGACCCAAGATCAGGATCCAGCTTCCAGTGGGTGAACCTCTCCTAAACCCAGAGAGCAGGAACCAGGAACAAAACAAGGGGGAATTTACATTATTATGATAGGGGGGAATTTACAATAGATGAGACAATTACACAGTGACACAGGAACAATAGGTAGATGAGTAGATGAGGACCCTGCTCAAACGAGCTTACAGTCGAGATGAGGTGGAGTACAAATATACAACAGGGCAGCAAGGGTGACAGCCACCAAACAAGGTTGAAAAGTAGCAGAGCTGGAGGTGAGAGTGGAGTGAGGCTATTTCAGAGAGAGCAAGAGACAGATTTGGATAAGTATAGATATGTTACTCTGGGAGTCCGTAACCATTTCTGAACAGATGTGTTTTGAGGGACTTCTTAAACAATTGAAGACTAGGGGAGAGTCTGATGGGTGTAGGCAGGCTGTGCCAAATGAAGGGAGTCACCTGAGAGAAGTCCTGCAAGCGCGAGTTAGCAGTAAGGGTGCAAACAGTAGACAGGAGAAGATCACCAGCAGAACGGAGAGAACGAGAAGGGGCATATCTATGAATCAGGGAAGAAATGTAACAGGGGCTAGAGTTGGTTAGAGCGTTATAGGTAAGGGTTAGTATTTTGAATTGACACCTATAGGATACAGGAAGCCAGTGTAAGTATCTGTCAAGGTCAATCTCTCCAACACGCAAACTAAGGGGCTCAATAGATACACAAATTCAGACGTTTTACCGGTCCTTGGAATGAGAACAGAATGGTCAGACAAGCCAAGGTCAGGATTGGAGATGGAAGAAAAAACGAAGAACAAAGCCAAGGGTCAAGAATGCCAGAAGGACGGATAACCAGGAAACAAGTCAAAGTCAGATACCAGAAAAGACAAACCAACGAAACGCATTCTCGGGCTACAAAAGACCACGACAGGGCAAGAAAGTGATGAAAGAGGGAGGAATAAATTGAGCTAAGTGCGAGCTGATAGGCTAGGGAACCTAATAGGGCAGTAATTAAATAGATATAAATAGAGTAAAAAATGTTACTTCCCCTTTAAGAATCCGGAGACAAGTAAGATGCACGCCCCCTAGCTTGTAATAGCGTGTGTGCTCGTGCGCATGCCCACGCAATGTCGGCCAGACATATGCACACCATGGCAATGGAGGGATAGGAGGGATGGCAGGGAGGAGCTGTGCGGGCCGAGAGGAGGTATAACAGAACCCCCCATGCAGGAACGCCCGCTGGATGAAAACCAGAAGGGCGAGAAGGAAACCTAGCATCGAAAGCACGGATGAGCCTAGGTGCATGAACATCAGAGGCAGGAACCCATGAGCGTTTCTCGGGACCATAACCCTTCCAGTGGGCCAAGTATTGAAGGGTCCCTCAAAAGTAACGAGAATCAAGAATGTGCTGGATCTCGTACTCCTCCTGAACATGGACCAAAACAGGAGGACGAGACAGGGACCTGGAATGTCTGTTACAAACCAGCGGTTTCAAGAGTGGGGTGTGGAAGACGGTGGGTATACAGAGGTTTTTCGGCAATTCTAAAGCATAAGAAACAGGATTTATTTTCCGTAAAACTTTGTAGGGGCCAATTAATCTTGGGGCAAGTTTCATCGATGGAACACATAGATGGATATTTTGTGTGGATAACCATACTCTATCACCAGTATGATAAGAAGGTGCATCTCTATGATGTCTAATAGCAAAAGATTTCTGAGTAAGCATGGTCTTCTCCAGGATGGCTTGGACCTTCTTCCATGTATCACATACGGTAGACAAATGCTCATCCAGAACAGGCATTCCCTTGTACGAGAATGCAGCTGGGAGCAAATTTGGATGACGACCATATGTGACAAAGAGAGGACTGTGGCCAGAGGCAGAATGTTTGGCATTATTTCTGGCAAATTCAGCCCAGGGAAGAAGGTCTGCCCAGTTGTCTAGGAGTTGAGATGTAAAACAGCGGAGATATTGCTCAAGGCTTTGATTAGTCAGTTCAGCAGCACCATTAGATTGTGAATGATAGGCAGAAGAAAAGGCAAGTTCAATTCCCATTTCCTTGCAAAAGCCCCTCCAAAATTTCAAGATAAATTGTGAACCCCTATCTGATACGATGAAGTTGGGCATGGCGTGAAGTCGTATTATTTCTTTAATGAATATGTATGCTAATTCAGCAGAAGATGGTAACTTCTTCAATGGTATGAAATGTGCCATTTTAGAAAACCAGACCAGAATAACAGTAAAACCTTTAGAAGACGGTAGGTCTACTATAAAATCCATGGACAGTTCTGACCATGGAACAGGTGCTACAGGAGGGGGATGCAGAAGGGCACATGGTACTTGATGAGAGGGTTTTGATTGTGAACATATGTTACAAGACAATACCTAGGCTTTAACATCCTTCCTGAGGGACGGCCACCAATACTGTCTGGAAATGAAGTTTTGGACACACCCATATGTCCAGCCATTTTACTATCATTATACTCATGAAGTATTCCTTCTCTTAGATTAGGAGGTACGTATACGTCCCAGGAGGTTTTACCACTAGGCGTCTTTTCTTGTTCTTTTTGGATTCTGTGCAGAAGAGGGGAGGTGACTCTCGTTTTAGTTACAGCAATAATTTTTTCGGGTGGTATAACAGGTTCAGGTTTTTCCTCCTCCCTATCAAGAGTCTCAAACTGTCTAGACAAGAAGTCCACTTTGGTATTACGATGTCCTGGTTGATAGGAAATTAGATAGTTGAAGCGGGAAAGAAAGAGAGCCCCACGTGCTTGTCTGGAGGAAAGCCTTTTAGCATCACTTAGATAGGATAAATGATCTGTGAGTATCATGAAAGGTACAGAAGAAAGTGACACCATTCCTTACGAGCTAGAATTATAGCCAATAATTCCCTATTACCAATATCATAGTTCTTTTCTGCAGGAGTCAATTTATGAGAAAAGAACCCACAAGGATGCAATGGGGCATTTGGAGATGCCCTCTGGGAAAAGACAGCTCCCACACCGGATTCAGAAGTGTCTACTTCTACGATGAAAGGTCTAGAAGGATATGAGCGCACCAAGATGGAAGCAGAGGCAAAAGTGTTATTTAAGAGAGTGAAGAAAGCCTTGGCTTCCATTGACCAGTTGACATGATTCGCTCCCTTTTTTGTCATCGCAGTTATAGGAGCTATAATCTGAGAAAAGTTTATGATAAACCGTCTGCAATAATTAGCAAAACCAATGAATCTTTGTATGGCCTTAAATCCAAAGGGTAATGGCCATTCGAGAATAGAGGATAGTTTCTTGGGGTCCATTTGAAACCCTTTAGCTGAAATTCCATAACCCGAGACAAGTATGGAAGTTTGATCGAACAAACACTTCTCTAATTTACAATACAAGCCATGGCAAGAAGCATCTGTAATATGGTTCTGACATGTTTGTGATGTGTTTGTACATCAGGAGAATGTATAAGTATGTCGTCAAGATACACTATAGCAAAGGTGTGTAAATAATCTCTCAAAACATCCTTAATGAGATCTTGGTAGACAGCAGGGGCGTTACATAGGCTTGAGAAACAGTTCAAAATTGAACACAATGTCATCATCGTTTTCCCACAGGGGGTTCATCCATGCTATGGCTTTGCCATCTAATAGGTTCATAATAAATGCTATCTTGGACCTATCAGTTGGTAATGAATTGGGAGCCATCTCAAAATGTACTCCCACTTGATTAAAAAAAACATTCATAAAGACAGATCCCCGGATTAACAGGGAGGTAGGGTGTTTCCCAATTGGTGTTCCGCGAAATCCTAAGAGCAAAATTGGGGTTCCACGGCATTTTGCCACATCCAACATGGTTGCCGCTATTTGCTGTTCCTGGAAGGTCAGAAACAGCAGAAAACGCACAACCACAATCTCATAAGAGGTCACAGGAGTGCCATCTTAAGCCCGCCCTGCCGTCAGCCCGCTTTGCCGTCAGAGCCTACCCTTCCGCCCGCCCTGCCATCAGCCAGCCCGCCCAGCAGTCAGCCAGCCCTGCCGTCAGCCATTTTCTATCACTCGTGGTAAAGGAGTGATAGAGAGTGGAGCTGATAGTTAAAGCTCTGTTATTGTCAGATAGAAAGCTCTGTTAGGTAGGGACATAGAAATCTGTTAGGTAGGGAAATAGAAAGCTTTGTTAGGTAGGGAAACAGAAAGCTTTTGTAGGTAGGGACATTGAAATTCTCTGTCAGGGGCATTGAAAGACTCGGTCAGGGACATTGAAATTCTCTGCTAGGGACATCAAAAGGCTCTTTAAGGGACATTAAAAGGCTCTGTAGGGGACATTAAAAGGCTCTGTAAGGGACAATAATAGGCTCTGTCAGGAGCATTGAAATTCTCTGCTAGGTACATTAAAAGGCTCTGTAAGGGACATTAAAAGTCTCTGTCAGGGGCATTGAAATTCTCTGCTAGGGACATTAAAAGGCTCTGTATGGGACATTAAAATGCTCTGCCAGGGGCATTGAAAGTCTCTGTGAGGGGCAAGAATCTGTTAACTGTATTTTTCAGTGTTCAAATCTTTTTGCTCCATGTCTAACTCAAAAATACTGCATAAGTTCAGTTATTTCTAAGAGCGTTATCAAAATCAGCATCCTTTTCAGTCAGGTTGTGAGATCTGTATTTTTTTTAAAGTGTTAAAATCTTTTTTTTCTTTTTTTTTACCAATAAACAACCAGGAATGTGGAAAGCTGGTTAAAGCAGGGAACTCTTCAGAGAAAATGATTACTACTTCTACTTGTTCGGCACTCATAGAAACTGAGAAAGAAGATACAACAAAAAATCATGAAAACATGCCCGAAATAGTTGTATCTACTGTTCCTCAAATAGCAAAGACAAGTGACAAGTCAAAAAAAAAAAAAGAAGAAGGGGCGTGGCTTGGACGCCGGACGGAATGGCGGCGTAAACCAGTAGCTCCCTGCAGGCTCAGCTCCACTACCCGCCTCACCAGCCCCACAACGCACAATATGGGCAAATCCAACAAGCAGCAGCAAGCGGCACCGACCGCCAACACCCCGAGGGGGTCCCAGACGACGGGCATGAGGCAATTCCTCCTTACTCAGGCGGACCACGCTTCCCAGGCCTCCAGTGACTCGGAGGCTTCGGGCCTGGCCCGCCCGGCCTCACCACGCGGCAGACAACAAGAGCAGGTACCACCCACACCCGATCTGCCCCCATCCCAGCTGGACTGGGCATCCCTGCTAAACAACCTACCCACGAAAGCTGACCTAAAGGAGGCAAATGCCGCCCTCCACAAATCCATAGCAGGGGAACTCCATGCATTAAGGGAGGACATACAGGGGATTCACCACAAGCTGGCACAATTAGAGGCAGACTGTGACCATGTGACATCGGCACAACATGCCACTACAAGTGTAATACAGCGACAGGCTACCCAACTGCGCCAAATGGCCCTCCATATGGAAGACCTAGACAATAGAGGAAGGCGACAGAATATCAGAATACGGGGTCTGCCAGAGGAGCTGGACCAGACCACCCCAATACGTGATTCACTCACGGAAATTTTCAATTCCCTCCTACAGCGGCCGAACACAACACCTATTGAATTCGTAAGGGCACACAGGGCCCTCAGACCCAAAGGCCCACCGGAATCCCCTCCACGGGACGTGGTGTGCTGCTTATTACACTTTCAAGTAAAGGAAGACATCCTGAAAAGCGCTAGAGATAAAAAACAAATCCTCCACCATGGCGCAGAAATACAACTATATCCGGACTTATCCCCGGTGACGCTGGCATATCGCCGAGCCATGCGCCCTCTCACGCGCATACTACAATCCAACAAGATCAGATATCGCTGGAGCTTCCCCACTGGAATACAAATTACCACGAGCACTGGCTCCTTCACGGTGAAGAACGACGGAGGCCTGAGGGACATTATACGGGAACTACAACTACCGCACGTGCAGCTGACATGGCCGGACCCGATGACCTTCTACGAGTTTTCACCTGAAGCAAACCGGCAAACGCAACAGCCCACCAGACCGAGAAGAACGAGACAGCAAACCACGCGCCCTACGGGCGCCAACATGTAGGGGACAATGCATCGCCCACCTGCCATTCCAGGACCCCACCTCACCCCACCCGTGAACTAACTGCACGTTACCCTCCCGAACTATCGAGACCAAAGACAGAGAACACACCAAGCTGACCCCTACGAACCGCAAGTATACCTCCCACGGGAGACACATCCAGCCACACTAACAGAGAAGCACCGGGGGGTGCGCCTGCGGCACAGGAGCCCGGCCATGCGGAGCCCTGTAGCCTACTGGACTAATTTTGAACTTCTCTTAATAATACAAAAGGCACACGAGAGTCTAGTAATGTCTGGTCCGCACACTTGGGTTTAAGAGGGGGGGTGCCCGCCCCCCCCGGCTGGGCCCGGCCGCCGCTGCTTACCTGCCCTGTGATGAACTCCGGGGAGCAGGTGGGGGGTGGCGCCGGCGGGGCACACCCGGGGTGGGGGCACCAACAGATCACAGAGGGAGGGGACCGGCGGACACAGGGCCACATACTCCAACCCGCCTGTAGACCAGCCGCTCACAATAGGTAAGGGACAGGGGGGGGACATAAACACACGAGTGACCACCCAAGCAGACACACCTAGACTAGCCGGAACGACTACAGTGCCCCTGCTAGAGCACACACCTGGACCATGGATTGGGGGGCCCCTAACCCAGGGAGGGAGGGAGGGGTCGCGTGAGGGGTCAACTCACACTAACCAGGCCAGCTAATGGGGGGGGGATTGGGGGGGGTGGATGTACAACCTTACACCATAATGGAATTGCCAGCTACTTGTTATTACCTGTTGTGAATTGAAATTATATGTTAATGTTACTGTTTCTGCTTTATTACAGCAACCTGATTGTACCTGTTGTGCAACACACACACTGGCTCTCGAGCCAACACACCCCGAGGCGGGGAAGACCAACACATTCCACTGAGACAACACCTGGGAGCTACGCAGGGGCGACATGGGACTCGACCCACCACACAAACACCGGAACAGAGACACCCAAACATTGCCCTGTGAGGGAGACGTCACCCAGACGGAGAGTTACCCACGAGCGCCACTGGCGGCACCGTGGACTGAGGCTCCCGACGTCTACACCTACCGGTCACGCGACCACTGGAGACTACAGGGAATATCTACACACACCAAGGTACCTTACCCCCCCTTCCCTACCCCACCCTAAACCCTGACACCCCGACCTCACACTGACCACGACTCATAGAACACGTTAGGTACACACATACCGCATATTCCGCGGACGACGACACCCGTACTACACACACCAATAACTACCTGACCAGACAACATGACACTGACCCCCGCACCATTGCATATTCTCACGATCAATGCTAAAGGACTGAACAAGCCAGAGAAGAGATCTGGAGCACTACGAGACTTTCACAAACAAAGGGCCGGGATAGTCATGCTGCAGGAAACACACTTTAAGAAGGGGGCCAGACCCAAACTCACTAACCAGCACTACACGCAAGGCTACTACAGTGACTACCACGGGGGTAAAGCTAGGGGGACAGCAATACTTTTACATAAGAGAGTGCCGTTCCAGGAGGGGGGCTGCCTAACGGACGACGAGGGCAGGTATCTGTTCCTCAAAGGGAGAATAGCGGACCGTCAGTACACATTCGCGACCATATATGCCCCTAACACACAACACTACCGCTTCCTCAAACGAACACTTCACAAACTTCAGGAGTTCAAAGAAGGGACTCTCATATTAGGGGGGGACTTCAATGTCGCATTAGACCCAACCTGGGACACTTCAACGGGCGCCTCCCATATCCCAACTCAACAACTCAGGGACATCAAATCCCTACTCCGCGACCACCGACTGGTCGACTGCTGGAGGGCCCACCACCCAGACGCACGAGATTTCACCTTTCACTCTCATCCACACAACTCATACTCCCGAATAGACCACATATACGCCACACACTACAACCTCTCATTAGTGACCGACGTCAGGATCGGCACAGCCACATGGTCGGATCACGCCCCTGTATCCCTTACAATAAAATCACCACTATTCCGCCCCATGTCTCCGAAATGGAGACTCAATGAATACCTGCTCTCCCACCCGGGAGTTACGACCCTCATAGGCGACAAAATTAGAGAATACATGGCCACCAATACGACGGAACAGACATCACCAACGATACGCTGGGAGGCGCACAAAAGTGTGATAAGGGGTCACTATATTCAACAGGGGGCGATACTAAAAAGACAAACCGTAGCCCGACTGGCTGACCTACTAGAGGACATACACAAAACTGACGAACAAAACAAGCGCGACCCAGACCGTGCACACCAAACTCGACTCCTGCAACTGAGGAGGGACTTAGCGACATTACTACACTCCAAACACCACAGGGAAGCACTCAGAAATAAGGCCTTCTTTACCTTACATGGGAACAAGAGTGGCAAGCTCCTCGCAGCGATGCTGAGGAAACAGAGACAACACACCTACATCGACAAGATTAGGGACAAACAGGGGACCCTACACCGCCTCCCGACTGATATCATGAGAACGATCCGCTCATACTACACTGAACTATATGAACTTCCGCAACCGACAACCGAACTGGCGAAGACACGTCTTCGCCGTTCGATTCATGACTACCTGACTAAATACCCGATACCGACCCTGGACGCAGAAGCCGCCGACCTCATTGACAAACCCATCACAGTTGAGGAACTAGCACTGGCGGTCAAACTTACTAAACCGGGCAAAAGCCCAGGACCGGACGGTCTACCGACTAAATATTACCAGACCTACGCCGAGGACCTCTACCCACCCATGGTGGAGGCATTCAACGTGATACGGGACGGGAATCACATCCCTACACAAGCCTTAACGGCCCATATCACAATCATACCCAAAGACGGCAAAGATAGGGAGCACTGCGGGAACTACAGGCCAATATCGCTTATCAACTGCGATATTAAGCTATTGGCCAAGATCCTAGCGACGCGTCTTACCAGGCATATCCCATCTCTGGTCCACCCTGACCAGGTGGGATTCGTGACAGGGCGCGAGGCACGCGACAACACCATCAGAGCACTCACCCTCATGCATGGAGGGAGAGATACGGACGGGGGCCTTCTCTTGCTATCCACCGACGCGGAGAAGGCCTTCGACAGAGTAAACTGGGACTACCTCTTTGAAACGTTAGCACATATGGGGCTGGGAACACACATGCAACGCTGGATAGAGGCTCTGTACCGAGGACCGACGGCACAAGTGCTAGTCAACGGGGCGCTGACCGAAGCCTTTACCATATATAACGGCACACGACAGGGGTGCCCTCTTTCCCCACTTCTGTTCGCACTCGCACTAGAACCATTCCTTACGCACATCCGACATGACCCAGACATAACAGGCCTGACGACAGGCCAAGTACAACACAAAATAGCGGCATACGCGGACGACCTACTTTTTGTGGTAACCAACCCCGAAATCACCCTTCCAAACATCCATAAAGGCCTACGGACATTTGGTGCCATCTCTAACTTAAAAATTAACTATAGTAAATCCTACATCCTGAACGTTAGTGTCCCCACCATACGAGCGGACCCCCTGCGCCGTAGTTTCCCCTTCCAATGGGCCGAACACAAAATTAGATATTTGGGAATATGGCTGCCGAGACAGAGCAGAGACCTATATAGGGACAACTTCGCCGACATACTGCGCACTTTCCAAAGAGACCTGAGGGACTAATCCTACCCGCACATATCGTGGCTCGGGAGGGTACAGGTCATAAAAATGAATTTCCTTCCACGCCTTCTATACCTCCTCCAGGCCATTCCCATCGCCATACCGGGCCCCTTTTTCACCACGCTCAGAACAGAAATGATAAAATACGTATGGAATGGGGGGAGGCCTAGAGTGAAGCTCTCCACACTGACACGCCCTAAAGACAAAGGGGGACTAGCCCTCCCAGACTTTCACCAGTACTACGTGGCCACACACCTACAGAGAATCGTGGAATGGTCTAAGGATGGGGTACACAAACTATGGAAGTCAGTGGAGGAGGCAGAGGCGGGCAGACCGATCTCAGGCCTTCCCTGGGGCCGAGACGTAACTGACAAAGTCAATATAGACATGTCAATATACACGAGACACACCATGAGAGTGTGGCGGAGGGTCGCGAGGAAGGGGAACATGGCACCGTACCCCTCCCCCCTTCTACCCCTGACACACAACGAAGATTTCCCGCCGGGACTAGACCCAAAGGCCCTTAGGCACGTTCTCCCGGACAAATCCCCACGCCTCCACCACCTCCTCCAAGGAGGGAAATGTAAAAAGCTAGCAGACTTGATGGGAGAGACGCTCCCGACCTTTATGCACCACTTTCGGTATACCCAACTGGCCAACTTTGTCCGCTCCCTGCCCCAAGGACCAGCACTCATCAGGGACCGAACCACAATTGAAAAGGTCAGCTCCCACCCAGACCCACTCCCACACGGAGTGTCATTCCTCTACTCCATGCTCCAATCAGAGACCCCGTCCGAGACCCCCCGCTTCATGGGAAAATGGGAGGCCCCCCTGGGTTACACGCTCACAGACGCAGAATGGGAATCCATCTGCTACCTTACACACCACTGTTCCACTCACAGCAAAACACAAGAAACGGGCTACAAGCTTCTAACACATTGGTATAGGACCCCGCACCTCCTTCACCACGTAAACCCAGACCACTCCAGACTGTGTTGGAGATGTGAACTAGAGGTAGGCACCACGAAACACATTTGGTGGGACTGTACACTGATCCAACCGTACTGGAAGAGGATACACAATATGTTGGAGAGATTTACGGACGCGCCCCCCCCCCCCCCCCCCCTGGAACCGGCAGCGATGCTCCTGCACCACACTACAGTTCCACACTCTAGATACAAAAAAGTCCATGACTATCAGGATACTTAATGTGGCCAAACGAGTGCTGCCCCAATACTGGAAACAAGCAGTGACACCCCCAATTACGGCCTGGTTCAGCCAAATGGAGGACCTAAGGACGATAGAGGAACTAACCATGATGGCTAATTCCACACCCACTGCCTACATGAACATTTGGACGCATTGGATTCTAGAGACGGCAAAAGAGGAATTCCAATTAGAACTCAGACCTCACACTGACGAACACCACTGCACCGACAGATAGAACTCAAAACACGCACACCGGACACCACAAGACTACAGACAGACGACCTGAACGGAACCTTCACCACTTTCCTCCCACCCCGACACTTTCCCCCCCTTCCCCTAAAAACACCCCAAGCATTACCCTTATTTGGAAACACTACTGAAACCGCAACCACACATCCAACAAAAACATACCTCATGCCCGCAATACTGCCATCTCCCCGGATAAACACGGGAAACAATGACGGCAACAACGGGGAAAACATACACCCACAACAACCAATGCCACCAGGCCTGAGACGCAGGGCTCTATGAAAAGTCGACGACAGGGAACACAAGGGAGGCCTACATACCTAGGCTCTCACATAAACCAGGCCCCTAAAGCAATGTGCGCCCCGACAAGATACCGGGGTAACACCGACACACTGATGGCACCACCACATTAAAGATCCCACGCATGTGAATGGCACAGGAAATGGAGTTCACTCCACAGACACTGACACTTTACCACGGGCTCATTAACTTGAAATAATAAGGTTGCCTAGAATATAGTTCACCCTGTTTATAAAATGTTGTATAACTACTATTCCCAGACACGGATACCACCAATTACCGGAGACCGGCGAGTCCTCCTACATCGAGGGCCTGCGAGCCTAAAATGATATCATATGACGTAATACACTGTAGAGACCTACGTGTCTCATTGAGCAACGATACTAGCAAACCGGATAAATAAATAAAAATCATACTCACAAACATGGACCTGTTCCGTGGGCCTGGGCCTGGAGCTACAGCTCCATCAGCCCCTACGATGATCCGGCTATGACAATATATATGACTAAAGCGGCCTGCGAGTCCTCAAATACTGGGGGCCTACGCGCCCAAACGTATGTTCGTTTACCTAGCCTAACTTATTATGTTTTTCTTCCGCTTTGATTATACCTATGCTAAAGAAGAGACCTGCGAGTCTCACTGTTTTTTCCTGCATTGAAATATAAAATAAAAATTATATTTACAAAAAAAAAAAAAGAAAAGCACACAATGCTAGCCAATCTTCTTCTCAAACAAAGAAAAGAAAATATGATGATAGCTACTTGTCATTTGGATTCACAAGTGCCAGAAAAGAAGATTGTCCTGAAGCACAATGCGTACTTTGCAATAAAATATTGCCAAACAGTTTATTAGCACCTGCTAAATTACGTCGTCATTTTGAGCAAAACCATGCAGAGTACGAAGATAAAGACATTGACTTTTTAAAGCGAAAGCTAAAGAAGTATCAGAACAGTAAACAATTTATGAGCAAAAAAATTCAAAGAAAAGAGAAGTTGAGTAAAAAAAAATTAAGCTGTGCCACTTTCCAAACACAGTTTTGCACCGTATTCATGATCTTGCTGATGACATTCATACTGAACAAATTTCTCGACTGCAATAATTTGATGGGTACTCACTGCACGAGTCTACAGACTTTCAGTTTTGTTGTTTTTTGTTAGATATAATTTTGACAAACAGATTGAAGAAGACTTGCTTCTGTGGGAATCTTTGAAAACTCATACCACTGGTGAGAACATCTTTAACTGTATCCAGAAGTTCATGAACACACACAGTATAAATTGAGACAAATGTGTAGATGTGTGCAGTGGTGGTGCCAAAGCAATGGTTGAGAAAGTGGTGGGGCGCAGTGACACAAATAAGAAATGTAGCAAAAAATAGCACCAGTTCTCACTGTGTTCTTCACAGACATGCACTGGTAGCTAAAATGATTTCAATCTCACTTAAAACTGTGCTAGATGAATCGGTCCAGATTATTAATTTTATAATTGTCGACCATTACAGTCACAACTATTTAAAATAATATGTGAAGATATGGGTAGTCACCACTCTGCTCTGCTTTTGCATTCAGAAGTCTGTTGGCTATCACGAGGTAAAGTCCTTGTTAGAATGTTTGAATTGCGTCAAGAGTTGTTTGCATATTTCCAGGATCATAAATTTTAATTATCTGATCTATTAACACTCTGTGATCTATTAACACTCTGTGGTTATCCAAAGTAGCATATCTTGCAGACATATTTACTAAATTAAATGACGTATGTTTATCACTCCAAGGAAAAAAAACACTAATATTTTTAATGCAAGAGATAAAATATTTTCACTGTCTCGTAAGCTGCAGTTTTGGACTTCATCTGTTGAGCAAAATAATTAGAACTCTTTGCCAACACTTAAAGGGACACTATAGTCACCATAACAACTACAGCTTATTGAATTTGTTCTGGTGAGTAGAATCATTACCTTCAGGCTTTTTGCTGTAAACACTGTCTTTTCAGAGAAAATGCAGTATTTACATTACAGCCTAGTGATAACTTTACTGGCCACTACTTAGATACCTGTTAGAGATCCTTTCTGGGTCATGGCTGCCTAAAATGCATCCAAACATTCAGTGTCTCCACCCTCTGCATGCAGACACTGAACTTTCCTCATAGAGATGAAACCCCATGTTTTGTGTGTACCAATGCCCTTTTTGTATGCTACCCGGGCATTTGGCCCTATTACCTTTTCATTTCGTTTACCATCCAAATCACCGAACAACGACCACCCTCCTGGCTTGTTAACTTGAAACAAACCACAAGAATGCAGTGTTCTCTTTGTGTTTTCGCACGAACGCAGGCAGCGGGACTTCATCATCGAATGCATGGAACTCTGAGACGGCTACTTGATGACCCGAACACCGGCCAAAACACACGAACGCATGCTTCCGACTGCGGCAAGCTAGGAGAACCTGGTCCGACAGTTTGTTCAACTAAATCTACCGAACTATACTATATTATAAGCCAGGAGATGTATTCACCTTTTTGTTGATTTCCCCACTTTATTTTCGGTTAAAAACTCACGAAATAGAACGACCCTATAGCTAAAAGCATGGAACTAATTCTGGACAGACTTATTCAGAACGGTCGGTGAAAATCCTTTTAACTCCATGGCGATTCGGCTATGTTCGTGGGATCTGAGTGCTTTTCGGATATATTGAGCGCTCAGATCCAAGCTATCTGGTGATATGTCGAATATGGGGGTTCAGTTATGTGAAAGATGATTTATGTATTTTAATGTGTTTTGGGAAAGTTATAACTTGGAAATATTTTCTGTACCTGGAGATTATTGAGTTTACTACGGCCACTTAACCCAATTATCTCCAGGATAGAGAGGAGGGATTTTACGGTTTATGTGGGAGTGTTTTATATTGTAACTGTATGTTGATAGGTTACTGTAATTGTGTCCCAGTCCTCCACAAGGTGTAGCGGTACTTACCCTTTCCAGGGGCCGGTCGGGGTCCTCTGTTCGAGCCGCGCGCGGCTCATCCGACGGCTGTAACAGAAAGGCGGGCAGTGACCGCGAGAAGCGGTCACGTGTCCCGCCTGACTCTAATAGCGTGCCGCGAGTCTCGGGCGCGCTCTTAAAGGAACAGTGGAGAGCCTAAATTGGAGAAGGTATCCCATTGGCCCCTGTCATGCCACATTCTACATACACTCACCTTTTGGGGGCGTGGATATGACAGGGGCCAATCAAATTTATTGCTAAGGTATATATACACTCATCTTTTTCCCTTAGTACCTTGCCCTATCGTGGTTTCTGTTACAGTTCCCTTTAGCGCTTGTTGTGTTCAGTTGTGTTTCTTCGTACTTGACCTTGGCTTTGTTTCTGACTCCGTTATCTCTTTATCCTTATCTGCTCTGTTTGCCGGCTTGCTGATTTTTGTGTACCAGACCTCGGCTAGTCCTAGTTTATGCTGTCTCTTTGTGCCTTTGACCTCGGATCGTTCCTGATTCTGTATCTCTCTCCTTTACGTCGAGTCCGGCCATTCTAAGGTCCGGTAGACACATCTCGTCTCTGTGCTGTCATTTGTTAAGCTGAATCCTGCGTGTTGGGGTATATCACTGTTACATTACGATAGGGACATGGACCCCACAGATTTAGCTCAGCAGATGGCTTCTCATGAGGCTAGATTTGTAGAGCAGGATCACCGTATGGATCAGATAGCCCAGGCTCTCCAGACACTCTTATCTAGAACCATTCCAGCAACCGTAACTAACCCTCCTACACCTCTTCTTCCTGATGTATCTACTTTACCCAATGCTTCGGTTCATTTAACGCCTCCTCCCAGGTATGGAGGGGAAGCTAAGACATGCAGAGGTTTCATAAATCAAATAGAATACCACTTTTAGATGTATCCACGTTCCTTTCCCACTGATAGGTCTAAAGTTGGGTTCCTTATGCACCAACTTACTGATAAAGCACTTGAGTGGGCAAATCCTATTTGGGAGGCTAATGGACCTATGGTGCATTATTTCAATAGTTTCCTTACGGCTTTTCGTAGAACTTTTGACACAACTAAAAGGTCAAAAAATGCCGCCAGAGCATTAATGAGAATTAAACAGGGTTCTAGGTCTGTTGCTGACTATGCCATTCAGTTTCGTACCCTTGCTTCACAGGTAGATTGGACCAACAATGGGTTAACTACTGCATTTATGGAAGGTCTATCTGACACTATATTGGATGAGGTAGCAGCTAGGGAGCTTCCTATCGCATTAGAGGACCTTATCGACTACCTCATTGATTTGGATAATAGGATTCGTGACAGACTCTATACTAAGAATAGGAATAGACGTTTTGTTACACCTAATAACCTCAGAGTTGATAAACCTGAGAGTTTCAAAGTATCAGAGGAGGAACCCATGCAATTAGGGGTTGCCAAACTCTCTGATACTGAAAAATTGCATAGGAGAAGGGACTGACTCTGCCTGTACTGTGCTAGGAGAGACCATATGATAAGAGAATGTCCCGTGCTTCCGGAAAACTCTCGCACCTAAGGCCTTATAGGGGACTAGCCTTGGGTGTGATATCTAAGTCTCCAAAACTGCCTCCTAACCGATTACTTCTCCCTGTTTCTCTGCATATGGGAGAGAATTGCATAGCTGAAAACATACTAGCCCTGGTTGATTCCGGGGCAGCTGAGAACTTCATAGACTCTGGTTTTGTTGAGAAAAACAACATTCCCATCAGAGAGAAGGAGATACCCTTGGCCGTTGAGACCATAGATGGTAGACAAGTTCCCCAGTTGTTACACATGAAACTGTACCGTTACACATGTATACAGGGGTTTTACACTTTGAAACTAGTGATGTCGCGAACATAAAATTTTCGGTTCGCAAACGGCGAACGCGAACTTCCGCAAATGTTCGCGAACGGGCAAACTGGGCGAACCGCCATAGACTTCAATGGGCAGGCGAATTTTAAAACCCACAGGGATTCTTTCTGGCCACAATAGTGATGGAAACGTTGTTTCGAAGGGGACTAACACCTGGACTGTGGCATGCCGGAGGGGGATCCATGGCAAAACTCCCATGGAAAAATTACAAAGTTGATGCAGATTCTGGTTTTAATCCATAAAGGGCATAAATCACCTAACATTCCTAAATTGTTTGGAATAACGTGCTTTAAAACATCAGGTATGATGTTGTATCGATCAGGTAGTGTAAGGGTTACGCCCACTTCACAGTGACACCCACCGCACCGCAAACAACCGCAAACAGTCCATTTGCACAACCGCAAACTCCCCATTTGCACAAGATACCAAGCTAGCCATGTCCCGTTCCTTGTCCTCACTGATGTCATTGAAGGTCTCTCTTCCTCCATCCAGGAAGCGGGAGATGGAAAAAGATGCTTGGTCGGTTCTCCTACTTCAAATTTGGGGCACTGCGTGTGCAATCTAATGTGCCACCAGATAGGAATAGTACTACTTAACACACCTCTCCTATCTGGTGGCACATTAGATTGCACACGCAGTGCATCAAATTTGAAGTAGGAGGACCGACCAAGCATATTTTTCCATCTCCTGCTTCCTTAAATCGATGCCTTATATACACGTCCCCTGATAGGGGACGTAACAGGGATTAAACTGATAGGAATAGTACTACTTAACACACCTCTCCTATCAGTTTAATCCCTGTTACGTCCCCTATCAGGGGACGTGTATATAAGGCATCGATTTAAGGAAGCAGGAGATGGAAAAAGATGCTTGGTCGGTCATCCTACTTCAAATTTGGGGCACTACGCGTGCAATCTAATGTGCCACCAGATAGGAGTAGTGTGTTAAGTAGTACTATTCTTATCAGTTTAATCCCTGTTACGTCCCCTATCAGGGGACGTGTATATAAGGCATTGATTTTAGGAAGCGGGAGATGGAAAAAGATGCTTGGTCGGTCCTTCTAGTTCAAATTTGGGGCACTGCGCGTGCAATCTAATGTGCCACCAGATAGGAATAGTACTACTTAACACACCACTCCTATCTGGTGGCACATTAGATTGCACGCGCAGTGCCCCAAATTTGAACTAGAAGGACCGACCAAGCATCTTTTTCCATCTCCCGCTTCCTAAAATCAATGCCTTATATACACGTCCCCTGATAGGGGACGTAACAGGGATTAAACTGATAGGAATAGTACTACTTAACACACCACTCCTATCAGTTTAATCCCTGTTATGTGCCTTTTTTTTGGTTTGGTTTTTGAAGCCACAGTGCAGCACCAGAGGGCCGAAAAATTAGGCATGTACACATGCCTGAAAAATTAGGTATTGTTGCAGCCGCTGCTGTAACAGCCGCCATAAAAATTGATGTTTGTTTCCCAGGCAGAAAGTGCCCTAAAACATTGCGGCTTGAACCCTAGTTGGTGGCGGATAAGTCACACAAGTCAACCGGCATTCAGAGCTAAAATACAGCAGCGTGTGGACCATTTTTAGCCCAAGGCAGCTCATCTCATCAGGCCTTTTTTAGTTGAATGTATCGCCCACTGTCAGTCCCTTCGGGATCCATCCCTCATTCATCTTAATAAAGGTGAGGTAATCTAGACTTTTTTGACCTAGGCGACTTCTCTTCTCAGTGACAATACCTCCTGCTGCACTGAAGGTCCTTTCTGACAGGACACTTGAAGCGGGGCAGGCCAGAAGTTCTATCGCAAATTGGGATAGCTCAGGCAACAGGTCAAGCCTGCACACCCAGTAGTCAAAGGGTTACTCGCTCCTCAGAGTGTCGATATCTGCAGTTAAGGCGAGGTAGTCTGCTACCTGTCGGTCGAGTCTTTCTCTGAGGGTGGACCCCGAAGGGCTGTGGCGATGCGTAGGACTTAAAAAGCTCTGCATGTCCTCCATCAACAACACGTCTGTAAAGCGTCCTGTCCTTGCCGGTGTGGTCGTGGGAGGAGGAGGATTACTTTCACCTCTTTCCCTGTTGGATTCCCGTTGTGCTGTGACATCACCCTTATACGCTGTGTAAAGCATACTTTTTAATTGATTTTGGAACTGCTGCATCCTTTCCGACTTGCTGTAATTCTGTAACATTTCAGGTACTTTCTGCTTATACCGGGGGTCTAGTAGCGTGGACACCCAGTACAGGTCGTTCTCCTTCAGCCTTTTAATACGAGGGTCCCTCAACAGGCACGACAGCATGAAAGACCCCATTTGCACAAAGTTGGATGCCGAGCTACTCATGTCCTGTTCTTCGTCCTCAGTGATCTCTCTGAAGGTATGTTCTTCCCCCCAGCCACGTACAACACCACGGGTACCAGATAGGTGACAACAAGCACCCTGGGATGCCTGTTGTGGTTGGTCTTCCTCCTCCTCCTCAAAGCCACATTCCTCCTCTGACTCCTCTTCCTCACAATCCTCTTCCAGCGTTGCCACAGGTCTAGCAAGCGATGCTGATAAGGCTGTTTCTGGTGGTGATGGTGACCACAACTCTTCCTCTTCATGCTGATCTACGGCCTGATCCAGCACTCTTCGCAGGGCACGCTCCAGGAAGAAAACAAATGGTATGATGTCGCTGATGGTGCCTTCGGTTCGACTGACTAGGTTTGTCACCTCCTCAAAAGGACGCATGAGCCTACAGGCATTGCGCATGAGCGTCCAGTAACGTATCAAAAAAATTCCCAGCTCCCCAGAGGCTGTCCTAGCACTCCGGTCATACAAATATTTATTAACAGCTTTTTCTTGTTGGAGCAGGCGGTCGAACATTAGGAGTGTTGAATTCCAACGTGTCGGGCTGTCGCAAATCAAGCGCCTCACTGGCATGTTGTTTTGCCGCTGGATATCGGAAAAGTGTGCCATGGCCGTGTAGGAATGCCTGAAATGGCCACACACCTTCCTGGCCTGCTTAAGGACGTCCTGTAAGCCTGGGTACTTATGCATAAAGTGTTGTACGATCAGATTACACACATGTGCCATGCACGGCACATGTGTCAACTTGCCCAAATGCAATGCCGCCAACAAATTTCTTCTGTCCCAAACCACTTTGCCGATCTCCAGTTGGTGCGGAGTCATCCACTGATCCACCTGTGCGTTCAGGGCAGACAGGAGTGCTGGTCCGGTGTGACTCTCTGCTTTCAGGCAAGTCAACCCCAAGACGGCGTGACACTGCCGTATCCGGGATGTGGAACAGTACCTGGGGAGCTGGGGAGGTGCCGTTGATGTGGAGCAAGACGCAGCAGCAGAAGAGGACTCAGCCGAGGAGGTTATGGAAGAGGATGGAGTAGGAGGAGTAGAGGAAGTGGCAGCAGGCCTGACTGCAAGTCGTGGTGGTGTCACTAACTCCTATGCAGAGCCACGCATTCCATGCTTGGCAGCCGTCAGCAGGTTTACCCAATGCGCAGTGTAGGTGATATATATGCCCTGACCATGCTTTGCAGACCAGGTATCAGTGGTCAGATGGACCCTTGCCCCAACACTGTGTGCCAGACATGCCATTACTTCCTTTTGCACAATCGAGTACAGGTTGGGGATTGCCTTTTGTGCAAAGAAATTTCGGCCGGGTACCTTCCACTGCGGTGTCCCAATAGCTACAAATTTTTTAAACGCCTCAGACTCCACCAGCTTGTATGGTAAAAGCTGGCGGGCTAAGAGTTCAGTCAACCCAGCTGTCAGACGCTGGGCAAGGGGGTGACTTTGTGACATTGGCTTCTTACGCTCAAACATGTCCTTGACAGACACCTGACTGTGGGCAGATGAGCAGGAACGAGGTGAGAGACGGAGGGGCGGATGGTTGAGAGGGGGAAAGGAGGACAGCAGTGGTTAACGTGGCTGAAGATGCTGGACCAGGAGGAGGATGGCGGCTTTGAGTTTGTGTGCTGCTTGTACTCATGTGTTGATCCCATAGGCGCTTGTGATGTGCGATCATGTGCCTTCGCAAAGAAGTTGTACCTAGGTGGGTGTTGGACTTCCCACGACTCAGTTTCTTTTGGCACAGGTTGCAAATGGCATAGCTGTTGTCAGAGGCAGACACACAAAAAAAATGCCACACTGCTGAACTCTGCAATGATGGCATTCTGGTGGTGGCAACAGCATGCGTTGATTGGCGTGCTGTCTGGCTGACCCCGGGTGCCGATGCATGATGTCTGACTGTGCCACTTGCGACGACCTCCCCATGCTTCAAACTCGTCTCCTCCTCCTCCTTTCTGTCTCCCCATCTGAACTTTCCCCCTGTTCTTCTTCTCTTCTAGCGGGCACCCACGTGACATCCACGGACGCATCGTCATCATCAACCGCTTCACTTGTATCTGACAACTCAGCAAAGTAAGGAAGCAGCGGGTACAACATCATCATCATCACACCGTACGTGTGTAATGCTGCCTGACTGAGACATATCCCTTTTATCTACATCCTCTGGCAATAATGGTTGCGCATCACTCATTTCTTCAAACTGATGTGTAAATAACTCCTCTGACAGGTCAAGTGAAGCGGCTGTGGTGCTAGTGTTGGTGGTGGCGGCAGGCGGGCGAGTGGTAACTTGAGAGGTGCCCGAAGCTAAGCTGGAGGAGGATGGTGCGTCAAGGTTCCGAGCGGAAGCTGTAGAAGATTGGGTGTCCTGTGTTAGCCAGTCAACTATGTCCTCAGAACTTTTCAAGTTCAGGGTACGTGGCCTCTGAACACTGGGCATTATTCTAGGGCCAAAGGGAATCACAGCACCACGACCACGACGGCCCCTACGGGGTGGCCTGCCTCTGCCTGTCATTTTTTTTTCGATTAGTGGTACTATGCGTGCAAGCTACTGTGACAACAGATATGAGTGGCACTGGTGTGACACTGTGCCCTGGCAGGCCCTGAAACGCACACTCGTGAAGGAAACTGACTGCTATTATATTTCAGTCCAAAAAGTTATTTTTTTTTTTTAAATGCAAGCTATTGGGACACCAGTGAGTGAGTGGTGGCACTGGGCAAGTGGGCACAGTATACGCTGTGAGCCTGACACACACGCTGGCAGACAACTAACTGCTATTCAATCTATTACAGTCAAAAAAATTTTTTTTTAAAACAATGTACACTACTGTTACACCAGATATGAGTTGCACTGGTGTGATACTGTGCCCTGGCAGGCCCTGAAACACATACTAGTGAAGGAAACTGACTGCTATTATATTACAGTCCAAAAAGTTTTTGTTTTGTTAAATGCAAGCTATTGTGACACCAGATATGAGTGGTGGCACTCGGCAAGTGGGCACAGTATACGCTGTGAGCCTGACACACACGCTGGCAGACAACTAACTGCTATTCAATCTATTACAGACAAAATTTGTTTTATTTTTAAAACAATGTACACTACTGTTACACCAGATATGAGTTGCACTGGTGTGACACTTTTCCCTGGCAGGCCCTGAAATGCACACTCGTGAAGGAAACTGACTGCTATTATAATACAGTCCAAAAAGGTTTTTTTTGTTTTTTTTTTAAATGCAAGCTATTGTGACACCAGTAAGTGAGTGGTGGCACTGGGCAGGCCCTGAAACGCACACTAGTGAGGGAAACTGACTGCTATTATATTACAGTCAAAAAAGTTTTTTTTGTTTTTTTTTTTAAATAAAAGCTATTGTGACACCAGTGAGTGAGTGGTGGCACTGGGCAAGTGGGCACAGTATATGCTGTGAGCCTGACACACAGGCTGGCAGGCAACTGCAATTACATTACACAGAAAAAAAAAAAGCAGGCTGATGTTCTAGCCCTAAAAAGGGCTTTTTGGGGTGCTGTCCTTACAGCAGAGATTAGATGAGTCCTTCAGGACTGTAGTGGACACTGAATACACTAGCCTAGCTATCAATTTCCCTATCAAATCAGCAGCAGCTACACTGTCCCTACTCTCACTAAGAATGCAGCTTCACAATGAATGTAAAATGGATGCTGTCCAGGAGGTGGGAGGGCCTGGGAGGGAGGGTCTGCTGCTGATTGGCTGGAATGTGTCTGCTGACTGTGAGGTACAGGCAGGGTCAGAGTTTACTCAATGATGACGAATAGGGGGTGGACCGAACAGCGCATGTGTTCGCCATCCGTGGCGAACGCGAACAAGCGATGTTCGCCGGGAACTATTCGCCAGCGAACAGTTCGGGACATCACTATTTGAAACCATTCAGTTTCAGGTCTACACCTCTCCCTCTTCTCACATCGTGTTAGGGTACCCATGGTTACGTTCTCACAATCCTATATTCGACTGGGAGTCAGGGCAAATAAAATAATGGAGCAAGGCCTGCCACGAGTCTTGTACTATTGATGTCACCCCTTTGAATTCTATTAATGTTCCTACTACTCCTCCTTTGTCTACTGTTATACCCCCTCAGTACTTGTCTCTCAAGACTGTCTTCGATAAAAGGGTGGCTGACAAATTACCGCCTCACAGACCCTACGATTGTGCTATCGATTTATTGCCTGGCACTATACCTCCAAAGGGCAGGGTGTACCCTTTATCTGTTCAAGAAAACCGTGTCATGGAGGAGTATATTAAGGAATCACTAGAAAAGGGGTTTATTAGGAGATCCTCTTCTCCGGCTGGAGCGGGGTTCTTCTTTGTATCGAAGAAAGAAGGTGATTTAAGACCGTGTATCGATTATAGAGGTCTAAATAAAATCACCATCAAAAATGCATACCCTATACCTTTAATCACAGAATTATTTGACAGGCTCAAACATGCTACTGTATTCACTAAATTGGACCTTAGAGGTGCATACAATTTAATACGTATTATGGAAGACGGCATTCAACACTAGATCTGGTCATTACGAGTATACTGTTATGCCATTTGGTCTCTGTAACGCCCCAGCAGTATTTCAAGAATTTATTAATGACGGCTTACGAGACTTTATTCACACATTTGTAATTGTGTACTTGGATGACATATTAATATATTCTACAGATTTACACACTCATTGCAGACATGTTACAACAGTTCTGAAGACCCTTCTTGCTAATGGTCTTCATTGTAAACTGGAAAATGTTGGAAAATGGAAAATGGAATGTCTATTTGACCAATCCGAAGTCCAGTTTTTGGGGTATTTGATTTCCGCTAAAGGTTTTCGTATGGATCCCCAAAAGCTTTATGCTGTCATGGAATGGCATCTACCACAAGGTTTGAAAGCCATTCAGCGTTTTCTTGGTTTCTCTAACTATTATAGACGCTTTATTAAAGGTTTTTCTTCTATTGTAGCGCCTATCACCCGTATGACAAAAAAGGATGGCAATACTCATGTCTGGTACCACGAGGCACTTCAGGCTTTTGAATTTCTGAAAACTACCTCTGCTCCTATTTTACAGCATCCTGTCCCCTCACTGCCTTATATTCTTGAAGTTGATGCTTCTGATATCGGGGTAGGTGCTGCCTTGTCCCAAAGAGAGTCGCCTGAAAAGCCATTGCATCCTTGTGGCTTCTTTTACAGAAAAATGTCCAAAGCTGAAAAGAATTATGATGTGGGTAATCGCGAACTCCTTGCTATTATTTTGGCACTTAAAGAATGGAGACATTTGTTAGAAGGAACTAAGGATCCCATCCTCATTTTTACGGATCACAAGAACCTATCCTACCTTGGTGAAGCAAAAAGATGGTCTTCTAGGCAGGCTAGGTGGTCGCTGTTTTTGTCCCATTTCAATTATATTATCACCTATAGGCCAGGTGATCGCAACACTAAAGCAGATGCTCTGTCCAGACAGTTTGAAACTGCTGACAAACAGGAGCTTGATGTTATTCCTCCGGACAGGATAATAGCCACTACTATTTTGTCTATTTCTTTGTCCCTCTTGCAGGCCATACAGGCTAAACAAAGCATGGCACCTAGCGAGAGGCCTACTGATAAACTGTTCGTTGATATTCCCGAGAGACGGGATATTCTGTCATTGTATCATGACACTAAAACTGCTGGACATCCTGGTATTTCCAAAACTGTGTCAGCTGTTTCTCGATATTTTTGGTGAGATTCCTTACGCAAGGATGTCACCGACTATATAGGTGCTTGAACTACTTGTGCCTGTATGAAATCTTCTCGTAGAGTTCCTTGTGGGCTGTTGCATCCGTTACCCGTTCCCGAGAGACCTTGGTCTAACCTATCCATGGATTTTATTGTTGAATTGCCCCCTTCAAATGGTAACACAGTTATCCTGATGATAGTAGATCGTTTTTCCAAGATGGCTCACTTTGTGCCTCTTCCCAAGTTGCCCACGTCGAGGGACCTGGCACTTATCTTCGCTAGAGAGGTGTTTCGGTTGCATGGCATTCCCGTATCCATTTTGTCTGATAGGGGTAGCCAATTTATTTCCAGATTCTGGAAAGCCTTTTGTTCGGAAATGGGTATTTCTCTCGTTTTCTTCCGCTTACCACCCCCAGTCTAATGGAGCTGCTGAACGAGCCAACCAGTCTCTGGGGCAGTACCTTCGTTGTTTTGTGTCCCACCATCAGAACAATTAGGCTGACCTTCTTCCTTGGGCTGAATTTGCTCGGAATAACGCTACTCATGATTCTTCCGGTAAAAGCCCTTTTTACGTTGTCTATGGCCGGCATCCTGTTGTTCTTCCGGCTGCATTCCCCTCACAGGGTATACCCAGAATTGTCCAAGGGGGCAATCAAAGTTCTGTTGCCATTCAAACAGTATATGCTTATGTGAAACTGGATTCTCGCTCTACTCTGCAACAAAAACAAAGTATCGAAATCTACTTGACGCAACTGCAGGCATGCAAATACAATTGTCAACAATTAAACCAGAAATAAAAATAATTTGCCAGCAAAAGAGAACATTACACTCTGCTCATTGAAAGGTTTGCGCTGCGCTACAGCGCACATTTTTTTATTGGGGTTCCAAAGTTTTGCTATACCATGTCATACTATGTCAAAGGGTTCCAAGGGAAAAATTAATTGGGAAACCCTGGGTTAGACGGACAGATGGAGTTGGATGAGACGTGGATGGTAAAGATACGGTGCCTTGTGCACCACTCTCATTCACTTCCTGTTGGAGACAAGCTGTTCTTGTTAGGATAGTTTGCAAGGCTTGAGCAAACTGATCCATTCTATGATCTAAGCCTTCCATTCTCGATTCATAAGCCGCCATTTGTTGCCCCAGGTTTGAAGGGTCCGTGGCCCCTTTCGTAATGTCAAGGTCAATCTTCCCAACACGCAAACTAAGGGGCTCAATAGATACACAAAGCCAGATGTATTAACGGTCCTTTGAACGTCCAGACTTAACATGTGAAAGTACAGAGATGAGAACAGAATGGTCAGACAAGCCAAGGTCAGGAGACAGAAGAAAAAACGAAGAACAAAGCCAAGGGTGAAGAATGCCAGAAGGACGGATAACCAGGAAACAAGCCAAAGTCAGATGCCAGAAAAGACAAACCAACGAAAGGCATTCTCGGGCTACAAAAGACCACGACAGGGCAGGGAAGTGATAAAAGAGGGAGGTATAAATAGGGCTAAATGAGAGCTGATAGGCTAGGGAACCTAATATGGCAGTATTTAAATAGATATAGAGTGCTAGTTGAATTGTAAAAAAATGGTACTCCCCCATTAACAAGCAAGACGCACACCCCCTAGCTTGTAATAGCGTGCGTTCTCCAACGTAGCGAAATGTTGGCCAGACGTCTGCACACCGCTGCAGTGAAGGGGCAGGACGGGCGGCGGGGCCGGAGCTGCGCGGGCTGAGAGGAGGTATGATAGGATCGACAGAAGGGGGATGTGGCAAACCTAGTTACTTAAGACTATTGGGATGTATAAGGGTTACCCTGGAGAGACTGCAGATATATGGCTTATTGTATGTTATTCAGTTAAATATATGCTAGAAAGCCGCTAGCATTCCTATGGTAGTTTCACGAACAGTGACTTTCAACACTGTTCGTGAAACGAACCAAGTACCGAATGGGAGACCACACACAGGGGGTAGTGTGGCTCCCATTACGGATTGCAACATTGTATCTACCCTCTGTTAATCGGTTCTCAGGGTGGCCGCTGTTCGTGTGCCGACCACGTGGCGGCGGCCATCTTAGATCCCTTTTTAGCCCAGTGGTGTTTGGTCATCGTGTGCCTGGAACTAAAATCGGCTACTCGATGGTACGAACACCGCTGGACTTCCAGACCATTCGGGACCACTGGTCCTTCGGTATTTTCATACAAACCGTCCATTTTTATGTTTTGATGTGTGTTCGTATTAAACAATATTTCGTGTGGCATTCGGCTAATTGTGCTGGGATCTGAGCGGTAGTTCCTCGAAGTATGCGCTCAGATCCCAGCTACTGATACAGATGTAATTCGGTTAAATGGCACGAATAACGTGCAAGTTATGTATTTTGGTGTGAAAAGACAGGTTCTGCTGTACAGAGGGATAATCCACTTAACAATATATTCTTATGGGAGTATCCCTCTAGTACAGCAGTGCATGGTGGGAAAATTGTCCTGTATGTTCAGTTCCTCATGTAGTCCCCTACTGTACAACCCCTGCAAAGTCACTCCAGAAACTCCTTGCATGGGGAACTGCATAAATACTGTGACCTGTGAATAAAAGCTCAGTTGACTCCCAGCCTATGTGTCATCTAGTTCTTGGGAAGAAGGGATTATTACTACGCTACCTGGATTATTGTATGCTGTACCTGTCTACCAGCGGAGACCCTGTGGATTATACTACCTCTCCGCTACAGTGGAGGTATGGGAGGAGCAACGGGTGAGAAAGATCAGCATTCATTACCGATTGTAGCGAGCAGTTTGGCTTTTTGGGGGCCAACTATGAAAGAATTACAGTAATCCATGCGAGAGATTACAAGGGCATGAACAAGCTCCTTGGGAGCATCTTGCGTGAGAAAGGGTCAGATGTGGACAAGGTTTTTAAGTTGGAATCGACAGGTTTTAGCAACAGACTGGATATGTGGCGCAAAGGGGAGGCCAGGATCAAAGATAACACCAAGACAACGAGCTTGCAAGGATGGACTGATGCAAGTACCATCAATTTGGAGGGAAAGTGAAGGAGGAGGATAAGCATGATGAGGGGGAAAAATAAGAAGCTCAGTTTTAGAGAGATTGAGTTTCAGAAAGCTGGAGGACATCCAATCAGAGATTGAAGTAAGGCAAGTAGTGACACGTTGTAGGACCACAGGGAGAGATCGGGGGAGGAGAGATCTATCTGGGTGTAGTCGGCATAAAGATGGTAGCGGAATCCAAAGGAGTTAATGAGTTTGCCAAGAGAGGCAGTATAAAGAGAGAACAGAAGGGGACCAAGAACAGATCCTTGGGGGACTCCAACTAAGACAGGGAGAGAGGAGGAGGTGTCATTTCAAAAGGAGACACTGAACGAACATTGGGAGAGGTAGGAGGAGAACCACGAAAGGACAATGTCACAGAGACCGAGGGATTGAAGAGTTTGGAGAAGGAGGACATGATCAAAAGTGTCAAAGGCAGCAAAGAGGTCAAGAAGAAATAGTGTGGAGTAGTGGCCTTTGGATTTAGCTGTGATTAGGTCATTTGTAACTTTACCCTTGTAGATTTAGTTCCCTGCTAGTCCCGCTTTCCCATCTGGAATAAGAAGGAATCAAATTTATGTTTACTCACCAATTAGGGTCAAGCCCATTTGCCCCAACATAAAGGGAGGGGAGCACTGACAGTAAGCCACAGAGTCAACTAGTATTGCCTCTTTGAGTTTAACGTTGTATTAACACAGGTTTATTTGTTCACCAGCATGAGGAATTCATGTATCTCCCAAGCAGGCCCACAGTTTAAATATGTTAGGAAGGAAGCACTAGTGAAGTCAACTATCTCAAGCCAATTAAGATGCAGCGACATTGATAAACCTATTAAGAATATGTTGAATGTTGAGATTTTTTAATTTTGAATTTCCTTTTTTTTTTGTGCCATTAGCAATATTAGCCAGCTTGGAGGTGGCACAGAAAGAGTGAGTCAGCAGAGAAACATGTACATTTATCTGCATTAGACATTAACAAATTGTCATCTGGTGATAATAAAACAGTCAAATCAATATACCCCTCTGAAATAAGAACCTGGATACGAGTTTGACACCATCATTTATCATTCACTGATTACTCTCTTGGAATTTTACTCAATTTTCTTTCATTTGAAAATAGCACTTTTTGAAAAGAATCTCAGCTATAAATCTATTCAGTTTCTAAGATGTGTGAATCAGCAATGAACTTGACATTGCAATGGATAAAGGTTTAATCCCCAGAGAGGCCAAGGCAACATTTTGTAAATGAAAAGCTATAATTTGCATTTTTAACCAGTATAGTACCATTCTGAAAGCAAACATCTGTCAGTTTTGGGCTTGATGTAGGGAGGATTGCTTTCGCTAAATTTAGCCCAGTTCTGTCCTTTCAAAACATCTTCTCTGTGAAAGGAGGGATGCAGCCAAAATAAGGGCAGGTGGGTATGGATGTTTAGCTCACAAAACATTCAGGGCTCAGTTTTCTATTAGGCAAAGTAAACACATCTCTTCTGGGGGGGGGGGGGGGGGGGGGTCTGTTTTCAGCATTTATGTGTCTGTAATTGGAGCTTAAAGCAGCTCGGTCACTATCTGGGGTCAATTGTACAATTTGCAAAGACCTCCAACTGTGACATTGCTGCAGGGGGTCTGGTGGCAATGGGAAGAGGGGCATCCTAAACAGCTCCTGGGTCTTCAGTCAATGTTGGCGCTGCACTTTCACCCATGAGACCTATGGAGAATCTCACAAGACCCTCCACAGAAAAAGCTGATTTTTTTTCCTACAGCTGTCAATGGGGACAGCTAAGGGGAAATGACAAACTTGACAAAAGGTATCTCCACCTTTTGTAAAGTTGAGGAAAAATACTGAGTAGTAGTCCCTACTTTGTCTTAGTATATCTTTTAACTGGGTTGGAATTTCGCAAACAGTCAATGTGAATATGTCATAAAGATTTTCTCTTGATTGGACAGTACCCCAAAATAAAGGATTGTTCTGGCAAATTTGGGACTCTTAGCACCTATGCAATATGCACACAAATATACACATAAATAAATACAATGTAAATACATGTGAAACATCCTAAGCTTTCCAAGCTAAGGGCATTCTTTCCCTGCAGCCTCTGAACAGACAGACAGCTTCACCTAATACATGCAGCCTAGATTCCCTAATGCTTCAAGAATACAGGCTAAACTAGCTTCTCTACATACTCTTATGTCAGTATCACATCCGAGTTCGAATCATGTGAAGTAAAAATCAAAATCTATATTACACAAATAGAAAAACCTTATGCACATTTCGGTGCATGTTGTTGCACCTTTGTCAAATGTATCAAAAGACTGAATCAGCCGGTAAATGCTCACTATTACCAATTATAGGCTTCATTGCCACAGTTTAAGCTTCCAATGTATTAATTTACTATCCACACTGGACCATTGTTGTAGATGAACAGGAATGTCTACACCGGCCTTCCTTTTATCAATAGTCCATCCTGCTGCCAACTCTTCCACAGGTAAATGACGCACACGCACCTGGCCTTCCAATTATCTAAAATAAAATGTGATTCATCAGACCAGGCAAACTTCTTGCATTGCTCCATGGTCCAGCTTTCAAGCTCGTGCCCTCATTGAAAATGCATGCGTGATGGACAGTGGTCATCATGGTCATTTAGTGGTTCTGGAGCTGTGGCTGATGAGTATAAAATATGATCCTCCCATAACAGCAGTTAGGTTATTATCAATCAAAGCCCGCATTAAATATTTAGAATAGTCTAATGAAAGAGGTTTCTACATGAATAGATTATTTCAAAAAGTTGAATATTGAATGTGGATCTGGTATAGATAAACATAAAGTTTCAAATGAATGGTGTGAAGGAACTACCTGTTTAATGCCAACAAAGCAAATGTACTGAGCATAATTCTGGGGATGCAGTCTCAAATATCTTGATTTAGGGGTTTCTCTGGGACTACTTACAGAGAGATGTTTTCCATAATGTGGAGTTTAAATGGACAAAAGGTCGTGACAATGTATGTGTTGTGGGCCGTTTCACTCACAAGAGGATAAAAACCGTTTAGGCGATAATCCCCTTTCCCATAGACCAGCAGCTACTGCAATCACCAACCTCCCAAACTCCAAACTGCACGTATTCACCAACTCTTGAACAGCAGACACACGAACCCTGGAAGCAGCCGAACAGGAAAAGCAATACGAACAGCTTACACTCCTGGCAATCGGCATACAGTCAAATTCCCCCCAAGAATGAGACAACACTTCAGCTTCAGGGTTAAACAGCAACAACACTGATTTATTCACACACAGGCTTATATGGGATTCTCCCATGCAAGGGAGGGATTTACAATACACCAATCCAGTTTAAGGTACAACCCACACATCTCCTCCCTCTAACTTATCTGTTAACACAATTAACATGGACATAGTTTTACCCAAGTCTTGGATGTACCCTAAATACTTGGGGTACATCCACAAATCCAGTATCTCCAGATAGCCCTAGTCTGGAGGAACAACATATGTGAAAATCAGCCCATTCGGATAAAGGGTTCGGGAGTTATGGGACTTTAAAGTATAGACCGACCGCACAGGCAAAGTAACCGAAAATAGTTCCATAAGGTTTGGCCTTGCGGTCGGTCTCTGTTAGTGTATTAAAAGTCCCGAACGGCTTGCCATCCGCGGATTTCTTTGGGTTCGTTGGATTCCCCATGTAAAAATAAGTCTTTCTACCGACCGGCGTCTCGTTCGGTAGTTGAGGCACGAATCCACGGAAGTCTGGAGGTCTCAGCGGTGTTTGCTTAGTCGAGTGTCCGATTTTAGTTCCAGACACTCGACGGCAAAACACCGCTGTTCGGGAGCTAAGATGGCCGCCGCCACGTGTTCGTTTGACGAACAAAGGCCACCCAGCGTTTGTCAATTAAGCTGCGGTTAACCGCAACTTCTGGGCGGTCAATTGACGGCACACTCCATCTCCTAGGTGGTCCCTCATTCGTTAGTTTGTTCGGTAGATAAAATCTACCGAACACCCCGGCAGAAAAGGCACGAATAAGCCTTTCTGCAGGGAAAATAAGTCTTTTAAAGTCTGGTCCATAGTCCAAAGGCAGCAGGCGAGCAACCAGGCTTCTCCAGTTCACAGTGGCAAAGTTGGTTTCGCCACAGTATGTAATGCCACAAGAGCACAGTAGTTAGTAGACAACACCTGTTGTTCTACAATTTACAAAACACTTAGCTATCGGAAAAACACTTGGCTTATTTATGCATTTACACACCACACGGTGGCCAGATTTAAACATCCCAATTGGAGGGTTACACCATGTCATAGTATTGGTCCTGGATTAAAATAACCTGGTAAAAGAAAATCCTTAATTTTACGGCCATGTCATGCTGTGATAGAAAATCCCATTGATATAACATGCAAAAGAATTTAATTTTCTGTCAAAAATATCTTTCTACTATCTTGTTGACTTGAGTCATAAGTGCCAATTAGTCAAATTAAATCAGACTGTTTTCAATGCTTGAAATTGACGACCAGTAACTATGGTCTTTCTGTAAGGAGTGCAGGAGAGTACGCCCTCTTGAGGCATTGTCTAGCATAGCCTTTCTGACAAAATGTTTTCTTATAATGGCTTAACAACTTTGCTTTTCTCATTTTAGCTTAATCACTATCTAGACTTCTAATAGATGAGTAATGTCTCCTTTGGATACCTTCTCTATTAACTTGACATCTTGGCTTAGTGGTTGACCAGTTCAGTGCATATACAGTATAGTTAAAGGATTACTATAGTGTCAGGAAAACAAAGCGGTTTTCCTGACACTATAGTGCCCTGAGGGTGCCCTCACCCTCAGGGGCCCCGTCCCGTGGCGCTGAAGGGGTTAAAATCCCTTCAGTTACTTACTTTAATCAAGCGCCGGGCTTCCTCGGCGCTGGTGACCTCTCCTCCTCCGCCGACGTCAGCTCCCCCGTCTGACGTCAGCAGAGTCGATTGCGCATGCACAGCAAGTGCCGCACGCATTCAAAGTGTCCATAGGAAAGCAGTTTTCAATGCTTTCCTATGGACTGTCGATGGAGGCATAATATGCCTCCAGTGTCGCAGATGCGCCTCTAGTGGCTGTCCAGAAGACAGCCACTAGAGGCTGGTTTAACCCCAAATGTAAGCATAGCAGTTTCTCTGAAACTGTTATGTTTGCATCTGAAGGGTTAAAACCTGAGGGACATTGCACCCAGACCACTTCATTGAGCTAAAGTGGTCTGGATGGCTATAGTGTCCCTTTAATTCCCTTGTGATTAATTTGAACAAACTTTCCTTCTACAGCTGTTTCTCCAGATGTTAGTGGGTTACAGTTATGAGGAACATTCCAGTTAATACAATGTATATTTAGTTGTAGAAATTATTATATATGGCAAATACAGTGTATATAGTATAAATTAGTGTTACACTTAATTTATAACTGCTATCTTATATAACCTGTTCATCCTATCACTTATATTCATTGTTTATTAATTTATTTAACCCGTTAACGTTGTTACGGCATTCTATGCCATCCCCATTTAAAAGGGCTTTAAAGCCGTTGCGGCGGCATAGAACGCCGTAACGGCTGCAGCCCCCAGAGCGCCCAGGATACTTACCTTCCCGGCGCTCTGCTTCGGGAGGATTGCCTGACAGCCCAGGCAGCCCTCCTACATCACAAGAAGCCCCCGGGGGCCATGTGATCGCTCTCAAAGAGCGATCACATTGCCCCCTATAGCTGGCTGTGGATTTGCCAGCAGGGGGACTGTCTAAAATGTCAGACAGTCCCCCTGCTGGTGGGAGCTGTAAAAAAAATATATTAGACGTGTAAAATTAAAATGCCTTTAAAAAGAAAAAAGTTTTTCACTGTAAGCTAATAGCAGTCAGTGTCCTTAAAGCGGGTGTCAGGCCTTCAGCGTGTACTCTGCCAACCTCTGCAAGTGCACTTTGCCACTCATATCTGGTGTCTCTATAGCGTGCCTTTAAAAAGAAAAAAAGTTTTTCACTGTAAGC
The DNA here is from genome assembly GCF_036172605.1 of Pelobates fuscus. NCBI lineage: Eukaryota > Metazoa > Chordata > Amphibia > Anura > Pelobatidae > Pelobates > Pelobates fuscus. The sequence continues at coordinate 153,246,177 of NC_086322.1, forward strand.
TAATAGCAGTTAGTTGTCTGCAAGCGTCTGGGTGTCAGGCCTTCAGCGTATACTCTGCCAACCTCTGCCAGTGTACTTTGCCACTCATATCTGGTGTCTCTATAGCGTGCCTTAAAAAGAAAAAAAGTTTTTCACTGTAAGCCAATAGCAGTCAGTGTCCTTAAAGCGGGTGTCAGGCCTTCAGCGTGTGCTCTGCCAACCTCTGCAAGTGCACTTTGCCACTCATATCTGGTGTCACTATAGCGTGCCTTTAAAAACAAAAAAAAATTTTTCACTGTTATAGATTGAATAGCAGTTAGTTGTCTTCAAGCGGGTGTGTCAGGCCTACAGCGTGTACTCTGCCAACCTCTGCCACTGCACAGTGCCACTCATATCTGGTCGCACAGTAGCTTGCACGCATAGTACCACTAATCCAAAAAAAATTACAGGCAGAGGCAGGCCACCCCGCAGGGGCCATCGTGGTCGTGGTGCTGTGATTCCCTTTTGCCCTAGAATAATGCCCAGTTTTCAGAGGCCACGTACCCTGAACTTGAAAAGTTCTGAGGACATAGTTGACTGGCTAACACAGGACACCCAATCTTCTACAGCTTCCGCTCGGAACCTTGACGCACCATCCTCCTCCAGCTTAGCTTCGGGCACCTCTCAAGATACCACTCACCCGCCTGCCGCCACCACCAACACTAGCACCAGAGCCGCTTCACTTGGTATGTCAGAGGAGTTATTTACACATCCGTTTGAAGAAATGAGTGATGCGCAACCATTATTGCCAGAGGATGTAGATAACAGGGATATATCTCAGTCAGACAGCATTACACACATGGACGTACAGTGTGATGATGATGATGTTGTACCCACTGCTGCTTCCTTTGCTGAGTTGTCAGATACAAGTGAAGCGGTTGATGATGACGATGCGTCCATGGATGTCACGTGGGTGCCCGCTCGGCAAGAAGAAGAACAGGGTGAAAGTTCAGATTGGGAGACAGAGAGGAGGAGGAGGAGACGAGTTGGAAGCAGGGGGAGGTCGTCGCAAGGAGCTAGTGGCACAGTCAGACAGCATGCATCGGCACCCGGGGTCAGCCCGACAGCACGCCAATCAACGCATGCTGTGTCCACCACCAGAATGCCGTCATTGCAGAGCTCAGCAGTGTGGCATTTTTTGTGTGTGTCTGCCTCTGACAACAGCGATGCCATTTGCAACCTGTGCCAAAAGAAACTGAGTCGTGGGAAGTCCAACACCCACCTAGGTACAACTGCTTTACGTAGGCACATGATCGCACATCACAAACGCCTATGGGATCAACACATGAGTACAAGCAGCACACAAACTCAAAGCCGCCATCCTCCCCCTGGTCCAGCATCTTCAGCCACGTCAACCACTGCTGTCCTCCTTGCCCCCTCTCAACCATCCGCCACTCCGTCTCTCGCCTTGAGCAGTTCCCGCTCATCTGCCCACAGTCAGGTGTCTGTCAAGGACATGGTTGAGCGTAAGAAGCCAATGTCAGAAAGTCACCCCCTTGCCCAGCGTCTGACAGCTGGCTTGTCTGAACTATTAGCCCGCCAGCTTTTACCATACAAGCTGGTGGAGTCTGAGGCGTTCAAAAAATTTGTAGCTATTGGGACACCGCAGTGGAAGGTACCCGGACAAAATTTATTTTCACAAAAGGCAATCCCCAACCTGTACTCGATTGTGCAAAAGGAAGTAATGGCATGTCTGGCACACGGTGTTGGGGCAAGGGTCCATCTGACCACTGATACCTGGTCTGCAAAGCATGGTCAGGGCAGGTATATCACCTACACTGCGCATTGGGTAAACCTGCTGACGGCTGCCAAGCATGGAATGCGTGGCTCTGCAGAGGAGTTGGTGACACCGCCACGACTTGCAGGCAGACCTGCTGCCACCTCCTCTACTTCTCCTACTCCATCCTCTTCCATAACCTCCTCGGCTGAGTCCTCTTCTGCTGCTGCGTCTTGCTCCACATCAACGGCACACCCCCAGCTCCCCAGGTTCTATTCTACATCCCGGATACGGAAGTGTCACGCCGTCTTGGGTTTGACTCGCTTGAAAGCAGAGAGTCACGCCGGACAAGCACTCCTGTCCGCTCTGAACGCACAGGTGGAAAAGTGGCTGACTCCGCAGCAACTGGATATCGGCAAAGTGGTTTGTGACAACGGAACAAATTTGTTGGTGGCATTGAAGTTGGGCAAGTTGGCACATGTGTGTAATCTGATCGTACAACGCTTTGTGCATAAGTACACAGGCTTACAGGACTTCCTGAAGCAGGCCAGGAAGGTGTGTGGCCATTTCAGGCGTTCCTACATGGCCATGGCGCACTTTGCAGATATCCAGCAGAGAAACAACATGCCAGTGAGGCGCTTGATTTGCGACAGCCCGACACGTTGGAATTAAACACTCCTAATGTTTGACCACCTGCTCCAACAAGAAAAAGACGTTAATGAATATTTGTATGACCGGGGTGCTAGGACAGCCTCTGGGGAGCTGGGAATTTTTTTGATACGTTACTGGACGCTCATGCGCAATGCCTGTAGGCTCATGCGTCCTTTTGAGGAGGTGACAAACCTAGTCAGTCGAACCGAAGGCACCATCAGCGACATCATACCATTTGTTTTCTTCCTGGAGCGTGCCCTGCGAAGAGTGCTGGATCAGCCCGTAGATCAGCGTGAAGAGGAAGAGTTGTGGTCACCATCACCACCAGAAACAGCCTTATCAGCATCGCTTGCGGACCTGCGGCAACGCTGGAAGAGGATTGTGAGGAAAAGGAGTCAGAGGAGGAATGTGGCTTTGAGGAGGAGGAGGAAGACCAACCACAACAGACATCCCAGGATGCTCGTTGTCACCTATCTGGTACCCGTGGTGTTGTACGTGGCAAGGAGCTAGTGGCACAGTCAGACAGCATGCATCGGCACCCGAGTTGGAAGCAGGGGGAGGTCGTCGCAAGGAGCTAGTGGGACAGTCAGACAGCAGGCATCGGCACCCGGGGTCAGCCCGACAGCACGCCAATCAACGCATGCTGTGTCCACCACCAGAATGCCGTCATTGCAGAGCTCAGCAGTGTGGCATTTTTTGTGTGTGTCTGCCTCTGACAACAGCGATGCCATTTGCAACCTGTGCCAAAAGAAACTGAGTCGTGGGAAGTCCAACACCCACCTAGGTACAACTGCTTTACGTAGGCACATGATCGCACATCACAAACGCCTATGGGATCAACACATGAGTACAAGCAGCACACAAACTCAAAGCCGCCATCCTCCCCCTGGTCCAGCATCTTCAGCCACGTCAACCACTGCTGTCCTCCTTGCCCCCTCTCAACCATCCGCCACTCCGTCTCTCGCCTTGAGCAGTTCCCGCTCATCTGCCCACAGTCAGGTGTCTGTCAAGGACATGGTTGAGCGTAAGAAGCCAATGTCAGAAAGTCACCCCCTTGCCCAGCGTCTGACAGCTGGCTTGTCTGAACTATTAGCCCGCCAGCTTTTACCATACAAGCTGGTGGAGTCTGAGGCGTTCAAAAAATTTGTAGCTATTGGGACACCGCAGTGGAAGGTACCCGGACAAAATTTATTTTCACTAAAGGCAATCCCCAACCTGTACTCGATTGTGCAAAAGGAAGTAATGGCATGTCTGGCACACGGTGTTGGGGCAAGGGTCCATCTGACCACTGATACCTGGTCTGCAAAGCATGGTCAGGGCAGGTATATCACCTACACTGCGCATTGGGTAAACCTGCTGACGGCTGCCAAGCATGGAATGCGTGGCTCTGCAAAGGAGTTGGTGACACCGCCACGACTTGCAGGCAGACCTGCTGCCACCTCCTCTACTTCTCCTACTCCATCCTCTTCCATAACCTCCTCGGCTGAGTCCTCTTCTGCTGCTGCGTCTTGCTCCACATCAACGACACACCCCCAGCTCCCCAGGTTCTATTCTACATCCCGGATACGGAAGTGTCACGCCGTCTTGGGTTTGACTCGCTTGAAAGCAGAGAGTCACGCCGGACAAGCACTCCTGTCCGCTCTGAACGCACAGGTGGAAAAGTGGCTGACTCCGCAGCAACTGGATATCGGCAAAGTGGTTTGTGACAACGGAACAAATTTGTTGGTGGCATTGAAGTTGGGCAAGTTGGCACATGTGTGTAATCTGATCGTACAACGCTTTGTGCATAAGTACACAGGCTTACAGGACTTCCTGAAGCAGGCCAGGAAGGTGTGTGGCCATTTCAGGCGTTCCTACATGGCCATGGCGCACTTTGCAGATATCCAGCAGAGAAACAACATGCCAGTGAGGCGCTTGATTTGCGACAGCCCGACACGTTGGAATTCAACACTCCTAATGTTTGACCACCTGCTCCAACAAGAAAAAGACGTTAATGAATATTTGTATGACCGGGGTGCTAGGACAGCCTCTGGGGAGCTGGGAATTTTTTTGATACGTTACTGGACGCTCATGCGCAATGCCTGTAGGCTCGTGCGTCTTTTTGAGGAGGTGACAAACCTAGTCAGTCGAACCGAAGGCACCATCAGCGACATCATACCATTTGTTTTCTTCCTGGAGCGTGCCCTGCGAAGAGTGCTGGATCAGGCCGTAGATCAGCGTGAAGAGGAAGAGTTGTGGTCACCATCACCACCAGAAACAGCCTTATCAGCATCGCTTGCGGACCTGCGGCAACGCTGGAAGAGGATTGTGAGGAAAAGGAGTCAGAGGAGGAATGTGGCTTTGAGGAGGAGGAGGAAGACCAACCACAACAGACATCCCAGGATGCTCGTTGTCACCTATCTGGTACCCGTGGTGTTGTACGTGGCTGGGGGGAAGAACATACCTTCATTGAGATCACTGAGGAGGAGGAAAGGGAAATGAGTAGCTCGGCATCCAACCTTGTGCAAATGGAGTCTTTCATGCTGTTGTGCCTGTTGAGGGACCCTCGTATAAAAAGGCTGAAGGAGAACGACCTGTACTGGGTGTCCACGCTACTAGACCCCTGTATAAGCAGAAAGTGGCGGAAATGTTACCAAATTATAACAAGTCGGAAAGGATGCATCATTTGCAAAATCAATTAAAAAGTATGCTTTACACAGCGTATAAGGGTGATGTCACAGCACAACGGGAATCTAACAGGGGAAGAGGTGAAAGTCATCCTCCTCCTCCCACGACCATGACGGCAAGGACAGGACGCTTTACAGACGTGTTGTTGATGGAGGACATGCAGAGCTTTTTAAGTCCTACGCATCGCCACAGCAGTTCGGGATCCACCCTCAGAGAACGACTCGACCGACAGGTAGCAGACTACCTCGCCTTAACTGCAGATAGCGACACTCTGAGGAGCGATGAACACCTTGACTAGTGGGTGTGCAGGCTTGACCTGTGGCCTGAGCTATCCTAATTTGCGATAGAACTTCTGGCCTGCCCCACTTCAAGTGTCCTGTCAGAAAGGACCTTCAGTGCAGCAGGAGGTATTGTCACTGAGAAGAGAAGTCGCCTAGGTCAAAAAAGTCTAGATTACCTCACCTTTATTAAGATGAATGAGGGATGGATCCCGAAGGGACTGACAGTGGGCGATACATTCAACTAAAAAAGGCCTGATGAGATGAGCTGCCTTGGGCTAAAAATGGTCCACACGCTGCTGTATTTTAGCTCTGAATGCCGGTTGACTTGCGTGACTTATCCGTCACCAACTAGGGTTCAAGCCGCAATGTTTTAGGGCACTTTCTGCCTGGGAAACAAACATCAATTTTTATGGCGGCTGTTACAGCAGCGGCTGCAACAATACCTAATTTTTCAGGCATGTGTACATGCCTAATTTTTCGGCCCTCTGGTGCTGCACTGTGGCTTCAAAAACCAAACCAAAAAAAAGGCACATAACAGGGATTAAACTGATAGGAATAGTACTACTTAACACACCACTCCTATCTGGTGGCACATTAGATTGCACGCGCAGTGCCCCAAATTTGAAGTAGGAGGACCGACCAAGCATCTTTTTCCATCTCCCGGTTCCTAAAATCGATGCCATATACACGTCCCCTGATAGGGCGCCAGCTCGTTATTCTCTTGGGTGCCAGCTCATTATTCTCTTTTTCACTTCACTAGGGACACTTTACTGCACTATGGGCACTTAGACCCACTCTTTGTCTTGCACACTGTTATTCCTAGCCAGCATCTGTGATGGGAAATCAGGCAGTCATCTAAACGTTTAGATTAAGCTTTAGCTTAGAACACCCTTGAAGGTGTTTAACCCCTTAAGGACCAAACTTCTGGAATAAAAGGGAATCATAACATGCCACACATGTCATGTGTCCTTAAGGGGTTAAGGAGATTAGGGCTAGTTTAGATGATTCTTCTTAGACCTCTCTGAGTCTTTATAGCCCTTCTACCTATCCAGCATTTCTGGAAACTAACTAAGAGAAAGGGTGGCTGTGTGTCTGTGATACATTTAACTTTATATCACCTTATTGACACTTTATCACTCTGGTCTCCATACTCTCTGCCTATACCCATCTATTTAGAGGGAATTTCCTTGCCCCAGCCAATATTATATAATAGGTAATAGTATTACCATTATTACACAATTAGGTCTCTGAGGACAGGGGTCAATCCATATCTGCCAAGTGACCCTATGTAGGGGGAACAGTCTCTATTCTGCTCTGTGTCAGTGTGTATCATGGTCTCTGAGGACAGGTGTCAATCCATATCTGCCAAGTGACCCTATGTAGGGGGAACAGTCTCTATTCTGCTCTGTGTCAGTGTGTATCATGGTCTCTGAGGACAGGTGTCAATCCATATCTGCCAAGTGACCCTATGTAGGGGGAACAGTCTCTATACTGCTCTGTGTCAGTGTGTATCATGATCTCTGAGGACAGGTGTCAATCCATATCTGCCAAGTGACCCTATGTAGGGGGAACATTCTCTAATCTGCTCTGTGTCAGTGTGTATCATGGTCTCTGAGGACAGGTGTCAATCCATATCTGCCAAGTGACCCTATGTAGGGGGAACAGTCTCTATTCTGCTCTGTGTCAGTGTGTATCATGGTCTCTGAGGACAGGTGTCAATCCATATCTGCCAAGTGACCCTATGTAGGGGGAACAGTCCCTAATCTGCTCTGTGTCAGTGTGTATCAGGGATCCTTAGGATAGGTGTCAATCCATACCTGCCAAGTGACCCTATGTAGGGTGAACAGTCCCTATTCTGCTCTGTGTCAGTGTGTATCAAGGGGCTCTGAGGACAGGTGTCAATCCATATCTGCCAAGTGACCCTATGTAGGGGGAACAGTCTCTATTCTGCTCTGTGTCAGTGTGTATCAGGGGCTCTGAGGACAGGTGTCAATCCATATCTGCCAAGTGACCCTATGTAGGGGGAACAGTCTCTATTCAGCTCTATGTCAGTGTGTATCATGATCTCTGAGGAAAGAGGTAAATCCATATCTGCCAAGTGACCCTATGTAGGAGGAACAGTCTCTATTCTGCTCTGTGTCAGTGTGTATCATGGTCTCTGAGGACAGGTGTCAATCCATATCTGCCAAGTGACCCTATGTAGGGGGAACAGTCCCTATTCTGCTCTGTGTCAATGTGTATCAGGGATCCTTAGGATAGGTGTCAATCCATATCTGCCAAGTGACCCTATGTAGGGGGAACAGTCCCTATTCTGCTCTGTGTCAGTGTGTATCAGGGTCTCTGAGGACAGGTGTCAATCCATATGCCAAGGTGTCAATATGTCATATGTCAGGTGTCAATCCATATCCATTGTGATTTAGGAATGTTAGGTGATTTATGCCCTTTATGGATTAAAACCAGACTCTGCATCAACTGTGTAATTTTCCATGGGAGTTTTGCCATGGATCCCCCTCCGGCATGCCACAGTCCAGGTGTTAGTCCCCTTGAAACAACTTTTCCTTCACTTTTGTGGCCAGAAAGAGTCCTTGTGGGTTTTAAAATTCGCCTGCCCATTGAGGTCAATGGCGGTTCGCCCGGTTCGCCGGTTCGCAAACGTTTGCGAAAGTTCGCAACCGCCGTTCGAGAACCGAAAATTTTGTGTTCGCGACATCACTAGTCAGTACGACAGTCCACACATTTATTGGAAAGAGGGGGCAGGGGTAGAATTATGTGCCTACGGGCACCTAAGAGGTAAGTCTAGCCCTGACAAAATTGGCACATTGATTTTCTACAATTATTCCTATTACTAGAGCAGGGTTCTGCAAACTCTGGTTCTCCAGATGTTGCTGAACTACAACTCCCATGATTCTTTGAATGTTGTAGATAGCCAGAGAGTTAAGGGAAATGTAGTTCAGCAACATCGGGCCAGAGTTTGGAGAACCTTTTACTAGGAGAGGGTTGTGTTTTAAAACTAACAAAAGACTAGGTTAAATGCATCCCAGTAATCAGTAAAATGGACCTTTAAAGCCTAAATATTTCTCAAATGAGCCACTGACAACTATTTGATAACTGCTTTGCACAAACCAGATCCGAGAATTATCTGAACATTTCACACAGTAGATCTGACATGATATTGCCCTGCTCATATTCCATAACATGGCTGACTACTGCAAGAGGCATACAACATTAAAATAAATTTGGTCATGACATCATGGCCAAAGAATGTTGGATTACACTATGCTGTAGTTTGACATAGATATTTTTAGTTAAGTAGTGTTTCATAATTGTGTATAGTCTAACATATTTCTATTGTTTTATATTATTAAGCCTACACCCAAAGCAAATATGTTGATTTACCCTTCATATAAAATTGACTTTCTGCCTGGAAAGTGTTTCACGAATGCAGATAGGAAAACAGTGCTTTGCCACATAGAACCAGGTATAGGGGGTCTATTCACCGAATACTGAATGGGGATGTTTTGAGTATTCACTTGATAGCAGAAGTGGATAACTGTCCAGTGCATCCTAGAGGGAAATGTTTTTCAAGTTTTACTATTATGAACCATTGCTAGTTGGATTTCATTTGCTTTTTACAATTACTGTTACAATTATTTCTCGACACCTTTACCTATAGTGCATGTGTAATTTGTATTTTATCACAATCTGTTTAAATGCTAATATAAATGTAATATTTTCACTTGAACTCCCCTTTAACACTGCATTTTCCCTACTTTAAAGGAACACTATAGTGTCAGGAATATAAAACTGTATTCCTAGCATTATAGTGTCCCACAGCCTCTACTAAGGTCTCCTGGCGTTGGCTCGGTCTCTTCCTCAAGCAAAGTCATGGCTATGGGGGAGCCTAATGCACATGTGCAGAGTGCGCCTTGCGCGCATTAGAGCTTCACCACAGAAATGCATTGAAATAATGCTTTCCTATGGGGATTTTCAAGACACTGGACTCCCTCTTGCAAAACGTGAGTTAAACTTCGTGTGAACCATCGAGGAAGCGCCTCTAGTGTCTGTCTGGAAACCAGACACTAGAGGCTGTCTTAACCCTGCAATGTAAACATTGTAGTTTCTCTAAAACTACAATATTTTACATTGCATTCATAAAGTGAAACTGTCACAGCTTTTCTGTCCCTCTGCTCCCCCTCACACCAATACAATTAAAGAGCTGGGCGTTACACTTCTGCAACGTCCATCTCCAGATTGCCCACACTCCTCTTCTGCTCTGTGTTTAATTGCCCTGCTTGACATAGTGCCCCCATGACTTCGACAATGATGCCAGCGTGCCTGACGTCATATCACTCCACTCCTATACACCGTAGCCAGCGCTATCAGACTGTGTGGATATCTGCCTGCTTTGTGTTTATATAGGGCAAGACCTTACCCTAACGAATCTTGGTGGTGGTCTCCAGTGCCAGAGGAGAAAGGACGATGTAGTGGGATTATTCTGGATCCCAAGCTAGCGGCTACCCTATTGCCTTTAAAAGTGTGTCATCCTTTTTTTTTTTATACTACAGTAAGTGCAGATTTAAATAGAACTTATAACTTTTACAAATTAAGCTTGCAACACGTCGCTGGCTGTCACTCACACAACCGGTCCTGTTACACCCTTTTAGTTTGACTCAGTGGAGATAAACTCAAGATGCAGACAATTGCATCTGTGCTGGGTAAAAAGGGGAGGATTTGCAATGCCTGCAGACAGCAGATCTTTAACTTTGCAAGCTAATTTTACATATACCCTTAATGAAATAATGAAAGTATAAATGAAGTCATGTTTTCATTTAGGGTATATCTACAAAATTGTATAAAACATATATTTCTTCCATTCATGTGCTCCTTTTTATTAGTTTTTCTCACATGCTAAACTGTTTGATTCTTGATAGAATGTTAGATATATTAGAACCTTTCATATTCACATACAGTTTGAAGGTGCTCTACTTAAGGCTAAGGTCACCTATTACTATTGTTGCTTAGATATATAAACATTTTCAATATTTGGACTGTGAGCAACTATCTCTTAGTTCCTGTTTCAAAGAATCTAAATCTCACTTGACCTTTGAAATATTCCATTATATATAAGAACTTTTATTATATGACTCACTGACCGAGCAGGTTCTAGAGGAACCTATTTGTATATACTAACATTTTATTTACATTACACTGCACATTCCATGTTTTAATTATTGGTTAACAGTCCCATGAGATATCATGTGCAATTACTTTTATCCATTTCAATGTCACTTAATGTAGCGAGTTCAAGATGGCAGCAAACAGGAGGCCCTGCTACCGTTCTAATTAGCAGATATTTGCAAGAACGCTCATAATAATTATCTCCAGCTGTCACAACCCTAGATCAGCATGTGGTATTGTGGTATTTATTTATATATATATATATATATATATATATATATATATATATATATATATATATAAATATGTACCTGAGTATATACTGTATAGTCATTATATATGTATATATTTACCTGAGTATATACTGTATAGTCATTATATATGTATATATGTACCTCAGTATATACTGTATAGTCATTATATATGTATATATTCACCTGAGTATATACTGTATAGTCATTATATATGTATATATGTACCTCAGTATATACTGTATAGTCATTATATATGTATATGAAGTCCTTGGAGTGCTTTTCAAAACTACTATATGTATTATTGATGCCGACAAGCACCGGGCCACATAACTTTGACTACACTGGAGTGCAAGCTTTTGGACATTGTTATACATTATGGTCTAGATGGCAAAGGACCAGCTATGCACCCGTGAATTCTTAATACTTTTTGTATATCACAGTCTCCCTTGATTTGAATAATTGGATCAGAGTGTAAATATCCATCTATCGGGGAGAACCTCTGCTTACTAAAGCGACAACCTATTACTTTTAGTGCACTACTGTTCTTCTAACCTGCACACATTGCAGTGTTGTTTTAGACAGTATATTGGTATCCACTATTCACTTATCACTTTTTTCACATTGGAAACACACTGTTTTATAAGTTTACATGGAAGAATTCTTTTCCCAAGCGGGAGGATTACTGGAACAGGCAGAAACCTTCCAGTACACAGAGGAGGATGCAGATCGCATTAGATGGGACTCCCTAACGACTGACTTACCACAAACTACGACCCTTAAAGACATATACCTTGAACTAACCCGTCTTAAAAAGAAAGAAACCGACCTGGACCTGCATGGACTATTCCTGTCGGATTATCACAGACAACTGAAGATCCCTAGGGGAATTAGAATAAAGAATATTCCAACCATTGGACGGGCCAAACCAAAAGTCTGCAAGAAGTGGATAGCAGTCCTGAACAAATGCTCATTGGACTTGATCCTCATTATTATAGAAGACGTCAAGGAAGACCTGATAAAAATCAGACAAAGAATTACGCAACTGGAATCCAGAGAAGCACTACACTTGACATCAACAGAGGCTGCCCCGACCATACTTAGATTGGAACAAAACATCAAAGAATACAAAACAGACCTCATCAGGTTTAAACGCGAAAAACAAGAGAAGGTGAGGAGTGATTACGCCGAACACAGGGTGTACAGGTGGCTGAGTGGGCAAAACAAACTACCACGTTTTGCAAAGAATAGACGCCCTATCCGAAAACCACTACAATACACCATTGACAAGACTTCAGGGGAGTCCACCTCAGATTCCGATAACCAACAAAGATCAACACAGAACCAAGCATCGGGTCATTTTTTAGAGAGAGGGACAATAACAGCAGGAATAACTACAAGACAACGAGCCAGACAAGACCCAGAACCAAATGTTTCATCACGAGACGAGGACAGCGAGGCGGTACATATCGGTCTGAGAGGGAGACCACCTCGACGAAAGTAAGTCCGGTCTTCAATTTGTCCACACGTAAACTCAACAGTGCTGAGATCCAGTTGCTGACGAAAGGACTCACTTTTGTGCCCACGACGTACCCTGTACCGCTGACCCAAGAAGTCAAAAACTATAAATTTGGAAGGTCCTTAAGACTCAAAGACTTCTTTAAAACCAATGATACTATGACAGCACCAATGAGCCACTTCAAACCTAAGAGCACCTGGGACCCACTTCCTAACCAATCCACCATCAAGACCTTCTTGAAATCATTAAACCAAGAAACACAACACCATCTAACACATGGCCACAAACCTAGATCAAATATAACAAAAGAGGAGCGACGGATCATCACCTCATTGGCCAACGACCCAAGCCTGGTTATCCGCCCGGCAGATAAAGGTGGAGGAATTGTCCTGATGAACTATAGTGACTATAGACATGAAATACTGACCAAACTGGGAGATGTAACTACCTATCTAAAATTGACAACTGACCCAACACAGGCGATCATGCTCCAAATTCAACAAATACTACAACGAGGCCTAGAAGCATCCTATATTACACAGGAACTATATCAATTTCTATTACAAGAGAAACCCCGGACACCAATAATTTATACACTACCTAAAATTCACAAGCACCCGACTCTACCACCCGGTAGACCTATTGTCTCGGCAATTGGAGGGGTACTAGAACCCATTGCCAAGTGGCTGGACTCACTATTCAAAGAACCAATTGAGAGCCTGTCAACATGCATTAAAGATACCCCAAGCCTGTTAGCTCAACTTAAACAATTTACCCATTTGGAGCAAGGAGTGACTTTTATCACATGCGATGTCAAGAGCCTGTACACAATCATCCCACATAGAACAGGCATCGAGGCAATGAGGAAAATTCTAACAGTATCACCTTCGTACAAAGGACCACCGATAGAGTACACACTGGAACTACTCCTCTTGGTGCTTAATCGAAACTACTTTAGGTTTGAACATACATGGTACCAGCAAATCTCTGGAACCTCGATGGGAGCAGCCATGGCACCTATGTATGCTAATGGCTTTATGTATGTGTTCGAGCAGGAGCACATACTCACGCCATTTCGAAACAACATATTATTTTACAGGCGTTTCATCGATGATATCATCATATTGTGGAAAGATGAGGGCACATCACCTGAAGAGATGCTTGAAACTATAAACAATTTGAATACACCGGTCCGGCTTACTATGGTCACCAATGACCAGTCTATTGACTTTCTGGATGTACGCCTATACAAGGAGAATGAGAAGATAGCCTTTACACTATACAACAAACCCACAGACAGAAATACCATACTCCATGCCGACAGTTATCACCCCAGACATTTGATCAACTCTCTACCACGATCGCAGTTCATGAGGGTCATCAGGAATAACAACGAAGCTAATACCAAGTTACAGTTAAATTTGATGTGGGACAAATTTCTAGCCCGGGGATACAGCCCAACCGTCTTGCAATCAGCACTCAGTAAATGCTTTGAAGACCGGCCCGTACAACCTCCTAAGGAACAAAGATTGATATTCCCTGTGACGTACACTACCATTTCAGACCACATCAAAGAAACCGTTAACAGCAACTGGCGGATGATGATCAATGATAATAGCCTACCAAGCCAATTTAAACAACGACCTATGATGTGTTACCGGAGGGGAAAGAACTTGAGAGACCTACTAGTCAAGACAGACCCATCTCATTGCTACAACCAACCGTCACCCCATCTGAATCTGGGTTGCTACAGGTGTTTGGGGTGCGTTACATGTAGCCATATGTTACCAAGTAAAACATTTACCCACCCACATACCGGCAAGAATTATACCATCAAGCATAGACTTACGTGCACCAGTGACTTTGTAGTGTATAAACTTGTCTGCCCTTGTGGACTGACATACGTGGGCAAAACAGACCTACTATTAAGGGAGAGAATGCGGAACCACCGATCAAACATACGAGTGGCATACAGAGACAAGGGATCTGAACAACCAGTGGCGAAACGCTTTTGGGAAAAAGGCCATCCTCTACCATCGTTGAAGTTCATAGCAATTGACCATGTCCCACAACCAATGAGAGGAGGAGACCGTAAGAAAATTCTGCTCCAGAGGGAACTGCACTGGATTAGGACTTTGGACACGGTGCAGCCTAGGGGTCTCAACGAGAAATACAGTCTGGGCATCTTCCTATAAGACCGACAAAAGTTATGCAATATGGACATTTCCCTATTGTGGGTTATTACTGACACTTTGTACATTAGTCTCACTTTATTAAATATAGCAAATTGCCATAGTAGTAAAGCATATTTACATAACTAACCACTATGGTAACGTACACATGGGTACCTTTAGGAGCCTCAGTTGTGAATATGTAGATAGATGTATATACTTTCGACGCCACTAATTTTGGCCACCATTATTGTAGTCTGATCTAACTAAGCATCCCATAGTCACTATATCCAACTCTAGTATATGACCCATTGGCACCCTGTACGGTATGTATGCCTCACACTTATTTACATATCTATTGGTTGTAACATCCCGGGTCCCGGTTGTGTGAAATTTTGGATGGCTGTAAGTGACTTTAGCATCCTAATTCACTCCAGAGCCACTAGGTTGGCTATGCAGTCAGCTATACCCAGCAACAGCTATTTTACCACTATATATAATAGAGGAAATTAGAATGTATGGACATATTGCGCTGAAAACCATCAGAGCATGCATTGCTTATGTATTTACATTTTTCTGATTTTCATCATCAGCATATTCATATATTTATTATGTACCGTTTGTCCCTGAGTATTTCTCTAAGTTCCCCCGATATTACATATGTATACCTTAGCTAGCTATACTTCAGCTAACTATTACCTTGCTTTCTCTCCTTATCTGTGTTTGATTTGTATTGATTTGTATATATTTGTATATAATCTGATGCCCGATCACACTGAACCCCTGTATTTAGTGTTCTTCTTTACTGAGCTGTGTGATGTTGCCGCGGCCGGAGCACTGATCGCATTTGCGATCATAGTAACCAGTGTAACCACGCCTCTTAGCGTCCCGTCCGGTTGCCATGACAACCCCCAGCACGCAGAGGTTCACAGCAGCAACAGCTGCTGAATACAATATGCAGAATTCGGCTTTTGCCCGCGTTTTTTCGGCGGGCAGAATACTGGTGCACACACAGACTCAGGTAAGACTCAGCTGTAACCAATGTTCTTGAATTATTATGTTTGTTATATAAATTGTCACATTTTGAATGCACTGTTATCCTGATGAAAGTCCTGCTGTAGGACTGAAACGTCGATCCCCTTTGGTTGTTGCAGAATAAAGCTAAGTTTATTTTCACCTATATGAAGTCCTTGGAGTGCTTTTCAAAACTACTATATGTATTATTGATGCCGACAAGCACCGGGCCACATAACTTTGACTACACTGGAGTGCAAGCTTTTGGACATTGTTATATATATATATATATATATATATATATATATATATATATATATATATAAAAAATATGTACCTGAGTATATACTGTATAGTCATTATATATGTATATATTTACCTGAGTATATACTGTATAGTCATTATATATGTATATATGTACCTGAGTATATACTGTATAGTCATTATATATGTATATATTTACCTGAGTATATACTGTATAGTCATTATATATGTATATATGTACCTGAGTATATACTGTATAGTCATTATATATGTATATATTTACCTGAGTATATACTGTATAGTCATTATATATGTATATATGTACCTCAGTATATACTGTATAGTCATTATATATGTATATATTTACCTGAGTATATACTGTATAGTCATTATATATGTATATATGTACCTGAGTATATACTGTATAGTCATTATATATGTATATATTTACCTGAGTATATACTGTATAGTCATTATATATGTATATATTTACCTGAGTATATACTGTATAGTCATTATACAGGGAGTGCAGAATTATTAGGCAAGTTGTATTTTTGAGGATTAATTTTATTATTGAACAACAACCATGTTCTCAATGAACCCAAAAAACTCATTAATATCAAAGCTGAATATTTTTGGAAGTAGTTTTTAGTTTGTTTTTAGTTATAGCTATTTTAGGGGGATATCTGTGTGTGCAGGTGACTATTACTGTGCATAATTATTAGGCAACTTAACAAAAAACAAATATATACCCATTTCAATTATTTATTTTTACCAGTGAAACCAATATAACATCTCAACATTCACAAATATACATTTCTGACATTCAAAAACATAACAAACACAAATCAGTGACCAATATAGCCACCTTTCTTTGCAAGGACACTCAAAAGCCTGCCATCCATGGATTCTGTCAGTGTTTTGATCTGTTCACCATCAACATTGCGTGCAGAAGCAACCACAGCCTCCCAGACACTGTTCAGAGAGGTGTACTGTTTTCCCTCCTTGTAAATCTCACATTTCATGATGGACCACAGGTTCTCAATGGGGTTCAGATCAGGTGAACAAGGAGGCCATGTCATTAGATTTTCTTCTTTTATACCCTTTCTTGCCAGCCACGCTGTGGAGTACTTGGATGCGTGTGATGGAGCATTGTCCTGCATGAAAATCATGTTTTTTCTTGAAGGATGCAGACTTCTTCCTGTACCACTGCTTGAAGAAGGTGTCTTCCAGAAACTGGCAGTAGGACTGGGAGTTGAGCTTGACTCCATCCTCAACCCGAAAAGGCCCCACAAGCTCATCTTTGATGATACCAGCCCAAACCAGTACTCCACCTCCACCTTGCTGACGTCTGAGTCGGACTGGAGCTCTCTGCCCTTTACCAATCCAGCCACGGGCCCATCCATCTGGCCCATCAAGACTCACTCTCATTTCATCAGTCCATAAAACCTTAGAAAAATCAGTCTTGAGATATTTCTTGGCCCAGTCTTGACGTTTCAGCTTGTGTGTCTTGTTCAGTGGTGGTCGTCTTTCAGCAGGGACGGACTGACAGTGGTCAGGGCCCCTGGGCAAAATTAGGACCTGGGCCCCCTGTAGACCAATATAAATGTTGGTGTAGATGTACCGTGTATTTGATTGAATGTGCATGTAAAGTGAATGAATGTTTCTGTGTGCATATTCATTGTGAGCTCTGGTGTAAGTCTTCAGAGTATAGTTAAATACATGTTTTTTTTTTTTTGGTTTTTTTTAAATAGGGTAGTAATTTTTATGTGTTTACGTAGCAAGGGGGTATAGGGGATCAAGAGGGTGCGTAGGTGGGAGGGTCTGTAAAGGGTGCACTGGGGTAGGGGCTGTAGTGGGTGCAGAGCGGTAGGTGCTGTAGTGGATGTTAGGGAGGGGCTGTAGAGGGGGCAAGGGTTTAATAATGACTTTAAGGGGTAAGGGGGTATGGGCTGCAGAGGGTAGTGGCTGTAGTGGGTGCTGAGGGTATAGGGGAATGTAGTATAGGAATGGGGAAAATAGGGGCTTTACAGGGAGCAAGGAGGTATTGGCTGTAATATGTGCAGGTTGGTAGGGGCTGTAGTGGGTGCAAGGGGTATAGGGATTAAGAGGGTGCCTGGAGTTAGGGGCAGTAGTGGGTATAGGGGTCTGTAGTGGGAGCATGTGATAATAGGGGCTGTAGAGGAGGAAAGGGGGGTATTGGTTGTAGTATGTGCAGGGTGGTAGGGGTAACAGATACAGGGGGTATAGGGATCTAGATGGTGCTTGGGGGTAGAGACTGTAGTGGGGTAAGGGCTGTAATGGATGAATGGGATGTAATAAGTACAGGGGCTGTAGTGGGTGCAGGGGGTATAAAGCATCTATAGGGTGTCTGAGGGTAGGAGTTGTAGTGGGTGCAGGGGGCTGTAGTGGGGGTATGGAATAATAGGGGCTGTAGAAGAGGCAAGTGGGGTAATGGCTGTAGTGGGTGCAAGGGGTATGGGGACCTAGAGGGTGCCTAGGAGTAGGGACTGTAATGGGGTAAAAGGTGCTTAGTGGGGGCATGGGATATTAGGGGCTGTAGAGGGGGCAAGGAGGGTATTGGCTGTTGTATGTGCAGGGTGGAAGGGGCTGTATTGGGTACAGGGGGTATGGGGATCTAGAGGGTGTCTGGGGGTATGGGATGTAGTGGGTGCAGGGGTTGTGGTGGGTACAAGGGGTAGGGGCTGTGGTGGATGCAGGGTGTAGGTGTTGTAGTGGGGGCAAGGGGGTATAGGGGGCTGCAGTGGGTGATAAGCAGTAGTTGTGGGTGCCTTGGGGTAATAGGAGTTGTAGTGGTTACCTGGGGGTAATAGGAGTTGTAGTGGGGCTGTAGTGGTTACCTGGGGGTAATAGGAGTTGTAGATGGATCAGGGGTATATGGGGTGTAGAGGGGTAGTGAGGCTGTGGTTGATGAGTG
Source organism: Pelobates fuscus (assembly GCF_036172605.1). NCBI lineage: Eukaryota > Metazoa > Chordata > Amphibia > Anura > Pelobatidae > Pelobates > Pelobates fuscus. The sequence continues at coordinate 153,264,846 of NC_086322.1, forward strand.
GGAGAAGTATATGAGCTGTTAAGGGGCAGTAGTGGGGGGATAAATGCTAAAAACATTATTAATTAAGAAAAAAAAAACAGATTTAAAAAGGATATATATTCCCCCCCTCCCTGAGTCTTACCTTTGGCCAGGGAGGGAGGAATCTTTATCCTGGGTGGGGGGGATGCTTCATGTGCCTCATGCTGCCTGTAACACTGATCAGGGCAGCTCCGCATGGCATGATCTAACTTCCTGCAGAACCAGCCACTCGGAGCTGCCCTGAGCAGTGTTACTGACAGCCTACAAGCTCAGTGTGGCTGTGCTCCTCTTCTGGCAGAGGCTCTGCTCCTGGAGCCTCTGCCGAATTCACACTGAGACAGGCACACTGAGGGGCAGCCTAGTGGGGTCTTTGGAAGGCCCCTTAGCTGTCTCTCAGTGTGCCCTGCACGGGAAGATTATATTTTAGCAGCAGGGGCCCGCGGAAGGCTGTGCGGCCCCTTGCTGAGTGCAGGCTGGCTGGGGAGATTGTTTAACTCCCCAGCTCAGTCATTACTGCACTGCACCGGGCGGGCCCCCCAGAGCCTCGGGCCCTCGGTCCATGACCGATTTGCCCGAGTGCTCAGTCCGCCCCTGTCTTTCAGCCTTTCTTACCTTGGCCATGTCTCTGAGTATTGCACACCTTGTACTTTTGGGCACTCCAGTGATGTTGCAGCTCTGAAATATGGCCAAACTGGTGGCAAGTGGCATCTTGGCAGCTGCACGCTTGACTTTTCTCAGTTCATGGGCAGTTATTTTGCGCCTTGGTTTCTCCACACGCTTCTTGCGACCCTGTTGACTATTTTGAATGAAACGCTTGATTGTTCGATGATCATGCTTCAGAAGCTTTGCAATTTTAAGAGTGCTGCATCCCTCTGCAAGATATCTCACTATTTTTGACTTTTCTGAGCCTGTCAAGTCCTTCTTTTGACCCATTTTGCCAAAGGAAAGGAAGTTGCCTAATAATTATGCACACCTGATATAGGGTGTTGATGTCATTAGACCACACCCCTTCTCATTACAGAGATGCACATCAAGTAATATGCTTAATTGGTAGTAGGCTTTCGAGCCTATACAGCTTGGAGTAAGACAACATGCATAAAGAGGATGATGTGGTCAAAATACTAATTTGCCTAATCATTCTGCACTCCCTGTATATGTATATATGTACCTGAGTATATACTGTATAGTCATTATATATGTATATATGTACCTGAGTATATACTGTATAGTCATTATATATGTATATATTTACCTGAGTATATACTGTATAGTCATTATATATGTATATATTTACCTGAGTATATACTGTATAGTCATTATATATGTATATATGTACCTGAGTATATACTGTATAGTCATATATGTATATATGTACATCAGTATATACTGTATAGTCATTATATATGTATATATGTACCTCAGTATATACTGTATAGTGATTATATATGTATATATTTACCTGAGTATATACTGTATAGTAGTTATATATGTATATATGTACCTCAGTATATACTGTATAGTCATTATATATGTATATATTTACCTGAGTATATACTGTATAGTCATTATATATGTATATATTTACCTGAGCATATACTGTATAGTCATTATATATGTATATATGTACCTCAGTATATACTGTATAGTCATTATATATGTATATATGTACCTGAGTATATACTGTATAGTCATTATATATGTATATATTTACCTGAGTATATACTGTATAGTCATTATATATGTATATATTTACCTGAGTATATACTGTATAGTCATTATATATGTATATATGTACCTCAGTATATACTGTATAGTCATTATATATGTATATATTTACCTGAGTATATACTGTATAGTCATTATATATGTATATATGTACCTCAGTATATACTGTATAGTCATTATATATGTATATATTTACCTGAGTATATACTGTATAGTCATTATATATGTATATATTTACCTGAGTATATACTGTATAGTCATTATATATGTATATATGTACCTCAGTATATACTGTATAGTCATTATTTATGTATATATTTACCTGAGTATATACTGTAGTCATTTTGTCTTGTCACTATCAGTAGTGTCTATAAACAACAGCCTTTCATAGTAACTTTAGTATTCTCCTTTCTACTTCTCTGTAGTATCTCTGCACTCTGATACATATTAATCACAATTTAAACTACACTTTGTGCCTCTTTCGACGATGAAGCTTTGATACTACAGACAGAACAATACACATAGTATGGCAGGTGAGCTTATATATTCAAATGGCCATTGGAATAAAAACTAAAGAGTCTCCATTTTGTTTAAATGTATATGGGGATTTAGGCCAGAGCGCAGGTAACGTTCTCTTTGTTTTACTATGTATTTTAAGCTGTTCAGTGCACATAGTATTCTCCTCTTGAGTTGTTCTCAGAGATCCTTTTTTGTATATTCTGTATATATATATATATATTTTGTGCTTTTTTTCACCCTCACAGGGTTAAACCTGATCACTTATGCTAATTCTCTTACACCACGTCATCAGGTGACATCACATTACCTCGTTTTCATTACCACACCCTCCAATCAAACTCTTTTCTCATGTATATAACAGCCACAAGCTCACATTGTAAATTGTCTTGAAAAAAGTCTGCATAGACTGAAACGTCGACTATTGTGTTTATCACTGTGTTTACCGTATATACTCGAGTATAAGCCGACCCGAATATAAGCCGAGGCCCCGAATTTTACCCCAAAAAACTGGGAAAACGTATTGACTCGAGTATAAGACTAGGGTGGAAAATGCAGCGAGCTACTGGTAAATTTCTAAATAAAATTAGATCCTAAAAAAGTTATATTAACTGAATAATGGAAAATTTATTCATACTTACCGTAATTTTCTTTTCCTGGTTATATGCCATGGCAGCACAACATTGGGTAGCTCCTCCCTATCCCCATTGGACAGGAATAATAATTAAGCCGTATAAGTACCACCTCCTGCCCCTCCTTCCCCAGTCACGTGTTCCAGCAATATCCCCGGGCGGGACCCTTGTGCTGCCATGGCATATAACCAGGAAAAGAAAATTACGGTAAGTATGAATAAATTTTCCATTTTCCTGGCCATATCCATGGCAGCACAACATTGGGTAATACCCAAGCAATAAAACCAGGGAGGGAAAGAGACACAGACTCAAAAAATTTCATAAATGCAAAGTGTATTAACACCACAACAAGTGACAGACACAGAGATCAGGAATTAGATACAGACAGGACTGATTTAGCAAATTGATCAGACAACCCTGCTCTAACATCAATCTGGTAGCTCCTAATGAAAGTGTTAGAGGAAGACCATGTAGCCGCCTTACAAATGAGTTCAGGGGAGACATTAGCAGCGGCTGCCCAGGAAGATGAGAGAGCCCTAGTGGAATGGGCTTTAAGACCCACAGGGACCGGATATCCGGCGGACTGATAAGCCAGAATGATAGCCGCTACTATCCATCGGCTAATGGCAGATTTGGGAGCTTGAGAGCCCTTTTTACAGCCGCTATGAAGAACGAAGAGACTGTCAGAAGAACGCCAATCAGAAGTCCTATCAATATACATCCGGAGACATCTCACTAGATCCAGAGAGGACAGGTCAGCAGAATTCCCCATTCCATGGGCGTCCGACCTCAGAGATGGAAGAACAATATCCTCGTTGATGTGGAAGGAGGAAGTAACTTTGGGTCGAAACACTGGAACAGTACGGAGGACCACTCTGTCCTTGTGGAAGATAGTAAAAGGCTCTTTGATGGACAGAGCACTGAGCTCAGAAACTCTCCTGCCAGAGGCCAGGGCCACCAGCAAGGCAGTCTTAATAGAGAGAACCTGTAGGGAAACTGAATCAAATGGTTCAAAAGGTTTCAACTTCATGGCATCCAGAACCAGAGGGAGACTCCAGGAAGGGACAAACGGTTTAATAGGAGGTTTCATGTGAAGGACACCCTTGATGAATCTGATGATATCCGAGTCCAGCGCCCATCTATGACTGGTCAGGGCGGACAAGGCTGAAATGTGTACCTTGAGAGTGTTATAGCTCAGTCCTTTCTCAAGGCCAGATTGCAAGAAATCCAAAATATGGGAGGAGGAGGGAACTTGGACATCCACATTACTGTGAAGGGCCCAGTTGGAGAAAACTTCCCATACTCTATAATAAGTGGCCGAAGCGGAATGCTTACGCGCCCTCAGCATAGTATCAATCACGGTCTGGGAGAATCCTCTATTCAACAGCCGGTTCCTTTCAGTTTCCAAGCCATAAGGTTGAGAGAGACAGGGTCTGGATGAATGACAGGACCCTGGAACAGAAGATCCGCAACTTTGGGGAGTGGGAGAGGAGGTTCCACCGAAAGACTCAGAAGCAGAGGAAACCAAGGTCTCCGAGGCCAATAAGGCGCAATCAGGATGAGAGACACCCGCTCCGATCTCAGCTTCCTCAGGAGCGGTAGGATTAGTGGAAACGGGGGGAACGCATAGCCCATTGAGAACCTCCAGGGGCTTGATAAGGCATCTCTTCCCAGTGCCAGGTGGTCCTCTTCCTTTGTGAAGAAAAGGGCTACCTTTCTGTTGGCCCGAGAGGCTAGAAGGTCCACTTGAGGCAGACCCCACTTGTCCACAATCATGCGGAACACCCTGTGGGCCAGGCACCATTCCCCCGGATCTATTCTGGATCTGCTGAGGAAATCTGCCAGTTGATTCCGTTTCCCTGGGAGATGAATGGCTACAATGCCCGCCAGGTTTCTCTGAACCCACCACATCAGGTGATTCATCAGTACCATCATCTTGCAGCTCCTGGTACCCCCTTGGTGATTGACATAGGATACTACGGTGGAGTTGTCCGTCCTTATCTTCACCCATTGACCCTTGAGCTGGATCGAGAAGTGTTTCAAAGCTTTGAGGACAGCCAGAAGTTCTAGCAGATTGGAATGAACCTTGCTTGTCTTGAAATTCCATTCTTCCTGCACAAAGTCGTGGAGATAATGAGCGCCCCAACCCCACTGGCTGGCGTCTGTTGTCACGGTCCTCCATGCGATGTCCCCTAATGGAAAGCCTTTGGCTAGGTGCTTTCTGTTCAGCCACCAGATCAGAGAATGGCGTACCTTCAGGGGAAGCTTGATGGGCTGGAACAGGTTCCCGGATAAGAAACGACTCAGGAAGTTGGCCTGGAATGGTCTCATTCTCCACTGAGCCCATCTCGTCAGACCTATTGTGGAGGACATAGAACCAAGGAGGCTCATTACCGCCTTTGCAGGGGCAACCGGGGAATTCAGCATTCTCCTCAATAACCTTCTGAGTTTCAGAATTCTCACTGATGAGAGCTGGACTGTACCCTTTAGGGTGTCGAAATGGGCACCTAAGTAAACCATAGATTGAGTCGGGTGGAGGTGGCTTTTCTTGGTGTTGATCTTCCAGCCGTGGGCTTGCAGAAACTGAATGCTGGTGATAGCTTGGGATGTCACAGAATCCACGTAGTTTCCCAAGATTAAAACGTCGTCCAGATAATGGTAAATAGCAATGTTTTGCTTTCTGAGCTCTGCGATGAGAACAACCAGGACCTTTGTAAACGTCCTCGGGGCTGTGCTCAGTCCAAAGGGGAGGGCCCTGAACTGGAAATGACCTTCCTCTACAGCAAACCTCAGGAACTTCTGATGGATTCGGGCAATGGGTATGTGAAAATATGCGTCTAGTAGATCTATAGACAGCATCCATTGGTTGGGTGACACAACCTTTATTATAGACTGCAGAGATTCCATCTTGAATCTGCGAATGTGCAGATGCTTGTTCAGCCTGTGCAGATCCAGAATGGGTCTCCAACCCCCTGAGGATTTCCTTGTCAAGAAGATGTGAGAGTAAAATCCTTGAGTTCTTTCGCCTGCCGGTACTTGGACGATGACCTTCTCCTTCTGCAAGGAATGGACGAAATTTCGTAGAGCCATGCACTTTTCCCTGTCCCCTGGCCATTTTGTGAGGTGAAAGTATCGGTTGGGAGGATGCTTGAAGAATTCTAGTAGGTAACCTCTCCGAATAATATCCAGCACCCAAACGTCGCTTGTGGAAATGGTCCATCTCGAAAGATACTGGAGAAGACAAGCCCCGACACCTTCGGTTTTGGGCCGTACGTAGTCATAGATTCTTCGGGTCCTTAGAGGAAGACGACCCGCGAGACCTGCCTCCTCTGTACCCAGAAGGGGCACCTCTCCTCGGTTGGAATCGGGAGTATTCCCTACCAGGCTTGTAGGACCTACTGTCACGAAAGGAATGGTACTCTTTCCGGGCGCGAAAGGATCCTTTATACTTCCTCTCTTGGGGTAGAAAGGCTTTATTCCCTTCAGCCGCCCTCTTGATGCACTCATCCAAATTCTTGCCGAATAACATGTTTCCGTGAAATGGCAGAGAACACAAACTATTCTTGGAGGAAGCATCGGCCGCCCAAGATCTGAGCCAGAGCGCCCGCCTGGAGGAAACCGAGAAGGACATATTTCTAGCAAGGTTTCTCACCAGATCCACTGCGGCCTCCGAAGAGAAATCAATCGCTAGACGCATATCCTTCAGGGCATCAACAATAGAGGAACGGCTCCTGCCCCTCTTGATGTCCCCTTCCAGCTCCTGTAGCCAAACCTTCATAGCTCTTGAAACAGACGTGAGAGCAACGGCAGGGTGGAGACTCGTGCCTGAGGCTACATAGGACTTAGACAGGCAGTATTCCATCTTACGATCCATTGGATCCCTGAAGGAGCCTGCATCATCCACTGGCAGGGTAGTGCGCTTGGCTAGCCTAACCACCGCGGCATCAACCTTGGGTGGAAGATTAAATGTTTCAGCATCTTTGGGATCAAACGGATATAATCTGGAGAATTTCCCTTTTGCAGAGGATCTCCTATCAGACCTGGACCATTCTTCTTTAATAAGGTCACTAATAGTGGTATGCACAGGGAAAGCCGCTCTTTTCTTTCTAAGATCTGAGAAATAGCGGTTAGATGTAGAGGGTTCCTCCTCCGAGGGCTCTTTCAAAGTAAGGGTTTCTCTGACCCGAGCAATCAAATGATCCACCTCCGCAGGTATCAGGAAGTCAGGATCAGGCAAAGCATCCTCCTCCGAGGAAAAAGCCAAGTCTCTCAGCGAAGCCGTGTCCATAAACTCATCCTCCGAGTTATCAGGAGACCAATCTGACGGCTCAGAATATCTAGGTCGCTTGTGGGTCTTACCAACCTCTTTGATGCCCCGGGCAACTGCATGCTTGATAAGCTGCTTAAAGTCTGGTGTTAACTGAGAAGGTCCAGCGGCTGCTGAGAGACAATTCGAACAGAGACGTTTCCCTTCTATGGCTCTGTTATCACAGGATACACACAGCGTCCTTTTGGGCGACTTCCCTTTGGACGATCCTGAAGTCTTTGTACTTTTATCACTGAAATACACCAAACGTGAATATTAGTACATTACCACTCTTTTAGATATCAAAATATCAATAAGTTCCAAAAATGGATGGCTTACCTATATCGCTTAGATTGTGACCTATTATGATGAGAAGATTCTGATTCTCTAGATCCTGAGCGCGAATCCATCTATAAATAATAGATGAAACAGCGAAACTAGAACCCAGAAGAAAAACTACAAGAAACCAAACAAAAGAAAAAAGAACTTACTTTAGAAGAAAAAAGACGAAGAATCAACAATCCACAGAACTCAACGGTGCCAGAAACTCTCCAGGAAGCAGAAAATCCAAACTGACAAAAAAGGAGGCCTGGCGCTTTAAGAAGGCGTCTGACGTCATCGCGCATGCGCAGATGACCGAAAAGACGCGCGAAACGGCCAGATTTGCGCGCGAATTCCGCGCATGCGTCCCAGAGTCCCCAGAACCGCGCAGGCGCCCAGGAGACCCATACACGCCGCGCAGGCGCACAGGAGACGCCTACACGCCGCGCGGGCGCACAGGAGGCTCCCGAAAGCCATGCAGGGAAACCCCAGAACGCTTAACGAAAAAACTTTCCAAAAGAAAGAAAAATCAACAGGTAAAATAAAACAATATTACCTTGAGCCCGGTGGGAGGATACCAAACCGGAAACCAGTCACATTCCATGTACCTTTCCATGTCATCACTGGAAAAATGGAGAGAAAAAACCCCCGGTCACTAAAGGGGTTCTCTCCAGGGGGACACCTTTGCGCAGGGCCGTATACTGGAGACTTCCCAGGGGAGAGAGGGTGAACTCCCCAAGGGCCAGAGGAACTAATCCTCAGGTAAGCCATAAAAGAAAAATTTAGCAGTCTGAAAAGACCGACATGTCCTAGGGATAGGACAGGAAAAAAAAGACTGGGGAAGGAGGGGCAGGAGGTGGTACTTATACGGCTTAATTATTATTCCTGTCCAATGGGGATAGGGAGGAGCTACCCAATGTTGTGCTGCCATGGATATGGCCAGGAAATTTATTTACAGTGTGTGTATATAATGAATGCAGTGTGTGTATGAATGCAGTGTGTATATGAATGCTGTGTGTGTATGCAGTGTGTGTATGAATGCAGTGTGTATATAATGAATGGAGTGCAGTGTGTGTATATGAGTGCAGTGTGTATATAATGAATGCAGTGCAGTGTGTGTATATGAGTGCAGTGTGTGAGTGCAGTGTGTATATAATGAATGCAGTGCAGTGTGAATGCAGTGTGTGTATGTATGAATGCAGTGTGTATGCAGTGTGTGTATGAATGCAGTGTGTGTATATAATGAATGCAGTGTGTGTATGAGTGTGTGTATGAATGCAGTGTGTGTGAGTGCAGTGTGTGTGTGTGAGAGTGCAGTGTGTGTGTGTGTGTGAGTGCAGAGCATTGGTGGGGGTGGGCATTTTATTAATTATTATTATTTAATTATTATTGTAATATATATATTTTTTAATATTGTTATTATTTTTTTATTATTATTATTTTTTTATTTTATTATAATTTTTTTTATTTATTTTTTCGTCCCCCCTCCCTGCTTGTTAGCTGGCCAGGGAGGGGGGCTCTCACTCCCTGGTGGTCCAGTGGATGTGCTGTAGGAGGGGGGCTGTCAGGAAGCTGTAACTTACCTTCACCGCAGCTCCTGCCAGCTCCCTTCTCTCTCCTCTGTCCGTGCAGCTCCCAGGTCAGCTTCCTCTGCAACTCTCGCGGCCGCGCTGAGCGTTTCCACGGTAACCCGTGGCAACGCTCTGACCCCGCAGCTCTCGCGAGAGTTGCAGAGGAAGCTGACCTGGGAGCTGCACGGACGGAGGAGAGAGAAGGGAGCTGACAGGAGCTGCGGTGAATTTAAGTTACAGCTTCCTGACAGCCCCCGGTCCTTTTCTGTATTATGGCAATGAAAATTGCCATAATACAGACAACTGACTCGAGTATAAGACGAGTGAGTGTTTTTCAGCACAAAAAATGTGCTGAAAAACTCGTCTTATACTCGAGTATATACGGTACTTAATAAAGCAGCAGTTTGAATTTAATTTATGAAGACTCCAGAGTGCTCTCTGCTAGGTATATATATTTTGGTTGGAGATTGTGCACCGGAGCACAAAAAGACCGGGAACATAGAGTGCTGGGACCTGGAAATATATTTATATATATATAAATATATATATGTACCTGAGTATATACTGTATAGTCATTATATATGTATATATTTACCTGAGTATATACTGTAGTCATTTTGTCTTGTCACTATCAGTAGTGTCTATGAACAACAGCCAATAAATTAAACATAGATGTCATGTTTTGTAAACACAAGTTTATATATTGCATAGATCCAATATCTTGCCTTCATCATAATTATTTATTTATATAAATGGTACTGGGCACAGCGAGTAAAGTGTACTGCAGAAGACTAGAATGGACAAAGCAATACAGCTTACAAAATGTATTAAGACTGGGCTGTCTACAAACTCTTGCTTATATGGAAAATAAAAAGGATTCTAAGAGCCCAACTGAAGGTCTTATGGGCAGGCGGAAGGAGAGTAATGTCAGGATTCCTCCCTATTCTACCAGGTTTCGCCGATCTCTCTCCGCCCATGCGTCTGATGTCACATGCTTTCCTTTAAAAGGAAGCCACGATCGCATCCAAATTGCTCAATCAACGTTTTCTTGTGTTTGATACACTCACATACTTACTATCTTGTTGCCTATCTACCGACAGAGCGTCTAATTGATTTGCTGTTTATTGAACCTCTTGACTTGATCCAGACTACCCTCTACTCTCAACTCCCTGACTTTAGAAGACTTTACTTCTGATTCCTGCCTTTCTCCACATACCTCAATGAACCATAAACAATTCTATCCTGGAAGGACTCTCATCCTCATCACTCAATGCAAGATAAGTTCTCCACTTATTGGGATTAGCAATAGGTTCTTTACTGAAGTTATTTGGGAAGGATAAGGAATTACTAAATCTGCTTCTGGGATACCATTTGCATATTCTAATTCCAAGTCTCATAAGCCAATTACTCACTCTTCAATTATCTTATTCCTTATTATTTGGCGTCTAAAGGACTATAACCACTATGCAACCAGGATCTACCTAATTACCAGATTTTGTTGTCCTTTTTCAAAAGGACTGTATTGTTTCATACAACAGGAATCAACCCACCTGCTCTGTCAAAAGTTATATGGAACTCTATGGACTGTATTGCTAATTAAGCATTTTCCTATTTTTTATATGCTATATTCTTGTGATGCAATTTTGAAACAAGATTACAAACATTCATTCATTATTATTTCAAAACCTTATTGCTGCAGAAGTCTGCCAAATCTAAATTTCTTTATTTAAATAAATTATATTTTTCTTAAAGTGACGGCTTCAAATGTATTTGTTCACCTGCAGTTGAGTGCCAAATAAATGTTTCCCCTAGAAGTATTACAAGTAGGAAGTTAAGTTATGAATAAATGATAGAACAGTATGAGGCTAGACAAAAACAGCAAGAAAAGAAACATGAAAAAATGGGACCCAAGAGAGAGAAAAAGAAGATACATGTGGAAGGACAAAAATTAAAAAAGAGAAAACAATTAGGAAGTCTAGAACGAACATAAGAGTGGATATGTGATGGAGGTTAATGTGTAGTTTGATGACATATGAAGCATACAAAGCAAATGCAAACAAGCCTCCCAAACTCTACAAGGGGAAATACATAATCTGGAAAACTGTTTAATAGCTGTGCTTACTATAATAAGCTAGTCTTCTGCATATACAAATAGTTTGCACTTAAGTGCTTTCTGCACACACAAAGTGATTATGTACAGGTGTGTATATCTGTGTGCTGGTATATATTATTCTAATAAAATGTGTGCTCCTTATTCATTCTCTACATATTTAGATTTACCACCAATGGAGTTTCATTCAAAGTATTTTCCTACTACACCCAAACCACGGAACTGTGGTCACCCCTTGCTTGTTAAATATCTTAACATGCTACCACTGCCATTTGAAACTTCAGATTTGGATTTATATGTTGTTACACTTATCTGTTTATGTAGGAAATGATTTGCCCTGTTGAATCCGTAAGAACATTCCTGACTCCTGTACATCTGACCTAGCGAGTTTAGAGTTATTGTGTTTGTCCTAAAGCTTACCTGACCTGGCTACTGCTGAAGATGACCATAATCTTACTGTCATTGATCCTGATAATATCCTGTGCAAGTTTGGGTATTCCCTACTCAGTTACTTTGGATTACCATTTCTTAGTTTGGACTTTTGGTCCCTTTGGTTATATGAAGGTCCAGTGATACACATTTCTATCCCTCCTTACTGTTCCTTTGTTAGGTTGCTTTCTTACATTTTGCTGAGGATCATTTAGCATTTCTGACAGGAAATTCCTGGAGGTCCCTGCTGGCTTGGAGAAGGGACAGACACAGTAGGAGTTTCAGATCTGGATCCAAAGTCAGGGACCAGACACCTTGGTTTTGTTACAATCAGTTTCTCTACAACCTCCATCAGAATGACCTGCACAGCATGACAGAGAATTCACAACATAAAAAAGTATTGCCACTATTGACAACTGGCAAATATTATGCACTGTCTTGAAAAAACCTCCATTGGCACCATGCATACTAATCACTTGACCAGTCCAGGCCTGTAAAACTATAAAATTGGGAGCCACCAGCCCAGGCACTAACCCATACAGTGCTACTGCTGCCTACTGCTTAACCCCTGTTGTACTGTACCAACATACATCTCAACACAGCTTCTTCTATTTGCATCTGCACAGGAAAATTGTGGAGAGTGCAACCACAACTCTGTAGGAATGAGGGGGGACATTGCCCCCTGCGATTCTTTCCAGTCTTTCCCATATATGTAGTGTTTTCCACAAAATGTTTTTGTTTTTTTTTACAAACAGTTTTGTACTCATCATTACTATCATCGTTTTGTTTTATATTTTTTTGTCATTAAATTATTATTTTCATTTTTTTTTTTACTAATTTACAATTATATTGTATAGTTAATGCTATAAAAATATATATCAATTTATAAGGGTAGAAAGATAATTTCCTAATAATGTGTCGCAAAGAGGAAGTGGTTGGGATGTCAGTCAATTCCATATGTATTTTTTTTTTATGGAGAAGTGATGTATGTACAAATGGATGTTTAGTAGTTTTCTCGTTGAATGAATGGGAGCTATCAATGCTATAAAGTTGTACATCTGTCAATACACATCAGTGGAAGACATCTGTTTCTTTAATGCACATTTACTAGGGTCTTCGCAGTAGTGAGCATCCAGCTGTGCACTCATAGTACATCTCTAAACAAGTGAGGAGAGCAGGAAGAAAGAGGACGATGTTTCCTTATTTTTTACAATTTACTGTCATTTACAGCGGAATGTATGATATGTAAATTGTATACATTTAGCATTCTAGTAAAAGGTATGCATGGAATGTACTGTAATCAATCAAAATCTCTGTAAAAAAACATTATCACTGCAGTTTTCGTCTGCACATATACAGGGTTTTTTTGTTTTGTTTTTAACTAAATTTAATATTTAAAGCAGCACTTTTGAGGTCCTGCATTTTTTGCAAAAACCTCTCAAGGTGATATGTCTGTGTCTGCTACTATTGTGGTTACCTGGGGCATGGGGTGTAAGTATATACTTACCTGATGTTCTCCCTCCATGGTGCCACCATCTTTGCTATGCCAATGGTCCTTAAAAGGACACTCCAGACTACTAAAACACTTTAACTTGCTGAAAAGATTTATGTTTGAAGACTGTGTCCTCTTCTTTTCATTCTGGAAACAGTGCAGATTTCAATGGATATTAAAGGGACACTGTAGTCACCAGAACAACTACAGCTTATTGAATTTGTTCTGGTGAGTAGAATCCTTACCTTCAGGCTTTTTGCTGTAAACACTGTCTTTTTAGAGAAAATGCAGTGTTTACATTACAGCCTAGTGATGGCTGTTAGAGATCCTTCCTGGGTCATGGCTGCATAAAATGCACCCAAACATTCAGTGTCTCTTCCCTCTGTATGCAGACACTGAACTTTCCTCAGAGAGATTCATATTCATCTCTATGAGGAGATGCTGATGGGCCAGGGCTGTGTTTGAATCATGCTGGCTCTGCCCCTGATCTGCCTCCTTGTCAGTCTCAGCCAATCCTATGGAGAAACACTGTGATTGGATCAGGCTACCACTTCTAATGATGTCAGCAGAATGATTTTTTTTTTTTTTTAGGCAAACAGTAAGATGTTGCTATATTTATGGAGGCATGAGGGGCCCAGGGGGCTAAATGGTGGTTTTAACACTAACAGGTTTGTGTTCTTGACCCTATAGTGATCCTTTAACACTTTTATAAATTATAGTGGTTACACCACCCTGGTATTTAAAGCAGACAACAGGTCATGTTACTTCCTGGTTTGGTTAGCTTATTTGCACTAAACTTGATACCGGAGAAACTGACGGAAGCCAAGCACAGAGAGATGGACACAGGTTTCTTCAGGAAGGAAGAGATTCTTTATTGGATCACCGATCGGGACTCAGAGGGACTAATGTCACCAAAATACAGCAAGTTCTGAGCCCCGGACAATAGTGCAGGCTCCTTATATAGGCACATAACTCCTCCCATATTAAGCTCCACCCGCACATTCTCTTGACCAATCAATACAAATAAGAATTAACTTCCTGCTTGACCGCATGGCCTGTCCAGCACAATGGAGGAGGGGAATACTACATCCTGTATTCTTGCACATGCTCCGTACACTACTGATCGTATCTTGCCTCGTGCAACCAACTGATCGATACGTCAGCATATGCACGTACACATGCCACGTGGTAATCTCGGCCTACTAAATTTATTTTTACCGAGATTCCACCACATTCCCCCCTTTGATGCCTCTTGATATTTCACAATTACTTGAGGCATCACTTAACCTTGGTTTGCATACACCGCAAGTTACCTTGAACCAGACCAGACTTATCTTATGATGTGAATCTTCAACACTCATCTTCCTGCATTGGTTCTCCCTGATCTAGAGCCTTATATTTATAAATTGCCATTATCTGTGCAGCAGCCTTCCTCTCTGCTATATTTTCTATCAGGCTTTGCACAGACCTAACTACTAAGGGTATAAGACACGGCAGGAGTAGACACAACATTAAAATCAGTAGGACTCCACCTACCACTGCCTTAAGCCCTCCAAACCACTCATACCAGCTACCAAACCAACTGCTTGGATTATACCCTTTCCATACCTGAGTAGGCACATGCGCTAGTTTAACCATATGGCTAGTAAGCTCAGCTATTGCTTGCCCTTCGTCATCTATTTGAAGACAGCAATTGCTCAGGTTAAACTTCCCACATACACCTCCCTCTACTGCCAAAAGGTAATCCAAGGCTAATCTATTTTGGTATACTGCTGTCCTCATCCTGGTATTATGCTTCGCTAGAAGATTGAGCGCTTGTGATGTCTCGTTAGTAATGATCTCAACCACCGCCTGTAATCTTATAATACGGTTGAGCATATAAATTGGGGTTCTATAACCAAAGGTACCGTCCTCTGCCCACGTGGCTGGCCCATAGTAATCTATAATACGCTGGGGAGGCCATTCATTATCTTCCCAGGCGCCTATCTCTATGGGTCCCCTTTTCTTCCTATGATTCACATCATACACTTTAACACCTAAAGTCTCACCTGTTTCAATAGGTAACAAGAAGAAGGATGGTTTGAGCATACCCAACACACATGCCCCTTCCCAGTCCTGTGGCAACTCCGAATAGGCTTTCTTACCACAGATCCAGTACAAATTTGCTGGGGCTCTCCAGTTAGATGTGATGGATAGGTCAAACCATACATCCTTTAAATTGGCGTATCTAGCAAACGGGTTAGATGGTTCTGAGACATTTGAAGCCGACCACCAAGTTGTATTCTTCGTATCATCATCATAAGCTTTTTGCCCTAGACAAGTTAATTCTCCTACAGAAGTATTATACATCATTCCTTTCCTTGCTATGCAAACATAACCTATGATGGAGGTCTTTAATCTCCACTCAGATTTACCTCTAACACTCATATGATAATCGGCTTGTATAGATATTAATTGGTCAACTGCCTCAGAACCGGACATTACCTCCTTTGCTTCCCAAGGCCATTGGTCTCCCATGTTAGTACCTCCACACACATAGCAGTTGGTAACATTAAGACTACCGGCAATACTTTCGGCTAAATCAATAAACAGGTTTTTAGCATTATGGGGGATCTTATTATCTATACTCATCTCTTCATAAAAGGAATAGTATACTTGATGAGTCTGGGAGGATACCGTATCAGTCTCTATCCCTATAAACAATACTGTCCCAGGATCTAAACCCGTCCCATATATTTGAAACCCAAATAAATTACCATATTTATCTAAGAACTTGTCGGGGTTATTTATAAGTATATGGACTGGATTGCATTCCATAGACTTACAATATGGGCTGGTAGGCAACTTAGTCACAATCATGTCCTTGTCTACTGTCTGTCCCCAAGTTGCCCACCCCACACAAGACCAATATGGGCAAAAGTTATAATCTCTATTTGGGCATCTAGGACTCACATATTTATTTTTACTACTGGGACAAATATATTTATCATTAGACCCATACGTCCTCTCCCATCTAAGATCCCCACATACATTCCACGGCTTTCTACCACTTGATATCGCCTTACACGCATCAAATAGCAGAACACTCGAAGAATGTACGGATTCTAATACCGTCTTATTAATTAGGGTCCCCTGAGGATCTCCATTCCTGAGAGTCAACCAAATTGTACGAGGTTGATACTCTGGACTGAAGCACTTAGGTTCTCCTACTCCTAAATGGCACACACTATATTCTATATTTAGGTATCTACATCTTGATACATCTCCTTTACACTCGTATTGTGAATGCCAAATTAGGGTTTGGGAAATATGGTTACCTGTTCTTGTAGTCTTAATGCATACCTCACAGCTAGGAGTGTCGGTACCTCTACCTTCCTGAATATAAAAATACACATAAATAAACATTATCATAAACACATCTTTCGTCGTCATCCTCAGTCTTCGTCCGTGCGAAGGCACCTCAGCTTCCAGGATGTAAGGGCTGCAGGGAATGGAGTTCTGCTCGTCTTCACAGGGGTCCCTTCGAGACTTTTCCTGGCTTATATACTATACGTCGGTGAGCGGACAGGCTTTATTATGGCCTTCTCACTCACTTACCAAATCTCTGAAACAATAAAATGTGTAATCCACAAGGTTCCTCGTCACTCCGACTGAGTCGTGCGCTTTAACCGGATCTTGCAGGGATTCTCTGGATCTGCTGTAACTTGCCAAGAATCGACTGCTGCTGGTTTAACCCTGGAGTGATGTATCCACGGAGTCACTTCGGCTACTTTTATCACTGTAGGGGTAGACAAAAGAACAACATAAGGACCTCTCCACTTAGGCCCTAACAGTACATTATTCCACTCTTTAATCCACACTTGGTCTCCTGGATGGTAACTATGAACTGGGGGATAAATATTCACAGGTAATCTATCTTGTACCCATTTCTGTACCTCCTCCATAGTCTTACCCAACTCTACAACCTGCTGCCGGGTAATTCCTTCTCCCAACTGACTCAAATCCCCCCTTAAGTTACCAAGTACGGGAGGTGGTCGCCCATACATGATTTCAAAAGGAGAGAGGCCCATCCTTCTGGTAGGTGTACTGCGGATTCACAATAGAGCTATGGGTAAGAGAACGTTCCACTTAAGTTGGGTTTCCTGACACATTTTAGCCAACTGATTCTTAATAGTTCTATTCATTCTCTCTACCTTACCAGAACTCTGGGGTCTATATGCCGTATGAAGCCTCCACTTTATACCAAGCATATGAGTCAGTTGTTGTAGGCACTGATGAACAAAAGCTGGACCATTGTCCGATCCTATAGAGCAGGGTAGTCCATATCGGGGTATTATTTCTCGTAACAGGAATCTCACAACTTCTCCTGCTTTTTCCGTACGAGTAGGACATGCTTCTACCCAGCCTGAATAGGTGCACACAATTACCAGCAGGTAGCGATGTCCACCCGATTTAGGCATCACTGTATAGTCAATTTGTAAATCGGACATGGGGAGTCCCCCCATAAACTGGACTCCTGGTGGCTTTACTGGTCCTTGCCTTGCATTATTTTTAGCACACGTTACACATCTTCGTACAATGGCCTGAGTCAAGTTGGACAATCTTGGTATGTAGAAATGTTTTCTGAGAGATTCTTCTGTGCTGTCTCTCCCAGAATGTGTCCCGTTGTGATAGTTTTGGACAATTTCTACCGCTAGTGATGCTGGAATGACTATTCTTCCATCTTCTAACTGATACCATTTGTTCTCCAAATACTTTCCAGGTTCAGTCTTTAACCACTCCTCTTCTTGAGCTGTATAAACTGGAGTCCATTGAGACAGTGGAGTTGGTATAAGAGCAGCTATATGCCCCACATACTCCTGTCTTCCCGATTCAGTGGCACGCTTAGCTGCACTATCTGCCATCCGATTTCCTTTGGTTACATCACCATCTCCTCTCAGATGCGCTCGACAATGTATAATACCGACTTCTCTCGGCTCCCACACTGCTTCCAATAGTTGTAGGATTTCAGCTGCGTACTTGATTTCTTTGCCCTCTGAATTCAATAGTCCTCTTTCTTTATACAAAGCTCCGTGGGCATGAGTGGTTAAAAACGCATACTTGGAGTCCGTGTAGATGTTCACTCTTAAACCTTCAGCCAATTGTAACGCTCGTGTCAGTACTATCAATTCTGCCTTTTGTGCTGATGTTCCTTTTGCCAGTGGCCGAGCTTCTATCACCTTGTCTATTGTTGTTACTGCATATCCTGCATAGCGGATCCCTTCTTTCACATAACTACTGCCGTCGGTGTAATATTGAACATCGTGGTTCTGGATGGGAAAATCACGAAGATCGGGTCTACTTGAAAATACTTCATCCATTACTTCCAAACAATCATGTTGACTTTCAGTAGGTTGTGGCAAAAGGGTAGCTGGATTTAAGGTATTTACAGTCTCTAAATGCACTCTTGGGTTTTCACACAACATTGCTTGATACTTGGTCATACGGCTGTTATTATTATTATTATTATTATTATTATTATTGCCATTTATATAGCGCCAACAGATTCCGTAGCGCTTTACAATATTTTGAGAGGGGGGGATGCAACAATAAATAAGACAATTACAAGAAAACTTACAGGAATAATAGGTTGAAGAGGACCCTGCTCAAATGAGCTTACAGTCTATAGGAGGTGGGGTATTAGAAACATTAGGATAGGAAATATCAAGTAGGAGTGAAGCAGAGCTGGAGGAGAGAGCAAAGCACTATCCCATAGGAGAGCAAGAGACAGGTATGTAAGGGAGAGATTACTCTGGGAGGCCATACGCTTTCCTGAAGAGATGGGATTTAAGGCCCTTCTTAAATGATTGAAGACTAGGGGAGAGTCTGATGGCAGTAGGCAAGTTATTCCATAGGAGAGGAGCCGCCCGTGAGAAGTCCTGCAAGCGTGAGTTGGCCGTACGGGTGCGTGCAGCGGTCAGGAGGTGGTCGCGGGCAGAGCGGAGGGTACGAGGAGGGGCATACCTCTGGATCAGTGAAGAGATATAAGAGGGGTTGGAATTGTTCAGTGCTTTAAATGTATGGGTTAGCACTTTGAATTGACTCCTATAGGATACAGGGAGCCAATGTAAGGACTGGCAGAGGGGCGAGGTGTGAGAGGACCGACTGGATAGGAAAATCAGTCTAGCTGCAGCATTCATTACAGACTGTAGCGGGGCAGTACGGCTTTTGGGGAGACCAATCAGGAGAGGGTTACAGTAATCCATGCGGGAAATTACTAGAGCATGGACAAGCTCCTTGGTAGCATCTTGCGTAAGAAAGGGGCGGATGCGGGCTATGTTTTTGAGTTGGAACCTACAGGACTTGGCAACAAACCAATGTTACTAAACCAATGATTTCCTTTGTAATCCAACAACGTCTGTACTGCATGTGGGACTCGTACATAAAGTTCTTGACCCAGAGTGAGTTTATCGGCTTCAGCTACTAGCAGGGCGGCTGCAGCTACGGCTCTTAGACAAGGTGGAAGTCCGCTGGCCACTGCATCCAGTTGCTTAGACATGTAGGTAACAGGTCTTTGCCATGATCCCAAATACTGTGTCAATACTCCCACAGCCATTCTTCTTTGCTCATGTACATACAGGTAGAATGGTCGTGTGTGATCAGGTAGACCTAATGCTGGGGCACTCATCAAAGCCTTCTTCACATCTACAAATGCCGTTTGCTGTTCTTGAGTCCATAAGAAGGGGTCATGCTCTGTACCTTTGATAGCTGCATACAGAGGTTTTGCCAGTATCGCGTAGCTGGGAATCCATATCCTACAGAAGCCTGCTGCCCCCAAGAATTCTCGCACTTGTCTTCTATTCTTGGGTATCGGTATTTGGCACACAGCTTCTTTTCTCTCTGGCCCCATAATTCTTTGACCTTCAGAGATATGGAATCCCAGATATTTGACAGTTGGCAAACACAACTGAGCCTTCTTTCTAGACACCTTGTATCCTGCCTTCCAGAGAATGTGTAGTAGATCGTGCGTTGCTTGCTGACATATTTCCTTTGTAACTGCTGCTATCAACAAGTCATCTACATATTGTAACAATACACACTCTCCTGGGATGGACTCGAAATTCAGTAGATCTTGACTTAGAGCTGAACCAAATAGGGTAGGTGAATTTTTAAACCCTTGGGGCAGTCTTGTCCAGGTCATTTGGCGTTTTGAGCCCGTTACAGCGTTTTCCCATTGGAAAGCGAAGATACATTGACTTTCTGCGGCAATTCGGAGGCAAAAGAAGGCATCTTTGAGGTCTAGGACTGTAAAGTAAGTAGCCCCGCCCGGAATTAAAGCAAGCAGGTTATATGGATTGGGCACAACTGGATGTATACTAACAACCGCATCATTGACTGCTCTCAAGTCCTGCACAGGTCGATACTCATCTGTACCGGGCTTTTGAACAGGCAGCAATGGGGTGTTCCAGGGGGAAGTACAGAATTTTAGGATACCATACCGTATGAACTTATCCAGATAAGATTGGATGTTCTTCTTAGCCTTCTGCGGCATGTGATATTGTCTTAGGCTCACTGGATAAACCCCAAGTTTTAGTTCGATTTTAATAGGTGGAATATTGCGGGCCAGTCCTGGTGGGTTGTTCTCTGCCCAAACTCCTGGTATGTTGAATAAGGACTCATCACTCCTAGGGTTTTGGCTAGTCAACGCTGTATAAAGTCGCCACTCTTCTTCCTTTGGTACGGATAATGTCATAATACCTGAAGGTCCATTAAACTTTAAGGATGTTGTTCCATTTGGTAGGAACGTAATCTGCGCTTGTAACTTAGATAGCATATCACGTCCCAGCAATTGGACTGGACATTCAGGCATATAAAGGAATTGATGTTTTACTACGTGGCCTCCCAATGTACAGAGTCGACTTTTAAGAACCGGTTTTGCAGCACTTCTTCCAGTTGCTCCTATTACAGTAATAGTTCTTCCAGATGGAGGAGCAACTAGGTCAGTCACCACCGAATGTTCAGCACCAGTGTCGATCATGAACGCACTCCTTTTTCCCCCTATTGATACATCGACCATAGGCTCCGCTCGACCAAGGGGGATGGAGCCCGGTCGGTATCAATAGTCCTCCATGACCGTGTCAGCCAATCCTACAAAGTCCCTACCTTCTCTATCGCGGGACCTTTGCGCTGCTGGATAGTACCTATCTTCCCTTACACTTCCTCTGTTCCCATTACTCCCTCTATTACCATTGCTCCCTCCGGGGCCTCCTCTACCTCTCGCTCTGCCTCTAAAGTTTCCATAACCTGTCCTAGGTCTGTCTCTCTCATACTGTTCTCTTCGCGGACACTCATTTCTCCAATGCCCTTCTTCCCTACAGTATGCGCACTGATTTCTACTCAGAGGTTCCTCATTCCACTTACTATCGCCTCTATCTGGGCCCCGTCTATCTACGCCTGCGATCGCTACCGCTAGCATATCTGCCTTTCTACGCATCTTGCGCTCTTCCTCTTTCTTTGTCTCTGTTTCCCTGTTCATATATACTTTATTCGCTACCTCCATTAGTTGGGTGATAGACATACCTGCAAACCCTTCTAACTTTTGTAGCTTGCGCTTAATATCTCCGTAAGCTTGGCTGACAAAGGCGGAGTTCACCATTCGGGAATTATCTGCGTCTTCCGGATTAAAGGGGGTATACAAGCGGTATGCCTCCAATAATCGGTCATAAAAGACACTGGGCGCTTCATCACTTTTCTGAATCACCTCAACTGCCTTCGACATGTTAATAGCTTTCTTCCCTCCGGCTTTCATGCCAGCAATTATAGCGTCTCTATAGGCTCTGAGTTGAACCATATCTGCGCCATTTACATTCCAATCAGGATCGGTATTAGGGTAATGTGTTGCGGCCCATGCTGCTGGATTGGCTTGATTCAAAGCACGGGCTCTATCCTCTAGCGCTTTAATGGCCGCTTGATTAATCCTTGTCCTTTCCTCATTATTGAACAATGTCATTAATAACTGCTGGCCATCAGCCCATGTCGGGTTATGTGTCTGAACTATCAAGGTGAACAGATCGGTCATAGCTTGTGGTTTCTCATTGTACGAGGAATTGTGGGTCTTCCATTTCAAGAGATCGGTAGTCGTGAACGGGACATATACGAAGACTGGGTCAGCATGTGCCATTTGACCTGCGGCATCGATATAAGCTGACCCGGGATTCAGACGAAGCGGCATCTGATAATGTTTTAATTGTTGGGTACCGGTCAGTTGTCGGGTTAGTATGGGGCTACGTGGAGGGGCGTCAGTTAGAGGTTCCAGTCGGGGGGAAATAGGGCATGAGGATGTAGGAGCTTGATTTTGGGAAAAGTTAGTAAATAGAATACTCCCAGCCGAGCTAGAAGAAGCTTGACCGGAAGTTTGAAGTGGCGCCAAATCAGGATATTTAGATCTAACAGGGGTTGGTTCTGGTTCCGGAAGGGGAGGTTTAATACGAGGGGGGGTGGATTCTGTACTAGAGGAGGAAGCGGAAGTGGATGAGGGCAATGAGGGGAGGGGTATAGAACTTCCTGCATTCGCGTCATTTCCTCTTAAAGGGAAGTAAGGGGGCGGCAAAGGGATCTCGGACTCAGGGGGCGTGTCCAAAATGGGCCTAACCACAGTCCTAGTGGACAAACAAGTCCTGGCCACCATGAGGCGACATTGCTCCTCGTGGCATATCTGAATCCATTTTGGCGAGTCGTTTACGGCCTGTCTCCAACAATCAATATATGGAAACTGCCCGTAAAGTTCAGGCCTACCTCATACAGCCACGTGTACGCGCTGTACCAGAGTTGGATCCAAACTACCACGTGGCGGCCATGCCGCAACCAAAGTAGGCCACTCCCTAGTGCACAAAGTGACCAAACGTACAGGAGACATTTTAACCCCAAAATCACATGTTTTGAATCCCTTTTTAAAATTCTTTACCATACAACCTAAGGGATCCGGAATCGTTGACTCCGACGCGCCCATACTTATCAATGGAACGTCGTTGACAACGAATACTATGCACGCGTACTATTCAACAGTCACACCCGTTTCCTCTGGCAACAGCACCACGTGGTACGGTTACCAAGTGAAACGTACACAATAACACAATAAACACTCAAGGAATTCCCGTACACACACAGCTGTTACACCAGTCACTAGATAATCAATATTATGCCCTTTGGCGAAACTATACAGTCACCCACGCTATAATTCTCTATATATGAATTACCCGTCTATAACACACCCCAGTAACATCGTCTTTTACAAATAGCGGTTACAGTACGGTTAGCATAGGTCAAAGCACAATTTAAGGTCACAATACAATTATTAGTGGTTATGGTGTTAAACATGCAATAGACGACAATGATTAGTACTTATATACAGTGTCAGTAAATATACAGGGTTATGGTACCGTGCACTATGATACAGCAACACACTATTAACACTCTCGCTAGACAGCTGAGCTCGCGCTATCTAACAAGATATACACTTTACTAACAATCTTTAACACATTTACAATTCCCAACTAAACTATTGGCCAGTACCTTGAATGGACTACCTAAAACTATCTACATCCGTTTTGGTTAGCCACACTGCCCAAGCACCACATATAGCGAGCTAGAGGACCGAATTTACACAGACGCCTCTTAGTCGTTTACTATCAAAAATCTAGTGGGTTCCAAATTTACACGCCTTCCCACTTAGCCAAGATAGGTTGAGAGCTAGCGAACCGAATTTACACAGACGCCGCTTAGTCTCCCGGTCCCTCCGACCTAGCGAACAAAATATACACCCTAGAACGCTAGTCTAGACAAGACACCGGTGTCCGGCTAGGGCTATTTACACCAGAACCCCGCCTGACTAACCAAATCAAACGGTCTTACTAAAGAGCGTTCGATTGAGCGGTGCGCCTTCGCTCCTTCCCTCCGACAGAGGGGGCAGATTCCATACACAATTCAAACCCCTTATGGGCCTACCGCACAATCGGTATACCCCTAGTGGGTCTGCCGTCTAAAACAGCAGTTGTCTTACCTCCTCGTTCCTGAACCTGAGTTCACACTCATCGACGGGGACACCCCAGCACTTCTTACGTAGAGGCCGATGATCTCCTGGACAACAGACCAGTGGCGCCGAGACGAAGGGAGGTCCACGCAGAAGTTCAGGGGTGCAGCCGTAGAGAACGTGGGCAAAGATAGACCGTCTCACGCCTCTGCCTCTCAGCTACCGTTGAACGATGAGCTTCCCGGCCAATGCACCAAATGATACCGGAGAAACTGACGGAAGCCAAGCACAGAGAGATGGACACAGGTTTCTTCAGGAAGGAAGAGATTCTTTATTGGATCACCGATCGGGACTCAGAGGGACTAATGTCACCAAAATACAGCAAGTTCTGAGCCCCGGACAATAGTGCAGGCTCCTTATATAGGCACATAACTCCTCCCATATTAAGCTCCACCCGCACATTCTCTTGACCAATCAATACAAATAAGAATTAACTTCCTGCTTGACCGCATGGCCTGTCCAGCACAATGCAGGAGGGGAATACTACATCCTGTATTCTTGCACATGCTCCGTACACTACTGATCATATCTTGCCTCGTGCAACCAACTGATCGATACGTCAGCATATGCACGTACACATGCCACGTGGTAATCTCGGCCTACTAAATTTATTTTTACCGAGATTCCACCACAAACTCAAAAAGGTAGCAATTGCTCGGACCACCTGCCTGCCTATTTTTTTATATCTCCAGCCACCCTCCTGTTTGCTTACCTTATGTGTCCAGGAGGATGGCTTGGAGTCCTGCTGGCTGGTGTGAGTGAGGGGTCTGAAGCAGCTCCTGTTGTGCTCCTCTCCCCTCATGCGGCGGCTGCCTCCTCTCCATCCAGCACTGTCTCCCTGCATGATGCTGGGAGGAAGTGACAGGCTGTCACTTCCTCCCAGCCGGCCACATTACAGGGGCCTGGTCGTGGTCATAGAGGACCGTGGCACTCGACCAGGCCCCTGCTCCGCAGTAATGTTTCCCCAGTGCTATAATCAAAGCACCGGGGAAAAATTTTGCAGTACCCCTGTGTGCCTGGGTGCAGCGCAGTGGCGTACTAAGGGGGGGGCGGTCCGCCCCGGGTGCCATCAGGCAGGGGGGGTGCCACCAGGGCTGGCCAGGCTTGCTATTCTGTGAGCTGTGTGGCTGCACCGGGTGCCATAGCAGCAGGGGCGCCGGGCAGCCGACACAGCTCACACGCAGGGGCTGGAAGCAAGCAGGAAACCTGGCTGCACAGAGAGTTGGGGGCGGAGCTAAAACGGCCGTGGGGGCGGAGCCAAGCCGGATGCGGGGGCGGAGCTACATTCAGCCTCTCTCTGCTGCACACAGAGGGGAAGCAGGAAGGAGTCCCTGCTTCCCCAACTACAGCACAGGAGCCAGAGCGACTGAATCCACTCCTCCTCCAGCCCAAGCTTACAGTAAGTGAGAGTGTGTGTGCTGTGTGTAACTGTGATTGTGACTGTCTTTGACTGTGTGTGTGTGTGTGTGTGTGTAACTATATGCCTGTGATTGTGTGTGTGTGTGACTGTCTGCATGTGAATGTCTGTGTGACTGTGTGTGTGTGTGTGACTGTCTGTCTGTGACTGTGTGTGTGTGACAATCTGTGACTGCCTGTGATTGTCTGTGTGACTGTGTGTGTGTGCGACTGTCTGTCCGTGAGTGTGTGAGTGACTGTCTGCCTGTGATTGTCTGTGTGTGACTGTCTGTGACTCTGTGTGTGTGTGTGTGTGTGTGTGTGAATGTGTGACTGTCTGCCTGTGACTGTGTGTGGGACTGTGTGCATCTGACTGTGTCTGACGGTCTTCGCCCTGCAGTGAGACGGTAGCCGGGATATGGTGTCATCGCGGCCTCAGCGTCATTACAGGGCATGCGAGGGACCTGTGCAGGAAGACCACAGAGATCCCAGCAGCAACCACTGACCACCAGGGACTGAGGATCCACTCCAGCCCTTCTAGAGTAAGGTAGGGAGGCTGGGTGGACCTCTTATTTATTAAATGTGTGTATTTATGTAATGTTTGTGTGATTGTGTGTCTGTGATTGTATGTGTGTGGGTCTGTGATTGTGTTTGTGTATATCTGTGATTATGTGTGTGATTGTGTGTATCTCTGTGTATGTGTTTAGTAGATAGCTCACTTATTTGGTGTCCTTAAATATTGCAATCTAATATAAGGATAACAAATAAGGGATTTATCTACTAAACAACTGAAAATATTTTTTTTTTAAAAAGGGCTTTTTAAATTTTTTTATTTTTTTTGCAGTGCAATATAGAATGACATATAGGCCTGAGGTGCCCCAAAGGCAGTCCTCTGGCTGAGCTGTACTGTATATTTGACATGCACAATTTTTCAATATAGAGAACAGAAGGAAAACAGCAGTTACATCCCTCTATGCCACATTTAGAGAGTTAAGCATAGAGTGGAGCAACAGATAAACGTTAGACTAGCCAAGCTTTAGGTATATGTTTTACAACAGGCTATGAAACTGGCAGTGTCAGCATATTGATAAAGTAGGTTTGACAAATTAGTGATTCAAAGCTAGGTTACGGTATCGCTGGGTGCAGATATACAGCTATGCATGGTATGGCTCAAAAAGGAAAGTACAAGACTCAGATGCAGACAGGGCCGGACTGGGGATACAAAGCAGCCCTGGATAAAAAATTTATGCCAGCCCCATAAGTCACTGCGCCATATATTGTCGCGTGTAACATGTAAGGCTATGTCTTGCCATGACAGATGATTGAGTAATATATATATATGCATGTCGCTACAGGCTTTTCAACGTAAACACTGATTTTTCAGAGAAAAGGCAGTGTTTACATTGCTTCAAAGTGACACCGCTAGTGACAGTCACTCAGACGGTCACTAGAGGTGCTTCCTGTGTCAGTGCATGTACATTCAGGGCCTCCACACTCTGTAGGTGCTGAACGTTCCCCATAGAGATACATTGATTCAATGCATCTCTATGAGGAGAGGCTGATTGGTGTAACGTTTTGCAGCCAATCAAATGGCAAAGCATTGGATTTGCTGAGATCATCAAGCTTGATGATCTCAGTCATAGAGGCAGGGCCAGTCGAGGGGAGACCAGCTCGCTGCGTGGGGAAAAAAAAGGTGAGCAAAAACACTATTTTTAAACACACATATACACCATGAAAGACACAGAAACACACATATACCATGACACAGACAGACACACACCCCATGACAGAGACACACACACACCATACAGACAGACACCATGACACAGACAGACACACATATACCATGACACACACACCATGATGGACAGACACACACACCATGATGGACAGACACACCATGACACAGACATACACACACACCATGACGGACAGACACACCATGACACAGACATACACACACACCATGACAGACAGACACACACACACACACACACACCATACAGACAGACACCATGACACAGACAGACACACACACATATACCATGACACACACCCCATGACGGACAGACACACACAGACATACACACACCATACAGACAGACACCATAACACAGACAGACACACACACCATACAGATACACACCATGACACACACACACACACACATATACCATGACACACACACCATGACACAGACAGACACACACCATGACGGACAGACACACACACCATGACACAGACAGACACACACACACCATACAGACAGACACACACACACACACCATACAGACAGACACCATAACACAGACAGACACACACACACACCATGACACAGACACACACCATACAGACACACACCATGACACAGACAGACACACACCCCCATGACACAGACACACACCATGACGGACAGACACACACCATGACACACACACCATACAGACACACACCATGACACAGACAGACACACACACACCATACAGATACACACCATGACACAGACAGACACACACACACATATACCATGACACACACACCATGACACAGACAGACACACACCATGACACAGACACACACACCATGACGGACACACACACCATGACGGACACACACACCATGATGGACACACACACCATGACACAGACATACACACACACCATGACGGACAGACACACACACACACCATGACGGACAGACACACCATGACACAGACATACACACACACCATGACAGACAGACACACACACACCATACAGACACACACACCATGACACAGACACACACACACACACCATACAGACACACACACACACACACACACCATGACACACACACACACACACACACACACCATACAGACACACACACCATGACACAGACATACACACACCATACAGACACACACACACACACACACCATACAGACACACACACCATGACACAGACACACACACACACCATACAGACACACACACACACACACACACCATACAGACACACACACCAGGACACAGACACACACACACCATACAGACAGACACCATGACACAGACAGACACACACACACACACACACACCATACAGACAGACACCATGACACAGACAGACACCATAACACAGACAGACACACACACACATTACTCCTACCTGCCAGGGGGTCGTGCAGTGCAGGAGGCTGCTGGGGCACCTGTGCTGGCGGCCGCTGGGGCAGGTCTGCTGGCGGCCGCTGGGGCAGGTCTGCTGGCGGCCGCTGGGGCAGGTCTGCTGGCGGCCGCTGGGGCAGGTCTGCTGGCGGCCGCTGGGGGACTTGCACTGGCGGCCGCTGGGGGAGCTGCGCTGGCTCTGCTCTCCTGCCCTCGCGCTGCTGAATGAGACCGGTGCCGAAATATGACGTCATATTCCGGCACCGGTCTCATTCAGCTGCACGCTGGGAGAGCAGAGCCAGCGCAGCTCCCCCAGCGGCCGCCAGTGCAAGTCCCCCAGCGGCCGCCAGCAGACCTGCCCCAGCGGCCGGCAGCAGACCCAGGTGTCTGCCCGGCCCCAGGTGCCGACGGCCCACCGGGAAATTTCCCGGTATCCCGGTGGGCCAGTCCGGCCCTGGATGCAGAGTATAACTATTAGGCATGTGCTTCAGTATAAAGTATAAATAGTTCACTCTGGTTTGGAGGGCTCAGTGCGTGGTCATCTGCTCGCTTAGAATCACAGTTCCAGCAGTGGCCCCAAGCCCTGCCATGCCGCGATGTCATCAGCCAATTCCCTCTGTGGGGTAGTCACGTGTACCTTCCAGCAGGTCACGGTAAGCCGTTGTCGCGGTCTCCCTGCGCTTTCTGCACCTTTCACCCGTGCAGGCTTCTGCATACCGCGGCGTCTGGGCTGCTAGCTGTTTGGTTCGCTGTTTAGCCCCGTGTTGGCTGAAGTGAGCATCCAGGCGCCGCAGGCTGTGTTGGGGATGCTTGGTGCATAGGGTCTGCGTTCGCTTGTGCCAGCCGCCATCCTCCGCCATCTTGGGTGTACCTTGCTGCCTCATGGTGATCGGAGGTAATGTTGGCCGGCTGCCTGTGGCACCCAGCAAGGACCGGGATAACCCCCGCCGGTCCAGAGGGTGGGGAGGGGGGTGTTAGAGGTGAGTACGGTGATGTTTCCATCTGCAAGGTTACCAACCAGGAGAGCGGCCGCCTCTCCCTGGCTCGGTCGCAGCTAGGCCTCAAGCTGGAATCGTGGGGACCCGGTGAGTTGCGGGTACAAGTTTGGTATGAAAAACTTTTCCTGGGTCTCCCCCACTCTGTAGTCACCTTCCCAGCGGTGTGCGTGCGATGATTTGGGGTATATCCCCCGTTTTAGTTGCTGGCTTGCAGGAGTTATTGTGCAGCACGTCCACTCTGCTAGGAAGCTAGGCTCCGCCCCCCCGGCTTTTTAAATTTTGATCCTTTAGCTGTTTAGTTGATGATTCCCTGAATTGGTGCCGTATGCGAGATTTCCATATTTAAAGATACCAAATGAGGGTGCTGTTTAGCAGATAGTTCCCTTATTTGGTGTCCTTAAATATTGCAAGCCCACATAAGGATAGCAAATAGGGGAGTTATCTTCTAAACAAAGATCGAAGTTAAGAGGTGTCAGCCAGCCCACAACAAGAAATCTGGGTGGCTAATGTGAATTATATGCAAATGTGTTGACAGATGCCAGCATGCAGAGCACAGTGTTTCTGCGTGTGTGTATGTCCGTGTATGTGTATATGTGCAGACATCTCAAAATCTCACCAACACTACACACAAATATACTCACGCATTGCAACGTTCAACACTACATACAAACCCCACCATTATATATAACCACATCACTGCATTCAAATACCACACAACACACAAATGCATGCTTGCATTCAAACACCAGCACTACATACAAACACACCCCTACATTCACTCACACATACTTCATATAAAAACATGCATACATTCACACACAAACACTGCTCAGTGCTAAATACATTTTAAAAAAATTGGGTTGCTTTTTACATTTAAAGTTGGGGGGTGCCAAAAATAGGACCAGCCCCGGGTGCCAAATGCTCTAGGTATGCCCCTGGTGCAGCGGAACACAGTTTGGGAACTGTGGATTAGGTAAAACACAGTAGTCCCTACTTTGTCTCAATTGTATCTTTTAACTGTGTTGGAATTTCAAAGTAATTGCAACACGGCCAAAAAGAGTTTTTCAGAAAGATTGTATCTTTACGCTAAACTGTAAAGTGACAGAGCAACTTTATTTGATTTAACAAATATTAGTCATCTGGGGTAATATGATACCCATGCACATCCCAACAATTCATCAATCTTCTAGTACACAGGTTCTCAAGCTGTGGTACTTGCTAAGGCAGAGTAAGCATCTGCTTACGTAGACGGCAGGTGCCTACTCTGTCTAAATGTGCTGTGTCTGGAGGTGAAAATGAAGGCGGATGGCAAGGGAATGCTGATGTCTGTGCTCTTCCAGCACAGCTCCCTCCGGTGATGTCAGGTTATGACATCACTCTGGCCCCAGCATCACTAAACAGCATGCAAGGTAGCACTGCAGAAAGACCATGAAGACACCAGGGAAAGAATCCTCATTGGACCTCACGGAGAGGACCTACTCCAGGATCCACTTTTTTTTTTTAATTATTATTTTTTGTTGTGCAGATAGTTACATATCAACATTAAACGCCACAACAGGATACATTGGTATATTCCGGCAGGAGTGTGGCATGAGTAATTGCAAATTTTTTGTAATTTGTTTATGAACAAGCTTAGACGTATAGCGGTAGTTTAACGCAGATGGGATCATGTCTAGAGATGGTAATAAAACATGCTTATGCAGGGTATGTCAATGAACGGGTAAATACTAATTACATTAAAACATGGTACGTATTCTGACATGTTAGTTTCGAGAGACATAGCTTAGGTAAAACAGAAGCAAATCATAGGTAAGGCTTTTGAGTGAGTCAAACTTAAAGACAGACTTTTTAATGGAAAAGCATGGTAATAAACACCACTGGATTCACTTAGGGAAAGTCACGCTGCCCCCTCAGGCTTAGGTCCACTTAGCTGTTTGAGATGGCATGCTGTCAGTCCCCCGAGCTTGCGGTTTTCCTGCCTCCCACCTGGTTTTAGCGTGAGCTGAGTCCTGATGTGAGGATAGGTCCGGTAGGTGCCATCCCACCAGCCCCGGGTTCTGCATGAGCCAACCACTTGTGCCCTCGGTTCCGGTTCCATGTATGGCCGGCAACTGGATTCCTGGCAAGTGTGTTTCGTCCAGGCGTTGGGCTGCGGTTCGAGGAACGTCCTCTAGGGGCTCAAGGCCCAGGAATGCTGTCGTGGGGACCAGGCCCCTTGGTTCGGAGGCTAGGCAATCCAGAATTACTATATGGCGTGGTGGAGGAGTTCCACAGAGAGAGTCCCATGAGTGCAGGTGAGGTGCCTTTGACAGCTATACTGCCTGCGAGCGGTGGGTGAAGCTGCGCTCGATGTGGGCCCTGAGATCGCCATTTTGTTGGCATGGTACATGTGCCCGGACTCCATGCGCGTTCCGCAGGAGGTTTGTTGCTGAGCTTCGGCTCCCTCCAGTGAAGGCTGGGATAACCCATGTAAAACCAACACAGTCAACTCAGTTGAAAAAACCTTCTCATGGTGAGACAGACTGGCAAACTAGTATACTGGAGTAGCCTGTGGACCTAAAGTCCAGAGGACACAATGAAGTCCCTAAAGGTTTGTATGACAAAATTTAAAACTACAATTTATTAAAGTATATTGAAAAGAACAAACATAAGTAACACACACACACAAAAACACACCACATATAGTCCCATAAAAAGAGCTATTAAGCTATGCAATCCTG
This sequence comes from Pelobates fuscus, assembly GCF_036172605.1. Taxonomy (NCBI): domain Eukaryota; kingdom Metazoa; phylum Chordata; class Amphibia; order Anura; family Pelobatidae; genus Pelobates; species Pelobates fuscus. Next base: position 153,297,293 of record NC_086322.1, read on the forward strand.
AATGGGTACGTAGGATGCAGGAGGCTGCTTGAATAAATCAAAAATAGAGGGTAATAATGAGCATGAAAAAAAGCAAAGAATACACAAGCCTCTCTGGCCTGTAAAACTGAATGAGAGAGTGATGATCCCTGGAACATGTATGGCTACCTATTACGCCTGAGCACAAATAAACTCATAAGGTACTATAGTAAGGTATATTGAAACAAAGTTGCCCGTTGAATCGATTAGTATTTTAGATCCCTGCGCCATGTACCAACACGCTACACAGCGCCCGCACTGGTATGTATCTCCACCTGCAGAATACTTTATGTTAATCTAGTTATTTTGGGGGAATTTACAGCAAGAGCTTTCTAAGTGTGACTAGGGTGAATCATCCTGATATCCTAAGCCTTGATTACTTTACTTTATTTAGTTTGGTTTTTCTAGACAGCTTCCTTCAAGTCGGTTTATGTACCTCTAGCAAGCTTAGGAAAGGCTTGTTTAGAAGTGTTATTTTCTCTGGGACAGTTTTCCTAGCACTTTGCACAAAAAACAAAAACAACCATTGGCAACTTTGTTTCAATATACCTTACTATAGTACCTTATGAGTTTATTTATGCACAGGCGTCAATAGATCCAGAAGCATTCTCTCATCTTTAGAGTTTGATTCAAGTCACCACCTCGTTTTCCCATTTGGATTTTTTCAATGCCAGCTAACTTCATACCTCTGGGTGACTCATTGTGGTGTAATCTGACATGTCTAGTGACAGGGGTGTCTTTGTAGGTTGTCACAGAGTGAACATGTTCCATTACCCTTCTTTTCAGGGGGCGTATGGTTTTGCCTACATATTTGAGGCCGCATTCACATGTCAGGAGATAGACAACACCAGAGGTATTACCGTAAAAAAACCGATATAATTTGAATTATTTACAGTGCCTGTTAAATCTGTTAGTATTTTAGATCAATTCGCCATGTACCGACACGCTACACAGTGGACGCACTGGTATGTGCCATGTACTGTGACCCAGTTTCTTTTTATACTGGGTGATGAAAAATGACTTGGCACCAGCATCTCTTTTAAGTTTTAAATGACAGGTACTCCCCCTGCTGCCTGTAAAAATAAATAAAAAACATTTAAAACAGTGTAAAATTAAATTGTATATACTTAGATCATATATATACTTATTATATATATGATCTAAGTATATTTTTACACATACACATAAATACACATACACTGTCTACGTGTATTTTAATATTAATATATATATATAATTATATATATATATATATATATATATATTAATATCAAAATACACGTAGAATGATATTGATTAAATATATATATATATATCATTATCATTATATATATTTATATATAATATAAAATAAATAAATATGTACATACGTTTAAAAAAATAAATAAATAAATATGTGTAAATACGTACTAACTGTATTTTAAAATTAATATCTTTATATTAATATCAAAATACATGTAGAACAAAATAATATATATAACTATATACATAAGTATATACGTATACATCACTATATATACCTATATATGAATAAAAATTATTTTTACAAATTATATACATATATACACACACGTATATATATGTAATAATTCTACGTATATATTTATGTAATAATTATACATAATTAGGTCATTTTATTAATTACAATTTGTGGGACCTGCCTGACAACCCAGGCCAAAAGTCCAGGAAATGTATTTTGCTAGCACTATATTTAACCCTGTAACTTTCCAAGACACCATAAAACCTGTACATGGGGGTACTGTTTTACTCGGAAGACTTTGCTGAACATAAATATTAGTGTTTCGAAACACTAAATGTATTACAACGATGATATCGTCAGTGAAAGTGACATTTTTGCATTTTTCACACACAAATGGCACTTACACGGACGATATAATTGTTGTGATACTTTTTACTGTTTTGAAACACTACAATTTGTGTTCAGCGAAGTCTCCTGAGTATAACAGTACCCATCATGTACAGGTTTTATGGTGTTTTCAAAAGTTACAGAGTTAAATATAAGGTTTGCGTTTCAGTTTTTTCACATTGAAATTTGCCAGATTGGTTACGTTGCCTTTAAGACCGTATGGTAGCCCAGGAATGAAAATTACCCCCATGATGGCATACCATTTGCAATAGTAGACAACCCAAGGTATTGCAAATGGGATATGTCCACTCTTTTTTAGTAGCCACTTAGTCACAAACAGTGGCCAAAATTGGCATTCAAATTATTTTTTTTCCATTTTTCACACACAAACAAATATTAACACTAACTTTGGCCAGTGTTTGTGACCAAGTGGCTACTAAAAAAGACTGGACATACCCCATTTGCAATACCTTGGGTTGTTTACTTTTGCAAATGTTATACCATCATGGTGGTAATTCTCATTCCTGGGATACCATACGGTCTCAAAGGCAACATAACCAATCTGGCGAATTTCAATGTGAAAAAACTGAAAAATTTAACATGCTATATTTGACCCTGTAACTTCCCAAAACACCATAAAACCTGTACATAGGAGGTACTGTTTTAAACATGAGACATCGCTGAATACAAATATGTGTATTTTATTGCAGTAAAAGCAAACAGTACTATAACATTCACAGTTAGAATGTCACGTGGAACTAAAAAAAAAAAAAATTCTTATTTTCTCCCATTTTTTTAATATTTTATTCATATTAAATTATGTTTCATACCTCAATATTTTATGTTAAATGAAAGCCCTGTTTCCCCCTCAATAAAATGATATATAATAAGTGTGGGTGCACATAATATGAAAGAGGTAAATTACGCCTGAACAGACATCTAGCGCAAATTCAAGTTTTTGTTTACGTTTTGTTTTTATCACAACAATGTGTACATTTGGCTCAGTCCTTAAGGGGTTAACAATTTTAAAAAAAATGCCTGCTGTGTCCCCAATGCTTCCCAAAAAGAAGCATTTAATTGGTGACTGCCCCAGCATGACAATGCACACTCATGCTTTGGAAAATGGGGATCAGTATAGCTGTAAAACTTGTAAAAGAAGTTGAGTTCTATGAAATTGGAGGATGGAGAGGGGGGGGGGGGGGGGGGAGAGAATAAAAAACTAGAAAAATGTTTTAATCTTAACTGCCTCATCCAAGTCACACTGTTTCTCTCTCCTCATATCCTGTCATACATTATCATAGTTGTGAGACTTAAAATGGCATCAGATGCTGTCCAGATGCATAACTCCAGGGAATACTGGGCAGACCATATGTGTCCCAGCTCAAACCTGAAATTAATGTCCTCCATATTAGCGTGTTAAACAAACCACTCAATACTAAGAATAATAGGTATAGGGAATACATTCCCCGCTCCCCCTAGTAAAAATTTTTTTTACAAATTGGGCAGTTTTTTGTATATGCGGATGTGTGCCTGTGTGTCAAGGTGTGTGTATCTGTGTTTGTATGTGCCAGTGTGTGTATCTGTGTGTCAATGTGTATCTGTGTGTGTGTGTGTGTCTATGTATCTGACACACAGATATATACACACTGACACATAGTGGCACACAGATACACACACTGTGTATCTGTGTGTGTATCAAAATGTCTGTATCTGTGTTTGTATCTGCGTGTCAGTGTGTATGAATCTGACACACAGATACACACACTGGCACACAGACCTTAACACAGAGCGTGTATCTGTGTGCCAGGGTGTGTGTATCTATGTGTCAAAGTGTGTGTATCTGTGTGTGTATGTGCCAGTGTGTGAATCTGTGCGTGTGTATGTATCTGACACACAGATACACACACCTTGACACACAGATACACATATTCAGATACACACAGTGACACATACACACACCTTGATACACAGTTACACACACTTTGACACACAGATACACACACTCAGATTCACAAAGTGACACATACACACATCTTGACTCACAAATACATACATACACACACATACAAACACACTGATATACACTGGCACATACACACATATTGACATACACACACAGTGACACATACACAAACCTTGACACACTGACACACTCAGACACACATACACTCTCACTGACAGACACACATACTCTTTGACAGACACAGATACAAACACATATACACTCTCACTGACAAACACACACAAACTCCCTTACAGACACACATACAATTTATTATAATTTTTTTAAATTTTACTCCACCCAGCCTCCCTACCTTTGGGAGTGCTGGCATGGAGTCTCTATGTCCCTGTGGGCTGCTGGGCTGAGCGTCTGGGCATGCGGTCCCTGGGGTCCAGTGAGGCTGCTGAGAGGCTGGCATGCAGTCTCTGGTGTCTAGTGGGGCTGCTGAGTGACTGGCGTGCGAGCAGCCAGAGAGCAGTGATCCTTCCTGCTCAGCTCACTCGCGCACCTCTAAGTGATGCCGGAGTGACATTATATTCCAGCTCCGGCATCACTGCTGTGAGCGTGAGGGTGCTGAGCCCGGGAGAGTGCTCCCTCGCCGCCCACATCCATTTTGTTTCACAAACTTTTGGCAGAACCCCAGGGTTCCGTGGAACACCAATTGGGAAACGCTGGTCTAAAATATGATTTATAGTACGAAAGAGAATGCACACCAAAAAGTCACAATAGTAACTAACCTGTTTTTTAATGAGCCAATGTAAACAAAATATACAGGCAAAATTACTAACAGTTATAAATAAAGTGATACAATAGGCACAAGGCAAAAATCAATAATCAATAGTTACCAAACATTTCTCACAAGCCTAGTAGGGCAGAAACAGGAACAAAAAATAAGCCCCCAACGTTTCGTTCCCTTCCTGGTAGCCTTTATCAAGGGTGTATCAAGGGCCTATTGTATCACTTTATTTATAACTGTTAGTAATTTTGCCTGTATATTTTGTTTACATTGGCTCATTAACCCCTTAACGACGAGTGACGGACGAGGTCCGTCACTCAGGGGATTGCCATAACGACGAGTGACGGACCTTGTCCGTCACCAGTTAAAATTAACCCCAGATCGCCGCGATCGCGGGGTTAATGGTGCTCCGGTCTGCCTCTGTATTAGAGGCAGACCGGGAGCACCGGATCCGGCTGTCCCAGCTCATGTGCCCGCTCTGACAGCATGTCAGAGCGAGCACATGTGCTCAGTTTACTCACCTTCCGCCTCCCTGCACTTCCGGATTCACTGTGAAGTGCAGGGAGACGGATCATCAGTGATCCTGCCCCCTGTTGGAAAAAAAAAAAAGTAAAATTAAAATCCCATCCCCCTTTACCCATTTTAATAAAGAATTAACCCCTTCGCTGCCAATTGATCACTGACTACAGTGATCAATTGGCAGGGATTACATTTTACTATGATCTGATTTTTTTTTAACCCCTGAGGGTTAATTCTTTTTTTTTTAACCCTCAGGGGTTAAATTTATTTTATTAATTAATTTAAATATTTTAAAATTATAAATTTAGCTAGCTGGGGAAGGTGGAAGTTAGTGGGGAATTGGGGGATTTAGTGTTAGGCTAACTAGGGGTTAATGTTAAAAAAAAAAGTTAAAATAAGCTTTAAAAAGTTAAAAAATTAAGTTAAAAAAAGTTTTAATAACGTTTAAGTAAAAAAAAAAATAAACCCTTTACCCAGTCCAAATAAAAATTAACCCCTTCCCTGCCAGTCGATCACTGCCTACAGTGATCACAATACAGATCACAGTATTATACTGTGATCTAATTTTTTTTAACCCCCGACGATTAACTTGTATTTATTTTTTAACCCTCAGGGGTTAAATTTATTTAATTAACTAATTTAAATATTGTATAATTAAATATGTTGCTAGCTGGGGTGGGTGGGAGTCATGGGAAAATGGGGAATTTACTGTTAGTGCTGCTTACTGCTAGTTAGGGGTTAAAAATGTTAAATCTGTAAAAAAAAGTTTTACGAAAGTTTAGAAAACTTTTAAAAAAATGAATAAGCAAAACAAAAGTTTAAAAAATAGTTTTAAAAAGTAAAAAAAGTTTTAAAAAGTTAAAAAATACATTTAATAACGCTCATTACCACTACACCTGGTACAAGCTAGCGGAAAAATGATCCCACGCTAAGGTTCAAAATATGCCTTTTGAAATACCCTGGGATGTCTTCTTTAACCCCTTCAGGACCGCTGACGGTTCAGGACCGTCAGCGGTAAAACGTGCGTTTGGACCGCTGACGGTCCTGAACCGTCATAACGGTTTTGGGCTACTTACCTGATCGCCGTCGGTCCCACGGCGGCGATCAGCTCTCCTCCCGGTCCAGGGGGACTGCCTGTCTGCCCGGGCAGTCCCCCCTCGGCAGATCAGGACCCCACGGCCATGTGATCACTCGATCACATGACCGCAATAGGGGTCTTTGTATCTGCCTGCAGGGGGACTGTCTGTGCTGACAGGCAGTCTCCCTGCAAGTGTAAAATCATAAAATAAAGTAAAAAAAAAAAAAAACAATCAGTGTAAAAAAAATTATAATATGTGTATATATATATGATATATATACATGTATTATATCTATATATATAATATATGTATATGTATCATATATATAATGTCACACTAAGTGTATTTTTATATTTATATATACGTATATTAATATAAAAATACACTTATATTTAAATTACACACGAATATATACAATATATATAATAACTATATATATGGTATATATATATTATTATAAAATACAAATAATATGTTAATAAAAATAAATAACAAAAAATAAAAATAATTTTTAATAATTAAAAAAAAATTATATATATATATTCAATTTTATTCTAACAGTATTTTGATATTGATATATATATATTTATATCAAAATACACTTAGAATGTAATGATATATATATCTATGTATAAATAAATAAATAAAAATAATACGAAATATACATATGTCCACATACAAAATTACATTAATAATTTCATAAATATACACGTAGACGTCAAATATATAAATATGTATATATATTAAAATTCTACGTGCATATTTATGTAATATTTTTACCTAATTAAGTAATTTTAATGATTGCAATTTGAGGGACCTGCCTGCCAACCCAGGCCAAAAGTCCAGATAATTTAATTTGCTAGCACTGTGCTTAACCCTGTAACTTTCTATGACACCCTAAATCCTGTACATAGGGGTACTGTTTTACTCGGGAGACTTCGCTGAACACAAATATTAGTGTTTCAAAACAGTAAAACATATCACAGCGATGATATTGTCAGTGAAAGTGAAGTTTTTTGCATTTTTCACACACAAACAGCTCTTTCACTGAGGATATTATTGCTGTGATATATTTTACTGTTCTGATACACTAATATTTGTGTTCAGCGAAGTCTCCTGAGTATAACAGTACCCCACATGTAGAGGTTTTATAGTGTTTGTGAAAGTTACAGGGTCAAATATAAGGCTTGATTTTACTTTTTTTTTTTTATTGAAATTTGTCAGATTGGTTAGGTTGCCTTTGACAGCGTATGGTAGCCAAGGAATGAGAATTAGCCCCATGATGGCATACCATTTACAAAAGAAGACAACCCAAGGTATTGCAAATGGGGTATGTTCAGCCTTTTTTAGTAGCCACTTAGTCACAAACACCGGCCAAAGTTAGCGGTTTTTGCATTTTTAACACACAAACAAATATAAATGCTAACTTTGGCCAGTGTTTGTGACTAGGTGGCTACTAAAAAAGACTGGACATACCCCATTTTAAATACCCTGGGTTGTCTACTTTAAAAAATATGTACATGTTAGGTGTGTTTCGGGGATTTATGACAGATAACGGTGTAACAATGTCACTATTGATACATTTAAAATATATATATATTGAAACAGCAATTTCCTACTTGTATTTATAGGCCTATAACTTGCAAAAAAAAGCAATAAAGCATGTAAACACTGGGTGTTTTTAAACTTGGGACAAAATTTTGAATCTATTTAGCAGTTTTTTTCATTAGCTTTTGTAGATAAGTAAAAGATTTTTCAAGTAAAAGTCCAAAAACATGTTTTTTTTTTTTATTTTTCACCATATTTCATTATTTTTTTTAAATACAATATATGACATAATATAAATACTGGTATGTAAAGAAAGCCCTTCTTGTCTTGAAAAAAACAATATATAACTTGTATGGGAACCGTAAATGAGAGAGCGGAAAATTACAGCTAAACACAAACACCACAAAAGTGTTAAAACTGCTCTGGTCCTTAACGTACAAACATCGCAAAAACAGGCCGGTCCTGAAGGGGTTAAGAAATGGTATGCCTTTGTGGGGTAGTTTGAATTATATAGCCTGGTAAAATACTCTAAAATGGGACATGGGCACAGTGTAAAAATTTAAAGTTTGAAAAAAACTGGAATGACTATGTCCCAAATGTGCCCCTCTGATGTCCACATATACCTGGCAAAGGTACATACGGGGGTATTTTTGTACTCAGCTGACATAGCTGAGCAACATATGAAGTATTATACAGTCGTAGCACACATAAGGTTTGCAAAATATACTGTGCAAACTCACTTTGTGTGTCAAAAAGGCAGAAAAAAACGCTTATTACCACTACACTTGGTGAACACTAGCGGAAAAATGATCCCACGCTAAGGTTCAAAATATGCCTTTTGAAATACCCTGGGGTGTCTACTTTAAGAAATGGTAGGCCTTTGTGGGGTAGTTTGAATTTAAAACCTGCGAAGATGCTTGGAAATTGCACATAGGCCCAGCGTCAAAATTCAAAGTTCGGTGAAAACTGATATGGCTTGGTCTCCTATATGGCACTGTAGCTTCACGAAATAGTGCCAAAGACATTCATTGGGGGTGTCTTTTTACTCAGAAGACTTAGCTGAGCATAATTTGGGGGTTTTGAACTTAGTGGCACATATGAAATATACAAAATGCCCAGCAAAAATGCAATCCGTATGTAAAAAAATGCCAAAAATAATTTTTTACCACATACTTTGGCATATATTGGTGGAAAAATGGGGGCATGCTAAGGCACAATATGCACCTTATGAGATACCCTGGAGTGTCTACTTTTACAAATGGTAGGCCTTTGTGGGGTTTTTTGAACAGTCAAACTACTATAATACCCCAAATGGAAACATAGGCTCATTAAATCCATCTCTCAAAATTCGACTGTGAATACTGAAAAGGACAGGTCTCCTATATGGCACTGTAGCTTCACGAAATAGTGCCAAAGACATACAATGGGGGTGACATTTTACTCACCAGATGTAACTGAATACAAAATAAAACTTTGTACAGGAATAGCACACACCAACTTTACAAAATACACGAGAAGTTCTTTGTTATAAGTTTGTGTGCCAAAACCCCCCAAAAATACAATTTTACTCCAATATTTAGCAGAGGTTGGCGGTGAAATGGCTACGTAGAAAGTGTCAAAACAACCTTAGGTAAATAGCCTGTGGTGTCTACTTTATATAAATATATACTTTTGTGTGGCAATTTTGTTTTCTTTTATTTCATTATTATTGCAAAAACTGTAAAAAAAAATCTAAATTTTTCTGCATTTTTCTGTATTTTTTAATAATAAATATGCAATATTAAAAAACGGTATATAATATGCGTCGGTGCAATAAATTAGTAAAATGCAAATTGCAGTTGAACGCAAACAGCAAAAAATTCCGTTGTCATTCAGAACAAGCTTCTGAAGCTCTGTCCTTAAGGGGTTAAAAACCAGGTTAGTTACTATTGTGACTTTTTGGTGTGCATTCTCTTTCGTACTATGATTACTATTTATGTTGGTATTTGAGGGAATACCAGTGAGGATTAGCACCCAGGTGGTTATGCTTTTTGTTAATTGAGCTCTCCATACTTTATTTCTTGTTTGACTAAAATATGATTTAAACATGTAGTATTTGTGTTGAGCTCTGGTATTGGTTGTTTATAAATTGTTGCATTCCCAAACTCCTACCCTCCCTTTATTTACATTTTATTGTTATTCGTGTTTTTGTTATAACAAAAAAATTATATTTTGTCATTACATTATAACTGTAATATTCCAAAATTGCAATTTATTAAAATAAAAATATATGACTTTAATAATAAAAGTATTTGAAGAGAAAATACAGTATATAAAAGAAAAACCATGACAAGTGTTTTATGCCTCCTGGCCTATTTAAAACAGATAACAAATAGAGGTTTCCATTACAGGATTCCTATTTTAAATAATTAAAAAAAAAAAAAAACTCCTAAAGGATGTTTTTCCCAATCCTGCCTTATTTTCCAGTAAGTAGCTCTTGGTAGGTTGAGGCTGGTTAGAAAGCGGTGTTTCCCTCCATCCCCTCCCTCCCTATGACTCTGGATTTTGGCAGGAGATCAAAGTGCTCCCCCCTGTGGCAGCAGTGACCCAGAAATGAGTTGGATTCAGAGTCCTTCCTCCATAACAAGTAAATAACGTCAGTCACAGAGTGCATGTGTGTGTGTGCGAGGAGACACAATCTGCTCCCCCCCCGGCACAGGAGCCGCTGGGCTGATCCTTATGAACAGATCATCATCCATCTGAACGTGGTGGTGGTGGTTGTGGGTAGGGGGAGACAGAGATCCAAACTCCGGCGGAGGTGGCCAGGATTCCCCGAACAGGTACAGTTCCCCATGCGCCCCCTTTCCCTGTCTATGGAGAAGGCGGTGTGCGATCGGCGCAGTATTAGGAGGGGAGGAGGGGGGGAATCTGGATCAGGAGTTAGGGGGAGTCTGGAGTGATCTAAACGCTGCCAAGGTCGCTCCTAGTGGAAATAATAATCTAGTACGTCATTAATATGGCGCCAAACCATTTGCTTCTTGGTAATGTGACAGGCACCAGCGCCATCCCGTTACATTGTGCGGGGGCACATTGCAGGGCATGTGATGGCAAAGTTTTACTCGGGCTGTGGAGTTATTGCACCGTAACACCCTTTCACTGCCGGAGCAGACCCATTGCAGTGCGCTCGGTGGGCGTGTGGTGGGGTTAGTCTGGGAGCACTGCATGGCAGCTTATTGGGCTGTGCAGATGGTCATGGTGTAAGCCTGTTCACACCCCCCCTATAGACCGGCTCCGGAGGAGTTAATAGGGCGGCTGTGAGGGGGCATGCCGTGTTTGGTGCTTGCTGATTACACGTGTTGTTGGCAGCTCTGGAATGGACGGACACTGCTCTAACACTCAGTGTTCGGATTCGAACGTTGCCCCGGGATTAGGAACCTGATTGGAACGCTGTGCTGGCAAGGGGGCGGGGGCACAGCGCGCGAGCCCCAAACAAGGAGGGCGTGGCGGGGCAGGTGCCTCAGAACCATGCATCCTAGGAGGGCATCCCAGCTGCCATGTCATGCGTGGTGCTCAAAGGGGGGGTGTCAAGCGTTAGCCCCTTACCTCACATACCCCAGCCCTGCCACTCAGATGCTGTTGTGTCACTAAAGGTTAATTGCACCCCTGATATTTTTGAACTACATATCCCGTGATGATTGGGTAACTCTAAGCCTGGGCATCATGGGGGAATATACAGAAACATCTGAGGTGCCTGGTTAAACCATCACTGCTTATTCTTGCATTTTGAGTCCCTGGCATTACAGCACATTGCAAACTCCGTATTTCTTCATGTTTCTCAGAGAGGAGAGTTGAATTGATAATCTATAAATGTAGGGGTTTTCTAGTAAACGTGGGCAGGGGTTTTACCATGCAACACGTGCTTACAATGCAGACACTTTCAAAGAGTTGCACACTGGGTGCTCCCTGTTTGGGTTCTCGCTTGTGGATAATGTGCTGAGACAATTACATTGCACTACCAGCAACAGCTGTGCTACAGTTAGACTGACCTGTCTATCCACTAGCACAGTGGTGGCTAATATTTAGTACTCCAGCTGTTGTAATGTCAGCAAAGTCTCATGAGGAATGAATTCTACAAGATGTCTAGGGAGTGTTAAAGGTTGGCTATCAATGTAGCTGTGATAACACATACTAACAGGGTTGCCATATCCACCAATATTTCCAAGGTGTAAATCACCTGTTGTCTTGTAGTTTGTAAAATTCACATGCTACAAGTTGTGGAGTAAATATTCTCAAATAAAGTCACTGACTAGTTAACCTTTTTCCCCTTTCAACTTTTTTTTATTTTTATTGGAAGATATTTTAAAATCTACATAAAATAAAAAAAATCAATGAACAAATACCAATCATTTTATATTAAAATATTTACACAAACCAACCTTTTAAAATAATTTTTTTAAAGTTAAATATTCCTATGAAATATAGCATATGTTTGGGAATGTGTTATATCTGTCAACCCAAAATATATATAATGTTTAAATATAAAGTAATTTCCTCGCTGCAGTATATGAACGCTGTGTATTACAGGGTGCCTTTCACATTTAATGTGCCCATCAGAATAAACAAGTGTTGTCCATGAAAAACAGTGGCTGTAAATGTTATGAGATGCAATGAATTGTTTGAAATTGCAAATGTGTATGCCATCAGCAACCGTACAGGTGACTCTTTTAGTAAAAGATGCTGTTTCTAGTTATTTAAAACGCCAGATCTTGTATAGCCACACCATTCTTTAACAAATAGTGGATCTAAACGCATGTTTGCTCACATGTCAGCATCTGACAGCACAGGAGGGATTTTGGATTCCTGTCTATGTGTACAGTCTCCTCTCCTGTCACAGCCAGGAAGGATCTGGTTTCCAGAACTGTCTAGAAGTGGGAGGAGATAAGACTGTTCTAAAGAAAGAGGGGAATGCTAATATGTAAAACCCTGGCTTTCTAGAACTCATTTCTTCTGCTCTCTTGTAGAGTTAAATATTGTGAGGACCAGCTGTCTCTGTGTACCTCCCTATAACAACCCAACATTAAGTTGTTTGGAAGAAGCACCTGGTGTGAGCAGCTGTGTGGTGCCTTCCATATACTTTTTCTTTCCTTCCCTGCATGAGACCGTGTATATTAATCAGCTGCTGCCATTTGAGCACACTCAGCTATCGCAAACAATTAGTGCTACCTGTCACGTGTAGAAGAACAAACTGGTTTTCTTTATGTATCGTTAACTTGTTACAACGGTGTGGTATTGCGGAGGGCAGTCCATTTATGGGCTGTGTAGAAAGTCATTTACTTCAAAAACTAAATAGGATCAATTTTTTGTGTTTTGTATGTACAAAGAGGTCTTCTACACACTTCTCATGCAAATAAGGCAAAACTCCCCTTTATTTCAATGCTTGCATGAATGTGCCGAATGACTGACAGTGAAATTGAGTAATACTAAAATGTCATTTATTGTAAACAGTAGTTGATCTATTTCGGAGCAGTTAGCACAGTGGGTACCTGTTTCTCAGTGGAGTCATTTTATGGAGAGGTTTAATGTCTGAATGCCACTTTTCTCTAGAAAATGCTTTCAAATCTCATGGGGGTTCCTATTTAACCTCTTTCTTTTGAGGTCAAAACCTGTAATCCATTGCTCCTTGTCAAGCTGCCTATAGGAAACCCTAACTATAGGTAGATGTAAATATTACTGTTTATAAAAAAACAAAAAAAAAACTAAAACCTGCATGTTTGTGATTAAGTGGTCATTTAAAGGTACATTCCAGACTCCTAAAGCCTTCACCTTCCTAAAGTGTTTTACGTGTGAAGAGTGTCTTTTTAGTTTATTTTTTTAGATTTAAAACTTGGCACATTTTATAAATAAACCTGATTACACCTCCTGACTTTCAATCAGATAACATGTCCTTTTACTTCCTTTTTGCTTAGCTCAGTGGAGCTAAACTCAAGAGGCAGCAATTGCCCAGAGTACCTGCCTTGCATAGACTTCTTATTAAGTTGCAGTGGGAAATCTGTTGTAAACTGCTTTTAGATCAAAACCCGATGAAAAAATGCATTATTAAATGCACGCGTTTTCATTTGATTCAGATGACTTCCAAATTTGGGCAGTGGAATGTCCCTTTAAGTGGTGAATCCAGCTGTCTTGAAGTTTGCTGTGGGTGCACGGTTATTTTAATTTTTTTTATTGTATTTGCCCTGATTAATTTGATAAATCATACATCACTGTGGAATATGTTAAAAAATAAAACATAAAAATCGCATGTTATAGGTAGATGAGGTCTACAATTAAGGGAGGTGGGAGGGGAGAGCTAGCTTCCTTTTGCAGACAGAGTAAAGCGCTTCACATCTGTCGGCAGCATGCAGTGCGCTTTGATGACAGACTTTTTTTTTTTTTAATATGCACAGAATTGACATCAGCAGCCCAGAACCTGTGTGCTGGGGTGCAATTAGCCCTTATGCACACAATTTAAAATATCTCTGGATGTGCCCATCCAGATTCCTACCACCATGGCCTTTTCAAAACACTTGGGTGAATGGTGGTTGGATTAACTGTTTAAATTATTCTTTCAAGGACCAATACACACACCTAAATCAAAGGCATGTGTTGTTTTTTTTCTTATATTTTAGCTCATGCTTTTGCAAAGGGCAATACAAAGGTGCACTTAGCTTCACCTTTTGAATTCCTCTTCCATAAGGAAGTGCAAGAGAAGCTGGGAAACTTCTGTTTAGTACTGGTAGTTTTTGAATGGCGAGCCATAAGGCATGAAGGAGTTAAATAGAGATGCTTAATCATGCATTACACACCCTTTTGGCATTCAAAAGATAAACAAAGAAATTGAAGTTTATTGACTGAACAGTCAATGGTTATGAAGTACAAAGCAGGCCTGGAAATTTGAAAAACAAATGGCAACGTTTTAGAATTTTTCAAAGTTGGCTATTTTGATGATTTAAAGAACCTTTACAACTTGACTCTCTAGCCAGAGTATATAGTGGGGGACAGTCTGATGAGTAAAGTTGCAGTTTGTCAGCTCTAATGTTTCGTGCCTTAGGTTGGGTAATTGACTATTACAAATTTACCAGTGCAGTTTTTGATAAACATTCCTAATATGTCATTTGTGATAATCTCTTATTATACTCCACCCATACAAGTGTGAAAATTAACTCAGTTTTTCTAACCTTCTTTGGAAACCTTTGCGGATGTGGTTTGGAATTTATTGGCTAATTTCTCAGCTGTAACTAGAACATTTAATGTTTAATTATTTTTATTTGTTTTTAAATTATTTATTTTTTTGTGGTCATATTGTAGAGAGGAGTTCCCCATGGTTTCCATACCCTGGATTTCCTCTCTGCCATTCCACATTTCATATCTCCAGAATGCTGGAGAAGAATTCTATTCATAGCCTATTCAGGGGCACTCCATGTACCAAACCACAAGATCATGTTTAGAGTGTTTCTTTAATCATTTAGTTCCTGCTACTTTACATTCTCGTTGCATCTTTTTCATAGGAGTTCCTATTTATTACCCATTTTTCATTGAGGCCAAAGCCTGTTCCTTCCCAACAGGATGGCCTCCTTCAGTGGTGGTCTAATCCTTTTGCTCCTTGTCAAGCTGCCCATTCATGTGCGGGGCATGAAGGAACACTCCTTGTTGAGTGTTCCTTTATTATAGTTCCTGCTACTTTACATTCTCTTTGCATATTTTTCATAGGGGTTCCTATTAAAGGTACACTATAGTCACCCAGACCAGCTCAATGAAGTGGCCTGGGTGCCAGGTCCCCCAGGTTTTAACCCTTCAGATGTAAACATAGCAGTTTCAGAGAAACTGCTATGTTTACATTACAGGGTTAATCCAACCTCTAGTGGCTGTCTTCCTGACAGCCGCTAGTGGCGCTTCTGCGACGCTGGATGAAAACTGGACTGTTTGCGCCCGCGGCTCTTGCCGAGCATGCGCATTCCGCTCCACTCGGGTGCTGACGTCGGTGGGGGAAGAAAGGTCACCAGCGCTGAGGGAGCCCGGCGCTGGATTAAGGTAAGTGGCCCTTCAGCCCAGCGGGAGGGGGTCCTAAGGATGCTATAGTGTCAGGAAAACGCCTTTTTCCACTGAGGTCAAAACCTGTTCCTGCCCAGCACTCCTCGTCAAGCTGCCCCTTCATGTACATATAGAGTGGGTTAATGTAGTTATATTTGCAATATATGCCCTAAAAACATAAAAATAACTTGCATTATACACATTCCATTTATAGAAAGTTTAATTTTTAATCACCTTCAGCTCTTCGGAGGATGGTGTTGACTGGTAAAATATGCCAGCCTACCCTGGTGGCATGTCGAAACATGTCTACCTCACGTGGAGGGGATTATATACAGAACACCTGGGATTTAAAAGCTGCATGAAGGAAAATAATTGTGTATTTGATACTTCTATTTTAAAATGCTCTGTAAGGATGCTCCTGTAAGATAAGAAGTTATCCCTTCACTGTAAGACATGTGGTAACAGTAATACAGGTCACTTTTCAAATATAGTAAGGGAACTGTGTACTCATGAGTGCCTGCTGCACTAGAGCTCTGTTCCTAATACAAAATAAATAAATCAGAATATATAATCCCTGATTTAGGTCCAACAAATTGAACCTGCTGCATACTAACATCTACCATTGGATACCTACTATAAAGCTTTTTATATGTGGACACGTCAAGAGTACATACACATTTTATGTTGCAACTAGTTATACTTGTCGTTTTTTTTTTTTTTTTTTTTTTTTTTTAAATCTCAATTTAAAAAGGGAAAAAAAAAGATTCTGCCTACATTGATTATTGCTCATTGCCCTTTTTGCTCCATAATGCATCTTTAGAAAAGATTGAGTACTCTGCTTGCTGGGTGTTCACGTCTTTTTATACAAACTACAACTCTCAGAAGCCCTTTCACATAAAACACTATTATGCTATTATTAGAAAGTTACTTGAAAGTTAACCAATACAAGCTGATTACGAAAAGCTCTTTAACCACAAGGTTTGTTAATAAAAGACATGCATTTCTATGCAAGATTTATTTATTTTTAACTTGTTTTACCGTGATATATATTTTGCCATTACATATTACACATTATATATATATATATATATAAACATACAGATTATCTGTAGTGCATTTATGAGGCGCATTAACCACTGGAGTCCTGTCGTGTCCTCCAATCGTTAAGCATGAATCGAGGAGTTTTTAAATGGATTGATATTTAACTGATCTCCGCATCTGCCCATGTTCCAGCTCCATTTCACCGATATCTCTAAAGTGAAAATTCCCCTACCTAATTAGCACTATCAATATTGTCCGTATTATGGCAGAATTCATTGAGTTTGAGGCAAAATTGATATTGTTCAAGTGGATTCTGCTTTAGCGATATCTAACTGTGTGAAGGGCGGCTAGGCGGTAATGCTCCCAGGAGACCCAGGTAAGAAACTGTTTGAAAACTGAATCTATCTGTCTCACAAATGACAATTTGTTTTGGATATATTCCCATGTAATAGGTACAAAAGGTGTACAATTGCTGATGCAGATGTTTCATATTCTCACATTCAACATTTATAGAAACCACATGGTCTCTCTTGCCAGAGAGAATTTGCTATAACCCTAACGTTCCCTCAGGAGGAAGTCATCTGGCTTCCACTGAAGACTTTCATATTTTGAATGATGTTCCCCTGAAGATCATTTTGCTTCAGTGTATATGTTTTTAGTTATTTTTATTATTTTTTATGAACTGGATGGAATACTTTATAAAGATGGCAAATGTACAAGGAAGTTCTTTGTAAACTGACTAGCGTATTCATAAAAATGTAATGTGTTTTCCTAAAACACAGTGTCCTACAAATGTTCTATGTACATATTGTTGACTCCGAATTTTAGATTTTAATGTAGTTCCCATTTAGTTTCTCAAGATAGGTACGTTGAGTATAACGTTCTGATGTTGTCATGGTCAGTTCTTATTATCCAATATTTCTACAATCATGTCACATACCATTCACTAGTATGCTGTCTTTCTCAATGATCTTCCGTGGTCCCTTGTCATGGTTTCCATGTCACTAATGAGAATGTATGTCTTGGAGTACTTTTGATTGTGCTAGTTTCTGTGTAAAATATGCAAAACAAGGTTGGGAAAGAAAGTTGGTCAGCCATGGTCTCTTGAGTGTTCTGTACATCATATTTTATGTATGGTTCTCTTGGTCATATCATCAGTATAGGAAATATTACATAAACCGTACCAGATGTGCTTAAAGCAAAATTAACTTCTGTTAGAATACAAGGATAGTGTTATGGACCTTAGCAGATAGCTTATCATATTTTGCTGACATGATTTTTTTTATGTTGCCACTCCAGGAAAGATGAGAAGTGTCAGAGTCAGCAATACCCTTACCTCCCTGTGTGTTAATGAATAATAAACGAGGCACATTATGATAAAATCAGACTTTGGATAACCAAACTGCATGGGTGATTTAATAGACTTGTCACTTAATCTAAGCTTTAAAAAGTATCTTGCATTGTAAATGGGATGGCGATATATTGCCCTATGTGGTTATTTCTCTCTCTCTCTTTTTTTTTTTTTTTCTTTCATGTTTTTTTCCAATCTAGAGCCATCTAATACTATTTTAAAATATAACTTGTGGATATACTTATATGTAAGTAAAGTGTGGCACTTTACACTGCATTTTTGCACAAATTACGGCAGCACTTTATTGTATATTTGAATGTTTGTTTTTGCAATGTTGCACACCCGTTTTTTGAACAAAATTACATAAGGCATATGCACTTTAGTAAAATATTATTGCACACATTAAAATATATGCAATTTTAGAATTTGTTTATACTCTATAATGGTCTTAAAGACACAGCGCACTTTATATTTGAATTTTTTTATTGTAAGCGTTTTTCTTTTTTGTGAGGGGGGTTTATCTTACATTGTAAATGGAATGGAGATAATATATATATATATATATATATATATATATATATATATATATATATATATCTCTTGGCATACTTGTTAGCTGCATATTGCATTAATCTGAAAGTATTAAAAAGCCTACATGAACTATTAAATTGTTCAGCATTTGAATAATCTTTTTAATTAGTAGCTTGCAATCAGTTATGTCACATATGTGGAGTATATATTTTCCAGCAGGCACTGGGCCTCCTCTTCCCAATTAGCTGCTCATTTTCCATCTTTTGAAATTATTTGTATCATGTTTTATAACTAGTACATGAAATAGGCAGGAGGTTTGCACTAGTATTATGGGAATTAATGAGTTTCATCACAGCTGGCCGGCTGCAAGCTCTTAAAATATCCTACAAACTGTTGAACCTAAGCCATTTTAAAGCTTATATGTCTTGTTTTTATTTATTGCATATTTAAAATTATACTGTATTTACTTTTTAACTGTACAGGCCTCTCTTCTTGACATCAGTACTTAACATTTGTAAAGATTAGGGGTTCCCAATTCATTTTTCACATGGAACCTTATGACATAGTGTAGCAACATTGTGGAAGCCCCCCCCCCAATTTTTTTTTTTTGCACCATTGCGCAATCCTTTTAATTGGCAGTGTCTTTTATAGCAAATTGTTTTTGTTTTTTTCTGCTATACATACACTAATTTCTACAGATAGTAAACAGATTGTAATACACAGGAGCAGGTGTGCCTTTTTGTGTAAAGTTCGTGTTTGTATGTAAATTTTAGCTTCTTAATACATGGGTGTGCTTGGATGTAGTGTTGGCTTTTAAACATGGATGTACATTTGTGAGTAGTATTGCTGTTTGAATTAGTTTTTTTTTGTGGGTAATGTTTGTTTGAATGGGATGTTTGCATGTTGTGTTAGTGTTTGCTGGGATGTGTGCACATACACTGCTACGTACATATTTACACACATATAGACACATTGACACATACACACAAATATTCATATGCAAACTGACACATACACACAGACAAATATACACACCTTGACACACAGATGCGCACACACACACACACCCTGACACACATATTTAAACACTGACAAACAGATACAGATACACACACACACACACACAAACACTGGCACATACACACACACACTCCGATGCACACACTGATACACAGATACATACATTGGCACACACACTGATGCACAGATACATACACTAGCACGCACACACTGACACAGATACATGCTTACACACAGATACAAACACAGGAATATACACTCAGATGCACACATTGATACATACACACTGGCACATACATCTGACATACATAAACACATACATGTTGAAATGTTTGTATTTGCAGCCACCCTTCTGTTAGCTTACCTTGGTGTCCAGGAGTGTGCCTTGCTTGGAGGTATGGTTCTCTCAGAGGCTGTTGGGAGTGAGCATGCAGCAGCAGCTCACTCCCAGCCTCTCCTCTGTCTCCATGTGGTGGGTGTGCTGCTGCCTCCAGCCTGGTGATCACTCTCTGCATTCCTCCCATGCGTCTGTTTCTCTAATGAGGCTGGGTGGAAATGCTGTCACTTCCTCCCAGTCTGCCGATAGTGCAGGGGCCCGGTCAGGCTCTTAAAAAGCCATGGCACCCGACCGGGCCGTTGTTCATCAATAATAGCCATCAGATTGCGGCGGAACCCCAATTTTGTTATCGCGAACCCTAATTGGGGGAAAACTGGTATACATAATGCATTAAAAAGATACATTCAGAAATAGTGAACGATTAGAAACAGAAATATACTCTCCCTGTCTATTAGCACGTGGGGGGGAGAGGAACTGATTTAAAAATTTCAGCAAACATCAGCTTTTTATTTATTTATTCTATTTGATAAACTACAACCACCTGGAAAAAAGGAAAATTATGTGCTTCCTAAAGACTTATGCAACTATTGCATTATTGGACACTACAGGTTAGGATGGAGGGATAGAAAGGGAGGACAAGCAGAACTGTTTTGGCATGGAAAATGCATGCTTAAGGAAACACTTCAAGCTCCATAAATAACCACTGCATTGTGCTCTGATGGCTATGTTATCAAAAGTGCCCTGGCTTCTCCTCAGTATAAGTAGCCAAAGCATTTAAGCTTGCTCAGACCTGTCCTGGCATAAAAACCTCACCTTTGCCTCCACGGCTTCTGGTGAACCAGAAGGTCCTAATCAAGTGGTTCCTTTAGCTCTCCTGAGCTGAACCCATTTTAAAACAGTTTGTTTACCTACACTTGGTTTAGGGGGCACCTTTCACCCGGTGGGCCGCAATGGCCACATGCCAAGGCTGTCTGTGAAGATAAAAGTTGGTGTCAGAGCTCTGCCAAAGTAAACTGCAGCAATGCTCTAATTTTATAAGTGCCGAAACTTGCAAGAGATACTGATGGTCTGCACCCAAAAGAGGTGCAGCCTGCTACACTAACAGGAAGTTAAATGCCCCTTTTTCTACAAGGGAGGGAATCCTTAGCTTTAATATACCTAATCATTAAAATAAAGTATAAAATGTAAAGTTTTAATTACATTAACCATTATGCCACCCCATATAGATATATTTATTTTATATATATATATATATATATATATAACACACTGTACCACGTGTTAATACGCACCGTATAGTCGCATACATACTAAATCCCATATACACACTACTATATCCCCAACACATAAACACTACTGCCCCAATACACACACATTTCATCCCTTAGAGCAAGGGTACCCAAAAGGTAGATCTCCAGATGTTGTACAACTACAACTCCCATGATGCTTTGCATGCCTTTAGAATGGCAAAGCATTATGGAAGCTGTAGTTTTAAAACCTCTGGAGATCTACCTTTTGGGAACCCCTGCCTTAAACACACACTCTCACTGGCCCCTATGCATATACACTACAGCCCCTAGACACACACGTTTGTTGTCCCAGCCCCAGTCAAAACTATTATTGGATATTGCTTCACATAGTACAGGAATCATCATTAATTTGTACTTGAAACTGTACAGTACTGGGAGTACTACTGCAATGTTTACAAATCCCACCAGACGATATTATAAACTGGGTCATCTTGAAAGCTTAAGTCTAGTACAGTATTTAACTCCTGGGTAATGATCCAAAATATGTCCTTATGCAATTGTCTTTGGGTCAGTATTTGTTGAAACACATAATGATTAGTAGGACACTTGTCTAAATGATAGTTTACAGTAGCAAAAGTGTTTTGAAACACAGATTTTCGGCAGATAAGAACCAGTCTGCCCAATTTTCTAAATACTTTCATTAGATTTACTTATAGCCTTATGCCTATCCCACGCATGCTTAAACTCCCTTACTGTGTTAACCTCTACCACTTCAGCTGGAAGGCTATTCCATGCATCCACTATCCTCTCAGTAAAGTAATACTTCCTGAAATTATGTTTAAACCTTTGTCCCTCTAATTTAAGACTATGTCCTCTTGTTGTGGTAGTTTTCCTTCTTTTAAATATAGTCTCCAATTTTAGTGTGTTGATATAAATTTATATCTTTTTATTTAAATGTTTCTATCAAATGCCCCCATTACATTTTGCCTCCAAGCTAACCTATTTTATCTTAAATAACAAATGAAGAATGGGTAATCAAGCACATTTTAAGTTGTCTAGCCCATGATCTATACCTTTTCATGGTTTCTATGGTTGTATCACATGCTAGTTCCTTCTTTCAGCATATATTTGTACATGCATTGCCCCCTGTGGTGCTCTTGCTTATGTAAGCTCTGGTAGTAATTTCACTAACATTTTGAATCTCCAAAGTGATGTGTAGGCTCACATGCTTGTAAAGCAAAGTGTAATTGAAGAAAAAACATGACAATTTATTCAAAGCGAATTGAAGCTGTTTTACTACTTTTTGGGTAAATATACTCATTTTTTATTTTTGAAGGAATCTGCTTGCAACAGCTGAACTACTATGCACAGCTCTCCCATTGATTTTATAATTGTGTACGATTGGATGACAGAGGTACATTACATATTAGTTTAAGCAGAGCACACTACTGTAAATGAATTTGCAAACATGATAATTTTTAGAACTGATTTTTATAAGAGGACTGGCAAGTGGCTCAGACAAATGGCAACGAGGTCCATGGCGTAAAGAGTTTGTGGGCTAGCCTCTATTAAAATAGCAGAAGGTGCATTGAGATGTGTTTACACAGTACTGATAGCCCAGCTGTATGTGGATTTGTGCCTGCGCTTGTGGCCCATAGTCTCAATGTTCTTCAGACATTGAATGGCCCAGTGGACAGCAGTACTGTATATGGGACTGGTCAAGATGTCAGACTATGATATGTATGTGTGATAGAGAGAGAGATTTTTGCAGTGAGTGCAGTAAGACAAGAAACTGTGCTCATGATGTTCAAAACATGCGCTTATTATCCAAGGTGGAATTGGAGTTGCATGAAAAAAACAACAACCCTGTGTTTCCTAGACATGCACAGATGCCTGTGATATTTTCTTTCCATTGGATACTATAGATCATACTGATGGAGGCTGCAGAGATATAAGATGTTACACTTCACAATTCTATCAGTCTCCATTGACCAAGCCCATACATTGTATGTTCCATGTAAGTAGGACCACCCACTGTAAAGCGCTGCAGAATTTGATGGCGCTATATAAATAACATAATAATAATAATATGGTGTCATATTGTTTAACCTAAAGAGGTTAAAGGAACAGTATAGTGATGGGGATACAAACATGTACTATCACTGCATAGCCCCCCTGGCCTCCCTGTAAGCAATGTAAAAGGGGAGCTTACTCACGTTTTTTGGTACTGGCTCTGCCGCTGATCCTCCTCCTTGCCTGAGATCGTCAATTTTCCCATTGGAAAGCATTGGGAGGCTGTTTCGCATGCGTGACATAACACTGTGCTGGCCAATCAGTGTCTTTTTACAGAGATGCATTGAATGTTCAGAGCATAGAGACACTGGATGTTGGTGCTGCATATTGTACAGCACTGGCCCAGGAAGCACCTCTAATGGCTGTCTGAGTGACTGCAACTAGAGATGTTACTAAGCAGTAATGTAAACACTTTTCTATGAAAAGACCACATTTACATTGATATGTAAGCTGTAGTTGTTTTGGTGACTATAGTGTCCTTTTAATATACTCCATGCATTGGAGTGCCATCACTTTCAAGTTAGATCTGATAACTTAGGGTGTATAAGAAAAGGATGTACAGTAGAAGGCTTACGAGCCTATTTCTGCCATGTATTCAGCTTGGAAAGCTAGAAACTAGTTTGAGAAAAAAAAATAAAAAATGAATAGATGGAACCCTAAAGGGACACTCCACTGCCCAAATTAAAAGAATGGCTCCAATGACTGCGCAAGCGCATTAGACCTCCCCATAGGAAAGCATTATTCAATGCTTTCCTATAGGGATACCGGTGATGCTGGTGGTCCCCCTGTATAGCGTGAGGACGTCCAGCGTAGTTTAAAACCGTTTTCATGTTCTAAGAACACAGAGGTCCCTCTAGTGGCTGTCTGATAGACAGCCACTAGGTGAGGACTTAACCCTGCAAGGTAATTATTGCAGTTTATAAAAACTGCAATAATAACACTTGCAGGGTTAAGGGTAGTGGGAGCTGGCACCCAGACCACTCCAATGGGCAGAAGTGGTCTGGGTGCCTGGAGTCTTAGAATGTCCATTTATTTTAAAACTTATGTTAATTTTTGTTTGCAAACTGTATCATGTCAACATGTACCACTAGAAACATGTTGCGCATGGTAGGGTATCATCACCATAGAAATTTAGAGACAGGAAGTTTTTTGTAAAAAAAAAAAAAAAGAAAATACACAGGGTTTTTTTCACTAAACTGTGAAATGCAACAGGTTTTTTTTTTTTCACTAAACTGTAACATGCAATGGAACAATAACCAAGCAAACTTAAAAAATGTAGGCCAAAATAACTGAATTGGGGGAAAAAAAACAAACCTATTCCATCCACTAAGGAACTACTGCTTGCAAATAATGGCATGAATCAAATTCTTAGTCATCAGTCGCTTGTTTTTTTGTTAGACTGACTTGTTTTTCAGAATATAGATTTTAAATAAAACTACCATTTGTTGCCTGCTGTAGCTTTAGTGATTGATCAGTAACATTTACAGAATATAGAAGCAAAGACAAGGACATGGCTCCTGAAACTGCTTGATTTTTCACTTTATTTTGGGTACACTTTATTCATTTTATACTATAAATTCTCATGTGTAATACCAAGTGTGCCTGTCCGGGAAATGGGTGCGCGCTAGGCTTGCACAAAGACGTGTAGTTTTATTTGATGGAAACATTGGCAGGCTTATTTATGTTTTTTTGCAATTGCGATTTCTGCTTAAAAACCCCCAAAACAAAACATTGCTTGTCCTAGTTTAAAGCGTTAACAAATTCTGCACCTCTGTATAGTAGGCGGACTAACAAAACAAGTAGCTGCAGCAACATGAGTTGGACGTACAAGAACAGAAGGCGCTGAGGGCCCTGTTCATTAGAACTTATATTCTAAGTTTTAGTTCTGTTTATTGAATTTACTTTTGCTTTCCTATTTGCCTCCCTCCCCTATAGTTTATCTGCTTAATTGATAACTTAAATAGTTTTTGTTAGTGTTGCTTATTGCACTCATAGTCCTGTCAATTTATGTTCAACTTTTATTACTTTCACCTATCTGATCTTTACCATGCCCTCCTATCTTTAAATCTCAAATGTCCTCTCCTCTGCTTTCTTCCCTTAACCCCTTAAGGACCAAACTTCTGGAATAAAAGGGAATCATGACATGTGTCCTTAAGGGGTTAAAGGACCACTATAGTGCCAGGAAAACAAACTAGTTTTCCTGGCACTATAGGGCCATTAGGTTGCCCCCTCACCCTGAGGGCCCCCCTCCCGCTGGGCTGAAAGGGTTAAAACCCCTTCAGCCACTTACCTTTCTCCAGCGCCGGGCAACTCTCCTCCTCCTGCTGACGCCGAGAATCGCGGAAGCTGCCTCTAGTGGCAGTCATTGAGACAGCCATTAGAGGCTGGATTAAACCTCAGTGTAAACATAGTAGTTTATAGGCTATGTTTTCAGCTGCAGGGTTAAAACTAGAGGGACCTAGCACCCAATATCTGCATGTCTCTCTCATAATTGATGTGTTTTTTTTTTTTTTTTTATCTAAACCCAGACTTTCAAACTTTCAAAAAGATTGCTCACAGCTAGCAAGTCTTGCAGCTCAAAAGCCTTATGCTGAGGTAGCATCTCTGGAACATTTTCACCCTCACTTCTCTCAATACTAAAATCACTCTATCTTTCTGCTTACCTGTTCCTACTGACACCATCTTCATTGCTCCTGGTTTACTTCCCTCCTCTCTCTCTGTTCATCCCATACACTATACCATACCTATCCACCATTTCTCCTCCAACTCCTTGTAAATCCTCAAAATACAAGCATCCAACCAAAACATTTAAATCTTACTCCCACCTTCTCTTACTTTCTATGATTCTACTCCTGGCAACTGGCGATGTCTCTCCAAACCCTGGTCCCACCTCTACCTACCTACCTACCTACCTTGTGTCAATCCATCCCATGTAACTCTCCATCTAAACCCTCCTTCCATTCTGCCCTCTGGAATGCACGTTCTTCTATCCATGAATTCTTCATATCACGCTCCCTAAACTTGCTTTAACTGAAACTTGGCTCTCTACTTCTGACACAGGACCCTGCCTCATTATCCTATGGTGGTCTACAGTTTACGCACAACGCAAGACAGTCCGACAGTAAAGGTGGCAGTGTAGGGTTCCTGCTTTCACCCCACTGCTCCTTCAAACCTCTACCCACCCCCCTTTCCCTCTCCTCCTTTGAAATTCATTCAATTTGTATATTCAAACCCAAATCTGCAAACATTGCAGTTATTTATCGCCCCCCCCTGGTTCTCCTCGTCTCTTCCTTGTCCATTTTGCTGCCTGGCTTCCTTACGTCCTTTCAAGCAATATCCCATCCCTAATTCTTAGGGATTTCAACATTGACATTGACATTAACCCACCCTTGTTCTCACTAGCCTTAAAACATATTTGAATCACCTCCTCCTTTGGGCTATCGCAATGGGCTAATTCTACCACACATGTAGGCAATACCCTAGATCTTATTTTTTTCAAATGCATGCTCAGTCTCCAATCTCTGTAATACTCCATTTCCTCTATCAGACTACCACCTCCTATCATTAGTTCTTGAGTGCCCCCTCACCCAATATCCTCAACCTAATCCCCCTCCACTCAGGAGGAATTTAAATTCTCTTGATCTCCAGCAGCTCTTCGACTGATATCCATTTTGAACTCTCATCCATCCCTACCCTCTCCTGTCCCTCTCTGGCTATCTCCTCATATAACGCTACCCTCACCTCTGCCCTAAATGCTGCATCCCCGCTCCAAGCACACACCTCAAGGAGGGCGCGCCTCCATCCGTGGCACACTAAGTTAACCCGCTACCTGTAGAGATGCTCCAGTTCAGCTGACCACTGCTGGAGGTAGTCTGCACCTTGTCAGACTTTCTACACTATAAATTTGTCTTCCATTCATACAGGGCAGCCTTCACCCTTGCAAAACAGTCCTACTTTTCCTCTCTCATTAGTTCATGCTCCAGCAATCCTAGTCATCTCTTTAATACTTTTAACTCCCTTCTTTGCCCTGCTTTGGCCACCCCACAAACTAATCTTTCAGCTGATAGCTTTGCATGTTACTTTACTGACAAGATTAAACAGTTAAGGAATGAATTCCCCCCCCTTCTCCCCTCTCTATCTCAACCTCACTTGGACTATACCATCCATACCCTGCAAGACTTCTCTGCAGCTACTGAACAGGAGGTGGCTGTGCTTCTCCTTTCCTCTCGTCTCACCACGTGTCCGCTTGATCCCATCCTGTCCCACCTCATCAGATCTCTCGCCCCTTGTCTGGTGCAGTTGTTAACGCACATCTTCAACTGCTCTCTTTCTTCTGGTGTTGTCCCAGCTCCCCTTAAACATGCTACTGTTGTACCTGTCTTCAAAAAGCTGGCTCTTGACCCTACCTCCCCTTCCAACTATCGTCCCATATCCCCGATTTCCTTTCTCCTTAAAGCTTTTGGAAAGCCTTGTCTTTACCAGTCTGACTTGCTTCTTCAATTCCAACTCTCTCCTTGACCCTCTTCAGTCTGGATTCCGTCCCTCCACTCCACAGAGACTGTGATCTATTTGCAGCTAAATCCAAAGGCCACTACTCCATACTAATTCTTCTTGACTGCCTTTGACACTCTTGATCATGGCCTCTTTCTCCAAACTCTTTGTGTCTCTCTTTCCAACGACACCTCCTCTCCTCATCCTGTCTCAGTCGGAGTCCCTCAAGGTTCAGTTCTTGGTCCCCTTTTGTTCTCTCTCTATACTGTCTCTCTTGGCAAACTCATTAATTCATTTGGATTCCACTACCACCTGTACGCTGACGACACCCAGATATATCTATCCTCCCCTGACCTCTCCCCTGCTGTCCTACAACGTGTCACCAATTGCCTTTCTTCTATCTCTGATTAAATGTCCTCCTCCTGCTTTCTGAAACTCAATCTCTCTAAAACTGAATTTCTTATGTTGCCTCCTCATAACATTGATCCTCCTCCTCCACTCTCTTTGCAGGTTGACGGTACCTGCCTCACCCCATCCTTTGGGGTCGCTGTCTTGGTGTCATTTTTTTTATCCTGGTCTTACCTTTACGCCTCATATCTAGTTTGTTGCTAAAACCTGTCGATTCCAGCTTAAAAACGTTGCCCGCATACGCCCCTTTCTTAAGCAAACTGCTGGCAATGAGCTTGTTCATGCACTAGTAATCTCTCACATGGATTACTGTAATTCTCTTCTAATTGGTCTCCCCAGAAGCCGTACTGCCCGCCCTACAATTTGTGATGAATGCTGCTGCCAGGCTGATCTTTCTCTCCTGTCGCTCATCTCACACCTCACCCCTCTGTCGATACTTACACTGGCTTCGTGTACCCTACAGATGTCAATTTAAAAAATAAAAACCTTTCTCCATAAAGCTCTAACCAACTCTAGCCCCTCTTACATTTCTTCACTGATTCATAGGTCTGCCCCCTCCCGGTCTCTCCGCTCTACTGGTGACCTTCTCCTGTATGCTGCTCGCACCCTTACTGCAAATTCACACATGCAAAACTTCTCACGGGCAGCTCCTTTCCTTTTGGAACAGTCTGCCTACCCCTGTCAGACTCTCCCCTAGTCTTCAATTCTTTAAGAAGTCCCTCAAAACCCATCTTTTCAGGATTGCTTATGGCCTCCAAGAGTAACTTCCAGCTCTCAAAAATATTCTCGTTCTTTCCTAAGGGGCCACACTCCACACTCTCCTCCAGTCCTGCTACTTTCCCACCATATCTATTTGCTGTCTCTCTCAATACCCTTCCTATTGTGCTTTTATACCCCACCTCCTCTAGACTGTAAGCTCGTTTGAGCAGGGTCCTCAACTACCTATTGTTCCTGATAGGAGAGGTGGGCCCTATATGGGCCCCATATAGGGCCCACCTCTCCTATCATTCATTTTGAAGGTTTTAGTACCTACTTTGGCCCTCTTTTTGGGAAATACGAGCCTATACTCCTGTATCTCCTTAGGCTCTCACGACATCGGTTTATTTCCCTAATTTACACTGTGCTCGTATCTCATGACTGACCTGTTGGACTAGCCTAGTACTGTTAGCAATACCGATAGGTGCCCTTGAAGGCACAGATTAGGGTACGTTTGTTTCTCACACAGATAGTTATCTGAGACATTGATTTACTAGACACAGGTGCCCTTGAAGGCACAGTTTAGGATCTATACCCACTATCTCATGGTGTGCTAACTAAGGGGCACAATATTTTTGATATTACTATTGTGCTATCTAGACATCTCATCTCAACCAGCGAGATTTCACTAGGCTCTGACTAGACTGGTTAATGATTATATGCTTTTAGGGGCACGGACTCTGATAACGGTCTCCACACATACTCCTCTGTTACCAAACAGCAGACCACTACAGCCCCATCTCCCCAGGGGCATTACTTTGGTGGTCTGTACCTATCGGACCTATGTGTGGAACCCCCATTTGATACCGTGAGATTAGCACCGATACCCTGTATACACATTGTTTCCATTGGAGCAAGTATACGGTACAGATTACAGTGTCTACCCTCTGGTGTGCCGTAGATACAACTAGACGGCACCGATACACTGGAGTAACCAGCCACTCTAATTTCTGTACCGCACAGATTATTATTATCGGATCTTTTGGTATCTCATGGTGTTAAGGTGTTGATACCATAATTAACACAAGGAAACCTATAACTAGCCATTTTTGTGACTTTTTGGTTTAAACATACCGTATAGTGCATACAGCCACCTCCTTTAGGGAGTTATCTACCTCACCGCCTTCGTTGATTTGTGCCCCTGTCTTGTGTTTTTGTATATATATATTTTTTGTCCTTTTCACTTCCCGTCTGTATATATTCCTCACTTAGTATTATTAAGTTTGAGTCATCTGTTTCTGCCGCAGTTATCCATTACTGGGGCAGCGATGACCACTGATTTTGTCATTATCAGTGTGTGTGTTTAGATTTAAATTAATAAAGGATCAATTTATTGAATTAACTTATTTTCGTTTTTTTCTGACACAACTCAGGGACAGAACTGCTTTCTCGTTTCTCTACCTATTGTTCCTGTTACATTTTGTTATTGTCTCATTTGGTAAATTCCCCTCTAATTGTAAAGCGCTGCGGAATAAGCTGGCGCTATATAAATACCAATAATAATAAGTGGAGTGGGGTAAAATTGCATGCAGTTAGGGTATAATGTATTTAATGTATCGGAAAAGTAGTTGTTTTTTTGTTTTGTTTGTTTTGTTTTGATAATGCAGTTGAGAGAAGCGGGTGTAGTGGGGGAGGGAAAACTGTTAACAGTTTAATTGATATGCCTTCTTGAAGTGAGTTTTCAATTATTATTTATTTTGAATGAATTAACAAAGACGGCTGAAAGACTAATGGAGCAGGGAAGGGAATTCCAAAGGATGAGTGCAGCCCTGAAGAAGTCTTGAAGGTGAGAGTCAGAGGTGTGAGTTTGAACAGACGAAGGTCTTCGGCACAGTGTATGGGTCTAAATGGTAAATACTTTTGTATTTGTGAGGAAAGGTAGACAGGAGAAATGTTACGAAGAGATTTGCAAGTGAGGACCAGAATGTTAAATTAAGCCCTGTATTTTATGGGAAGCCAATGCAAAGACTAATGCAAAGACTAATGGGAGGGAGGTGTGGGAGGACAGGAAGACACGCTTTGCTGCAGTATTCATTATAGACTGTAGTGGGTGAGCTGGGAGCAAATACATGATATGTTTTAGTTATCCACATCCAGCTGATTTTCCCCAGAATATCTTTGTGTGGTTTTTAAGTTATGCACCACATGTATGAATATATAATATATGTTATCTGCTTGTCCAAGGGACTAAAGCAGTAGCCAATCTACTTGTCCTCACACAAAATTATTTAAATGACAAATGTTGGGGACAGCTGCCTAGATCCCTGGTCATTGGCAGGTCTATTTGCTAAGCACTGCATTTACACAAATTAAACCCAAATGGAAAAACAGAGCCATAAATAACTAATCTGGAAATGTTTTCTAACTTTGCTGCTTAGAATTATTTAGAAAACTTCACCCTCTGCCCCCCTTACTTTGTCATAATGTGTGTGTGTGTAGTGTGCGTGCTCACTGTATGTCGTGCGTGTTGCACATAATGTGTGTGTGTGAGTGTGATGGCTGGTGAGGTTGTCTGGAGTTTTGGGCAGCACTAAGAATGTAATTCATTTGTGGTTTCAGCATAAGCTATTTATTTTTTAATTATTTTAAAATATTAGCACATACACAAATGTGTAACGAGTATCTAACCATTCCATCAGGCGAACGTTATATAAACTCTGTATAAACTAACTAATGGATAACCATCCATCCCTCCATCCCCACAGGTTTTTAAATAGGCATGTCACCTCTTGGTGTTCTTTGTCCAGCTTACCAAAGTGTATTTGATAATAGGGGAATGTTAAATTCTGTTTCAACTTGTAGACCATGGTATCTGTAAATAGTCAAATATAATGCTTGAAATTTGTTGTGAATCTACAACTCCTGTGAGGCCCAACCAGCCACAGACATTGGTTGCAGACTGTCAATGGGATGGTAATTCCATGACAGAAGAGCTATCTGTTGATTACCAGAGCCCTGTGGCCTGTTTTATCCACCAATCTAATCTAATGCATGAGTCATGACCCTAGATAAAAGTGAAACAAAGTCAGTCTGGATTTAAAACACACACTTGTGGTAATAATACACAGATCTGTATTTGAGGAAGTAAGAGCCTATATCATTAAAAAGTGCAGGTTTGTATATAGTTGCTTCCAACACATCTGTCATAATATTTCCTTTGCTATCTGGTTCTGGTCAGTGTTATCAGCTGCTAGCTCCTTGTAACTATGTAACAATGGGACTCCTAGAGAGCAGCCTGTTCTCTTTCACTCTCTCTTTCTCCATTGAATGAGTACTTTTACAATCATAGCGCTCTTATTTTTAAAAACATTTTTTTTTAGTATAGCTTTGTGGCTAAAAGCATCTCTTGTTTATAAAGAGAGGGGCCACTTAAAGGAACATTCTGGTAAAATACGTATTTTTTATTAATAATTTTAGTGTTCTTTACTCTTTTTAGGTTTAGGCCACCTTTTAAAAATGTAACTAAGAAAATGTATAACATTTTTTATTTCAAACCCAGTTCTGGGTCGTCTCCTCCACCTTTTGAAGTCCTCATCCTTTATGATGTGTCCAATACCACTGTATGCTTCTCATGGAAAACAGTGAGAACTGTGGGAAAGCACCATCTTTTTGCACATTTGGGCAAACTGGTCTGTAGAGAATCCCATGGTGTCACAGGATTATCCTGATTAGACCTCTGTGTTGTATTCTCAAGCATGCGTTGGCGTACAGCAGTGAGTCGGTCTCCTGCGGATGAAGAAAGAAGATGGCAGATAAATATATCTACCTCTTGCATCATTCTCCCCTACCCTCAGCACGCAAACCTGTGGTATTATCTTTTAGGGTATTTCCAAAATCTAGAGCACACATCAATATCGACAATAAAAAAGAAAACTAAAATAGAAAGATTGTCAGGGGGTTGGAGCAGCTGACCAATATATACAACCGCAACTTTAAAACCATAAAAAGTAGTTGGTTAAATAATTGCCCTACGCGTTTCTTCCATTTGCAAGGACTTCTTCAAATCAATGTGCAGTCGTCGATCACAAATTTTCACAGTATAAGCAAACAGTTTAAATATCCTGTTTAAACGCTCCCTCTGGGGGCCGTAAGCCAATCCCAGAGGGAGCGGTTATCCTACTCTGCTGTTCTTCGTTATGCGTTCCAATCCTTGATCTTCCGGTTTCCATTGTAACCCGTGTTATTACGCTTCGTCCGTCCCTCAATGATGCGTGCGTTCCAAATCCGCGTAATGCGTTTCATTCACACCAATGATATCAGACTTTCTATTTTATATGTCCGTCTTCATTAGACCCGTTTTTGGTAAAGACTTAAAATAGTTCCGGCGGGAATCGTATAAGTCCCTTCACTGGTGTTGCCGTTTGTTGGGCATAGAGTGTTGTTCACATTGTTTTATTTTCTTTCCAAAATATGCACTTTACCTCCATTGTGGCATACTGTTTGCAAGAACAGAAAACATCTTGGTAATTTCATTACCTATTCTCCAGAATTTTGTGGTGATTTACATCTTTTCCCCCACATTATGGGTGTAGGAGCCCAAAATAACCCTGTGGAAGGTTCGCTTTTTTTTTTTTTTTTTTGGCAGGGTGTTCTTATTCATTAAACATCACATTTTAAATCTATAAGGATATCTATTATTTGTACACTAAAGCTAGCATCATCTACAATTTGATATCTGCATCTGGGATTGCATTATATAAAGATATTGAATTAGGGAGCTATCTACTAAACAGTTGACAGATCAAAATTAAGAAAAGCCCTTTTCCTTAATTATGAACCTTCAACAGTTTAATAGATATACTTTTAACTTGGTATCCTTATACATGGCAATCCCACATAAGGATAGCAAATTAGGGAGTTATCCAAGGTTTAACATTAAAGAAAGTGCTTTTCTTAATTTTGATATTTGAGCTGTTGAATAGACAATTCCGTAATTTGGTATTCTTATGTAGGATTGCCGTATATAAGGATAGCAAATTAGGAAGCTATTATCCTTAATAAGGATATCGAACTAAGGAGCTATCTACAAAACATGACTGGCAGCATGATGTCCTACCAGCCAAGTGAATATGTGACAAGTGAGTTCCTCTTTGGGACATCTGTCCTGTCTCTGTGAGGCTTTCTAAATATTCATCTCATGAGCTCTTTAACCCCTTAAGGACACATGACATGTGTGACATGTCATGATTCCCTTTTATTCCAGAAGTTTGGTCCTTAAGGGGTTAAAATGAAACCTGTATTAAGTTTTTTCATATTTGTCTAGGAATGTAGCATTATTGTCTTTTTGAGCCTGTGATATAAATGATTTTTGTACAGTCTGCTTTACTTTTTTCCTTTGCCTGCTTTGCAAGGTATATTAAGGGATGCAAATAAGTCTTTAGTCAAAACACTACTGCCTCAGAGTTTCTACTGTGGCGTTTCTTATTATAG
This sequence comes from Pelobates fuscus, assembly GCF_036172605.1. Classification (NCBI taxonomy): domain Eukaryota; kingdom Metazoa; phylum Chordata; class Amphibia; order Anura; family Pelobatidae; genus Pelobates; species Pelobates fuscus. Next base: position 153,331,796 of record NC_086322.1, read on the forward strand.
AAACCTAGTGCAACAGAAGCACAGCCAGGAAGGTAATTAAAGGAGTTTAGGGTTTATGGAGACTTATGGATTGTAAAAGTATATGAACATTTACATAACTTGGCAAGCTATTTGGGGGCCTGGTTGGTCCAGACAAAATGCAAAGCCTAATTTATATGAGTCAATAGGTTCAGGAATGATGTAATGAACAATTGAAAAACAAAAACTTTTTAAAGTAGATTTGTATTAAAACTTTTTTTATAGTAAGAACAATAAGGAATTCTCTGCCTGAAGAGGCCGGCGCGTCCATAAGGGCTTAGGGCGCACCGGCTCTGAGGGTGCAATAATCGAATGACCGGCAGGAAGGAAGCACACAGCGCTGGTTGAGTGGAGCAGAGCGGACCCTGGTACAGAAGCTTCAGTTTCCTTTACCCGGCCGGACTGACAAAGTGCTCACTGAGAGAGCCCTTCCTGTCAGTCTGGCTGGGAACAGGAAACTGAAGCTCATGTACCATGGTCCGCTGCACTCTGCCTGATACAGAGAGATAATGAGGCACACCAGGGAGGGAAGAGAACCACTAACATGGGGGAGAGATGGGGACACACTATAGGACAGGGAGGGAGGTGAGAGGAGCACTAAGGGACAGGGAGGGAGGGAGGGAGGTGAGAGGAGCACTAAGGGACAGGGAGGGAGGGAGGTGAGAGGAGCACTAAGGGACTGGGAGGGGAGGGGAGAGGACTAATGTGGGGGGGGGGGAGAGAGGGGACACACTATAGGACAGGGAGGGGAGATGAACGCTAAGGGACAGGGAAGGGAGGGAAGGGGAGAGGTACACTAAGGGACAGGGAAGGGAGAGGAACACTAAATATTCTTAAACAAAAAAATCTGACTGGCATGTATATTTTGTGCATATACCACTTAATAAAAAATAAATAAGTAAACCGTAGATTTGTATAGAAATTATTTCTTTTTTAAAAATGGTAAATGTACAGAATATCGTTATCGGCTATCGTCCTAAACGTTTATAGATTATCGGTATTGGTATCTGCTCTAAAAAAAATCAATATCAGGCGATCCCTAGTATAAACAGCAACTGGCTGAATACTTGCAAAAACAAAATATTCAGTGATGCAATTTTTCATATCTGGGGTAACTGCTTTTTGATCCAAGGAGAGATCTGACTGCCATTTTGGGGTCAAGAAGGATTTTCTTTCTATTTTGTTGCAAAATTGGAAAGTGCTTGAAACTGGATTTTTTTTTTTGATTTTTTTTGCCTTCTTTCGGATCAATCAATAAGACACAAGCCTCTTTTCAGATGGTATAACTATGTAGCATGTTGTTGTTGTTGTTATTATTATTATTATTGGTATTTATATAGTTTTAAAGGATAGTGATCATATGAAGCCAATTATTATATATAGTTGTTTGGCTCCTTTTTAAATTATAATGATGGCAGAAATCACCCAAACGTTTACATACCCTTGAATGTTTGGCCTTACAGACACACGCAGGTTAAAATGGCAATTAACCCCTTCCCGCCGTTACGACGTTCTATGCCGTCACGCTTTAAGTGGGCTTTAAAGCCGTTGCGACGGCATAGAACGCCGTAACGGCTTTGAACCCTGGAGCGCCCGGGATACTTACCTTCCCGGCGCTCCGCTTCGGGAGGACTACCTCACAGCCCAGGCAGCCCCCCCACGGCAAATCAGGCCCCTGGGGGCCATGTGATCGCTCTCAAAGAGCGATCACATGGCCCCCTATAGCTGGCTGTGGATCTGCTAGCAGGGGGACTGTCTAAAATATTAGACAGTCCCCCTGCTGGTGGGAAGTAATAAAAAGAATTATTAAACATGTTTAAAAATAAAATAAATATATATATATATATATATATATATATATATATATATATATATACTGTATTTTTGGCTCCATAAGACGCACCTCACCATAAGACGCACCTAGTTTTTAGAGGAAGAAACCCAGAAAAAAAATATTCTGAACAAACTGTCCCATAGTGTTTCTTACTATGGGACAGTTTTTGTACAGAATATTTTTTTTCTCCCCTGTCCCATAGTGTCCCCCCCTCCCATAGTCTTCTCCTCTCTCCCATTGTCTTCACTCCCCCCCTCCCCATAGACTTCATCCACCCCCTCCCCATAGACTTCATCCACCCCCTCCCCATAGACTTCATCTCCCCCCCTCCCCATAGACTTCATCTCCCCCCTCCCCATAGACTTCATCTCCCCCCTCCCCATAGACTTCATCTCCCCCCCTCCCCATAGACTTCATCTCCCCCCCTCCCCATAGACTTCATCTCCCCCCCTCCCCATAGACTTCATCTCCCCCCCTCCCCATAGACTTCATCTCCCCCCCCTCCCCATAGACTTCATCTCCCCCCCCTCCCCATAGACTTCATCTCCCCCCCCTCCCCATAGACTTCATCTCCCCCCCTCCCCATAGACTTCATCTCCCCCCCTCCCCATAGACTTCATCTCCCCCCCTCCCCATAGACTTCATCTCCCCCCCTCCCCATAGACTTCATCTCCCCCCCTCCCCATAGACTTCATCTCCCCCCCTCCCCATAGACTTCATCTCCCCCCCTCCCCATAGACTTCATCTCCCCCCCTCCCCATAGACTTCATCTCCCCCCCTCCCCATAGACTTCATCTCCCCCCCTCCCCATAGACTTCATCTCCCCCCCTCCCCATAGACTTCATCTCCCCCCCTCCCCATAGACTTCATCTCCCCCCCTCCCCATAGACTTCATCTCCCCCCCTCCCCATAGACTTCATCTCCCCCCCTCCCCATAGACTTCATCTCCCCCCCTCCCCATAGACTTCATCTCCCCCCCTCCCCATAGACTTCATCTCCCCCCCTCCCCATAGACTTCATCTCCCCCCCTCCCCATAGACTTCATCTCCCCCCCCTCCCCATAGACTTCATCCCCCCCCCTCCCCATAGACTTCTCTCCCATACTGTCCCCCTCCCCTTGTCCCATAATTACTTACCTGTCTTGCAGCGTTGGCCGGCAGCACAGGGCGCACCGCGGTAGTGGAACTTGAATTTCATGTTCCGGTTTCCGGCGGGACTGAAAGGAAGTGCGCACTCAGCTTGTGCACACTTCCTTTCAGTCCCGCCGGAAACCGGAACATGAAATTCAAGTTCCACTACCGCGGTGCGCCCTGTGCTGCCGGCCAACGCTGCAAGACAGGTAAGTAAAGCTTCATATTCGCTCCATAAGACGCACAGACATTTCCCCTCACTTTTGAGGGGAAAAAAAGTGCGTCTTATGGAGCGAAAAATACGGTGTATGTGTATATATATATATATATATATATATATATATATATATATATATATATATATATATATATATATATTTATTTAACGTCATACATAGTGTATTTTAATACTAATATAAGTACATATACACTGCGTGCAGAATTATTAGGCAAATGAGTATTTTGACCACATCATCCTCTTTATGCATGTTGTCTTACTCCAAGCTGTATAGGCTCGAAAGCCTACTACCAATTAAGCATATTAGGTGATGTGCATCTCTGTAATGAGAAGGGGTGTGGTCTAATGACATCAACACCCTATATCAGGTGTGCATAATTATTAGGCAACCTCCTTTCCTTTGGCAAAATGGGTCAAAAGAAGGACTTGACAGGCTCAGAAAAGTTAAAAATAGTGAGATATCTTGCAGAGGGATGCAGCACTCTTAAAATTGCAAAGCTTCTGAAGCGTGATCATCGAACAATCAAGCGTTTCATTCAAAATAGTCAACAGGGTCGCAAGAAGCGTGTGGAGAAACCAAAGCGCAAAATAACTGCCCATGAACTGAGAAAAGTCAAGCGTGCAGCTGCCAAGATGCCACTTGCCACCAGTTTGGCCATATTTCAGAGCTGCAACATCACTGGAGTGCCCGAAAGCACAAGGTGTGCAATACTCAGAGACATGGCCAAGGTAAGAAAGGCTGAAAGACGACCACCACTGAACAAGACACACAAGCTGAAACGTCAAGACTGGGCCAAGAAATATCTCAAGACTGATTTTTCTAAGGTTTTATGGACTTATGAAATGAGAGTGAGTCTTGGTGGGCCAGATGGATGGATTGGTAAAGGGCAGAGAGCTCCAGTCCGACTCAGACGCCAGCAAGGTGGAGGTGGAGTACTGGTTTGGGCTGGTATCATCAAAGATGAGCTTGTGGGGCCTTTTCGGGTTGAGGATGGAGTCAAGCTCAACTCCCAGTTTCTGGAAGACACCTTCTTCAAGCAGTGGTACAGGAAGAAGTCTGCATCCTTCAAGAAAAACATGATTTTCATGCAGGACAATGCTCCATCACATGCGTCCAAGTACTCCACAGCGTGGCTGGCAAGAAAGGGTATAAAAGAAGTAAATCTAATGACATGGCCTCCTTGTTCACCTGATCTGAACCCCATTGAGAACCTGTGGTCCATCATCAAATGTGAGATTTACAAGGAGGGAAAACAGTACACCTCTCTGAACAGTGTCTGGGAGGCTGTGGTTGCTGCTGCACGCAATGTTGATGGTGAACAGATCAAAACACTGACAGAATCCATGGATGGCAGGCTTTTGAGTGTCCTTGCAAACAAAGGTGGCTATATTGGTCACTGATTTGTTTTTGTTATGTTTTTGAATGTCAGAAATGTATATTTGTGAATGTTGAGATGTTATATTGGTTTCACTGGTAAAAATAAATAATTGAAATGGGTATATATTTGTTTTTTGTTAAGTTGCCTAATAATTATGCACAGTAATAGTCACCTGCACACACAGATATCCCCCTAAAATAGCTATAACTAAAAACAAACTAAAAACTACTTCCAAAAATGTTCAGCTTTGATATTAATGAGTTTTTTGGGTTCATTGAGAACATGGTTGTTGTTCAATAATAAAATTAATCCTCAAAAATACAACTTGCCTAATAATTCTGCACTCCCTGTATTAGTATTAAAATACACTTAGAATGACGTTACATATATATAATATACATATATTATATATATAATGGATATATACACATATATTATATATATATAAATACGTATAATTACAATAATAAATAAAATAATAAAATTCATAAATAAAATATTGAAACAAAATTTAATATAAATTATATATACATATGTAATTTCATTCTAACTGTATTTTGTTATTAATATATATATATATATATATATATCTATCTATATATAAAATGCAAATAACCGCAAATATATATATATAGATAAATACATATAATTACATAAAAGATTACATTAGTATACACGTAGAATTTAAATACCTATAAATGCATATATATTAAAATTCTACGTGTATATTTAAGTAATCTTTTAACATAATTAGGTGATTTGATTAATTAAAATTTGATTGACATACCTGACAACACAGGGAGAAAGTGCTGAGAATTTAATTCGCAAGCACTATATTTGACCCTGTAACTCTCCAAGACAACATAAAACCTGTACATGGGGGGTACTGTTTTACTCGGGAGACTTCGCTGAACTCAAATATTAGTGTTTCAAATTGGTAAATTGTATTACAACGATGATATTTTAAGTAAAAGTGACTTTTTTTGCATTTTTTACAAACGAACTGCACTTTTATGGACTATATTATTGTTGTAATATGTTTTACTGTTTTAAAACACTAATATTTGTGTTTAGTGAAGTCTCACGAGAATAACAGTACCCCCCATGTACAGGTTTCATGGTGTTTTGGAAAGTTAGAGAGTCACATATAAGGCTTGCATTTCATTTTTTTGACATTGAAATTTGCCAGATTGGTTATGTTGCCTTTGAGAGCGTATGGTAGCCCAGGAATGAGAATTACCCCCATGATGGCATACCATTTGCAAAAGTAGACAACCCAAGGTATTGCAAGTGGGGTATGTCCAGTCTTTCTTAGTAGCCACTTAGTCACAAACACTGGCCAAATATTTGTTTTTTGCTTTTTTAACACAAAAACAAATATGAACACTAACTTTGGCCAGTGTTTGTGACTAAGTGGCTACTAAAAAAGACTAAACATACCCCACTTTCAATACCTTTGGTTGTCTACTTTTTCAAATGGTATGCCATTATGGGGGTAATTCTCATTGCTGGGCTACCACACCGTCTCAAAGATAACATTACCTATCTGGCAAATTTCTATTTGAAAATGGAACGTTCTATATTTGACCCTGTAACTTTCCAAAACACCATAAAACCTGTTAATGGGGGATACTGTTGTACTCGTGAGACATCGCTGATGACAAATATGTGCATTTTTGTGCAGTAAAATCTAACAGTATTATGACATTCACAGCTAAAATGTCAGACGGAAATACAAATCTTATTTTCTCACATTTTTTTTACATTTTATTCATAATGAATTATGTTCCATATATGAATAGTTAATGATAAATTAAAGCCCTGTTTCTCCTGAACAAAATGATATATAATAAGTGTGGGTGCATATAATATGAAAGAGGGGAACTACGGGTGAACAGACATATAGCCCAAATTCCAGTTTTTGTTTATGTTTTGTTTTGATCAGAACGTGCACTATTGACTCCGTCCTGAAGGGGTTAAAGGTTAATTTCCTACACCCATGGCTTTTTTAAAATTGCAATTCGTGTCTGTGTATAATTGGTCAATGAGTTTGTTTAGCTCTCACATGGTTGCACTGAGCAGGCTAGATACTAAGCCATGGGGAGTAGAAAAGAACTGTCAAAAGACCTGCGTAACAAGATAATGGAACTGTATAAAGATTGAAACGGATCTAAAAAGATATCCAAAGTCTTGAAAATGCCAGTCAGTACTGTTCAATCATTTATTAAGAAGTGGAAAATTCAGGGATCTCTTAATACCAAGCTAAGGTCAGGTAGACGAAGAAAGATTTCAGCCACAACTGCCAGAAGAATTGTTCGAAACAAAGAAAAACCCACAGGTAACCTCAGGAAAAATACAGGCTGCTCTGGAAAAAGACTGTGTTGTTGTTTCAAGGAGCAGAATACAACGATACTTGGGGAAAAAAGGAGCTGCACAGTCGAGTTGCCAGAAAGAAGCCTTTACTGCGCCAATGCCACAAAAAAGCCAGGTTACAATATACCCAACAACAGCTTGACACGACTCACAGCTTCTGGGACACTGTAATTTGGAGTAACAAGACCAAAATAGAGCTTGATGGTCACAACCATAAGCGCTATGTTTGGAGAGGGGTCAACAAGGCCAATTGTGAAAAGAATACGACCCCCCACTATAAAGCCTGGTGGTGGCTCACTGATGTTTTAGGGGTGTGTGAGCTCTAAAGACACAGGGAATTTTGTGAAAATTGATGGAAAGATAAATGCTATCAGAAAATACTAGCAGACAATTTTCATTCATCTGCACGAAGGCTGCCCATGGGACGCTCTTAGACTTGGACAGTGACCCTGAGCTCAAGGTCAAGCTGACCCTCCAGTGGTTACAGCAGAAAAGGTTGAAGGTTCTGGAGTGGCCATCACAGTCTCCTGACCTTAATATCATCGAGCCACTATGGTGATGTGTCAAAAGTGCGGTTCATGCAAGACGATCAAAGACTCTGCATGACCTGGAGGCATTTTGCCAAGACAAATGGGCAGCTATAACCTCCTCAAGAATTAGGGGCCTCATAGACAACTTTTCCAAAAGACTACATGTTGTCATTGATACTAAATACACAGTATTAAAAACTATGGCTATGCAGACTTTTGACATGGGGTCATTTTATTTTTTTCTTTGTTGCCATGTTTTGTTTTATGATTGTGCCATTCTGTTATAACATACAGTTGAATATAAATCCCATAATAAATAAAATAAGGGTGTTTTGCCTGCTCACTCATTTTTTCTTTACATATATTACCACTTCTCCAAGGGTATGCAAACTTTTCAGCACAACTGTATAGGTTTACCTTCTATTATGTGATGTGTTCGGGGAAACACAGATTTTTCCTGGCATGTACAAGATCTTGTGCGAGTGTGTATAGCATACGAAACATACAAAATACAGGTAGGAGAAGCGATATTGGTATTTGTAGTGCAGGATCCTATATTTGAAGGTATCAACACAATCCTGTTTCTGCTAAATTTTTAACTTTATGAATACGTGTGTTCTCTGACACAAGACCCAGTCTATCTCTTCGCCTTGTGGTTCTTCACATATATCTTTGATTCCAGTTTTCTCAAACATTGTGATTAATAACCTTGTGTTCATGTTGTTATTCATTCTCTCAGTGGAGTTTAAAATCTAATGTCCTAGATAGACTAAAGCGCCAACAACAAAATGTGCCACTGTGCAGGTATGTGGATTACGCCACATACCAAATTTGCTCAATCATATTCTAATGTATTCTAATGTAGGTTGGAATGCATGTTTAAATATGCTCTGTGTTTTACTTTTGTAGATTGACAGTTGTATACTCAAGCCATGAAACGGGCACGGCTTCCAAGCACCAGTGAAGATTCCGATGACAATGGCAGTAAGTGATTCTTACAGTACATTTCCAAGGTTTTGGAATACATTAACTGTATTCCTTCATAAACCTATAATTCCTTCACCTTTTGTCCCCATCCCAGGAGGGCTGAGCTAGTACCTTTAATGAGCAGAAAATGTGTATAATCCTGGATGAAACCTATTTTGTAATCTATTTTGAGTACCAAATCAAACTTGTAGTGGATTTTCATTTTCCTTACCAGAAGGTGTCTTCAGTCAGAAAAAAGGGTGCTTTTTTGTACAGTGAGTATTTCTAGTTAATTTTCTCCTTTGATATTTTTCTGCTGGATTGGATAGAAATGTATTTGTAACATATATTTTGTATTTTTATGCACTATGACAATTTTTGTTCGTGAAAAATGTTCCTTTATTAAGGTGTAAGGATCACATAACTGATGGGGAAATCTAAATGTTACAATAATTCAAAAAGACAAGGACATTGTATCTCTTGAATGCCTTTCCCGCTTCCATCGAATGCACCAGAGAAGATGTCCTAGATTCCACCCCATAACATTTTTATCTCCCTGCTCAACGCTGTGAGGTGTTCACACGTCTGTTAGATGCCAGCAAGACGATTTCCTACCAGCAGCCTTCTGTCTGAAATAAGCATCTCACAATAAGATTGATAAATTAATCAAAGGCTACAAACCTGTTCCTAGGAGAAAGAACCTTTACAATGCAAAGTCATTGTTAGAAACATAGAAAGTGACGGCAGATAAGAATCATTCGTCCCATCTAGTCTTAGTAAATACTTTAATTAGTCCCTGGCCTTATCTTAAGTCTAGGATAGCCTTATGCCTCTCCCATGCATGCTTAAACTCCTTTACTGTGTTAACCTCTACCACTTCAGCTGGAAGCTATGGATAGTCCACTACCCTCCCTGTAAAGTAACTTTATCCCTCTATCCGGTATATAATATGTGTTGGTACAGTAAATAAGCAAGAGGAAACTTACAGCTAAACACAAACACCGCAGAAATGTAAAAACAGCCCATGTCCTTAACGGTAAGAAAATTGAAAAACGGTCTGGTCACCAAGGGGTTAAACACCTTCTAGGTGTTTTCGATATTTTAGTCAGTAGTGTAATTTCAAGAGACGTGATGGTTTCCTTTTTCTGGAATTTATTTTATTTACGAATTTCTGGATTAATAAAGCTATTGGCTGAAGCCAAACCGGTATTCTATAAGTTTAATAAAAGAGTATTATCTTTTGTATCATGAGAATTATTATAGTAATAAATTATTATATTGCCTGTTCTGCTTACAATGGACAATATGAGAGGTAGTCAAACAATGTGGTTCAGTTTTGAATGGGCTTTTCTTATCTTTCTAGTCAGGCATTTAGACCAACAGGTTGCTTTCGGTTTGTGTATGTAGATGTTGACCACATAAAAAGCAGCACAGATATCGATAAGGGCAGTCCAGTAGTTATTTGTTTCTTTCCTGTGACACAGGAGGACACCACATGGGCAGTTACAGTTCCTTCTCATTGACTGCAGTCTATCTTGTACAGATTGTGCCGGGAAACTGGGATCCACATTTATTAATAAATCAGAGTCTTATGTTAATGTATTTAATATGGCATCCTATGATCAGAGGAGAGAGATCACATGTAAAAAATATTATTATTCATTAGAGGGAACCCATAGTCCTGAAAATAATTGTTATTTCTGGACAATATATTCCCTTCTGTGCATGCCCCTCTGCACCGTAAAATTATGTAAAATAATCAATTGCTCGCCTCATTTCCAGGGATGGGATTCCTCTGCTGCAGCCTCCAACCCCTCCTCCGCTGATGCCAGCATCCAAGCTGCCATCACCCACAATCTCCTCTAATCCATTGCTTTTCATAGATCATGGAATGGAATTAGGCATGCGCACCTAAGTGTAACATTCCTCATTAGTGATATCAACCACATTTTATTCCCAGACTGAGTTTTACTCTGTTCTGGAGGAGGTGGTACTGCCTAGTGACTGTCAGGAAGTCGGCCACTAAAGGTGGATTCAACCCTGCAATGTAAAATATACAATTTCCCCCAAAAATATTTTAAAAAGTTAAAATGCAAGGACCACTGTACTCAGATGACATCATTGGGATGATGTGGTCTGGGTGACTGTGCATATTTACAGTTTGCCTCCAGCTACATCTATTTAAAGGGACTCCCAGTGCCAGGAAAACAAACCGTGGTCTAGGTGCCTGGAGTGTCCCTTGTGAACAAAATGTGAACATAAAGCCAATCGAAAATAACATTCTGTTGCATAATCGTTCTTGTATAATCTTCATTAATGCTGGTGGATCCATGTTTTTGAATCCATGTAATAATTGATCATAAAAAGTTGAATTAAACACAAACATAGATATTTGTGGGTACAAACCATGATTTCACTAAACACTCAAGATATATCACATCAGTTGTTCCTGGGTTGCAGGACTTGCCTAGCAACCGGGAAAAAGGAAGGAAAAAATAACTACTTCATTTGTACGCAAGACTGCCTGTATTTGCTTTCTTTGGCACCATGCATATGGTAGTTTGAAATTTTTGTTTAGCTGGCTGCTTTTGGACGGCAGGAAGATATGGGTTTATGAATGAGGTTCTCATTCTGTGTTGATCAGGATGTTATGTGTTTCTAACATTTGATCATTTTGACTAGTTATGATCCTACACTAATGATATATAAATAAGTACAGTGGATTTGTATTCATTTTCTTCGGGTTTTTTTTTTTTGTAAATAATTTTTTAGATCATGCAGTTTACAGTAAATTACTATTCATAATTCAGATTCTCACATTGTCCTACAGGAAATTCAGCTTCACACATTTTTATTATGTTAAAGAGACCTTATTTAATGCATTTGAACAAGGCACCCTCTTTTTCCAAAGCACAAATACCTTGTGTGTGCTTGGCAGCGTACAATCAAAAGCTTCTCATAGAGGAGCATATGGCAAACTATGAGCACATTTAAAAATACATGAAAATAAACTAACAAATTAACCTTTGTTAACCCCTTATGGACAGCAGACGTGCTATTCCACCCTGCCAAATGTGGGTTCAAAGCTGCAGCATAGCTAGCCCCATGAATGCCCTCCATCACCCACCGGCCCTGTTCTACTTACAGCGGCGATCCCAATCTGGGGGACTGCCTGACAACACAGACAGTCCCCCTGCAGTCAATCTGACCTTTTAGTCCATAAGATTACAATGACATCGCTATCATATGACCATATCAGCGTCGAACAGCACTGCCTGCAGGGGGACTGTTTGGGTTATCCGGTAGATTCCCCCCCCCCCAAGTAAAAAGCTATTTAAACAAATGTGTTATACACATTATTAATAAAAAAAAAAAAGTAAAAAAAAAAACAAAAAACGTTTTATTATATATTATCAAAATATCCTTCAAATTCATTTTTTTATATATATATACATACATATATCCACGTATGCCCAGCACTCACTCTCCCGGTCTTGTCAACGCTTGTCAACGCCTAGGTGCAACACTCTACCAAGATACACAAACCAAGGAAGGTGCACTGACAGGACTTGGTGAATAATCATAAGCACTTTCTTGTACAATGATATACACCAAAATATGTGTCCACGATTCGATCTTGTTGAGGACTCCCTCCCCTTTCCCCAACCCCAAGACAAGTATAAGTGCAAAAAAACAAAATTTTAAATAGGGGAAATTAAAATTATGCTGTAAAACACCATGTGTGCCAAATGACACTCCAAAAAACATAAGGCAAATTTTCAATAATTGTTTCATTATAGAAATCCTACATATTCAATGCGTCATGCAAGAATGAAAACAGATATTTTTTTTAGGGAGAATAAATGACAATATAATACATTGTAACAAAATAGTATCTACTGTAAAATAGTGTTTGTGTATATGTATGTATGTGTGTGTATATATATATACATACTGATATGGGCTTGAAAAACGTCCGTCATTGACTGAAAGGTCGACACATTTCCTATTTATTCAGCAAAACTAAAAAAATTGATTCCAAGTTCTCCTGAGTGCACTTTTTTGGGGGGGGAGGGGGAGGGCATACATATATCCCCCAATAAAACATAGAAAGCTATTTTTTTTTCTTTTCTTTGCAGTTGTTACAGGTGCCTATTTACACAGAAAAAATGCTCTTTCCCAAAGGGTTAGGAAAAAAATTTAAAATCACAGTTTGATGTGAAATATTTAAGTGGCAGTAGGAATAGGAAGCAAATATTTCCTTTTTATTTTTTCTTCACACCCAATTAGTTGGTCTAAGTAGCCAAGTGCTTCTTTTAATTGATATTTGGCTGTCCCTATAGGCTAGCCATGATTTCAGAACTTTTTTTTCCCCATGTGTAATGCTGTAGTTCTGAAAGATGAAAGAGCAAGCTGATATAGAACCACCTCCTCCCAAATGACGGCTCAGTCAGATGTTCCATGTAAACACTAAAGAAGTGAATGAGTTGAGAAACATTTTCTATTTCCCCCGAGAACCTGTTATTTGTACAAGCAGTGTCAGGAACTCCTGTCATTTCAAGGATAGCTATGTGATCTCATAATTGTATGATTCCCTTTAGTCCTGTGTATTTGTTTAATGTTAGGTGCCACGATTCTGCTGACGCCTGCCATGTATAATGGATAGACTTTGTTACATGTGTGAGGACATGGGGATGTAGGACTTTGACTTGATCATCACAGAGCAGTGACAGGTGACAGATTTGCTTCCTTAAAGTAAAGCCAAATCTGAGCCTTTTCTTGGTTTATTTAGACACTTCGAAACTGACTAGCTGATTCTGGCCTGACCCCTATTTTTGCTTGCTGAGCATAAGTCATACATATTTTAATATGCTTCTGTAAACTTTGATCTATTATAGAGTTGGGCAGTAGAAGGGAGTCTAGGATGGCATTTTCATTAGCATTCTGAAATGACTGGACTCTGCAGTCCACTAGATAATAGATTACCTATGCATATGAGAAAATACATGCTTATACAGTTGAATGTGAGATTCCTTCAATTGTGTGGAAAATTGCACAATGGCAGAAGCTGGTATTTCCTTGAGGTGATAGATTGTTTATCTTTATTTTGATTTATATTGGTGTGTGCTGTGCACTTGTTTTGCTGTCCTTATTATACTCCTATAAATGTGGTAGTTCATAACCTTTGGGTAGGTACACCATACCCATGATTTATATAACGAAGATTCCTTATTGCAGAGAAGCCTTTTCCTCACTGCTAGGCCTCCCACGCCGTGTACTCTAGCTGCACTTCACTGATGATACTGCAGATGTTGCTATGTAATTGCGAGCTGCTGCGGTTATGATGCCACAAGTTCTCGTTCTGATTTTAACAAGATCATTTTTTATATCGCTAATATTAGAGCTTCCATTTTAGAGATATCTGTGAAAATATGCTGACTTGTGCCCGTGGTTTAAATCTTAGTACGGGAACAGAGCCTTGGAACTTCTGGCACCACAGCACCTACAGTGTGCTGTTGTGGTTATGGTCCTTAGGAGAGAGGAAGAATCTTTAAACACAGCACCAAAGGAAATCCTATTGTGCACAACTAGCTCATCAGGGTTAAGATGTATTTCTGATGACTGTTACAGTCATTGGCAGTTTTTCTTGATTACTGCTTTTTCCACTTTTAATTGTTTAAAATATTAATTTAAAGCCACTTGAGACCATGAAAAAATAAAGATGTTCTATCTTTCTCAATGTATATTGCTTGTGTAATAGATATGCGATATGCAGTTAATATATGGTACTATTATAAGGAACATGTGTACTATAGTGCTTTTTCTGCAGAAATTCTGGAAATAGAGCAGCCACATGTCGAGCAATGATGGAATAGGAGGGCACATTTACATGAATATTGGTTTACCAGATGTGGGCAGGAGGTCTAGTTTTTATGTAGTCTGCAGCAATCTTATGGGCTTGTGTCTGCATGAAAAAAGAAATAATTACACACTGTAAAGTTATCTGCTTCGCTTGCTTGCTTTCTCGTGTGTGTGTGTGTATTTTGTTGTTTTTATAAACCGAAGCCTGTAGACAGGCTAATTTTGCATTTTTATTTGCATTACAATGTTTTAATATCTATGCTTTATGTTTTCATGTATTTTGTCCCTTCCATCATTACTCTATTGACATAAAACTTCCTTATACTTGGTATCGGATATTTTAGTTATCTGTCTCCCTCCATTTATACCACCATATTTGCACATAACATGATGTGCCTTTATCTTTGGTAGTCTGGGACAGTCTCTCTCAGTTCACCATGGCACCTCTGCTTGCTGGGGTCCTCGCCAAAAGAGACGAAGAGAGAAAGCGAAGAGAGCCTGACCTCATCGTGCAGTCCTTAACTACATATCCCAGAATCCCTTTCACCTCCCAAAAAGTCATTAATCCAGCCCTCTTTTCCCAGAGAGTTCTTTCTTTACACAAGTCCCTTTGATTTCTTCCCCCCAGCTATATTCTGTAAGAAGTGACCAGTAAGGGTTGTTTTTTGGGTAGGTTGGACAGGATGGCCTGGGAAAACACATACTTCCATGGTTATAACTAGATGTTAATTACTCTGATCTTTTGTTTTAGCTGTGTGTTGTAAAATGCAACTGAAATCTTTGATTATTATCACACTGTTATCAAGTAGATGATCCCAAGTTGTGAAACCAGTCACATACACAGAAAGTTATGTACAATATTGCAGTTTTGCATATCAATTTCTTACACAAGCAGAGGCATAACTAGAAACCAACAGATCTGGTGCAAAAATTGCAAAAATTGCCCCAGGCCTCACCCCATGTGTCTCATCCCCCCTCCCCCCCAGATCCTCTGTGTCTCATCCCCCCCCTGCACCTTTAATGTGTGTCATTTCCCTCCACGTGTCTCATTTCCTCCCTAGCCCCTCCATGTGTTTCATTTCCTCACCAGCCCCTCCATGTGTTTCATTTCCTCACCAGCATTCGTCTCATTCCTCACCAGCCCCTCCATGCATCTCATTCCTCCCCAACTCCGCCATGTGTCTCATTCCTCCCAAGCACCTCAATTTGTCTCATTCCCTCTCTCACCACTCTCCTCCCTTCTCTCCTATACCTTCTAGCTATGTGTAGCATTGCGGAGTGATACTCAGTTTGACAGGAAGTGCTCTCTCAGTGGGCACTTCCTGTCAGACTGCGATCTGTTAGGTCACACTACTCACAGATAGTAGGAGAGTAGTAGCACAGCGTTCCCCTCCTGTCGGTGACCTGGCAATCATGGGCCCCGGCCTTGAAGTGATGGCGGCCCACCGTTGCAGCTACGGCCGGGCTCCTTTGAGTGACAGCCCAGTTGCAGCTGCGACCATGGTAGGTACGCCACTAACTACACCTTAATTTATTAGTTAAGGTACATGGTGGCTCTTTTGTTGCGCAGAGCCATAATGAACGCTGTGCGCGCTCAGGGACACTCTCTCACAGCATCCTTGCTTTTCATTATTATGTATATATCCATCATAATGAGAGCATGTGTGGTTTCTCTTGTAGCTTTGCATGTATAGAGCCTGCCCAGCATGAAATATTATCTAAAATGCTATATCATTTATAAACTCTCCATTCATATAGCTGCAATATCTGATTCGATTTAGAGCATGGGTGTCCAACTTTTTGGCTTCTCTGGGCCACATTGAGTGTTGAGGAATTTTCTCGGGCCGCATATAAAATATATACTATAGTTAAGGTATATAAGTCATAAAAAGTAATTTTTTTTTTATATTTTTCATTATAAAATGTAAAAAAAAAAAAAAAACTTACATGGCTAATAATAATAAACGCCTCTAATCACAGAACACGTTTAGGTAGGTTCAAATATTATATATTGTGGCAAATTACCACATGCTGACATGTGCAGCAGATTTCGGCGTTTGCACTGCACTGTCCCCTCCTGACGCACTACCCCCTTTCCTACACAGCATTTCATTGTTTCTACCTGTCCTATGCAGTCCGCGCTCAAGCACCGCGCAATTGAGTCACAAACGCAAAATAATAATTATTGATGGGATCCAGTGGCAGAACTATGCCTTAGTTCAAGAATTTTCTTTGGGCCCCCTTAGCGCAAGCATGGCCAAAAGGCAGATAGATCCCCATTTCTTATACAAATCCAACAATGCTTTTCCTGGTGGGGATCTACCAGGTAGCCATCCTTCCAGAACTGCATTTGTGAGCAGAGTTTGTGT
The DNA here is from genome assembly GCF_036172605.1 of Pelobates fuscus. NCBI lineage: Eukaryota > Metazoa > Chordata > Amphibia > Anura > Pelobatidae > Pelobates > Pelobates fuscus. The sequence continues at coordinate 153,348,495 of NC_086322.1, forward strand.
TGGCGTGTAAACATGTTTTGTGTGTTTTAATGTATGTATGAATTTGTGTGAAGTGTTGGCATTTGAATGCAGTTGTATGTTTAAATGTACTGTTGCTATTTAAAAGTAGTGGTGTACTTGTATATAGTGTTTGTGTTGTAGATATGATTAGTGTTAGTGTTTGTGTTTTTAATATGTATGTATGTAGAGCTGGTGTTTGCTGTGATTTACACACATACACTGCCCCGCACATGTACACTGAAACACGCACTGACACATACACACACATACAGACACATAAATATATATATATACGCACACTGGTAACACACACTAATAACGCACACTGATGTAATGCACACTGATACACACCCTGGTGTTGGTGTAACGCACGCACATAAAACACTTATGTAATGCACACACTAATGTTATGCACACACTGATAACAGACACACACACACACTGATAACACACACCCTGATGTAACGCACACACATAAAACACACTGATATAACGCACACATACACACTCTGGTAACACACACAAACTCTGGTAACACACACCCGCAACTAACAAAACACTCTGGTAACACACACACACACACTAACACACTCTGGTCACACGCACGCACACACACACACACACACACTAACAACACACTCTGGTCACACACACACACACACTAACAACACACTCTGGTCACACACACACACACACTAACAACACACTCTGGTCACACACACACACACACACACTAACAACACACTCTGGTCACACACACACACACACACACACTAACAACACACTCTGGTCACACACACACACACACACACACACACTAACAACACACTCTGGTCACACACGCACAGTAACAACACACTCTGGTAACACACGCACACACTAATAACACACTCTGGTAACACACGCACACTGATGAAAAAAAACCCAGTTATAACACATCCTCAAATCTACACAAAAGATCCCTATTTACAATATCTGCTACATACCTTTTTGGTGCAGGGAGGTGGATTTCCTGTATTTTCTGTGGCATCTGGCTGGTTGTGATAGGAGTCTCCGTTGGCTCCTATCTAGTATCTCCCGCGCGGCTTCTTCATACGCCAGGAGGAAGTGACTTGCAATAACTTCCTCCCAGCACCGCGGCAAAGCAGGGACCCGGTTAGACACCGCGGCCCTGAAGTAGCGTGACCGGGTCCCTGAATAAACTTTGTTTAGTTCTGCGGCCAGTGGGCCGCATTGCCTGCGGATCCGGGCCGCATGCGGCCCGTGGGCTGCGGGTTGGACATGCCTGATTTAGAGCAAATATTTACGTTGAACTCCATTTCTACAATTCTACCTGCCTATTTCTTCTTCCTTTCTAAAGCATATATTTCCTTCTCAAAGTAATAGCATGTAGCCAGAAAACTTTTCAGACTGTAATATGGTGAGACGTTGATTTAACAGGGTTTTTTGGGTTTTTTTTTTTTTTTTTTTTTTACAATTGACCTGTAAAGGTAAGACTGAGAAGGATTATTTCATCTCGGGAGAAATTTATTTCCCAACTTTTCATAAGGTAGCGGCTATTTCAGGAGATAATGGGTATATTTTATACATGAGTCTTATGCACTGCCACAAGTAGAGTTTATAAGGATAAATAAATAAAACGTTTCACTTGCTGTTAAGTCTACCGTGGTGTTACTTCAGCAATTTTGCTCCTTTTTATTAAACCCATTGGGACAAATGACATTCCATGCCTACATCAAAATCATCTTTATAAAGGCCTTAATCCAGCATGTAATATCCTACTTTTTTATTTTACCTTTAGAAGCTATAGATACCTGCCCTAACATAGAGTAGAACATGGCAGACTAGGTTTTTATTTATTGTTTTATTTTAAATGGAAAACTTGATACCATTTATAGTTAGTGTTCCTTAAAAGGTTAAAGTAAAGTTGTAACAAAAGACTTTGTTAAAGTGAAAAAATATTTGCCTTAAATTTCCCATGTACACATGAAAATATGATATAACACAATGATACATAATTTAGGCACTGCAAATATTGATATATACTCCCCTACATTCCAATGCTGCAATCTTCAGAGCTTAGTGGGTATTACGTTTCGTGTAATGCCCACCTCCAGCTCCTCCCAAGGTCTTCTTTCATTTCCCCTGCTGGAGAACGCTTCCTTAAAGGGACACTCCAGGCACCCAGACCACTTCTGCTCATTGGAGTGGTCTGGGTGCCAACTCCCACTACCCTTAACCCTGCAAGTGTAATTATTGCAGTTTTTTTTAAACTGCAATAATTACCTTGCAGGGTTAAGTCCTCCCCTAGTGGCTGTCTATTAGACAGCCACTAGAGGGAACTTCCTGCTTCATAGCACAGGTTTTCTGTGCTAGAGCGTCGCTGGACGTCCTCACGCTGTGTGAGGACCTCCAGCGTCGCTCTATTCCCCATAGGGAAGCATTGAAATTCATTTTCAATGCTTTCCTATGGGGTGCGCTAATGCGCATGCGCGGCATTGCCACGCATGCGCATTAGGTCTCCTCGGCCGGTGGGCGAGATCAGTCTCGCCCACCGGCCGACGTAAGCAGAAGGAGGAGCGGCGGGGGAGGAGGAAGCAGCGACGTGGGACCTGTCGCTGCCTCTGGTAAGTCACTGAAGGGGTTTTCACCCCTTCAGCAACTGGGGATTGGGGGGGTGGGAGGGAGAGGGACCCTCCAGTGCCAGGAAAACGGATCGTTTTCCTGGCACTGGAGTTTCCCTTTAAGCAGAGTAAACATCAGTGACATCCACACAGTGGCTTCATTTCCAGAATGCCGGCGTCTGAATGGACATCATTCCATTCCTATATACCTTAAATAACTAGGGAAGGAGGGCCAGCTAGGGAGTTACTATAGCAACTGCAGTGCATGCACTTGGGAGAGCAGAAGCACTGCCTGTGGGAGATTTATTCTGCTCTCCCTTGTCAGTCAAATAGTCAATGCTGAAGATTTGACTGAGAAGTGGGACAAATTAAAAAAAAAAAATTGTTGTCATAATATATGCATTTGCTGGCAAATCTGCTAGCACAATGTATAAGTTAAGTTTCATGCTTTTCCCAAAGAACATTAGGGGTTTTGGGGGGTTACCGGTATCCTTTAATAATCAGTTTAGTCTAAGCTAAATATATCCGATCGTAATAAATAAATGTAACTTTTGTCTTACTAAATAGTCCTTTAGAACAAGTTCTGAAATTAAATCGCATTTGCAAACATAGTTTTTAAATCAGTTTAAAAATAAATGAAAATAAAACTAAAGTTGTCGTTTTTAAAGTGCTGTGTGATGGCGAAAGAAACGTTTAAACATGTAAGCATGGTTTTGTCAAACTGCAAATGCCTAGCTTGTATTATCCGTGTATGCATTTATAAAACCAATATATGTATACATGTAAAGTTGGAATCTTTAAACTATTTTCTTTCTTAAGGTCTCTCTACATCATGGTCCCAGAACTCAAAGTCTCGAAACAGGAGAAGTTCAAGACATGAAGATCAGAAAGCTTCTGAGGTATTGTACAATCAGTTATGGAATATTTTAGCCCTGAGTGAGTGGTGTAGTATTAGGGAATCTTGAAATATAAGGCTTGCAGCAAGATTTTGTTTTCCAAATTTACAAGTGGTCTGTGTTATTTGAATCATGTCAGAAGCCAGAGAAGAGAAGAAAAAGCAGTTTGTTCCAATTTTGGAAGGCTAGGGCCAACATATTGAATCAAGGCCAAAGTGTTTTTTTTTGTTTTTTTTTTTGTAAGCACACAACCCACAAATTAGCACTTTATAATATGACAATCCTGGTTTTGCGTTACTTACTCCTAGGGTTAATTAGCCTCAACCACACTCTTGAGCAGAAACAAAATTGTTTTCATCGTTAACAATTTGAAATGTTGTGAAAAAAGTTTTCTGCATAGCTAGCACAATGCTTTATTGTGTTTGTTTATTTGTCCCTTCATTCTTTTTAACCCATTCCCAAAAACGGTTGTTAACGACCGCGGACGTACCTGCACTTACCTGATCGCTGGCGATCGTGATGTAGGGACTTGTCTGGCATCCCGGGCAGTCCCCCTGCGGCTGATCCGGCCCTCCGGGCCATGTGATCGCAGGGTCCTCGCGATCACATGGCCGGAATAGCAAGCTTGTGCAGTGCTCTCAGGGGGAGTGCCTGAGCGCTATGCCTGCCCCCCTCATGCCTGCACAAAAGTTTAGAAAGTAAATAAAAGATATTAAAAAGTTTTAAAAAAGTTGGGGGGCGGGGCCTGACCGCTGAAGCGAGTGGACGCAAGAAGCAACAGCTCCCGGGCCAAAAAACGATAAACGCAGATCGGCACCCAGATCGGGCTTCGGGATGCTGACCACAAGCAGAGGACACGGAGCCCTACAGAAGGACACCTCAAACGATGATGCCCTGCTCGGCGCCAACATGCGGCCTACCCACACGAGAGGCGCGGGAGGGACGGCCGCTCTCCCGCCGCTTTCACACTTGGCAGAATCGCTACCGGGCCCACGTTCCCCCCCCTATGACACTAGTACTAGATATTTGCATTTCCTATATCTGTCTGCATGTAACACTATGCATTGGCCATAGGGCCACATTGCTTGACCCTAGGACAGTCTGCACTTTAATGAGGCGACCGAGGGGTGTCCTGTGGTAATCTATGTATTGCTATTATAATTACTTGAATATAGCCAGGGGGGTCAACGGAATTGATGTACGGTACCAGTTTAGTTCACTGATTTATTCACTCACCTATTATAATTTACTACCAATCTACATGCCTGCTAATACGTTGCTCTGAATCGAATATCTTGTTTTATCAGCAGACTAGTAAGTTCCAGCATCTACCCCACTGCTGTAGAATATGGCGAAACACTGCCAATTGCCATACAAACTACACTACAATGCAGTAATAATCCGACAAAGTTGAGCCTGTAATTAAGCTTGTTTATATTCCTACAAAATTGTGCACACATACTAGCCACAGCCAAGTTTTTGTGAATGTCTTTAATATGCTGTTGTGGTTTAGATTTGTTCTTACTGTATTTTAATATTAATACACGTATATATTTAAATCATAATACATTTAGAATGATGTTATACATATATATGTATCTATATACATATATATATATTTTTATATAGCTATATATGCATAAAAATCATTAATAAAAATATACATATATATTCTTCAAATATATTTATATAATATTTTTACATAATAAAGTAATTTTATTAATTACAATTTGAGGGACCTGCCTGACAAACCAGGCAGAAAGTCCAGAGAATTTGGTTTGCAAACCCTATATTTAACCCTGTAATGTTCCAGGACACCATAGAATCTGTACATGGGGAGTACTGTTTTACTCGGGAGACTTTGCTGGACACAAATTATTAGTGTTTCAAAACAGTAAAACATATCACAACAATGATATTGTCATTGAAAGTGCTGTTTTTTTGCATTCTTCACACACAAACGACACTTTGACTGATGATATTGTGATATGTTTTACTGTTTTAAAATACTAATATTTGTGTTAAGTGGGTTCTTGCAAGTAAAACCGAACCCTTCCCCCCTCCCCCCATGTTCAGGTTTTACGGTCTTACAGAGTCAAATATCAGGCTGACATTTCCTTTTTGTCACATTGAAATTTGACAGATTGGTTATGTTGCCTTTGAGAGTGTATGGTAGCCCAGGAATGAGAATTACCCCCATGATGGCACACCATTTACAAAAGTAGACAACCCAAGGTATTGCAAATGGGGTATGTCCAGTATTTTTTAGTAGCCACTTAGTCGCAAACACTAGCCCAAATTAGCGTTCAAATTAGTTTTTTGCATTTTTCACACACAAACAAATATGAACGCTAACTTTGGCCAGTGTTTGTGACTAAGTGGCTACTAAAACAGATTGGACATATCCCATATTGAATGCCCTGCGTTGTCTACTTTAAAAAAAAATGTGTACATGTAAGGTGTGATTCAGAGATTTATGACAGATAACAGTGTTGCAATGTCACTATTGATACATTTTAAAAATATGTATATATTTGAAACAGCTATTTCCTACTTGTACTTATAGCCCTAGAACTAGAAAAAAAAGTTAAGAACATGTTAACATTGGGCATTTCTAAACTCAGGAAAACATTTCGAAACTATTTATCACAGGTGGTTTTTTTTTTGGCGGTTGTAGATGCGTAACAGATTTTGGGGGTCAAAGTTAGAAAAGTGTGGTTTAAAAAAAAAATATATATATTTTATCAATTTTTTTTATAGTAAATTATATGATATGGTGAAAGTAATTGTATATTTAGAACGACCTTTTAATAGTGAGAAAAAGTATATAATGTGTGGGTACAGTAAATGAGTAAGAGGAAAATTACAGCTAAACACAAACACCGCAGAAATATAAAAACAAGCAAAAAAATAAACAGTCTGGTCACTAAGGGGTTAATCTTCCTTGAATGAACACATAACATACTTAATTATTTAATGTACATAGAGTAGACTTAAGATGTAAAGTGTTTTTGGTTTTTGTTTTTCAATCCATTTATATATCTTCATTTCTCTCCTCCCCCCCCCCCCCCCCCTTTCTTTTTCTCTTTCAGTAATACCTGTTTCACAGTCCTAAACACTTAGTCGTTATGAATGAATGCTTGTTGGCTGTTTAATGGACACTTCAGCCCCCTAAAGCAGTTCAGGTTGTCGAAGTGCATTATGGGTTAAAAGAGCACTCCAGGCACATAAAGCACTTCAGCTTGCTGAAAATAAAATCATGAACCCTCACATCAAGGATCCAACACTTACACAACACAATACAATATTTTTATATTTCATGAATATATTTTATTCAACTAAGTGTATTTTTTTTTGAGTGTTGTATCCTCGGTGCACAGCGTTTTGTTCTGTGTAGTTTTTTGTAGGGACAATGTGCATCCTTGCTCTTTGTGGCAGGTGTGAAGTTTTTCACTTGATCAGTGGTTGCTCACTTTTTTATCTATGTTTTGTGATGTCCTTTATGTGTCTGGAGTCTGTAATTTTTTGACGGTTTATAAAAGTACAGATTTCTATCAAAATCAGTACCTACGAAATTGGGGGTAGAAACGCTTCCCTGACTGTCGATCAAACATCTGGGGAGGTTTTCTTCTGCTTCTCACGCTCCACAGACCTATCAGAAGTGCAAAGCATGCTGGGAGATATCTTACCTGCCTTTCCTTCTGCTCAATCAGTTTTACTATAGCTTATTGAATATAATTCGGGATTATTCTAACCTTTAGTGACCGAGTAATCTAAATTTTATTAAAGACAGGAGGCAAATATTTGCTTATCTTTCTTTACTGTAACTCCTAGCAGCAAAGAAACGGTTAACAATCAGTGTAAAAAAGTTTAACCAATCAGCATGCATCACAGTAATCTAAACTGCCATCAGGCTCCTCCCAATTCCTCTTTCTTGATGTAGCCGAACAGCCGTAAAGTCAACAATGTAAACGTAGAACCATTAGAACGATGAGTAGGTAACGGTGTAAGTATCCGATAGGATTAAAACAGTGCTCAACCCGCGGGGGAGACTTGAGACAGAGATGACGAGTGATCTTCACACTAGGAGGAAAGAGAAACATCGTGAAAGTATGGTCTCTTTGGCAAGAGAAAATCCAATTAAATGCAATGAAACTAAAGTCCAATTTAAGTGCAAGCTTTAACATATAATAATTAACTGTCTGGTGTCTAGGGCAAGTGAAAACCAAATTAAAATGCAATGAAACTAACGTCCAATTCGAATGCAAGCTTAACATATAATAATGAACTAACGAGTATAGGCTAGAAAAAGTTGAGAGAATGCTAGCCACCTAGTTAGAGATGGATGTACGAAGTTTAGATACTTACCTATTAGGGTGGGATAAAGATATTCCAGGGTGGGAAAATATTCGCCTCTTGTCTTTAATAAAATTTAGATTATTCGGTCACTAAAAGTTAGAATAATCCGGAATTTTATGGCAAGACAGGAGGGTTCATATTTGCTATTTTAACGCGTAGATAGCATGGACAAAGAAACGTGTGGAGAATGTCTAAAATAAAAGGTACGGAAAGTGGATTCTGTAGACCAATCAGCGGAGGATAAAATCCCTGCCAGGGAACCTCCAGCTATGAATACAGAGAAGGCGGCCGCGCCTCTAACCGAGTGAGCCCCGAAAGACGCATCAATGCCTGCCAGGGCTAGTAGCTATTTAATCCATCGAGCAATGGTAGGGCACGAGACTGGTTTGTGTGGTCGCACATAAGACATCAGGAGGGGCCCAGTAGGTGCCCTAAGAGGGGTAGTGAGAGAGATATAGTGTCTTATGCAACGGGCTACGCAGAGAAGGGGTTTCTCCGAAAAATAGGGGTAGCTCACTGTAGATGAATTGGTCTTGGTGCGTCTAGTGATGTGAAAGTGCACCCCTTCCGGTGTGAAATCGAGGGCATGAAAGTCGAAAGCCCTGATGTCGGAGACTCTTCGGAAGGAGACCAAGCAAAGGAGGAGAGCTAATTTGACTGACAATTGGCGTAGGGAGAGCGCCTCGTTGTCCGGCCAAGCTTCTAAGAACGTGAGCATGATGGCCACGTCCCAGAATTGATTATATTTGGGAGCCGGAGGTCTAGCGATGCGGATGCCCCGCAAGAGTCTACACACAGAAGGGTGTGATACCTTAGAGAGAGTTCAGAGAAGGGCTACTAAACTGGTTCATGGATTGCAGGATAAAACTTACCAGGAAAGGTTAAAGGATCTTAACATGTATAGCTTGGAAGAAAGACGAGACAGGGGGGATATGATCCTGGATTGCCTATGGGTGAAAGTTGCCTGCCGGGTCCCTGAGGAGGTTGCAGGAGGTGGGTAGAAGCAGGGGAAAGTCAACTGACAGTTCCAGGAGGTAGGGGTACCATGGTTGGGCCCGCCATAGGGGGGTCACCAGTGTTATCTTGACACCTTGAGTTTTGAGGTGCTGTAGTGTGCGTGGAATCATCGAGAATGGAGGGAACGCATATGCACCGGACATCAGCCACGTCTGTAAGAAGGCATCTACTGCAAGGCACGCTGGATCTGGCAACCAGCTAAAAAATGCGTCCGTCTGACTGTTGAGGCGAGACGCAAAGAGGTCCAGGTTGAATGGTCCCCGCCAGATCTGGAGATGGTGAAATATCTGTGGATTCAGTTGCCAATCGCTGGAATCCCTCCAATGTCGGGAGAACCAGTCTGCGACGAGGTTGTCCCGGTAGATATTCTGCTCGCAGGGAGATATTCCTGTCTAGGCAGAACTGATGCAATTCCTTGGTCAGGTCCGAAAGCATCTTCGATTTGGAATCTCCTAGATTCACGTAGCGAACTGCTGACACATTGTCCATCTTCAGCACCACGGAACAATTGTAGACATCCTTGGCGAAACTACGGATTGCGAAGGAGCCTGCAATTAGTTTGAGGCAATTGATATGAAGTGCTCGTTCCGAATGGGACCAGAGTCCTCCTGTAGAATTTTTCTAGCAAGTTGCGCCCCATCTGAGCAGGCTTGCATCCGATTCCAGAATGAAATCGTGTTGGGACCCGAAAATGGCTCTTCCATTCCAAGCGTCCATATGGTGTAGCCACCAATGGAGTTCTAGCCGGACTTCGTCTGTGAGTGTGATCTGTTGGTCGTAGGATGTCGACTGATGTAAATATTGCGTCTTCAGGCGTTGCAATGCTCGGTAGTGCAATGGGGCAGGGAATATAGCCTGTATTGAGGCGGAGAGCAAGCCGATGATGCGAGCTAGATCTCGCAGGCAGAGGTATGGTGATATCGGCAACCTCCGAATGTCCTTTTTTATGGATTTGATTTTGGTTGCCGGAAGTTGGAGGACTGCCTGAACAGAATCTATCTGGAATCCCAGGAATTGTACCGTCTGGGACGGTGTGAGAGATGACTTCTGACGATTGATCACGAAGCCAAGGTTCTGCAACAAAGCAGAGGTCATGGCTGTATGAAGGTGAAGAGTCTCTTGGTCCTGCGCCATGAGGAGGATATCGTCCAGATAAACGATGGACCAGATTCCCTGGGAACGCAGTAATGCCATTACTGGTTTCATTAGTTTGGTAAAGCACCAGGGTACGGAAGATAGGCCGAAGGGGAGGCAGGTGAATTGCCATAGTTCCTGTTCCCAACAAAACTGAAGGAGGCAGCGGTGGGCTGGTGTTACCGGCACTGTGAGGTATGCATCCTTTAGATCGAAGCGGGAGAACCAATCTCCCTCGCAGAGTAGGTCTCTCAATAAATGTATTCCCTCCATTTTGAAGTGACGGTTTGTGATGAACCTGTTCAGATCTCTCAGATTGATAACCGGTCGTAGGTCTCCTGATTTTTTCTTGACTAGAAACATGTTGCTTATGAAGACCTGTGGGCCAACAACTCTTTCGATCGCATTCTTGGTGAATAGATTGTTGAGTTCGCTCCGTAGAGTCGACTCGTCCAACAATTACATCTTGATCGGGATAGGAGGAGATTTTTGTATAGATACGTCTGAAAAGTCCAGGTGGAACCCGGACACAGTCTGAAGGATCCAAGGATCCCGAGTGAGTTGAGACCACTGTTGGGGAAAAAAGGGTTAACCGGCTTGCAATAGGATTATGGGAATAAGGAAGGTCCATTACCTGTAGCAGTGCGACCGTGGAGGGAAGCGGATCCACGTCCTCGGATAGCTCCGCGAGAGTGGAAAAATTGCCTGTGGTGGAATCTGGTATTGCCCGAGTTCCAGGTGTCCGAAGGTTGAGGCTGTGTGCGAAACACCTTGTGAATGGAGGATTGTGCTTTTGTCAGCGTAGTAAATACAGAGACGTGTTTACTTAGTTCTTTTATGAACATGTCTCCAAATAACATGAATTGAGCCTCTGGACCAAGTTCTTTAATGCCCAATTCGGCAAGCTTGGCATCGATTTTATAAAGGACAGCCTTCCGCCGTTCTGTCGAGATCTCCACATTGGCATTGCCTAAAAGGCATAAAGCCCTTTGTGCCCACTCTCGCACCATATGTGCGTCAAATGTGCCACCTGATAAAGCCTTGTCTGCTATTATGAAAATTTGTATAAGCGGGCCCGCCACATCCATCAACTTGACTTGAGTGGATTTCAGACCCTGTTCTAGACCCTTACGGGGGTCTTTCCCTGACTTGGTCAGAAAGGTAACAAGGAAGGGGTTGAATTCAGGTGTACTGGCCACCTTGTCCGGGATAATAGGACGTAGGCATTCTGCCCTCAATTTGGCTCTCACCTCTTTTTCTAAAGGCCGACAGAGCCACATTACAGTATTTGGCAATGTGGTCCGGGGGTGTCCATTCGGCAGATCTAGGGTGCCCGATGCATCTGGGGTCAAATAAAGGGCGGCCAGAGGTGTCAAATAAGGTATCATCTTTTAAGTTAGGGTTTTCAGATGTTAGGTCAGATTCCAAATGGAATTCCTCTTGAGGTATGAGGGAGGGCTCATTATTTGCAAAATCAGAAGCGTAAAGGTCTCTGGATGTCTTATGAGATGGAGCATCATTATCCAAATGTACTGCGTAGTATTCATTTACCACCTGAAGATTATAATTAGAGGTTGAACCCTCAAGTGGGTCAAAATCATGTTGGGAGACAACATGCCAAAACGAAACAAAAACCGCCGAACAGAAACCTACCACAAGATGGAGCTGAGTCAAAAAGCCCGGGAAAAAGGTAAGAGAAATGGCCGCGGCATAGGAGGAAGGGCGGGACGCGTCTCCAGGGCCGGACTGGCCCACCGGGATACCGGGAAATTTCCCGGTGGGCCGCAGCAAGCTCACATGCCCCGCCACCCACAAGCTCCGCCTCCTGAACAGAAGCTCCGCCCCCACACACTGATGACACTGGAAAGCTGCTCACCGGACCAGCAGGAAAGGTATTTATATTTACCTTTTAACAGTTTCCCCTACCCACCTTACAGCCCCCTTACCCACCTCACAGCCCAACTCACAGGCCCCCTACCCACCTCACAGCCCCCCTACCCACCTCACAGCCCCCCTACCCACCTCACAGCCCCCCTACCCACCTCACAGTCCCCCTACCCACCTCACAGTCCCCCTACCCACCTCACAGTCCCCCTACCCACCTCACAGTCCCCCTACCCACCTCATTGCCCCCTTACCTACTTGACAGGCCTCCTTACCCACCTCACAGGCTCCTTACCCACCACACAGGCCCCCTACCCACCACACAGCCTCCTTACTCACCTCACAGCCTCCTTACTCACCTCACAGCCTCCTTACTCACCTCACAGGCCCCCTTACCCACCTCACAGGCCCCCTTACCCACCTCACAGGCCCCCTTACCCACCTCACAGGCCCCCTTACCCACCTCACAGCCCCCTACCCACCTCACAGCCCACCTTAAAGTTCCCCTTACCCACCTCACAGGCCCCCTACCCACCTCACAGCCTCCTTACTCACCTCACAGCCTCCTTACTCACCTCAGAGACCCCTACCCACCTCACAGGCCCCTTTGCCCACCTCACAGGCCCACTACCCCACCTCACAGACCACCTCACAGGCCCCCTACCCCACCTCACAGCCCACCTCCCAGTCCATCTATCCCATCTCACAGGCCCCCTTACCCACCTCACAGCCTCCTTACCCACCTCACAGGCCCCCTTACCCACCTCACAGGCCCCCTTACCCACCTCACAGGCTCCTTAACCACCTCACAGGCTCGCTACCCACCTCACAGGCTCGCTACCCACCTCACAGGCTCGCTACCCACCTCACAGGCTCGCTACCCACCTCACAGGCCCCCTACCCTCCTCACAGCCTCCTTACTCACCCCAGAGCCCCCTACCCACCTCACAGGCCTCCTTACCCACCTCACAGGCCTCCTTACCCACCTCACAGGCCTCCTTACCCACTTGACAGGCCTCCTTACCCACTTGACAGGCCTCCTTACCCACTTGACAGGCCTCCTTACCCACCTCACAGGCTCCCTACCCACCTCACAGGCTCCCTACCCACCTCACAGGCTCCCTACCCACCTCACAGGCCCCCTTACCTACCTCACAGCCCCCTACCCACCTTAATGTCCCCCTTACCCACCTCACAGCCCCCTACCAACCTCGCAGCCCACCTTAAAGTCCCCCTAACCCACCTCGCAGCCCACCTTACAGCCCCCTTCCCACCGCACAGCCCACCTTACAGTTCCCCTTACCCACCTCACAGCCCCCTACCAACCTCACAGCCCACCTTAAAATCCCCCTTACCCACCTCACAGCCCCCTACCAACCTCACAGCCCACCTTACAGTCCCCCTTACCCACCTTACAGTCCCCCTTACCCACCTTACAGCCCACCTTAAAGTTCCCCTTACCCACCTTACAGCCCCCTGCCCACCTTAAAGTCCCCCTTACCCACCTCACAGCCCCCCTACCCACCTCACAGCCCCCTACCCACCTCACAGCCCACCTCACAGCCCCCTACCCACCTTAAAGTTCCCCTTACCCACCTCACAGCCTACCTTAAAGTTCCCCTTACCCACCTCACAGCCCCCTACCAACCTCACAGTCCACCTTAAAGTTCCCCTTACCCACCTCACAGCCCTCCTTAAAGTTCCCCTTACCCACCTCACAGCCCCCTACCAACCTCGCAGCCCACCTTACAGTCCCCCTTACCCAACTCACAGCCCCCTACCCACCTCACAGCCCACCTTAAAGTTCCCCTTACCCACCTCACAGCCCCCTACCAACCTCACAGCCCACCTTAAAATCCCCCTTACCCACCTCGCAGCCCACCTTACAGTCCCCTACCCACCTCACAGCCCACCTTACAAGTCCCCCTTACCCACCTTACAGTCCCCCTTACCCACCTTACAGTCCCCCTTACCCACCTTACAGCCCCCCTACCCACCTTACAGCCCCCCTACCCACCTTACAGCCCCCCTACCCACCTTACAGCCCCCCTACCCACCTTACAGCCCCCCTACCCGCCTTACAGGCCCCCTACCCACCTTACAGGCCCCCTACCCACCTTACAGGCCCCCTACCCACCTCACAGCTCCCCTACCCACCTCACAGCTCCCCTACCCACCTCACAGCCCACCTTACAGGCCCCCTACCCACCTCAAAGCCCCCTACCCACCTCAAAGCCCCCTACCCACCTCAAAGCCCCCTAACCCACCTCACAGCCTCCCTACCCACTTTACAGGCCCCCTACCCACCTTACAGGCCCCTTACCCACCTCACAGTCCCTTACCCACCTCACAGCCCACCTTACAGCCCCCCTACCCACCTCACAGCCCCCTACCCACCTCACAGCCCCCCTACCCACCTTACAGCCCACCTCACAGTCACCTCACACCCACCATATTAGAAAAATAAATATATATTAATAATATGTAAGACATATATGTATGAATGTTTTGCCACCCCAGATGATTGAGTAATCTTTAACACATAATATATATAAATAAATCCAAGAGGGCTGCACTCACCTGAACATGCATACATTATAGGGTGCTGCTGGGGCCAAAATATCCAAAATACAGAATCCAGCACACTCGCTGATTCACTAAACAATGATTTCAAATCTTAGAGATTGTAGTAGTTTATTATAGGACCTGCCAACAATGGGGTACATTGACGTTGTGGCAGGCTTATGCAATATATGATCATATAATGTAACAACCCCCATTATTTTTTGCCTAGGTGCGGTGTCTTTAAATAAAACTATTAAAATCTCTAAGATTTGAAATCATTGTTTAGTGAATAAGCGAGAGCGCTGGATTCTGTATTTTGTGTGTATGTGTGTGTGTGTATATATATATATATATATATATATATATATTATGTGTATGTGTTTATAGATTACTCAATCATCTAATGCAGCGTTTCCCAATTACCCTAGGGTTCAGCAAGAACAAAATTGGGCTTCCGCAGCGATTTGCACGTCGGGTGCCCCAAGCATTTAGGGCCATCTGGTGGGTATCGCTAAACAGGGGTCCAGTCAGTCGCCGCGGTCATTTAAAACCGCGACCGGACCCGTGTAGTATTGGATGCTGGGAGGAAGGAACAGCACTTCCTCCTAGACAGAGCGCGCCGCCTGGAGGGGGAGAGGGAGCAGCGAGGACTGAGCAGCACACCAACTTCAGCCAGCAGCACTGAAGATCCTCCTGCAGAAATGTTGATACACTATGTCCGTGTTCCACGGGAAAAATTAATTTGGAATGCCTGATCTAATGATTGAATAATATATAAACGCATAAAAAAAAAATATATATATATATATATATATATATATATATATATATATATATATATATATATATGTAACGGCACCCCCAGGCATTAAAGGGGTTAAACCGACGTTTAGTAGATATTCCCTTCCAGAGACACAGGCAGAGATACTGTAGACACCAATACACCGAACCGGAGAAGCATATGAATGATCTCAAACATATGAATGCTGTAAACAGCCGAATAGGAAAAACCATACAAATAGGTTTACACTCCTAGCAGTCAAACTGGAACAGTATACAGTAAATCCCCACAAGAACGAGACAAAGCTCTGTGTTGAGGGTCAAGCAGTGAACAGACAGAGCTGTGGGTTTATTGTTCTTATATACACATTAGTACCACCCACAGTGTTTTGGAAAACGACCAATAAACACATACAATACACTCAGACACTCCCACACAAAACCCTCCCCTCTGCCTGTGATGCAATTACCTTACACAATGGGTAATGTAATTATCACAAGCATTATTCATAACTTTAAAAGTATACATCACATTCACATTTTCAGAATCGGCATACTCCAAATACAAACATATGTCAAAATCATCCACATTGGTCCATTGGTTCAAAAGATAGATCGAAGTCCTTTGTGACCAAAGGAAGCATGGCTTTTCTGCCCAAAACCAGTTCCACAGAGTTTTCTATCCTGGAGATAATTGGGAAGTAATCCAATTATCTCCAAGGACAGAGGCAAAACTCCATTAAGCACATGACAGTAAGAAGACCGTAAAATACAATAAAATACACATTTATTACATAAAATACAGACATGCAACATATCCCCAGATAGCTTAGGTCTGAGCGCACATTATTACTGAATGGCTCTCAGACCATACTCATACAGTTCAATTGCCATGGAGCCAAAGTCTTTTATTACACGAATAGGCTCCATGGCATAGCTATCTGAAAGAAGAAGGGCGTATACCGCGCCTATTTGTTTAAATAAAAATATACAGAAAATACATACATATGTTCTTGGATTTTCCAATGAATCGTGACCTCAAAAAGAAATTAAGACAAAAAATAATAGTGCAATACAGCAAATTTTATCTTAAAAATAAGTGATCAATAACTATGTACAGTCCACTCACATGGAGATGAGCTATAACAGAGCTCTACTGTGAAGCGCTTGGACGGTACAATCCCCGTCTTTGGATTAGTAGTAGTTGCCACAGATGTTCTCAATATGCCTTGTGCGTAGTTGGTATAAAAAACAGAAAGATAGCAGCAATATGGTGAAGTAAGTACCAATGGTGTAATAGATAATAAATGGTATTGTACTTACACTTTCCAGAGCATGTGACCTGCTCTGGTGTAAACAGCTTGGGTGGTATAATCCCCACCAAGGATATACAGGATACCAGGAAATGAAAATAGTACGTCTAAAAAGTAACTTAAAAGTATACTTTAATATATATAAACAAAACAATGATTGGTAAAATGTAAATATAAATTATAGTCCCTGAAGAAGCCTATTAGGCGAAACGCGTTAAGTGGGACTATATTTTATATTTACATTTTACCAATCATTGTTTTTTTTATATATATTAAAGTATACTTTTAAGTTACTTTTTAGACGTACTATTTTCATTTCCTGGTATCCTGTATATCCTTGGTGGGGATTATACCACCCAATCTGTTTACACCAGAGCAGGTCACATGCTCTGGAAAGTGTAAGTACAATACCATTTATTATCTATTACACCATTGGTACTTACTTCACCATATTGCTGCTATCTTTCTGTTTTTTATACCAACTACGCACAAGGCATATTGAGAACATCTGTGGCAACTACTACTAATCCAAAGACGGGGATTGTACCGTCCAAGCGCTTCACAGTAGAGCTCTGTTATAGCTCATCTCCATGTGAGTGGACTGTACATAGTTATTAATCACTTATTTTTAAGATAAAATTTGCTGTATTGCACTATTATTTTTTGTCTTAATTTCTTTTTGAGGTCACGATTCATTGGAAAATCCAAGAACATATGTATGTATTTTCTGTATATTTTTATTTAAACAAATAGGCGCGGTATACGCCCTTCTTCTTTCTATTATTCACTCACAAGGTTGGGGAATCCTTGTTTTGTATACTGCTGCCTGAACACTATAGCGAGCGCCTACTATCTCTCTTTTTTCAACTATTGCATAGCTATCTGGGTTAAATGAGTTCATTCAGCAAATCTGAGAATCTACGGAACGCCAGAGCAGAAATACATGAATAGCCCTTTCTGCATAGGAAAATAAAGTATTTAAATGCCGGTCCATAGTCAGAAGGCAGCAGGCAGGCAACCAGGCTCCTTCAATGCACAGTGGCGAGATTGGTTTATATATATAAAATGTGTTTATATTACTCAATCATCTATGGTGGCAACACATAGCCGTACGTATTACATGAGACAATACGTGGTGCAGTGACTTATGGGGCTGGCATAGATTTTTTTTTTTCCACGGCTGCTTTGTATCCCCAGTCCGGCCCTGCGCGTCTCTATGGAGATGCCAGGGAAACACAGATTGTGTATAGAGAACTGAGCGGCTGAACGGACCGGCAAGATGCCGGGAGCCGCGGCAAAACTGTCAGTGCTCTAGATTTAAACTGAGAGAGCACAATATACTTAGTGAAAGAAATATGAAGTAATCTGAAGTTGTAGGCTGACTAGAATGTCGGCCCACCTAACAGTTGTTAATAAAAGGAGCATATATTGCACATAAATAAAATTAAAGAAACAGAAAATATATGAAATATATATTCAAATGATATTAAAGTGATAAGTCGGCTAAATTGAGCATTAATAGGGATATAATTAGAATAGACTCACCTGGGAGGCTAAGCAGCAAAGAAAGAGGAATTGTGAGGAGCCTGATGGCAGTTTATATTACTGTGATGCATGCTGATGGGTAAAACTTTTTTACACTGATTGTAAACTGTTTCTTTGCTGCTTGGAGTTACAGTAAAGAAAGATAAGCAAATATGAAGCCTCCTGTCTTTAATAAAATGGAAGCCGTGATCACGTGCACATTCACTTGCAGCTCCAGCACAGAGGCTTCTCAGTGAGAAGCATCCATTTGGTGTATTTCCTGGCAGAGT
This sequence comes from Pelobates fuscus, assembly GCF_036172605.1. Lineage (NCBI taxonomy): Eukaryota > Metazoa > Chordata > Amphibia > Anura > Pelobatidae > Pelobates > Pelobates fuscus. The sequence continues at coordinate 153,366,881 of NC_086322.1, forward strand.
CTGAAATTTATTTTAATTTATTTATATATTTATTTATTTTACACCTCCTGGCTGTCAGAGAGGGATTGGTTTCAATGGCTTCTCATATGCCATGTGTCCCAATACTGTGCAAAGCATCTCACTGGACACACATCATCAGTAAAGATGACTTTTATGTTGGGAACAGTACGCAAAAACTTAAAAAAGATACCATCTTGTTGCAGTTAGCAACGTTGATGGAATATTTTATTAATTTTAATCTGTTCCCTTGCAGGTGTTTCGCACAGATCTGATCACTGCCATGAAGTTGCATGATTCACACCAGTTGAACCCGGAAGACTATTATATCTTGGCTGACCAATGGCGCCAAGACTGGGAGAAAGGTGTGCAAGTGCCAGTGAATCCTGAGTCTGTCCCTGAACCTGTTGCCAGGTACGTTTTTTTGTTTGTTTGTTTTTTAGGGTTGGGATGGTAGGGCGAGAGATGTGCTTTGTAGATATCCAAAGTAGCAGTTCAGATTATAGTATATATATAAAAAAATATATATATATATATTTAAATCCCTTCATTTTTTGTCATGTTTTTTGCTGTATTATGCTACAGTTGTTTATATTAACAGTATTCAAAGAAAAAAATGATTGAAGTATTCAGACCCTTTGACATGACAATTCAAATTTAGCTGAGATGCAACCCGTTCTTTGGATTATGCAAGATAATTGTACACTTTGATTGGAGTGCACGTGTGGAAAATTCAGTTTATGGGCATGATTTGGTCTTTATAGCAGACTTTCCAAATGGAAGCCTCTTCTCCCAGTAAGAGACATGAAAGCCCACTTGGAATTTCCAAAAAAGCGCCTAAGGACTCTGACTTTGAGAAACAAGATTCTCTTGTCTAATGAAACAAATATTTAATGTTTTGGTCTCAAAGCAAAGTGTCATGTCTAGAGGAAAGCAGGCACCATCATCACCTGCAGCACATCATGCCAGCAGTAAAGCATGATGGTGGTAGCACCATGCTCTGCGGGTGTTTTTCAGTGGCAGAGACTTGGAAACTGGTCTGGGTTGAGGGAAGCTGTACATGCAAAATACAGAGAGAACCTCAAAGGAACACTATAAAGTTGAGAATACAAACCTGCAGACCTCTTTTGGTGCTGCTGCCTGGGTCTCCTGCAATATTATCTGGCTTTCTCGCCAATGGCCAATCCAGTGCGCCTCATAGGGAAGCATTAGAGACTAATGCACAGGCAGCGTGTGTTATTTGCCACTTGACCACGATTTTTTTTTTTGTGAATATCATTTTTATTATTTTCATCGTTCCGTCGTAGAGAGCATTGAGACTCGCAGGTCTCCAGATTGAGTTACATTTAAAAGTAAGGTATCATCATCTGATCGGGCTCGCAGGCCCACACTGTTGTCGGACTCGCAGGTCCCTTGTATCAGTTCTTATGCATTTCTGACAATACCCGCTTTGGAGCGTGATATAATTGAGGACGACCCCAGTACCAATTTCCTTCAGTATGTAAGAGTATAGAGTAGTGCGTAAATTGTTGAGGTAAGTTGAGTGTGGTCCGTGTGCTACAGTAATTAGAAAGAAGTAAGACTTAGTATCTGGATCACCTGTCCCATTCTTCCCCTCTATGGTTCAGTTCTTGCCCCTTAGACACTCGTCCCACTAGGGGACAGAATGAAGTGATGGGTTTGGTTGTCTTGTCTGTAACTGGGGTTGTGCGTCTGATTAATTGGGGGTTCATGGTTATCTGTGTGATCTTCCGTTCGGGGCTCAGAGATCCCCTATAGGGGTTGGTGCAGTCAAGAGGGTTGGGGTAGGTGTGCAGCGTAGGTTGTTGGGGTGGGGAGAGGTTAGTCGGGAAAGGAAGGGGGTTCGGGCGGGCCTCCGTCTCCTGTCGTCTGGGGTGCGAGTTCTGGGTCTTATCTGTCTGTGCCATGGTGTCCGTCACGTTCTCGTGACAACTAGGTATAGGCGTCGGGGAGCTCCAATCCACGTCACCTCCAGAAGTGTACGTGGATGGCTCGCCTTCTGGGTGGCGCCTCCCTGTAGGGCGTCGGTTGGGCGTCCGGTTGTCTGGCTCGGTGTCCTAGTGGCGTGTCAGGTCCCGTGACAACCCTATATGGCTCTTCCGCATTAACTCAGTATGAGTGTGTCCGTTTTCCCCGCCTTGGGGTGCGTTGGCCTATGGCCTGCATGGGTGTTCGTCTTAGTGTGTTGCGTTTCTGCTTGCGGCTGTGTTGCAAGTAATAAACAATAACATTCGGTTACTTATCACAACAGGTGAAAACAAGTTCTAACGATTCTATAACAGTCCAAGGCTATACACATTTTGTCCACCACCCTTTGATCCCCAGGTTCCCACTGGCCAGGCTAACTAGTGTGTGTCGTTCTGAACCTTGTTTCTCAGTGTTGTGTGTGTTTTCCCTCTAAGGGCTCGCGTGTGCTCACGGTTGGGTTTAAGGTGCGGCTGGTTGGTTTCCAGGATCAGCGGTGGGCTTTTGGGTCTCTAGCTTAATCACTATAACTATGCTCTGAGGGTGTTTCTGGTTCATCGATCCTCCATGTGTCCTTGTCCCCCCCCCCCCCAGCTTCTGATAGTGGGTAGCTGCTCAGACCGTGTTACCGGGCTGTTTGTCCTGTCTGTAGTTTCCTCCCCCTCTCCCGCTTGTGTACCCGGGCCTCCCCCCAGGTGTGCCCCACCGGCGGCACCCACCGCCTGCTCCCCGAGGTTCGTCACAAGGCAGGTGGGTTCCGGCGACCGGGCCCAGCCGGGGCGGGAGCCACCCCCCATCTGCCCTTGCCATAGGTGTGAAGGCCTGAGTGTGTGTGCTCCCTTTTCCCCAGTCGCCCGCCCCTTGCCCATCGCCCGTAATCCAAAAGCAGTCTGGCAAATCGGAGGACTCAGTGGGCACGGGCCTCCGTTCCGGTTCCCGCCGGCCCCCTGCTCTTGTTTCGTGGAACTTTCCCCCCAGTGTCGCTGTCCCTCTGTGGCAATATGGGGCCCCAGTGGGTATCGCCCAGTGGGCTGTACACTTGCGGTTCAGATGGGTACAGTGTCTCTAGTCTCTTGGGTCGGGAGCAAGTGGCTTCAATCTAGTCAGCAACTGGCGCCACGTGGGTTCCCGGGGTGGTGGGTAGTGTACGGCCTCTTACATGTTGGCGCCCGAGGGGCGAGTGGTCTGTTGCCTTGTTCTCCTGGGTCTGGTGGGTTGCTGCGCCGGGCGTTGTGCCTCTGGTGCGAAGGTGTAGAAAGCCATCGGGTCCGGCCACGTCATTTGCAGTGGGGGCAGTTGTAAATCCTTTACGAGGTCACCCAGGTCTCCCTCGTTCCTCAACGTGAAGGGGCCGTTAGGTGTGGTGACTTGTATTCCTGTGGGGAAACTCCACCGATCTCTAATCCGGTTGGACTGCAGCACTCATGTAAGTGGGCGCATGGCCCGTCGGTATGCCAGTGTTGCCGGTGAGAGGTCTGGGTATAATTGTATTTCAGTGCCATTGTGGAAGACTTGCTTCTTATCTCTAGCGCTTTTCAGGATGTCTTCTTTCACTTGAAAGTGTTGCAGACAGCATACAATGTCTCTAGGGGGGGGGTCTGGTGCCACCCTGGGCCGGAGGGGTCTGTGTGCCCTAACAAATTCGATGGGTGCCGTGTTTGGCCTCTGCAGGAGGGCATTAAATATCTCCGTCAGGATGCCACGTATAGGGGTGGTCTGGTTCAGTTCCTCGGGTAGGCCCCTTATTCTTATGTTCTGCCTTCTCCCTCTGTTATCTAAGTCCTCCACATGGAGGGCCATTTGGCGAAGTTGGACTTCTTGTTTTTGAATGGTGCTCGTGGTCGCGCTCTGTGCCGACACCACGTGGTCACAATCTGCCTCTAGCTGGGCCAGTTTGTGCTGGATCCCCTGCATGTCCTCCCTTAGGGCGTGGAGTTCCCCTGTAATGGATTTATGTAAGGCCGCATTCGCCTCCTTTAGGTCAGCTTTAGTGGGTAAGTTACTAATTATTGATTGAAAGAAAAAAGAGGCAGGATCACTCCAAAAATTGGACTGATACCCCTCATAAACCACCCCAGTATGGGCGTCTAAAAGTGTATCAAAAAACAATAAATAAACTTTATTTTGAAAAAACAATTAATTAAAAATCTGAAGACTCATAAAAAAGAAGGTATGAGATTACTGCAGGCAACTAATTACAGTGTTTAGTATCCATATAAATGTAGCAATGTAACTCATGGAAGAGTTGTTAATGAAAAAAGATACTAGTTACACTATATATTGTGCCATACAGATTATCATTAAACCTACAAAGAGCAGTATATGTGCTTAAAGCAGGAGACCAGAAATCGAAAGGATAGAGAGGAGTTCATATAGTAGAAAAAAAGGGGGAGTGTAGGAGAGAAAATAGCTTCACAGTACCCTACACATATAACCCAGAGAATCCTCCTGTTCCTCCTAACCCTCCTGTCTGAAAGAATGGCCGGCCGGCCAAAAGTCGCATAAAAGCACAGAAATTACTGTCATAAGAGTCCGCTAAGGTTCTAAAAAAGTCGGTAAAAGCCTGACGCGCGTTTCAGCGGTAAAGCCGCCTTTCTCAAGGGACAGACAGACCAAAGCAAACGGTCCCGTCCCCCCCCCACTCCTATTAAGTACCTCATATGCACCGCCCACTTGATAGTTTCGCGCCATCCTCGGTCCGTACTGGCCAATAGGATCCCCACACAGAGGGAAGGTTCGTGCGCATGTTCCAGGATGTCGGCGCATGCGTGAGGCACCTCGTACAAGCCCATCCGTCAATACCGCACTGGCCAATAAGATCCTCGCAGGGAGGAGGAATTAATGCGCATGCTCCGAGATATCGGCGCATGCGTGAGAAACTTTGTTTTCTCATAGTCTCACTCTCTGTTCTGCCGGGAATATAATAAGCGCGTACACAGCAACAGAGTGTCGGCGCTCTTTTTTAAAAGATATGTGTAAACCAATTCTGAGTGTTGACACGCAACACTATATCAATAGTGGTATACAAAGTCCAAGTAGCTAAATAATTAGCCACTTGGACACTATATCTGAATAGTTAGCCATTTGGGCACTATATTACCACACTGTATCTATAGTAATATGCTGAGTCAAACAGCAAGTATCATCCAGCAGGTAGAGATAATAATACTCATACAGCCTTCGGAGGAGTAAGTAATGAGGGAGAGGGAGAAAAAATTCGAAATAATATCAAAATAAATTCACTGCATAAAGTAATAAATATAAAAGACGACAAAAAAGAGTGGTAAAACATGAAATATTAGAGCATGGCTGGCTATATAGTAGAGGAGAAAATGTATCCGAGGGGTTCCAGAGGTAAAGAGGGCATTGCAGGTTGTCTTCATATCTAAACTTCATATAAAGGGGGCAAACGAGAAGCCCTCATTCAAGTTACTAATTATTGATACCCAGTACGGCTGGGCTTGGGGCGGATTGGGTCTGTGCGGTACCTTTTCGGGGCGGTCTTCCTGCGGTGAGGACGGGCATGCTAGGCCCGAGGCTTCTGTGTCACTCGAGGCCTGTGAGGATTGGTCGGCCTGGGCAGTGAGGTATTGGCGCATGCCCGCTGGCTGGGACCCCCTTGGGGTGCTGGTAGTCGAGGCACCCTGTTGTGGTTTGTGCGTTTTCCCCATGTTCGCGCTGTTTGAAGCAGGTTAGGCGGGTATTAGTGTTGAGCCTGGAGGGAGCACTCGGTTTACGCCGCCATCTCGTCCGGCATCCAGGCCACGCCCCCCCCCTTGACCACGATTTTTAATCTTTTGTTCCTGTGGATGTGTCTGGAAGACCACTACTAGAGCTGTGTTAAACCCTGCAATGTAAACATTGCTGTGTCTACAGAACTACAACTTTTTACATTGCAGGGTTAATACTACAGGGCCAATGCTCGTGATATTAAGTGGGTGTCTTTAATGGTCCTTTCATAACAACCTGGTCCAACACTGAGGACCTCAGACTGGGCCAAAGTTTCATCTTCCAATAGGTTTATAACCGTAAGTGGTTTGGGACAACTCTGGGAATGTTGTTGCCTGGCCTAGCCAGAGCCTGGACTTTGATCCCAATTGAACATCTCTGGAGATATCTGAAAATGGCTGTGCACAAGCGGTCCCCGTCAAACTTGACAAAGCTTGTCGCATCCTACCCAAAACGTGTGTGTGTGTGTGTGTGTCTGTATATGTATATATATATATATATATATATATATATATATATATATATATATATATAAAATCGAAAAAATGAGAGCACTCACTGGTTTTGCAAAAAGCTGTGTATTCAAGTTCTAGGCAAACGAATCAACGTTTCGACCGTCAAGCGGTCTTTATCAAGATGCCAAATCATTACAAACATAGACAATATATAGCAAGTGTACAGATAAACTTACCCTATCACCGTGTAAAACCCATTACCTCGACCTGCCCCTTTGACCGGCGCCAAAAATCGCGTCCTGACGTACGTGATGACGTCATGTCATGTGATCGTGGTACTACCAATTGCTTAGTTACGGACACACCATGTGACCTACAATCATGTGATCGCAACCAGAGACAGTTGCTAAGAAACGTCTAAATAACATGGACTATAGTGCACAGAAATCGGAGAGAAAGAGAAATAAAAATAAAAATAAAAACATGCATGGAGGATACACATATTGTTCGAGTAGCTGGATTGAATGCTCTAATGTGAATGGGAACCTCACCTGTGGGCATCTAAATGGCAATGTTGAAGAAACAAGAAGAGAGCTAAAAGATGTACTAGAATGTGAAAAACATGTGAATGTAGCAACTAACTAACTAAATGAAATTAGACATACAAATAAAAATAAATAAAAATAAAAATAAAAATACAAATAAAAATAAAAATACATAAGCGTGAAAGTGAACATGAGAATAAAAATACAAATAAAAATAAAGATAAAAATAATAATAATAATAATAATAATAATAATAAAAATAAATATAAATAATAAAAATAAAAATAAAAATAAAAATAAAAATAAATAAAAAATAAAAAAATATAAAAATAAACATGAAAAATAAATCAATCAATAAATAAATAAATAAACAAATAAAAAAATAATAAATATGAAGAATCAAAATATGAAAAATAAAAATAAAAATAAAAATAAAAATAAAAATAAAAATAAACATAAAAAGGAAAATAAATATATATAAATAAAAATAATAATAAAAATAAAAATAAATAAAAATAATAATAATAATAATAATAATAGTAATGAAAGTAATAATAATAAATATCAAAATAATAAATATAAAAATACAAATAAAAATAAAAATAAACATAAAAATAAACATAAAAATAAAAATGAAAATACAAATAAAAATAAATATAAATATACAAATAAATATAAAAATAAAAATAAAGTGATGTGAATGAAGCAACCTGATAATAATACTACTAGTGTAATGGTATCTCAAATTATGTGAACAGCTAACTGTGTGTGAATGAGGACTGAGTGAATAATATATTAATCAGAGTCATCTGATATGTGATGTTATTGGAACCAAAACTGCCCCTGTACTGTGACTGTGTAAAATTGAGAGTATGTGAATCGATCTATGAGATGAGACCCTGTCACAGGCATGGTGACCAAAAAAAGTGAACCAAGAAGTGCAAAGCTGGTGAAATTTAAATAAAGTGCGGAGAGCACCTCCTAAAAGAAACTAAACATGCCATAGGAGCCAACACCATACTGCTGTCCTAACTTATAAATTGACAATCCAATTTACAATATTGCAAAAAGAGCCTATCTGAAAAAAAGAGGAAAATTATATATGCTTGGGAATCGAATAAGATACTACTAATAAATCATCTTTTTGTTGGACTTCCAAGAGAATTAAGGAACAAAAATTGCATGTAACCCCAAAAATATTCCAACTAAGAATAGGGCTGTAAATTTGCAGGGGACCCTGAAAAAATGTAGATATATCTTAACGAGTGTTTAAAAAACAACTGAAGCTGTTGTATTCATTCAGTCCCTTGGGTTGAACCGTGTCAAGGTAATGAATCCAAAATGTCTCTCTTTGAAGAAGAATTTTTGATCTGTCGCCACCTCTACCCAAAGGAGGAATGTGATCAATGATGGTGAATTTGAGAGTTGGTAAATGATGTTGCAATTCAAGGAAGTGTTTCGCCACCGGTTTATCTGTTTTGCCGTCTCGGAATGCCGTCATAATCCCCGATCTATGGCCTCTAATACGATCTCGAACTGTCATGTCTGTCTTGCCCACATAATATTTGCCACAAGGGCAGGAGATTAGGTAAACCACATGATCACTTAAGCAGGTCAAACGGTGTTTAATTTGTATCCGTCTGCCTGTATGTGGATGTGCAAATGACGATCCTGTGAGCATGTGGCCGCAGGTAACACAACCTAAACATTTAAAGCAACCTTTCTTTGTATTCTCCTTATGAGAGCTATAGCGACTGGGTATGTCAGTTCGAACTAAAATGTCTTTTAAGTTTTTGTTGCGTGCAAATGCAATGCGTGGTTGTTGTGTGAAGATGGGATTCAACGTTCTGTCCGAGGATAGAATGTCCCATCTTTTTTTAATTCTTTGTGAGAATCGTTGGCCTTCAGAATGAAACAGTAACGGAATCGTAATCCTTGAAACAGTGTTCTGTTGTTTAATTTCTCTTCCTTCAAAGATTTTTTTAGCCTTTATAAGGCAATTTTGTAGGACTTTTCTTTTATATCCCCGTTCCAAAAAGGAATTGGTCATATCCTGAAGTTGAGTGTTGCAAGTGGTTTCTTCTGAGTTGTTTCTCAACACTCTAATAAATTGCGAGATAGGCAAGGAATTTTTTAAGGCGTTGGGATGGGAACTATTTGCATGCAATAAAGTATTGCGATCCGATGGTTTTCTGTATAACCGATGTGCTACACCTTGATCCTTTCGATACACTTCAACATCCAGAAATTGAATCTTTTCATTGTCACATGTGAGAGTAAGTTTAATTGGTGAATCGAGAGTATTAAGTTCCGCCACCATGGTTTCCAGCTCATTTACCGTGCCTTTCCATAATATGAAAATATCATCCACGAATCTGTGGTATTGTATCAATTTCTCCTGATACTTAGAGATTATATGTGTATTTTCATATGCGTACATGAAGCTGTTGGCGTATGTTGGCGCTATTGCTGATCCCATTGCTGTGCCGGTTTCCTGGATATAAAAATTCTTTTCAAAACGAAAATAATTATTCGACAGTGTAAGAAATAAACCTTCAAGAAGAAATTCAATCGGAGGTCCTTCATAAACTTCAGATCTTGTCAGGAGAGTGCGCATTGCTTCAATGCCCATTGTGTGTGGAATCACAGTGTACAAATTCTTAACATCTGCCGTTGCAAAAATGTACTGAGACTCTGTAAATTTACAATTTTTAATTTTGTTAAGAAAATCTTGTGTGTCCTTTAAGCATGTTGATAATTGTGCCACTGTGGGTTTGCAAAAGAAATCTACAAACTTCGCTACTGGCTCCAATATTCCTCCCCGGGCGGATACTATGGGTCTACCCGGTGGTTTTTGTGGGTCTTTGTGTACCTTCGGTAAGGTGTATAGAATCGGGATTTTCGGATGTTTGTTTAATAAAAATTCTGCCGTGTGTTGGTCGATCCAATTTGCTGAAACACCCAGCTGAATCCAATTCTGTATTTTGGTGCTGATTTTATCTGTAGGGTCAAAGGTTAATTTTTTATAGGTTTTACTGTCAGACAGCTGTGTCAGAATTTCTGTTCTATAATCGGTGTAATCTTGTAGGACGATGGCTCCCCCTTTATCTGCGGATCGAATCACTAGTGTATCATCCTCCTTCAGATCTTTTAGTGCGATCCTTTCAGTACGAGTCAAGTTGTCTGGCCTGTCTACTTGTTGAGACATCATTTTGTTCATATCCGTTTTAAGGACAGTTGAAAAAGTTTTAATAGACTGATGAGTGTTCTTGGGTTCCCATGTGCTTTTTAATTTAAATTGAGAACCTGTTCTTGGTGTTAGCGTGTTTTGTAAGGCTTGTATATTTAATGTTCTGTTGATCTTGAATAATTCAATGTCCATCTTGAACTGCTCTGGTTTGGAGGTGGGAACAAAAGAAAGTCCCTTAGATAATATGTTGATATGGGCAGAGTTTAGGATTTTGGATGATAAATTGAATATAGGATTCATTTCCTCTTGATCGGTGGTTTTGACCTTGTGTTTATATACCCTGTTCTTTTGTCCTCTTCTAATGGGTCTCCATCTTTTGAACCTCTTCCTGGACGTGTGGATTTGCCTGGAGGATCGTTGGTGTGTTGGGCCATCTCTAAAAAAGGCGAAGGGTGTGATTGATGTGTTGCTCGTGTCGAGCCTCTTTGGCTTGAGTCAGACCTGGTTTCTGTTTCAGAAGTAGATTCTGCTGAGCTGGTTTCAATGGAAACAAACTGTGGTTTGCGGACTCGCTGTCTGTTCCTTTGGAATGGCGGTCTGCGTCTTTCCCCCGTAATCCAATGATACACCTGATGGTGTGTATAATCAAAATTAACTTTTTCTAGCTTCTGTTTCTTGAATCTTATGAGTTCATTCCTATATCTCATGATTTCATCTTGTAGTTTTACCAAATATTGAGTGGAAGAAGCTGCGTTTAACATGGTTACGTGAGACATCTCAAATTTGTTAATTGAATCCTTCGTGAATACTAGCTCGTTTTTAACCTCATCCACCACTATAATCATCCAATCAAGTGAGCACTTGTTGGCAATCCCTATCCATTTTTTACAAAATTCTGGATTTTGTCTCCCAATGGTAGGTGAGTTCCTTACCCTAAAGCCTCTTGGAATTCTTTTCGCACGATAATAGTCTGAAATAAATATTCCATGTAGATCTAAGTCCACTTCCCGTCTTTTTAGTTTTATTAGATCATTATATAAGTCTTTGATGGAGTCTGTATGAACCAGATCAGCTGTGGTATTAGGCCATAAAATGTTTTCTGCCTCTTGTGCTGAGATTTGTATTACCTCAGCTGTGTCAGATAGGGCTCCAGCCCTCAAAAGAAAATCCTCCATGTTAATGCTTGATACAAAAAAGGTTGCACTTGATAGGTGCAAGTTTATCAAAACAATGCCAAAAAGTCAAAAAAATAAAAATAAAAATAACAATGAAATACTCTGGAGGTGCAACAGACAGTGTGGCACTACACACTATATATACAAATATTTACAAATTCTGGCACTCTTCCCATAAATAAGCACTTAGAATAATTCAGACCAAGGTGCTTCACAGTGCTGAATATATAAAAATCGAAAAAATGAGAGCACTCACTGGTTTTGCAAAAAGCTGTGTATTCAAGTTCTAGGCAAACGAATCATAAACACAAGGTCAAAACCACCGATCAAGAGGAAATGAATCCTATATTCAATTTATCATCCAAAATCCTAAACTCTGCCCATATCAACATATTATCTAAGGGACTTTCTTTTGTTCCCACCTCCAAACCAGAGCAGTTCAAGATGGACATTGAATTATTCAAGATCAACAGAACATTAAATATACAAGCCTTACAAAACACGCTAACACCAAGAACAGGTTCTCAATTTAAATTAAAAAGCACATGGGAACCCAAGAACACTCATCAGTCTATTAAAACTTTTTCAACTGTCCTTAAAACGGATATGAACAAAATGATGTCTCAACAAGTAGACAGGCCAGACAACTTGACTCGTACTGAAAGGATCGCACTAAAAGATCTGAAGGAGGATGATACACTAGTGATTCGATCCGCAGATAAAGGGGGAGCCATCGTCCTACAAGATTACACCGATTATAGAACAGAAATTCTGACACAGCTGTCTGACAGTAAAACCTATAAAAAATTAACCTTTGACCCTACAGATAAAATCAGCACCAAAATACAGAATTGGATTCAGCTGGGTGTTTCAGCAAATTGGATCGACCAACACACGGCAGAATTTTTATTAAACAAACATCCGAAAATCCCGATTCTATACACCTTACCGAAGGTACACAAAGACCCACAAAAACCACCGGGTAGACCCATAGTATCCGCCCGGGGAGGAATATTGGAGCCAGTAGCGAAGTTTGTAGATTTCTTTTGCAAACCCACAGTGGCACAATTATCAACATGCTTAAAGGACACACAAGATTTTCTTAACAAAATTAAAAATTGTAAATTTACAGAGTCTCAGTACATTTTTGCAACGGCAGATGTTAAGAATTTGTACACTGTGATTCCACACACAATGGGCATTGAAGCAATGCGCACTCTCCTGACAAGATCTGAAGTTTATGAAGGACCTCCGATTGAATTTCTTCTTGAAGGTTTATTTCTTACACTGTCGAATAATTATTTTCGTTTTGAAAAGAATTTTTATATCCAGGAAACCGGCACAGCAATGGGATCAGCAATAGCGCCAACATACGCCAACAGCTTCATGTACGCATATGAAAATACACATATAATCTCTAAGTATCAGGAGAAATTGATACAATACCACAGATTCGTGGATGATATTTTCATATTATGGAAAGGCACGGTAAATGAGCTGGAAACCATGGTGGCGGAACTTAATACTCTCGATTCACCAATTAAACTTACTCTCACATGTGACAATGAAAAGATTCAATTTCTGGATGTTGAAGTGTATCGAAAGGATCAAGGTGTAGCACATCGGTTATACAGAAAACCATCGGATCGCAATACTTTATTGCATGCAAATAGTTCCCATCCCAACGCCTTAAAAAATTCCTTGCCTATCTCGCAATTTATTAGAGTGTTGAGAAACAACTCAGAAGAAACCACTTGCAACACTCAACTTCAGGATATGACCAATTCCTTTTTGGAACGGGGATATAAAAGAAAAGTCCTACAAAATTGCCTTATAAAGGCTAAAAAAATCTTTGAAGGAAGAGAAATTAAACAACAGAACACTGTTTCAAGGATTACGATTCCGTTACTGTTTCATTCTGAAGGCCAACGATTCTCACAAAGAATTAAAAAAAGATGGGACATTCTATCCTCGGACAGAACGTTGAATCCCATCTTCACACAACAACCACGCATTGCATTTGCACGCAACAAAAACTTAAAAGACATTTTAGTTCGAACTGACATACCCAGTCGCTATAGCTCTCATAAGGAGAATACAAAGAAAGGTTGCTTTAAATGTTTAGGTTGTGTTACCTGCGGCCACATGCTCACAGGATCGTCATTTGCACATCCACATACAGGCAGACGGATACAAATTAAACACCGTTTGACCTGCTTAAGTGATCATGTGGTTTACCTAATCTCCTGCCCTTGTGGCAAATATTATGTGGGCAAGACAGACATGACAGTTCGAGATCGTATTAGAGGCCATAGATCGGGGATTATGACGGCATTCCGAGACGGCAAAACAGATAAACCGGTGGCGAAACACTTCCTTGAATTGCAACATCATTTACCAACTCTCAAATTCACCATCATTGATCACATTCCTCCTTTGGGTAGAGGTGGCGACAGATCAAAAATTCTTCTTCAAAGAGAGACATTTTGGATTCATTACCTTGACACGGTTCAACCCAAGGGACTGAATGAATACAACAGCTTCAGTTGTTTTTTAAACACTCGTTAAGATATATCTACATTTTTTCAGGGTCCCCTGCAAATTTACAGCCCTATTCTTAGTTGGAATATTTTTGGGGTTACATGCAATTTTTGTTCCTTAATTCTCTTGGAAGTCCAACAAAAAGATGATTTATTAGTAGTATCTTATTCGATTCCCAAGCATATATAATTTTCCTCTTTTTTTCAGATAGGCTCTTTTTGCAATATTGTAAATTGGATTGTCAATTTATAAGTTAGGACAGCAGTATGGTGTTGGCTCCTATGGCATGTTTAGTTTCTTTTAGGAGGTGCTCTCCGCACTTTATTTAAATTTCACCAGCTTTGCACTTCTTGGTTCACTTTTTTTGGTCACCATGCCTGTGACAGGGTCTCATCTCATAGATCGATTCACATACTCTCAATTTTACACAGTCACAGTACAGGGGCAGTTTTGGTTCCAATAACATCACATATCAGATGACTCTGATTAATATATTATTCACTCAGTCCTCATTCACACACAGTTAGCTGTTCACATAATTTGAGATACCATTACACTAGTAGTATTATTATCAGGTTGCTTCATTCACATCACTTTATTTTTATTTTTATATTTATTTGTATATTTATATTTATTTTTATTTGTATTTTCATTTTAATTTTTATGTTTATTTTGATGTTTATTTTTATTTTTATTTGTATTTTTATATTTATTATTTTGATATTTATTATTATTACTTTCATTACTATTATTATTATTATTATTATTATTTTTATTTATTTTTATTTTTATTATTATTTTTATTTATATATATTTATTTTCCTTTTTATGTTTATTTTTATTTTTATTTTTATTTTTATTTTTATTTTTATTTTTCATATTTTGATTCTTCATATTTATTATTTTTTTATTTGTTTATTTATTTATTTATTGATTGATTTAGTTTTCATGTTTATTTTTATATTTTTTTATTTTTTATTTTTATTTTTATTTTTATTTTTATTATTTATATTTATTTTTATTATTATTATTATTATTATTATTTTTATTTTTATCTTTATTTTTATTTGTATTTTTATTCTCATGTTCACTTTCACGCTTATGTATTTTTATTTGTATTTTTATTTTTATTTTTATTTTTATTTATTTTTATTTGTATGTCTAATTTCATTTAGTTAGTTAGTTGCTACATTCACATGTTTTTCACATTCTAGTACATCTTTTAGCTCTCTTCTTGTTTCTTCAACATTGCCATTTAGATGCCCACAGGTGAGGTTCCCATTCACATTAGAGCATTCAATCCAGCTACTCGAACAATATGTGTATCCTCCATGCATGTTTTTATTTTTATTTTTATTTCTCTTTCTCTCCGATTTCTGTGCACTATAGTCCATGTTATTTAGACGTTTCTTAGCAACTGTCTCTGGTTGCGATCACATGATTGTAGGTCACATGGTGTGTCCGTAACTAAGCAATTGGTAGTACCACGATCACATGACATGACGTCATCACGTACGTCAGGACGCGATTTTTGGCGCCGGTCAAAGGGGCAGGTCGAGGTAATGGGTTTTACACGGTGATAGGGTAAGTTTATCTGTACACTTGCTATATATTGTCTATGTTTGTAATGATTTGGCATCTTGATAAAGACCGCTTGACGGTCGAAACGTTGATTCGTTTGCCTAGAACTTGAATACACAGCTTTTTGCAAAACCAGTGAGTGCTCTCATTTTTTCGATTTTTATATATTCAGCACTGTGAAGCACCTTGGTCTGAATTATTCTAAGTGCTTATTTATGGGAAGAGTGCCAGAATTTGTAAATATTTGTATATATATATATATATATATATATATATATATATATATATATATATATATATATATATATATATATACAGCGATCTTGAAAAAGACCCGACATGGGGTCGAAACGTTGATTTATTTTATTACACTTGTAAACTAGAACTAAGAATAAAAATACCACTTGGATGAAGACCTGTGAGTGCACCTTTTTTCCATTTTTTCCATTTTTTCTATATATATATATTGTGTGTACATATATACAGTGAACAAAATTATAAATGCAACACTTGTTTTTGCCCCCATTTTTCATGAGTTAAACCCAAATATCTAAGACTTTTTATGTACACAAAAGGCCTATTTCTCTCAAATATTCACAAATCTGTCTAAATTTGTGTCAGTGAGCACTTCTCTTTTGCCGAAATAATCCATCCACCTCACAAGTGTGGCATATCAAGATGCTGATTAGACAGCACAATGCCACAGATGTCTCACGTTTTGAGGGAGCTTGCAATTAACTGCCCGTGAATTAAATGTTCATTTCTCTACCATAAGCCATCTCCAAAGGTGTTTCAAAGAATTTGGCAGTACATCCAACCGGCCTCACAACCGCAGACCACGTGTAACCACACCAGCCCAGGATCTCCACATCCAGCATCTTCACCTCCAAGATCGTCTGAGACCAGCCACCCGGACAGCTGCTGCAACAATTGGTTTGCATAACCAAATAATTTCTGCATGAACTGTCAGAAACCATTTCAGGGAAGGTCATCGGCATGCTCGTCGTCCTAATCGGGGTCTTGACCTGACTGCAGTTTGCCCTCGTAATCGACTTGAGTTGGCAAATGCTAACATTTGATGGCGTCTGGCACTTTGGAGAGGTGTTCTCTTCACAGATGAATTCCGGTTTACACTGTACAGGGCAGATAGCGTGTATGGCGTCGTGTTGGTGAGCGGTTTGCTGATGTCAACGTTGTGGATCGAGCGGCCCATGGTGGCGGTGGGGTTATCGTATGGGCAGGCGGATGTTATGGACAACGAACACGGGTGCATTTTATTGATGGCATTTTGAATGCACAGAGATACTGTGACGAGATCCTGAGGCCCATTGTTGTGCCATTCATCAACGACCATCACCTCATGTTGCAGCATGGTAATGCACGGCCCCATGTTGCAAGGATCTGTACACAATTCCTGGAAGCTGAAAACATCCCAGTTCTTGCATGGCCAGCATACTCACCGGACATGACACCCATTGAGCATGTTTGGGATGCTCTGGATCAGCGTTTATGACGGCATGTTCCACGTCCTGCCAGTATCCAGCAACTTCCCACAGCCACTGAAGAGGAGTGGACCAACATTCCACAGGCCACAATCAACTACCTGATCAACTCTATGTGAAGGTGATGTGTTGCACTATGTGAGGCAAATGGTGGTCACACCAGATACTGACTGGTTTTCGGACTCTGCCAATACAGTAAAACTGCACATTTTAGAGTGGCCTTTTATTGTGGCCAGCCTAAAGCACACCTGTGCAATAATCATGCTACCTAATCAGCATCTTGATATGCCACACCTGTGAGGTGGATGGATTATCTGGCAAAGGAGAAGTGCTCACTAACACAGATTCATACAGATTGTGAACCATATTTGAGAGAAATAGGCCTCTTGTGTACATAGAAAAAGTCTTAGATCTTTGAGTTCAGCTCATGAAAAATGGGGGCAAAAACAATGTTGCATTTATAATTTTGTTCAGTGTAGAAACATAGAATGTGACGGCAGAAGAACCATTCAGCCCATCCAGTCTGCCCAATTTTCTGAATTCTTTCATTAGTCCCTGGCCTTATCTTATAGTTAGGATAGCCTTATGCCTATCCCACGCATGGTTAAACCTCTACCACTGCAGCTGGAAGGCTATTCCATGCATCCACTACCTTCTCTGTAAAGTAGTACTTCCTAATATTATTTTTAAACCTTTTGCCCCTCTAGTTTAAGACTGTCATCTTGTTGTGGTAGTTTTTCTTCTTTTAAATATAGTCTCCTCCTTTACTGTATTGATTCCCTTTATGTATTTAAATGTTTCTATCATATCCCCCTGTCTCGTCTTTCCCCCAAGCTATAAATGTCAAAGGGACACTATAGGGTCAGGAACACAAACATGTATTTCTGACCCTCTAGTGCTAAAGCCACCGTTTATATGGCTTGCCCACCCTTAGCCCCCTTAAAAGTTAAGAAAACTCACTTTATTTCAAGCGACACGCAAATCCGCCGGCGCTAGCCCCGCCCCCTTGGACATCATCAGAATTTCCGATTTCTACCCAATCCAATGCTTTTCCATTGGGAAAGCAACGGATTGGCTAAAAGCAGCAAGGTGGCGGGGCCAAACACCATTTTGGCCAATCAACACCTCCTCATAGAGATGCATTGAATCAGTGCATCTCTATGAGGAAAATTCAGCGTCCCCATGCAGAGCCTGAGCCAGGAAGCACCTCCAGTGGCCATCTGAGGAGTGGCCACTTGGAGGTGTTCCTAGGGGCAATGTAAACACTGCCTTTCTCTGAAAAGGCAGTGTTTGCATAAAAATGACTCCATATAATGATTATACTCACCCAGGGCCAGAGCTTCCTATAGGCGACATAGGCAGTCGCCTAGGGCGCCCCTTAGGAAGGGGCGTCGCCAGGAGCACCGGCCCCTCATGCTGCAGCTGCCTGAGCGCTCTGTGGAGCTCCTCAGGTGGCTGCAGCTCTGCCCGGACTGGCGTGTCCATTAGGGCGCACAAGAAAAGAGGGATCGGCAGGAAGGAAGCACAAAGTGCTCCCTCCTGTCAGTCCCTCTGTGTAGCGTGGCTGTGCTCTGCTCCAGTCCGTGGTACAGGAGCACCCGTCTCCTGTGCTGGGCTGGACTGACAGGAAGTGCTCACAGAAACAGAAGCTCGTGGACCGGACGGAGCTCGACCACGCTACACTAGAGGTGGGGGAGGGGGGAAGAGAGAGAGACAGGAGAGGGAGGGAGGAGGGTGAGCTCTAAGGGATTGGGGCAGAGCAATGTGGGGCAGGATACAGCAGTAAGGGACAGAGGGCAGAGCACGTGGGGGGGGGGGCGGCGCATGAGAGAGGAGAGACCAATAAGGGACAGGGTGGGGAGAAGAGACCAATAACGGACAGGGGAGAGTTCTAAGGGATGGGAGAGCTCTAAGGAACAGTGGGGCATGATACAGCAGTAAGGGACAGGAGGGGAGAGCACTAAGGGAAAGTGGACAGGGAGATCACTAAGGGACAAGGGAACTCACTAAGGGACAGTGGGGCAGGGGAGATCACTAAGGGACAGGAGAGGAGAGAGGCTGAGGAAGGAGGGAAAGAGAAGCAAAAAGGGCTGGTAGGACTCAGCCCCTATCCTATCCCACAAACTCTCTATTTCACACTACACATACACTGCTTGCACACATACACAGAAACACACCATGCTTCCCTTACACACACACAGAAACACTGAAACACAATGCATCTCTTACACACACTCAATGCACCCCTTACACACACTCAATGCACCCCTTACACACAATCAATGCACCCCTTACACACAATCAATGCACCCCTTACACACAATCAATGCACCCCTTACACACAATCAATGCACCCCTTACTGACACACACACTGCATCCCTTACACACACACACACTGCATCCCTTACACACACACACACACTGCATCCCTTACAGACACACACACTGCATCCCTTACAGACACACACTCTGCAGCCCTTACAGACACACACTCTGCAGCCCTTACAGACACACACTCTGCAGCCCTTACAGACACACACTCTGCAGCCCTATCAGACACACACTCTGCAGCCCTATCAGACACACACAGAAACACACAAACACAGATTCACACAATGCATCCCTTAAATAAAATCAGAAACACACACAAACACACTGCATCGCCTACACAAACTGGTATCCCTATACACGACATTCCATAAGCACACGCTTTAGATCCTCTACACTAACACGTAACACATCCCCTACACACTCCACTTCCTGTGAGTGAACTCATGGGTGGAAGATGTAGGTGGACTTATGGGCACACTCCCCATCAAGCCCTGGGGGCCCAGACCTTGAGCTGTGCAAGGAGCCAAAAAATTGAGCTGCTTCACGTTCTCCCAGAACATTGAATTTTGTGATAACAGTTACAAACAGCCACCAGAGAGCCTGTTCTACACCAGACCAGTGGAGCCAGACTGCAGCCAGAGCCCATCATCATCCTTATCTGGTTGTAAGTAGTCAATCTAGTTTATTATTTGTGGCACTAGTCTTTAATTTACCTCACATTATAGGGACACTGTAGTCCCCAGAACAACTGCAGCTTAATGTAGTGGTTCTGGTGTCTATAGCCTGTCTCTGTAGGCTTTTTAATGTAAACACACACTGTGTGCAGCACTGGCGGTGGATCATATGGGTGGGGCATTGTGATGTCACATGGGGGCGGGGGGGGATTTTTATTTTGCTTAGGGCGGCAGAAATCCTTGCACCGGCCCTGTACTCACCAGAACAACTACATTACATTACTATAGTGTCTTTTCATCTTTCCTTGTAAGTTTATCCTATAATCCATTGACCATTGATTTAGTGGCCCTTCTCTGAATTCTCTCTCAAGTATCAATATCCTTCTGAAGATACGGTCTCCAGTACTGCGTACAATACTCCAAGTGAGGTCTCACCAGTGTTCTGTACAATGGCATGAGCACTTCCCTATTTCTACTGCTAATACCTCTCAGTCATCTGAAATACTTACCCCTAAATCTCTTTCCTCAGATGTTGAGGGGGGTGGGTGTTTAAAGGACCACTCTAGTGCCAGGAAAGCATACTCGTTTTCCTTGCACTAGAGTGCCCTGAGGGTGCCCCCACCCTCAGGGACCCACTCCCGCCCGGCTCTGGAAAGGGGAAAGGGGTAAAAACTTACCTTTTTCCAGCGCTGGGCGGGGAGCTCTCCTCCTCCTCTCCGCCTCCGTTCCTCCCCGTCGGCTGAATGCGCACGCGCGGCAAGAGCTGCGCGCGCATTCAGCCGGTCACATAGGAAAGCATTCATAATGCTTTCCTATGGACGCTTGCGTGCTCTCACTGTGATTTTCACAGTGAGAATTACGCAAGCGCCTCTAGCGGCTGTCAGTGAGACAGCCACTAGAGGATTAGGGGGAAGGCTTAACTAATTGATAAACATAGCAGTTTCTCTGAAACTGCTATGTTTATAAAACAATTAGTTAACCCTAGCTGGACCTGGCACCCAGACCACTTCATTAAGCTGAAGTGGTCTGGGTGCCTAGAGTGGTCCTTTAAATAAAAAAAAAATATATATATATATATATAGGGGCACCATAAATCATACGTTATGGAACTAATTTTTTTTTTTTTTTTTTTTTTTTTTTATATTCTTTAGATTTCTTCATTTTTTATTATATTGCCTTTAAGCGTTAAACATTACAAGCAAAAGCGAAGTGCTATGTCTCTTAACTATCTGTGACGGTCTGTGATTTTTGGCACGTGTGGTCAACATAAATTCTCTTTAGAGTGAATGTATATAATCCTAGCTTTAGTTTCTTGATGTTAATTTGGTTTATATAATGTGTAGTTAATCTCTTATTGGCACCTGCTTTTCTCAGGGTGTCTGTGTTTGGATTAGCCAAGGTGTGTAGAGCACCATACGAGTCATCCAAAGCTAAATGTAATGCACCTTTTAACTTCACAAACCGCTTCTTGCATCATCTCAGAAGGTTTAGACAGGAGATTGCCAACATGTCCTTTCCTGCTGTGCTCTGCTATTTTAATCCTACGTATAGTCTTTAACCTGTCCTCTCTCTTTTTTGGCACAATGAAAACAGCAAGGATTAATGCCAGCTACATTCTATCATTTGTGTAATTGTTTGATAATATGTGGAATTGCTATAGAGCAAGATAGCGTTTTACATTTTAGGAGACAGAGCTACAACTGTAGTCAGCAAGTTTGTTAGGTAATTAACATCCTGAATAATGCATGTGTGTATTTATAATAAATGTATTGGTATATACACACACATTTCAACATGTCTGGACTGGGAATAAAAGGAGTCATTAAAGTTATTTTATAAATTCCTAATGACACATCTAGTGAGTGTAATGCCCACATATATAGTCACAAGCAAAAATAAAATAGATGCTCCAGGCAAGGCGGTGGCTTGTGGGATACATAGTTTAACGCTTGGCAGTTTCAATCGCTTTTGTTTTATTTTATTTTTTTTATTTTTTTTCCCCTCAACAAATGAATCTTGATGCAGCTGCACATATGCTCATTCACTGCATAGACATTAGGGCAGTACCATCTGTATCTAGTTATATCTGCGCAAGCTCTAGATGCTTAAAGTGATACACATCATGTTATATAATATGACTTCCTTAACAAATTTAATCAAATAGGTTCGTTAGCTATTTTAGATAGCATTTAATTCATTATTACCTTTTACTTTGGCTCCAAGACTACAAGGCAGCATCAGGGCCCAAAAATCAGTACAATAAAAGGTTGCTCCAAGCTGATTTGAAGTGGTTATGGTGCCTGGAATCTGTGCTGCTTTTCCTTTTGTAACTCCTCCACCCCCATCAGCGTCATTAGCCTGTCAGTTGCTAACCCTTGGGTTTGGCTAATGTTAAATCTGTGCATATTTGGAGTCCATAAACATGGCATGCTGTTGGCACAGCCTATACTCAGACCATCCTCTGGGATGTCCCTCACTCTGCAGTGAGAGAGAATTACTTCTTCAGAAGACAGAGCCACAGGGAAGACTTGGCCTCAGCACAGGATATAAAGTGTGCCCACTCTTTTTTTTTTTTTTTCCTTTCTTTGGGTGGAGGGGAGGATATGCTAGTAAGAGTTATTCTGACTAAAACAGTGTTTTATTGAGCCACTGTTTTATTTTTGGTTTCTTGTCACCCTTTTAATATGAACATATGTTGATGCTTAGACTGTCCCTTTAAATGTGCATTTAAAACCAGTACACAGTTTACCACAGATTTCTAAAGAATGCTAGATAATATTTCATTGGCATGGGAAAATCTTATTTTATGGATGTAATCATTTAATTTATTTCTTGATTGTATAGCTATAGTTTTAAATATGGGTTACTGCAGGGCTCGACAAATCAGGGACTGAATGTGTTTGTCTGTCTGTCGGTGAGTGTGTGTGTGTCTGCCTGTCTGTCAGTGAGTGTGTCTGTTTAGGTGATCTGCCCCTCTCCAATCACATGGGAAAGGTGTTTTTACTCACCTTTTTTCCCACGCCGTGCTGGGCTTGCTGTTGCTGACTCCACCTCCTTCGCTGAGTTCATCAATCTTAACGATTTCAGCCAATTCAATGCTTCCCCTCTTACAGAAAGCATTGAGAGACTATTGTGCATGCGTGGCAAAATGCACCAATCAACATCTCATCAGAGAAGCATTGAATCAATGCATCCCTAAGGTGATCATTGCAGAGCATGGAGACCCTGAATGTATTCCTGCACACTGTGCCGCACTTACCCAAAAAGCACCTCTAGAGGCTGTCTGAGTGACTGCCACTAGAGTTGTTACTAAGCAGCAATGTAAAAATTGTCTTTTGTCTGAAAAGACAGTGTTTACATTGACAAGCGTGCACGGACAAGCTATAGACGTAAGAACTATTACATTAAGCTGTAGTGGTTCTGGTGACTATAGTGTTTAAGAACTGTATTTTTGACATTGAAAAACCTGGCTAATAACTTTTTAAGCTGGCTCCTAGATTCCAAGCAGATTTGTCAAGCCCTGGGTTAGTGCCTTTCTTGGCACTTGTCATAGTTTACACAATTTATCGGTAAAGCAAATACACGTTAAACAATAGTCATTTTTCTGCAATAAGAATTCATACACTGAAATTGCCTTGTAATTTCTTCAAATGAAGTGTCTGCTTTTCCCAAGTGAGGTGATAAACCTTCAAGAACAACAAGATTTATTACTGCCAAGGATAGCACAGACACAAATGTCTCAATAAATCAAACCCACTTCTGTTTTTATTGTCCTGTGTAAATGTATTAATGCAAGGGGCTAAAACAGTCACGGAGGCAGTGTGAAATTTAATGGAGATGAGGCATAAAAGTAACTGGATGAGTCAAGCAATTCTGTCTAATTAAATTGACCTTTATGTTGAAATAGGAAGTGTACAATTGTAGAGCATTACTCCTGATTTTATCTGCTTTATGCCCTTAAAGGGACATTAAACTTGAGATTTTTGTTTTCACATGCAATTGACAATAGTTGGTTCGCCCTAAATAATTTAATCTGGAAATTAGTTTCCTACTGCTGGGCTAATGAGACTCTCCAACAAGTACAGACACTATGCCCAACACTGCTCTTATAAATGTCATGTACTTTTTAAGATGTCAGAGTTGTTCCTGCATGATCAGCAGATAACCCTTCACTGAAACAGAATTCTTGTGCTGAAATTGCTTTCAAAGTCAGTTTGAAACTTTGTAGTGAGTGATGTAATAGATGGCAGGAGATTCTTATATACTTCAGTACTTGGCCCCATCCGCTGTGTGAGTACAGGAGGTTTACAACTAAGTAGATGCTTCCACGTCACAATAATAGTATTTACAGTTGACTGGGGTAGGTCTACTAGGGCAGATATTTTCACAAACTGACTTGGCAAAAGTGTTCTCTTACACCGTGCCACATTTAATGTTGTTGATGTTTGGTGTGACCCATTATACTGTCAGTGTCAATTTTTTTAATCCTTCCTATTCGTGTATCCAGTTACAGCTGCAGATTAAAGAGCATTGGGTTACTGTTACTTGCTGTATGGCATTCTGCACTGTGTTGGTTTTGCTGAGCTGAAATATTGTGCAAGTATGTTTTTAAAGGTCTCGGATTGCCAATTATGGTTTATCTGCATACTCTTCAAGTCTAATGACGTTCGAAGGGTTGTTCGGGTTTGTGGACTCTTATGTCATTCTTCATAGACGGGTATCAGCCGTTACTGTGTAAGGCCTGTGAGAGGCTGAAATGAGAACTAGCGGCATTTTGGTTCTTGTGATTAGTCTGATATTCACAGTATAGTTTCCCTCAGTCGTGGCACATGTCAGTTAAAACTCATTTGAGGCCTGTCTGGAGATTTACTGTTTATTCTCAGTATTATCTTACAGTGCGTTTTGATATAATGTGATATTAAGTATTTTCACCGCACTGTCGTAGTTACTGTTATCCTGAACAAATTGGCTTCCAGTCTGCATTCACCAGCTGAGCTTGTAAGACGACAATCATAGTCTAATATGTGTTCATGGCGCTGCGCTGGAGGCCCTTTGAGTGACTGCAGACTGTGCAGTGGTGATAGAGAGATGTGTGGGCAGAAAAAACTGAGCGATTTTCCGTGTATTAGTTAACGTTCAGATAGATTTAGAGAGCTCCTGTGGAGAGACGCCAGCACTTTACCTGCCTATAATTACAATATTTTTGTTAGTTTCCATTTTACCATCCAGAACTATAAACTTGTCGTTTTGTTTTTTCCTCAACATTTTGTGATATTAACCTTGTGTCTAGAGTAAAGGAGAATAATTCATGTTGTGTCTGATTTTGTTATTTTAGGTAATGTCTGTCATTTATCGCACAGGGATCTGTCTGTGTCTCACCTTGAAGGGATGGAGAAATGACATGTGGAGCAGGGGCAGCTCAGCTTCTCTAAAGCTTTTGTAGTCCAACTGCCATGAAGCTTTGCCAGCTAGAACACTCAAAGACTGGCACCGCAACATGAGAGTTCTTACTTTTTCCATTAATCGTACACCACTGTTTTGTGGTATTCACGCCTGCGGCTAAATGAAAAATACCTAATTCTCTCTCCCGGCACACTGTCACCCTGTGCAATAACACGTGCTGTCACAAAATAGCTGAGGTTGCATCCCAATACTATGGGGAAAGTGGTATAGCACTCTTTAATTGGCAGCAGACCTGTGTGATTGTCCTGGAGCTGGAACTCCTACCATCACTGTTTCTTTTTTAAGATTTCTGAAACATCAGTAGTGAACATCCTAGGTAGGACACCTAAACCAGGATTGTCATAGGGTGAGTTTTACACTTCTGTAACATTTATTTTCTTTGCTTCTCTTTTCAACCAGAAAGACATACCAAGCACTATAGCTGCTTAGGATAATTGCCCTTTATGTTGGTTATAACTGCGCCCATAAATCCCTGTCTCTTGTATCTGGCTCTACCATCCGAGTCCGAGCTGCATGGGCCTCCATCCATCATCTTCTGTAATGATGCCCTGGGGAGAGAAAGGAACTGTTAGAGCTTGTGTAGCCTAGACACAAGGGAAGCCAACAGCCTGCACCCAAAGGCTAACAGAATTGTGTGTGTGTTAGTATGTATTTGCTTGTCTGGTGGCATGTATTTCTTTGAGTGTATAGCCTTATGTGTGCATGTCTGCCAGTATATGTTTATGCATGGGCATGAATGGCAGTGTGTTTTTAGGAAAACACATTTGTGTGTGTGTCTATCAGGAAGTGTCTTTGTGTCTGAGAGTGTGGTCATATAAGATGACCTGGCAGCCCTTCTGATTACCAGCTTGCTTGATCAGACTCCATAGATTGAAATGAGAAACACCTGACTGGTGAAGTCTCTTCCTGATCTGGGAGGAGACCTTCAGCTCATTGAAGTGGTCTGAGTGTAGTGTCCCAGGTCTCTTAGACCTGCAGTTATCTTTCTATAATTACTGTGTGTGACAGAGCTCCATGTACCCTGGCTGGGTGCCTCCACCAAGGGTCCGCTTGCTAGCTGTGGCTGGATAGGGGACCTAGCTCTCAGTCCTTACAAGGACTTTCCCCACTGCATCCTCCACCAGCTGCGACAAGCTGGACCAGGGATTAACCCTTTCTCCCTCCCTCCCCCTCCAGTAACTGGACAACACCTAGTTCTGGAGGTACAATTCTCTAACAATCTTTATTGAAACACACAGCTTTTATGCACAGACCACCGCAGGGGGTCTCCACTCTTTCAATGCACTTTCCTTTGTCCCAGGCAGGAGTGGGGGATTGGTTACAGATAACCATCTCCCGCTCTGGGAAATACCAACAGGACACAGTTACATACATTAAAACATATTGCACACCGGGGGGGAAACTTAGGGGCTCTGCGCCCCAGGAAGGGAAGGGGTCACACAAGTAAACAATGTATCTCTGGATAGCCCCGGGTCCTAACTAGGGTACCTGCAAATAGCGGGGCTATCTGATGCACAGAGCCCGAGAAACCATCCTACAAAGTCTGGGCTCGGGGCTCTGTGCATCCCTGAAAATAGTTCCACAGCGTTACTCAGTTTAGGCCGGTGAATTCAACTTTTGCACCTGAACCAGGCAACAGCCAATCAGCTGAAATGGTGTAAAACCCATTTGCACCAATCGGCGCTCGGGGAGGAGAGGGGTTTCGCCACCCAATCACTAGAAAGGGCGCAAAATCCCCGTTTGAGTGGGTTTCTCTGATTGGTAGCCTGCGACCAATCGGCGCTCACTCGAGTCGACCCATCAGGAGAATGGCGCAAATCCAGTTTGAATGGGAGCTCCTTCTCCTGATTGGTCGGTACGGACTTCCAGACCGCCAGTGGGGCTCTGCGGCTGTGAAACCGATTCACAGCTCCAGGGACTACGCTGGGGCTTGCGCCTCTCTCCTGTGGCTGTATCCACTTAGGTTGCCCCGGGAAGAGCTCTCCTTGGGCAGCTACGAGCCTGGCCTTGCAGCTCCCAAGAGGGGAAAGCAGTGATTATAGCTCCGTTAAGAGCAGGTAGGACGATCCGAACCGCCAGTACCCTAACAGTGTCCCCACCAACCCCTCAGTGCAAAGACGCCGCAAGGAAAACTTCTCCTTTCGGGATACGAATGCTGCCCCTGGGTTGCGTTCACCTATACGAATGGCGGCCACCCAGGGGAACACTCATTAATTCACACTTATGTTGCAGACGCGAACGTTCTGATTGATTGGTGTGAACATTCTAATGGGGTACCAGGGTGGTCTGCGTTCGCAAGAGCGCTCCCGAACGGTCAACAGGGTATATAACTATAAGATGAAATGCATAGAAATACATGGGGAACCGTTCATTACACTGGGGAAAACACACGAATAAGCAGTAGGCATGGTACTCAGTGACGGCGGTCCATCACACTGTGTACTAAGATCTGTCCTGCTATTGGCACTCCCGCATGATGCCTACAGATTATAAAAATAATATCTAAAAATCCATAACGTTCTAGTTTACATTTTCTATGTTGTAATTTACATATGTTAATGACAGAAACATATTGTTGTGCTTGTAGTATTGAATTGCTATGCAAATAGATTTTTCTTTATTTGTCAGACTTGTTGAAAATATTAAGAATCAGTACCGGCTCTTTTTCCTTTGCTAACATTTGTATTCTGCACAGTTAGGCCTGCCTATTTATTAAGAGAGGTTTACATTTGGTTTTCCCAAAGGTAAAGTGGCCATTAATAGTGTGTTTCTTCATTAGGAATACAAATTAATTTGCTATTCCTGAATGTTTTGTTTTTTCCTTACATATAAAACATGTTATTTATTAAAGGAAAACTATAGAGTCAAGAGCACAAACCTGTGTTTCTGACTCTTTAGTGTTAAACTAACCATTTAGCCTCACTTACCGCATTAAAGCTAGTAAATAAAATCTCCTCATTTCCAGCGCCGCACAGGTCCATCGGCACTGGCTCTGCCCCCGATATGCCTCCTAGGCTGACATAATCAGAATTGATGAATTCAGCCAATAAAAATTATTTCCTTTTTTTTCCTCTGAAAAGGCAGTGTTTACATTGAAAAAACCCTGCAGGTACTGACTACACTCACCAGAACAATTACAATAAGCTGCAGTTGTTCTGGTGTCTATAGTGTCCTTTTAGGAGAAGATTCCTTTCAAGTCCTTGAAGGGCTGTTTCTGTAGCCAGAAGAAATGTGGTTGTAGGCCCAAGAGCTAAACGTTTATACTTTAAATTCATGCATACTCCTCTGCTGGAATACCAATTCAGTGCATTTATGAAAAAGCTATATATTTTATTTGTAAAGCATTATTTCTATACAGAGATCCACTCTCGATTATTGGTATACTAATGTATTACACAAATGTATAATTTGACTTTCTTTACCATTCAGGTTAATTGCTGAGAAGGATAAAGTGGTCACATATTCTAAACCTCGCAAGTACATTCATTCCTCTGGCTCAGAGCCACCAGAACTGGGATATGTTGACATTCGGACTCTGGCTGAAGGTGTTTGCCGCTACGATCTCAGTGAAACAGACGTTGCTTGGTTAGAGTTAATTAACGAGGAATTCAAAGAAATGGGTAAGGGCAAATACCTGCTTCCTTCTTTAGATAGTGAAATCTGTGTAGGGATCTCTTAAGTTTAAATGTGCTTTTATAAACCATGCCAATGTTATTTGCTGGGTCATTGCAGCCAATAAGAATTTCTGACTTTGTGTCAGCATTTAATCGGTACTTAATAATACTGTGATAAGAGGTGGGTTAAAGAGACAGTCCAGACTGGAGTTGACAGTTTCTATTTATTTTTTTAATAAATAGTATAAAAAGAGAATTTCAATAAGAGTTTTTTTATTTTAATGTTAATGCAGAGCGTGAGGACATCCAGCGTCAGGTAATGGACCAAAGGCCGTTTGGATTCCAGAAGTCCCTGTAGTGGCTGTCTGGTAGACAGCCACTAGAGGAGGAGTTAACCTCAGAGGTAATTATTGCCGTTTCTCAGAAACTGCAATAGAAACATAGAATGTGACGGCAGATAAGAACCATTCGGCCCATCTAGTCTGTCCAATTTTCTAAATACTTTCATTAGTCCCTAGCCTTATATTATAGTTAGGATAGCCTTATGCCTATCCCCACGCATGCTTAAACTGTAGGGCTAAGGAACAAGGGACTGAAGTGAAGTGGTTTGGGTGCCTAGAGTGTCTCTTTAATGCATTTGCAGTAAATCCCCAGGTTCTGCAGCTCCTGGAAGTGACTGAGCCAATCATGACATTTAACATTCTAGGTTTCTAGTGGGATTATCCTATGTGCAGTTCTCCATTTACATGGATATGATAGGTGCAGGGGAAGTATCAACTTTCTGCTAAAGAATGCCAAAATGTATTTTTTTCTTTATTTTTTTAATAGCAAAAATAAATATTTTAGGTTGCGAGGGAGGGACAGAAATACATTGTGCACCAAATAGCATTATTGTATTCGTCTAAGGCAAAGGAAAGGTTTTTTCACTGTAAGAACAATCAGGATGTGGAATTCTCTGCCTGAAGAAGTGGTTTTATCAGAGTCCATACAGATGTTCAAACAGCTACTAGATGCATACTTGCAAAGACAGAATATTCAAGGATATAATCTTTCAATGTAGGGTAATAACTGCTTGATTCAAGGATAAATCTGACTGCCATTCTGGGGTCAAGAAGGAATTTTTTGTCCTCGCTTGTTGCAAAATTGTGCTTCAAACTGGGTTTTTTTTTTTGCCTTTTGGATCAACAGCAAAAAACAGGTGTGAGGAAGGCTGAACTTGATGGACGCAAGTCTCTTTTCAGCTATCTAACTATGTAACTATGTAACTATGTAAAATATTACAGCAAAGAAGAAGAAGAAGAAAAAAAAAAACCTGTCCGGTTCCTGGAGTGCCCCATTAAAGTGATGTTTT
Organism: Pelobates fuscus; assembly: GCF_036172605.1. Lineage (NCBI taxonomy): Eukaryota > Metazoa > Chordata > Amphibia > Anura > Pelobatidae > Pelobates > Pelobates fuscus. Next base: position 153,397,016 of record NC_086322.1, read on the forward strand.
TCGAATAATGGTTAAGATAACACACAGTACAGCGGTCGCTGAAAACTGAATTGCAAGATTTTTGCTCAAATAAATGATTTTGAAAAAAATCCCCAACTCTGGACATTTTGGAATTTGGTTTTAAATATGGCACAATACATTGCTTAGTGAATATTCCCGGTATTTACAAAGGCAAATATTCCTAACCAGATTCCTTAAATGACAGTTCTTCTAAAAACCACCTTTCTGTAACATGGGATAAAACAAAGTTGTTTTATTTTTCTCTTTTTTTTTTCATCTATAATGATGCTTCTTTCAGTGGGTTGTAGTGCTAGTATCATTTATACACTGGTAAGCTTAATCCCATCTGGAAAAACAACATCTAGTCCGTTTGTTATCCCCACCAATTTCTAAGTCAATTGCTTTTTAGCAGCAGGTTGCAAGGCCAAACACTTACAATCCTTGGTAGACACTGCACTTGGCTGTTGTAATGTCAAATAATTATAAATGGAGGTTATAAACTTGTAATCCTGTAAAATGAAAAGTCTGTCGGCATATGGAACCAGGGCATCAAGCACATATTTGTTTATATACTGACTAAAGTGTTGCAGGTTATCGGTTTGTCACCCCAGGGATATTCTCTTAAAGTTGCCATGTGACATTTGTGTTCAATCATTTAAATTAATTGGTGGCTTACTTGCAAATTTTCAGTTCCTTTTCTGCAGAGCAGATGACTGTGTGTGTGTGTGCTTTATAAATGATGATGATGATTAAAAAGGAAATCTCCTTTGCATTTTTAACAATGCACCGCATCTCCCGCTGTGAATCAGCTGCAATGATCAGATCTGATAAAAACGAATTCTGCAGCTGATGCTGACCCTGGTTGCTTCTGAAAGTAGTCAGTGACCCAAAGTGTCTTATTGGCTGCATCGTCTAAGCCAAAATGGGAGCAAGCACGCTGTTCTCTGCTGTGATGGATTTTAAGAAACGCAAACTCTGATAACTTGTGTACCTCAAACCATGATGAGGGAGGCTGCAACCCTGTTCTGTAACTCCAATATACCTGCATCCCGTGTGTAACGGACCGTTTCACTTACAAGAGGATAAAACCCAGTTTAGGCGGTAATCCCCTTTTTCCTAGACCAGCAGCTACTGCAAGCACCAATCTACTGGACTGCAAACTGTACAAATCTTCCAACTCCCGAACTGGAAACACACGAACCCTGGAATAGCTGAACAGGAAAAGCATATAATCCGCTTACACTCCTGGCAGTCAGCATACAATCCAATTCCCCCAAAAACGAGACGACACATCGGTTTGAGGGTCAAACAGAATCTCAGGTCTGGAACACCCAGCCTGCTTTTTATTACAGTGGTGCACATACAGGACACACTCAGGGGGAGGCATAAAACAACCAATCAAGTAACAGTACAACCCACACATCCCCTCCCCTCAGATAAGCAATTAACATAATTACTACATACAGTAAAAATACAGTTTCCACACATACTCTGTAACTTTAAAACCATACATCACATTCACATAAAAATACATATCCACAATCAATCCGTTCAGGGGAACAACATATTAAAAAAATGGCATGAATCAGACCAGGGGTTCAAAAGTTAGTAAAAGTATCTTTTGTTCCCCCTGGCTGGTAGTATTTTAATCTGACTCAAACAGTAAAAGTAAAAACATCCCCACAATGCATCCTGGTTTCCTCCCTTCTGCCCTGGAGATAATTGGAGAAGTACTCAAATTATCTCCCAGGTCAAAGACAAAACTCCATTACACATGTGGGGACCTAAATACAGGATTATGTGTTAAAATATATAAAGTTACTTTTTATACATTATACACAGACATGTAACATATCCCCAGATAGCTCAGGTCTGCATGCACATTATTAGGTGAATGGCACGCAGACCACACAAATACAGTTTAATTGCCATGGAGCCAAAGTCTTTCCCATAGTCTTTCATTATATGAATAGGCTCCATGGCATAGCTATCTGGGGGTATCACTGCTCACACAGGGCAAGTACCGAATGGCCCCACTGTGTTTAACCCCTTAAGGACACATGACATGTGTGACATGTCATGATTCCCTTTTATTACAGAAGTTTGGTCCTTAAGGGGTTAAAGGGCCTGAATGAGTGACATGCACTCTGTTAGGGCCGAATATGTTTTGTAAAAAGGGCCCAATCTCCCAGGGCCATAGTCCAAAGGCAAGAGGCGGGCAAGCAGCCCCCTCCAAGGACACGTGGCGAGGTCGGTTTCGCCACACCGTGGCTGCCTGAAAATACGGGGTGTTGTAGTTACACCTGCTTGGCGTACTCCTCTGTTTTTACGTAATTGTATTATTTATTTAATACCTCTTTATTCTTCCTAATAATGTTAAAAGCATGAGCTGTGAGAAAAGTTTCCTTTCGCCTGTTTAAGACTTTTTATGCCTTCCTTTATGTTGCGCCAGGATTAGTTCCGCTAGAGGAGTACATCATGGAGAGAATTATGGAAGAGCTTGAACAAAGATGTTACGACAACATGAACCATGCCATTGAAACAGAGGAAGGCCTGGGCATTGAGTATGATGAAGACGTGGTATGTGACGTTTGCCAGTCACCAGATGGAGAGGATGGAAATGAAATGGTTTTCTGCGACAAATGTAACATCTGTGTGCACCAGGTGGGTCTTTTTTTTTTTCAATCAATGTTTATTGAGGTATAGGAAATTATTACAAGCATATACATTGTACAATTCGTAAAGCAGGTTTCGTGCCTAAAGGCGGTTTCGTTGCACATATCAATTCGTCTTTTGTGTGTCATAATACAGTTTAGTTCTCTTAATTATGTATCTTCACTTATGCTAAATGGTACGTTAGGTAGTGTGTATGTTCCACACCTAAGAGAGTCGCCTGGATCAGATCAGGTGTCAGGTGAGTGTTCCCATAGGGAGTGAGATCCTCCTATGGGAGATTGAGATTGTGAGCCTCTAGGGTTGTTGAGGCTTGAATACCCCTGTGTGTTGGGATGACAGGGTATCCGTTTTAAAGATGGTGTTTGTGACTGTGTGTTCCGTCTTTCCTCTCCCCCTCCCCCAACCTCCTCCACTTTCGTCGTTGTTGTCAGGGCTGTGTGTGCAGATTTTTACAATTAAGCATCTATGTGTGGTGAACCGGTCGTCTCCCCCTTACGTTGCCCCTTGGTTGTGAAATTGTGCTTGTGGCTTAGATTAAGAGCCTCCGTGATTAACCATGGTGCGAGTTATGCGGGTTTGAGAACCCACTATTCCTGCGATTGGGCCCCCTCTGTGGGCCTCCCTCCCTTCTCCGTTTGGTAGCCTATTGGACCCCGTTGGGTGGTGGATGTGCCTGTCGTGGGCTGTATGTTCCCCTTCGCTGGCCCGTGGCCCCCCTGGCCTATTCTCCCACTTACCCCTGGCGTGGCATCCTTTGTGATGTGATTACCCGCCATGGGAATGTTCGAGGTTATGCAGTCATTGGTTCCCTATCTCAGTGCCGGGCATTGGAGTTTGTTGTGCCTGTGGTGTCAAGTGTTGTACGGGGCTGGGATGGACCATGGTTTGCGTGCATCACTTTGTTCCTGAGCATGGGAGACCAGCGATCCTCTGGTTGTTCACCCTGGGTCTTATGCCTTGTCCGTCTGTAATCATAAGGGGGGGGTTCTGTCTTGGGTTGGGGTGTGTCGGTGTTATGTCCGTCAGCGGTCTATGGGGGTGGGTCAGGAGTTATTATGTGTGTGAGGGATTGTCCACGTGTGCGTGTGTGTCCAGTCTGTGTTAGTCCCCAGCCCCGTCCGCCCCGGAACCCGCATAGACCCCCCCCGCGCGGGCCTGCCGCCGCAGCTCTCTTGGCCACATAGTCCATTTTTTTTATACAGTATGAATATTGTAGTTTATACTTTGCAATTATTATTATGTATTTAAAGCGAATACTTATACAGATTTAATTCATACTCAGATTTTCTTAATAATTAGTGTATACAGGGTGGTGTTTTATGCCATTATTTAGTGTGATAGAAATTAGTGTCTTCATGGCCTGAGATGGACAGTCACGCTAACCCTTTAATTGTTCGACTATTTTACTTTCTACATTTGAAATTTTTGCTCACCAGCATTACAGGTGAAATGGAAATGGAAGACTTCAATTTTTTTTCATTATGTATTCTGATTTGTGCCATATCTTGAGTTTGTAAAAGGTGCATGGCATTTTATTTTATTTTCAGTGTCCCCCCAGCCCTCCCTTTCTTCTGTAGTGTTTAATTGGAATACATTTCTCCTGGCAAACTGCTGTTGCATTTTTTTTTGTCACTAAAGAAAACCGCTAGTAATTTCTTTACTGTTGAATGTATTTCTTTTAACCTACCAGTGGAGTTAAATCCCTGTAGGGTCAGCCATAGAGACCTCTGCTTCTGTTTGGGAGTTGTATATAAGCTTAGTGTATTATAGAAACCTGTACTGCACTGTAGATTAGAGTTCAAACAGAAAGAGATTCTCTGAAATGTAATTGCCTAACAAATCACATTAAGGGTCACTATGAAGTGTAGCCAGGATGTGGAAATTGTTTGTCTAGGAATCTCATAACCCCGTGTGTCA